>NW_026262679.1:80092642-80730475 GCF_021869535.1 Mytilus californianus
ATTGGTTTTAATACCTTTTTCCGTTCGGTCTCGCTCCTTTTTGGATAATGCTAATTCCTCATTTTGTGTTTGCTACTTTGATTCATCTTCTTAATCAATTAATGAGATTTGAGTATTGATAAACTACTGTTGCCTTACTTAAGCTGCCAAGAGATTGTGCACAGACATAAATCATTCTTCTAAAGGGAAATAACATGACAAAAACATGTTTTTTGGCCTTATATCTGAAAATACGTGTATTCATAATGATCAATCAAATAACAAACTGCAAAAATCTTTGTTTGATACATATATTAGAAACTAAGGGTTCAACTCATTCAGGCAAAGTTGACCTTAGATGGAATTGGCTATTTTTAGGTCCTTTTTTTGGTAATATAGCTATTCAACTGTTTCGGTTCTTATACATCCTTGGCTTTCAAATATTCGGCTTTGAGCGTTCCTGATGAAGGTAAATGCAGAAAAGAATTTCGGCCGCACAAAATTTATAACGTGCTGTTTTCATTTTTTAAAAAGTAATTTTAATTGGACCAATGTTTTTTTTTTTGTATATCAAACTGGTATTAAACAGTAAAGTCCTTTTATGCGTCATCATTAGTAGTCATCTTTTATGTATCGGTAGGTTTAAAAAAAAATACATGTCTTTTTTTGGACTTGTGTTGGCAGATCAGTTTAATGAAGACCGTATAATGACCTCAAAAGTCTTTTTAGTGTAGTTCTTTATTCCTTATTGACTTATACATACCCAACATATCCTTTTTATCGTTTTCAGATGTTCGAAAGACATCAGTAATAATATATTAGAACTAGTTTTAAAGGACTGCAAAAATGACCTGATTATGTGAAATTATCATTAATATCTAGATATATGCACCTCTCAACAAAAAATATTTTGCCACAATATGTCTTTTACAAAAATACAGATTTGTCAAATATCTTATAGGGTTAGGCAGTTGGTCATGTTTGATTTTATCATAACATATCTGTAAAATTATCTTTTGTCAAATAGTTCTGTTACGCCATGTTTATGACTTCTTTAACATTATACTTATTTCCGACAAAAACAAGTCACGTATACAAGTATGCATTAAAACATTTCACTTAACATGCTTAACATGTTGTATATACAAATATTCCTGGAGTTCCTCGTATAAATATAAAAGTTCAGTAGCTATGTTCACAAAACAAATACGATTCCTCGTAAGTCATTTACAATTCAGTACGTAGCGATAAATTTGTGTCGTAAGGTTTGTTAAACGATTACCCCCGAACGTTGCTAAATATCATACAAAATTTAAAACAACGGTTAAAGTGATTGGCATATTTATTTTCCTTCGTTCTAAAAATCATGATCTTGTTTACAATATTTTTAATACAAGGTGGGTTAAATGTTCAAAGAACATTTTAAACTAATTTCTATTGTGCAGGTAATAGCATTTAAAATAAGATTAAGATTAACTTAATGCACCTAATGATTGTACTCACTGACCACATAATAAAACACGTATTAGTATTGTATCTTTCCTTAATATTTTACAAGTAAGTAAACGGCACGAAAAATAAAAAGTGTAACAGGATTATGATTATTTTTCTCTGACTGTTTAAATATTGCAATACAAAGGAGGTATGACAAGGTTGTTAATATTGACCTCTGCTTATAATTGTTTGATGGGAAAAAGAAACTTAACTTAGATTAGATAATACCCTCCATATGTAATTAAAAATATACATGGAACGAAATGAAATTTGATATAAGAGTTTGTTTCTTTTTTTTATGGTTTATCAATTCCTTTCACATGAATCTACTCTTTTGTCAAATATTAGTTTTGACACTTACGTTAAGTTGTTGGCGAAAAACTTGGCCGCATATTATGTAATTCCCTATTTAGTGTTGTAATAGATGCCGTAAATATGCTTTACATAGACTTATTGCGTTTTGAGAGTATATTGGTTGATCTCCTTTAAAGAAAAATTAAATACAACATATCACATTTACAAGATTCATATTAGTCAATACAATCTGACATAAAAGAAAATAGTTAAAAATAGCCTATAAGAAAATATGAAATTATCTCAATTTGTCTGATTAAATTTCAATTTTGTGGATATTTTCTCTGTCAGTCCTACTGATTTATACTGAAATTCTGTCTTCAGATCTTACTGAATAAAACTGAAATGCTGTCTTCAGAGCTCACTGAATTAAACTGAAATGCTGTCTTCAGATCTTACTGAATTAAACTAAAATGCTGTCTTCAGATCTTACAAGATTATACTGAAACTCTGTATACAGATTTTACTGATGTCTTTATATATATAAAATTCTTTCATATAGTCTTGATTTATTCTATGGAAAATTCTGTATTGTAGTATTAATGAATTCCATAGAGATTTAATGAATTCACTCTCACAGTCCTAATTGATTCTATGGAAATTCTCTATTGTAGTATAAATGAGGTTCCCTAGAGATTCTGTCTTATAGTATTAATATGATTCCATAGAGATTTTGTCCTGTAGTATTAATGGTATTTCAAAGAGTTTCTGTCTTGTAGTATATATGGATTCTCTCTCATAATGCAAATTGATTCTACGGAGATTCTGTCTTGTAGTGTTAGTGGATTCTATGAAGATTGTGTCTTGTAGTATTAAGTGGATTCTATGGAAATTGCGTTGTGTAGTATGAAAGGATTCCATGGAGATTGTGTCTCGTAGTATGAATGGATTATATGGAGAGTGTGTCTTGTAGTATAAATGAATTCTATGGAGATTGTGTCACGTAGTATTAATGGATTCCATGGAGATTGTGCCTTGTAGTATGAATGAATTCTATAGAGATTGTGTCTCGTAGTTCAAATTATTGCATGTTCTTAATAACTTTTATGGAAGTTATCTTTTGTAGTCTTACTAGAAACTGGAGTTTTTGCCTACTTGTATTCTATTGAGATTTAGTTTTGTAGAATTTGTGCATTGTATGAAGATATTGGCTTGTGGTATTAAAGGATTCTAAGGAGAACGTGTATTGCTTTATTACTGAATTATTTGGAGATTGTGTCTACTATTAATGAATACATGGAGATTGTTTTATAGTATTGATAGATTCAGGGAATTTTTGTCTCGTAGTATTAATTGATTGCATAAAAATTCTGTCCTATAGTATCCATGGTTTCTATTGAGATTTAATCTTGCAGTCTTAATGGATATTCTGCCTGATGACTTTAATGTAAATTTTCTCGTGCAGACTGACTTTTTAGATATTATGTCTAGTAGTCTGAATGGATTCTATTGAGGTTCTGTTTTGAAGTATTTATGGATTCATGACTATTCTGTATTTTGTATGGAGATTCTATCTTATAGTATTAAAATTTTCTTTTGAGATTCTCTCTTGTAGTATCAATAGAGTCTTTTTAGATTCTGTCTTACAGTTTGACTGGATTATACCAAATTCTAAATGCAAATACAGCTTAGTGGATTCTGCATGGATTATGTCTATTAGTATTCATTACATATGGTCTTACTGCATTTTTTTTTTTAGATTATTCCATTTGGTCTTACTGCATTCTTTTGATAGTATCACATATGGTCTTACTGCATTCTTTTGAGATAATCCCATATGCTTTTACTGCATTCTTTTGAGATTGTCCCATGTGGTTTAACTGCATTTTATAGTGGCAATTATCTCTTTTGATCTTACTGATGTCCATGGTGATTCTCCCATGTAGTCTTAATGCATTCTGGGGAGATTCTTCCATCTAGTCTTATTACATTCTTTGGAGATTCTCCCATGTGGTCTTTCTGTACCTTATAATAGAGATTATCTCTTTTGATCTTACTGTTGTTCATGGTGATTCTCCAATGCGAGCTGACCTCAATCTTTGGAGATTCTCTCGTGGGGTCTTACTGTATTCTTTAAAGATTTTCCATTGTGGTCTTCCTGGATCTTTCGGAGATTCTCCCGTGTAGTTTAACTGGATTTTATAATGGAGATTATGTCTTTTGATTTTACTGCATTTCATGAAGATTTTTTCGTGTGGTCTTACTACACACTTTGTAGATTCTCCCATGTGTTCTTACTGAATTTTAAAATGGAGATTGTCCATTTTGGTTTATTCTGCATTCTAACAATATGCTCTCTCGGAGTTGAAATGAATATGGAAAAAGTTCTTACTGGAATCTGTGAAGAATCTGTCTTTAAGTCTTACAGGAATCGATTGCGTTTCTCTCTTGTATTATAAATGAATTCATGGAGATACTGTAATGTAGTATATTGTATTTTATGCAGATTTTATTGTGTTGTTAATATGCTGTTTCATTGTCACAACACATATCTTCTTTTATTCACAGTATATTCATATATGCTATGCCATATTTAATTCAATTTCACTTAACAGACGTTTTATTCTTGTACTATACAACAGACAGTGTAATTGCAGTTATGAACATATATATGACACAAATATTGCACTAATTAGGTACGATGCCAACTTCACTGCAGACGACTATTGTTTCTTGATTAACCTTCGTCATGTGCGCTTGTGGCCAAAAGTAAAAGAAGCCAAATACTATTTTATTCATAGACCTCCTTGTCCGCAAATGAATTATCATTACCATACTTCCCTTTTAATTGCACATGATCAACGCTTGAAAATAATAATGACAGATAATCCAATTATGGGCGTAAACCAGTGCGTTTCAAAAGATTAAAGTATCCATTGTCTCTGGTCCATCTAATGTGGAATCATAAACGGAAAAGATCAATTTCTCAAAAGGAAACAAAAGCAAAATTTTAAAATTATAGCTAACAATTATAGAGACAAAAATGATAAGAAGGGCTTTTCGTGCGTTTAATATTTTCATGTTTAACTGTATATCAAGTATCTTAAAGATACAATCTAAAATTATTTTGTTGGGTCGTTAGAGGTTTATTTGATCGTGTTAGTTTTGAATGTCTACACAATTTTATATTCTATAAAGATTAAAGTAATTCGGTGTATTAGCCATGCGTTAATCCTCCTTAGAATAGAACGAAGCTTGTAAAGGCTTAGTCTGTAAAATAGAACTCGAGGTGTATAATTATGCAAATAATTGTATAGTAACTTCTCTAGTGCAACCTTTTTCTTCTGCATTGAGCCTTTTTAGTTTTTTTTTTTGTAATATGATATTAGAAAAGACAAAGTGATTTTTTCTGGTGAAATAAAATTTCCATTGGATAAGGAATGTACCAAAAGTTATCATTAAATCATAAATCTTTTCCTCTCTTGGGATTTGATGGCTGGTATTTTCAAAATTAAGAGGTAAGTCACTTAATGCCATGCATGATTTTTTTGTTAATTTCAAGATTTACCAATTTTTACATGAAAAAAAACTGACGCTTGGAGGATAATTTAGATTGATACAAGGGATAAGTTCTTCCAGATGTCTACACTGACCAAAGTTGCTATTTATTTAACTGGAGAAAATAAAATGAAAAAAATAAACTTGAAATTGTGAAACTGCATTAAATACCTTAAAAGATTTTATACAGTTGTGAGCTTCTTTTTCATAATGAATATACATGTAAGTGTTATGAAATGAATACTTATTTGACAATGCTTCTGGTTCAGAAAAAAATATTTGGTTTTTCTTATAATTCATCTAGTTTAATTACAAATGTTTGCACTTCCTCACTTAATAAAATTTTCTATTGTACATTTAATATAGAATGAGAAAAAATGTAACAATATGAGATGTAAAAATCTGGTATCATATCTAGTAAGAATAAAACGAGATATGGAATAAATAGGTCAAGGAGAAAGTAACGCAAAAAAGGAGAAAGTTACGCAAAAAAATCAAAGACATCTTAAATTATTAACTTCCAAAAGAGTTAAAGGTGAAAAATCCGACCAAAAACATGCACAATCAATATACTCAACTGTACAATTTATGTATAATTAATTTATAAATCAGACAGCATTTTTTCTTTATTGGTTTAATGCTCACTCTGTCATTCTAGCAGCCATGAAATAAAAACATTATATAAATAACAAGTTTTCTTTTTGGAATGAAATCATCCCTAATACATTCCAAATAGGTCAACTTACCATGATATGTTCTGTATTTTTTGTTAATTTCACAGACTATTACGTTATCAGCAAGTGTCAAATCACACGCACTGGGACGACTTGTTCTGAATCTTAAATTAACATGACGGGTGTTGTATGTGGAACAGGATCTGCTTTCCCTTCCGGAGCACATGAGATCTCCCCCGTTTAGACGTGGGGTTCGTGTTTGCAGTCTTTAGTTTTCTATGTTGTGTTTTGTATACTGTTGTTTGTCTTTCGATTTTTGTCATGGCATTGTTAGTTTGTTTTCGACTTATGAGCTTGAATATCCATTTAGTATCTTTCGTCTCTCTTTGTACTAACACCATGCAACTATTGTCGAAATTACATATGTTTAAAAATGGTCAGTAGATAATGAAACCAACCTTTGGCAAACGAACATGTTACTTTCAGCATTTCATTATATTTCAATCTTGAAAATGTACATTATTGTACAGTTTCAATCAAAACAAAAACTTGATGATTTGATAATGTAATCAAAAGTAGACAGATTAGATAAATTAAATTGACAAATATTCGGTTGAACTTGTATCAATCATATAAGTTGTGAATTCTAGTGATAGTATCGTAAGTTAGGTTAAGCTTATATTTTCATCTCTATTTTACACCCTCATATAATAAAAGTATCAAATTCTGGCAGCTCTTTCCTACTACAATATAAGGAAATTAGTTTCACTTCTTCATCGGACATATAATGCTATCAAAATTATCTTTTTTTTTAATTGTCTTCTTATATCATACATCTTACTATCGGGTTCATGTCGGACGAAAAGCACAATTATTTTCGTATAGATTGAAAGAAAACACAGAATGAAAGCCAAGGAGTGTTGCCTAAAAACTCTTTTTTGAAATTATCCTCTACCAAATAATTAAAGAAAATTCGGTAGCTTTATAATACAAAATATGAAGATCGAACTTTGAATTTACATGATTTTAGTGTAAAAACTACAGATTCTAATATTTATTTTTGAAATCTGCAACACTGATTTTGTGTTCTTTCAAAGCGATGCTCTCTAGGTTGAAACATAGAGCTTAGCATGAGATGATGTCTGACTCCACGTATCAATGCTGTTAAACAAAAATATCTGTACTTGCAATATAAAGTATTTACATTGTTTAAAAGACAAAGGATATACAAAGGTCTATTTGCTATTTTGAATCAGATAGGAAGTTTTTATTTTCATAAGGTTAAACTTTCAGATCTTGTCTCTTTGTGCCAATGCCGTACCTAACACCGTCGTAAAAAGATTGAACATTCAACTAATTGCTCTGATAATTTACAAATGTATCTGTCCATATAACCTGTGAGATATGTTAAATGCAGGATTATGTTTGCCAAAGACAACATAATAAGAAATCTGATATAGCAATTTAATTTGGTAATTGTTATGTAAAACTGAAAACGGAAACTTTTTTTCGACATGCATGTTTTTGAAAGCGAAAAGTCTCCCTGAATATGGGCGTGTCTTTGTATGTGCATCAATGAATTTCCTTTTAAACTTTATACAAAATTAATGACTTTTTAAAGTAATATGAATAATACACTTTCGTAAGAAGATTTAAAATTAGCCGACAGAAACTTGGGGAAGAGATTGAACATATTTCTAAAATTAGCGCCAAAGTCAAACTAATTACAATCAGGCGCGTAGCTCCCTATACGCCAACACGCAGTTGCGTGCACATCGGCATGCTGAAAAAAAATATTTACGATTTTCAGCATTCTATGTTAGAGTTTATAAAACGTAAAACATTTCTATTTTTAAAATTCGGGTTTAGCTAGCCTAACCTATTTGTCATCATTAAACGATAGTCGTTCGTCCAACCGTCTGTGAACTTAAAACGCATTTTATTACAAGTATGAATACACTGATGGCATTTTTACTTTAATGATGTCCATTTGTCCTAACGGCATTTTTCTTATTATACCCCCGCCGTACGGCGACGGGGCCTTTAAGCTTTACCCATGTATGTCAATACACCCATTCGAAATTGGTTTCCGCTCTCTTACTTTAGTTTGCATCCACCAAATTTTACGAAACTTATACACAATGCTTATCAATACAAAACACAGATCAAGTTCGAATTTGGGTACCGTCACTTTTGTCATTCAAGAATTATACTCCTTTTTAACCGAAAAAAAAAATGCGGAAATCGGTTTCCGTTCTTTAACTTCAGCAGTCTGTGCCAAACTGTTTGAGAGTTTGTCTGACTGAAAATGAAATTTGACCTTTTCTACTATATATATATTTTCAACTAAAAAATCTAAAAATTTCTGTCTGACCAAATGAATTTTTGTCTGACATTTTGTCGGTCAGACTGAGTTTGGGATACACTGCTTCAGTTTGCCTCAACCAAATGTTTTGAAACTTATACACATGCTAAGTACCGACAAACACAGGTCAAGTTCGATTTGCAGCCAGATCCAATATATGGTTTTCGAGTTAGGCCAGCAGGGGCGTCCGTGTCCTTCAGACACATTCTTCTTTTATTTTTGGTCTTTAATTTCATGGATTTAGTATCATAAAAAGTATGATTCGCATCAATCGGGAGGTCGCTCGATGGCGAACACGCAGGTGTAAAACACCTCGCGATCAGATGCCAACTTTGCTGTGTGAGACACTCGATGCGGTAAGCCCATTGGTGTATCCTTCTGTAGATACTATTTTGAGTATTATGTTGACAATGCCGGTAACAAGTGTTATAGCGGACGAGATCGTTTGAGTGTACTACGTCGGTTGAAAACATATGTACGATCAACTATGAATAACGAAAGGTTATCATCCTTAGCATTAATGCATATTTATCGGGATTTCAGTGTGAATATTGACAAAGTAATGGAGAAGTTCGTTTCTGCTAAGACCCGAAGAGCAGATTTTGGACAATTTTGAGTAAATTCTGTCTCACAAAAATGTGTTGCTTATGTATTCAATTTACCATGATTTACCCTATTCAAAAGAATTCCGAATAGTTTTGGATTCATGAATTGTCTATAAGTCCTATGTAGCACCTCTTTTAACCCTCCGAAAACCGAAAAAAAATATCATTTTCTGCATAAAATGGTCCAAACAAATTTTTCACCTCGCTCCGCTCGGCGGTAGATAAGCATGCACATCAATTTAGCTACGCCCCTGACAATCCTTTATTTACCCGCCATAATCGGGGCCATATATGTCAATAGCATTCAGTCTAATAGAATACTTTTTGGAGCTGTTTATGTCAATGGTACTCAGTCAAAGTAGGATACTTACTGTGCTCGTAGAAAATTAACTTTGAGATGACACCTACTGGTTTTCCATTTCTATTTTGCAATAAAGGGACCATCTTCCTGGATCTCTAGGTGTCATTATCATTTCATCATTACATGAAATAGAAGGTTGAATTTTTAAGCTAATCTTTAATTTCAATGTTAGTCTTATAATGTTGCCATTTTTAATAACTAGTTAATTAAGAAAAGATTTCTTTCTAGATAATGAAAATGAAAGAAAAAATTTAATAGATTCCATCGTATTAAAGAAATTATCTTTTACAAAGAAAACACGAATGGTTATTATTGCATGTTGTGTAATGACTCGAGCTTCATTAATGTTATTTGTAAATGTATCTATTAAATAACCTTGAAATTTAGTTAATTAGGATAGATCACCTTGAAAAAAAACGAGCAATGAAATATATTCAATTTTAAGTTTTACGGACGTCAGAAATACAATTACGCGCACTCTAAATATTATAAATCCACAAAGTGCTTGCGCAAGCTCTGATTGTTTTGTCTAATGATTTAGAAGGCTTGCAATCTTACACAGTAATATCGTCCAACAGCATATGAAATTTAAGGTTGACTTTTCAAGCTAATTTATAACTTCAATGTTAATAATATAATGATACCATTTTTAATACTATGTTAAGAAAAGATTTTTTTTTAAAAAAGACTTTGTAAAAAAATTGTTTTTTATTAAAGAAATTGCACTTTACACTGAAAAAATTATTGTTAATTATCGCATGTTTTTGTGTTATAACTCATTGAATCGAACAGCAATAATGCACAATTTGTAAATATATCTATTAAATTACCCTGAAAATTACTTAATTAGGATAGATCAATTTCAAAAAATTGTATGAATTCCAAAACTAATATTCCTTCATTTTTTATTTATTACGTATGTGTTATAAATCGGAACAGTTCTTAATGATGCAAGTATCATTTTTTTATCATTTCATATATCTTAAGTCACTTTTTGGGGCATAGCTTAAAGCCGAAAACGACACCCCAACTTCTTGGGATCAGTGATCTTACTAGACTACAATTACTCCTGTTGTAATTATAAATAGTTTCACTTTCGATGTTTTTTTTATACAAATGAAAACAGGGAAACGATGTATAAGTGTCACGATATTTGTTTTTTGTATTGGAAATGCAAAAATAGTACAAATTATGTCCATTAAAATATTTGAAAGATTTATGAAAGTTAATATATAATAATAACATTCAATAAAGCAGCACTTTAAGTTGCATTTAAACACTTGAAAGGGATTTCTTGGTCTATAGACTAAAAGATGTAATAATTGATATAATATTCAATAGCTCCAGGTGTTTTCTTTAGGAGATCTGTCTGGTGTTCGAGTTACTCTTGCCGTGAACGAAGCTTTAACATTATGGGATCGAACCAACGAAATGTTTGATTCCATGTTATATATATCCAAAATATATATGTTTAAGCTTAGAAGTATGCGCCATTTAAAGTTAGTTTATGAAAAAATGTCACAGTATTTAGAAAAATAATATAAAATAAATACAGTCTTACCGCCACGCAATGTCAATATCTTCAATTCAATAGTGAAATGTTATATTTTGTAATTATCTTGAGTTAATGGTAGTTATTTTTTATCCAAATATCCACCTTATTCTATCTATATACAGCTGTTTTAAATTTGTGAACTCAGATAAGTAGACTTGTTCTTCACTACTTTTGCAATTCCAAGTGATTGCTCTCATGATACTTCATCCTTTTTGGTTTTGTAAATTCTAAATATTTTACAAAAACTAAAGTTGCAATGTTAACTCTAATTGAGTTAAGCCATTTCAATTGATATTTTATAGTGTGTCTTTCTAGGTTGTGATGTTACACTATTGTTTCAGGTAGGGTGAAGGTTGACGCCTATTAAAACGTTTAAACCCGCTGCATTTGTTTGCATCTGTCCTGTCAAGAACCTGATGTTCAGTGGTTGTCGTTTGTTGATGTGGTTCATAAGTGGTTCTCGTTTCTCGTTTTTTATATTGATTAGATCGTTGGTTTTCCTGTTTGAATGGTTTTACACTAGTCATTTTTGGGGCCCTTTATAGCTTGCTATTCGGTGTGAACCAAGGCTCCGTGTTGAAGGTTGTACTTTGACCTATAATGGTTTACTCTTACAAATTGTGACTTGGATGGAGAGTTGTCTCATTGGCACTCATACCACATCTTCTTATATCTATCTAGGCAGGAAAAGTTTATTTTAGAAGGAATTGACCCTCTTTTTGTCTTTCACAACTCTTTTGTTGCTCTGAGCGTTCATTTTATACATCAGAGTAGTTTGTTCATCCTATAAATTCATATTCCTGTGTAAGCTTTCCGTTATATTTGATAACCGGTTTTTTTTTACATATATAATTTACTTAATTTAGCTTTCAAAGAACAACGAAAGAGTTAACCCTTCTCAGCACAAAATGTTTACTAATACAAAAGAAAAAAGAAAACTGATTTTTTTTTTTTTTTTTTTTTTTTTTTTTTTTTTTTATAAAAATGTGTCCATAAACAAGACAAGGAAGATGGACAAATCATCGTGAACTTTGACCTTTGTTCATAATCAGACTAAAATTCTACTTAGATATGTAACATACACAGATACTATTTATATTAGTTACATTCGGTAGTACGTAAAGCAAGGACGCATATTTAGATTTAATATCTTGATATTAAAGTTTTGTATTAATTTCGGTTATTTTAAATATTTTCATTTTGTATTTGCAATATTTAAGATTGTATCTGCTTTAACTTTATACATTTAAAAATGCCAAATCTGTAATGTGCTACTTAAAATCTCTGAAATTTAAACATTGAATGAAAAGGTATCATAATAATATTTTCTATGGTCAGATGTATTAATATAATCCGTTCTTGGGACATCATTAAAACAAGGAGAATAAATGTTTGTCGAAGGTCTATAACGAGTGCTTCAAGTGTCCTCAATGTAAAGAAAAAAGTTTTTAAACAAAAACCTATACTTTCGTTCTTTTGTGGACATAGCTGATATTTATATAGTTTAATGAAATGAAGAAAAATTCGTAACACAATATTACATATTTCTCACGATTTGGATATTTTGAATTTATTATTCTATTTACATTCCAAAATAAAGTATAAACATATCCAATGTGCCGAATTTGGACTTATTCGACCTCAGAAAAAACTTAGACTTTTTTATATAGAGAAAGGCAGATACTATGACCTGGAATAACATATCATTCTTTTGTTTTAATCAAGGTAAGCAAAATAAACCATTTTTTTTCAGGACTTATTTAATTGGCCTCAGTTGTTCTGAAAATGCTATACACGTCTCTGTAACAATCTACCCAAGTCGAAATTTGAAATACAAGCAATATCAAACTAGAAAACAAATATGGATATACCTAAGCATTATATACTTTATTATTCTTATAATGTATAATTATATAGTTTATGTGTTACATGTCATCCTGGGGCCATGATTTGGTAAAATAAATATTCTATTCTATTCTATTCTATTCTATTCTATAATAAAATACATAAACAGAGCAGCCTCTATCTGTTTATAAAAGTTAAAAATGTTTTCTTTTTTCGTTTGGATGAGTGCGATGTTATTCTGTTGATAAACAAGTAAGACAAAAATATCGAACTCAAAAGTAAATTCCAAAAAAGGGAAGCCCATGAAAACTGGCAAAATGATATGTTATAAACCAACGGAATATATAAACTTAGTTCAGTTCATGAGTGGTGTTGATACATTTTGGTGTTCTAAACAGTATATGAACATGCATAAATGGTCACCTCTACAGTTCATCATTTAGTAACAAAATTTAATCATCTTTAGCAACTTTCAAGACGAAAAACAGGAAAAAAAAATGTTCTCTAGATAGATAAGTTATGAATCGTCTGTTGGTCTACTAAACATAAAATTTATAATAGTTAAATTGTTGGAAAACTGATAAACAATCAGAAAATTACAGCGCAATATTGTTAAGCTATTTGAATACTGTATTTATGAAAAATGACAATTTTAATCTAAAATCAATCTATCAGTTTATGTCGACGGACTATAAGGGTGGTATTATGTCCTTCATAAATAAATTGCTGATGGTAACTACAAATACAGAAAAATGATAGTCAAGTACCGTACAAAGTCACACGAAAATTGTAATAATTTTTGTCACTTAAGTGTCCGAAGTATAGATATATTCTTTACTTCCTCTTGTACAGATATGTGTAATAGGTGTTAGTATAATTATAGCATCAAAATATTCATAAATGATTAATGTTTTTCGAACGAAAATTTTCAATTATCTTCAGTAAAGATTAAAATTGAATTTTGGTCACCCCTCTCATATTCTCCTGTTTGGATTTGAACAATAAGAGAGAGAGAGAGAGAGAGAGAGAGAGAGAGAGAGAGAGAGAGAGAGACATACACAAGAGTGTGTTTCAGTCCTAAAGCCGATATGAACATAGACATGATATATTATGTGATTGTCTTCTTGGTTCAATATAGTTGAAAACTATTTGCATATATTTTTTTTTTTAATTTTTCTTTTTTTTTGTGTAATTAAAATACTTTTTTCAAGGATAAATGGTATATCTTATACTTATTACATTAATAAGTTTAAAACTAATGAGGTCAGTGCTACCACGTAATATATATAACCTTTAAAATAAGGTTTTGGTCCACTTCTTATTCTGTTCAAAGAGTTTCTCTAGAACTTAAAACTATGTGATGTTTTTTTTTAATGATATGAAGATATTAGGGTGGATTTTCCGTGATTATGTCCAATTCATTCTTAATATTATCAATTTAATTTAATGCAGTTTAAAATTACAATTCTTTTGAATCATTTATATCAAGCTTTTATGATGCAGGCCACAAAACGACGTCTCTTTGAACTGCAAGTTTTATTTAATTTAATTTTACTTTTGTTTTTTGTTTTGTATCTGATTTCTTTTCTTGCTTTTTTTGTTTTGTTTGATTTTTTTTTCATCTGTATATTTTTTTTCATTATAAGTAGACGAAACAATGAATTTACACAACAATAAAGGGAAAACATTTAGGATTCACCATAAATCAATTGTCTATCCTATATGTCAACTTGACAAAAAAAGGACAAATCTTCTCTAACCATCATCACTTCTTTTGATTGCGATCAGTCGAATGTACCAAATGAAGTTTTACTTTGTTTTCTGCATCTTTCTAAATCACCCAGAAAAGTGGGGTTGCAGTGAGGGGCAATCTTGACACGTGGTACGAGTACCAAAAAAAAAATCAAGACGAAAGTGTAAATTATCTTTTAATTTTAAATTTCTTCATATAGATTTTACTGGAACAGATTCCTGAAAAAAGACAAAAGGATTTACTCTAAAGACTAGGCTCGCAAAAAAGGAAACAATTTTTTTATATAACGGTCAAGAAAATTGTATACAGATCTGTATATATATAATATATATACATATTAAATGACTAAATAATAGCCAACGATAAATCTTACGGGACTATGGATCATATAATTATGATACAGTACACTACAAAATATTGTATTTAACAAGTCTAAAAGGGTACAACATCACCAAAAAATAATAATGAAATGAACATATGTTAAATATTTCGGATAACAGATATCCTTCATCAGTATGATCACGATGTAAAATGGATCATATCAATTTAGTCTTATTATAAATCTATAACAATCTTGAAATTTATACAATAAAATAGTCAAAACTGAACATCATAAAAAAAAAAATGACAATGCTTTCAATGACAAAGGTTTTATTACTATAAACCTAATAAATTACTCTTTCGTGTCAACCTCTGAAAGTTTAACTATGCACAAATAACTTTCCGAATGCTCTTTTGTATGCATAATGATTTTTAAATGATAAACCCCTGGCACACGTGGATACTTAAATTTTAAAAATCTGAGTTAGATGACTTAACATTCAATTTGATCTAATTGAATAATTTAGATCAATTTAATTACAATTTTTGTTTCATTTTCTTATTTGGAAAGTAAAACGATAGTTGATTGAAGGTCAAAAGGTTGTAGGACCAATTATGTCTTAAATCACACATAAATACATATGTAATTCAATCATACGTGCTTCAATAACTGAATTTGTGATTACCAAAGTAAAAGTTCTGACATTTTTGATGTTTTCATTTCTGTTTAAACTTTACAATTTAGTTTGATCTAATGTTCTTAAAAAGTTTCAGTTTCTTTAAAACTTTAATTGTGTAAATGAATAAACATTCAAATTCAAACAGATACGTGACAAAAAAAAAGAGAAGATCGTCTCTCATTTCTTTTATCTTCTGTCAAATATCACGTGACGTATGAATCCAATTACTTTGCGCACGACAAGTGTTATTAGAGTAATTTCCATCCGGTTCGCTTGAACCAACATGAACCAAAAGGGTTTGGAGGCCAAACTCCTAAATGCTTTGGAGCACAAAGAGGGTTGAAACTGATTGAGAAAGGCCATTTTGACCTGGAAGGGATGAAGTTTAAGCGTTGGTACAATTGAATGAATTTAAAGCTAAAAAAAAATCAGAATCCAAACATATCCATTAATCTTGACTTACAACTAGAAATTGACAATGAGGTACGATTAAGAACTAAATTTAACGACACATCATATTATTTCATCTTTCCTATTGTGAACTCTCCGTTTCTATGTAGCAAAAATTGAGTAACGCCTTTGTGTGGAGTTTATATCTCCCAGCTGATAAGATATTCTGGAGATTGAGTTTTTCTATCACGATTTTCTAGATAGATTGTGTACTTATCAGGAAGCTTATGAATCAAGGTTTCCTAGTAGTAAAGATGAATTTATCCCTTCGAAAGTCGTATGGACGCGGTCATAATTGGTTTGACCGATAAGGAGTATCTATGTCACAGAAGACCATTGATATGTTCAAATTGTCATAGTCAAAATCCCGTTCTATTTTCTTCGTTTTCGATAATTCCGTCATCGAATAAGACTTGTCACCGAATTCATACTTGTCACGAGAAACGCGATAGGTGCCACATGTAGAACAAGATCTGCTTACCCTTCAGGAGCACCTGAGATGACCCCGTATTTTTGGCGGGGATCATGGTGCTCAGTCTTAAGCTATCTATGTAGTGTTTTGTAGACAGTTGTTTGTCTGTTTGTCATTCTCGTTTTTTGCCATGGTATTGTCGGTTAATCTTCGAATTATTATTACATTCTTTTTGGTATCGTCTACCTCTGTTTTAGGTTTGAAAAACATTTTTTAGGGTAATGAAAAAAATCCAACATGTAGGTTTTAAAATAACAATTTATCATTTAACAACCGTCAACAAATTGAGATAGATTGCAAATGTCAAAATGCACTTTTAATTATGAAATATTGCAAAGTTGTATGTTAAAATTTAATGTTTATTTCAATTGCTTGTAGGTTGCAAATGTCCGTCACGCCAACAGTACCAAACATAGTGTGCTTAATTTGTGTCTTAACTCTAAAATTCATCTCATCAGGTAAGAATATTTTTTAATGAAATCTATATCAAACAAAGTACAAACTTAAAAAATTGGATACACTAGTATTTTATATTTGCTTTGTTAATATGTACATTGTTCACATAACAGAAAAGACAGAGGAAAAAGGGGTCAATTCGCTCCATATTAAACTAGTGGTGAGAGTAGGAATTTCTCTGTACTAAGTACAAGTATTAATTGATGTAGCCGAAGGTCAGTGGTTCTCTCCAGCCACTCCGGCTTCCTGCACACACAAAAAAACAAACCGCCAAGAAATAGCCCATAATGCTAAAGGGGGCGTTAAACACCAATCAATCAATCAATCAATAATTGGTGTGAATTAGACATAACTGCACATAAAAAACAAAAATTAAAACAACAAAAATACCGAACTCCAAGGAAAATTCAAACCGGAAAGTCCCTTATCAAATGGCAAAATCAAAAGCTCAAACACATCAAACGAATGGAAAACAACTGTCATATTCCTGACTTGGCAAAGGCATTTCCTTGTGTAGAAAATGGTGGATTAAACGGCCTGGTTTTATAGCTAGCTAAACCTCTCACTTGTTGACTGTCGCATACAATTTAATTATATTGACAACAATGTGTGAACAAAACAAACAGACATAATAGGAAAAATGTCAAAAATAGGGGTACAGCAGTCAACATTGTGCTATAATCCTAATCAGAGACATATATACATATGTGTATATATGTCTCTGTCCTAATCACTATAAATTTCACAATGTACAAAGTAAATATGAAGAATTAGAGATGACGGTTTTCGCTATTGAGACAATTCTAATATCAAACAACAAGCGAATAAAAAAGACAACTGAAAGTCAAATGTCACAGTTTGCAAAAGTAGGATAACATTGATACTATTCAATTTACGGTCTTGACACAATCATCATGTATGAACACTTTAAAAGCACTTTAGATTTAAAAATTACATTATAAACTAGACAAATCACAAGTGGTTAACCAAACAGTAAACAAAAACCGCAAAAACTTAAATTTACACATCACAACATATAGTTTTCATACACATGCATATCTCCGTGTAACAGATATTTTTTCTTCTGCTTTTTATCATATTTGATTTCGTGATTTAAAATCCTTCTTGACTCATGTAGTAGATCATAGTTAAACATACCGTTTTAGATGCATTCGATGAACGTTTCTAGGTTAATCTCATCGTAAATAATCAGAGCGAAATTGAGACAGCCAAGAGGGATACTATATTGGGAAATGTTCAACAAAAAAGAACGTTGAAAATCACAGCCCAACTATCAAATGTCAACATCTCATGAGGGAGGTATATCTGTAGTTTTTTTTTTTTTTTTCTGTAAAATTTCCAGAATAACCGAGTTAGAGGTTGACATGTGATAAAGATGTTTACATGCGTGTTGTTGTAGACCGTTTGCTGACACCATAAGGTCTTTTGGTTTTATTGTATTGTCAAGTTACTGTCTCGTTGACACATGCTTCGTATCACCTTAAGCTGATACCTGGTTTTATTGGTTTTGTGAGGTCTTGAATTTGGATATTTACCCTTTTTTTCATTTTTTTCTGAAGGGGGGGGGGGGGGGGGGGTCTTTGATTCTTTGTACTTTGGGTAAGAATTTCTGGGCTATCTTTTATCAGAAACGCTCAGTCTAAAGATGGGGCAACACATGATGGGTTAATACAGGAAAGCTTTATTACCAAAAGGGGACTGAACAGAACATCCACACTATTGGTGGTCAATTTTGCCTACTTTGGAGGTTGGAACACTAGGTTTTTTTTTTATAAAATTGCATGCTAAAATTTCAATATCGATTTCGATGTAAACTACAACAACATTTTCAGGCGAGGCGATGGTTCAAAGCAGGGCACTCGCCGGTGGTTAATTCATGTCATATCTTAATGTTTTGTTTTATTTTAAGACTTTTGTTTGATGACATATTTTTGATAGATTTTATTTCATATACTAGGTTTCAATTCATTTTTGACCCAGGGCGGTTTAGCGCTTGAAATATCGTATAGACGCATGTTGAAGACTAGTATGGTATCATTTTTTTTATCAGATGTTAAACAGATTGAATATCTTCAATTGTGATCGGAATTTTACTATAAGCTATGATTTCAAAGTGCGCTATATTATATTTCTTTCTTTTTTAAGTTTCAAGTCAGTGTTCTGGTTCAGCTTTAACATTAACAGCAACAGATGATCTGACAACAGTGACCTCTGATGGATATAGTTCCGGTTCATATGCCAAGTAAGTTCAAGTCTTAGATGAATATATAAAAGTTTATTCTGATTTTCAACGAGGTAAAGCTCATGCAATAAATTATAAGTTTTGTATCACTTAAATAGGTAATACATAAGCCTATTGAATAATATTCCGTATTGTACAACTCCGGGATAAAACATTAACTACCTCAAAACGATGCATGAGAAACGAAGAACTTTCCAGAAACACGCGTAGTGAAAACTAAAATCTGTATCATTTACATAAAAATTATATCTATATTTCGGTCATCGAAGTTATTTACATAGTGTTATCAAATTATTTGTCAATATAAAGAAATTAAACAGGTATTTTGTTTTAATGCAGCACGTGGATCAGAGCAGACGATACCTATCTCGGTTAACCGGGTATTTTCCTTCATCGACAATGCCATTATACAAACTATTAAGGGTTTTTTTTTTAAGATTTGAAGCCAAATTACGAAAATAAAATAATGCGCTGTTTTTTTTTTTTTATTGTTTTTTTTTTATTTCAGTGACTTATCATGTTCGTGGTTAATAGACAGTGGAAGTTCATCAGAAACTGTTATCATCTTCATCACCCATTATGACATCGACGCATCCGATACAATTGATATTTACGACGGTATGTTTGGATCTGTAAATATTTTGTTCAAGCATTAAAGAGTATAAAGCAGTTTGTAATTTAAGAATTTGTAGCACTGATAGTTACATGAATAACAGAAAATGGATCTAACCTATATTAAACGACAACTTAACAATACAAATGTAAACGAAGCAAATATTTTAAATGAAAAATGCACGAAACAAACAAAAAGTCAAAAAGAAACTTAACAATGTTGCAAAATTTTCAAGCAGTTAAGATCGAAACTTGATAGAACATTTGCTGTTAAATATAACATTATCAAAAGCATTATGGTTTATCTGTCGATGAAATTGTTGATACTTTGATAACAAAATGTAGTGTTAGTTACGTATTCGTATATAACATGTATAATTCCTGTTGTCTCTTTGAAAGTTTTCCATTAAAAAAAAAACTTGGTCAAGGTCACTTATTGTGAGGTTGTTTTTGTAATTGGTAAAAGAAAAGGTGGGAAATCATGATTTAAACAGAGAAAAATGGTCTTCAAAAAATCTCACAGACTAATTGCATTGCTCTTTCATTATAAAATCTGTGTAATTATAAAAAAAAATTTTAGGAGTCAAATTAGAAATCGTACACGCCTCCTTTGTTGCAGATGTATCTTTAAGGTCTTTGCATGTTCTCCACAAAACCCAATCAATCTATGTTTTGCCATTTGTCCATATCAAGCCTCTTTTTCGTTTTTTTCTGAAAGTTTTTTCAGTCTGCTATTCGGTTCATCTTTTCTCACCGCTTTCACCATGTGCTTGGGTTTTTATTTTATTTTTAATTGATCATTATGCCTTACTTCAACTCTAATTGATACATCCCCATCAAAGTCTATCCGAAGATGATATTCTATGCCATCGAAACTCCGTCAAGGTTCCTTTGACTGTTGTCACTGTCAAAAACCTTGATGAAATTTTGTTCGCAAAGATAGTTTTGATAATGACAACAGGACTGGGTTGCTCAAATCTATGGCTAAATTTAGACTTTTGTATACTCATTGCAGAAGAGCTTTATTTGTTATCAGTTATAAAATCATAATCATTATCAGAGCGTTAAGTCAATACGAGGTTACGTTAATTAATTACTTTTTGTGATTAGAACATTCAATTCAATTATGAATAGAATGTTAATTAATCATTCTGTATACCTAGAGGTCTTCACAATGAAATAGATTCACAAACAAAGACGGGGTATTTAGTCCGTCCGATATTTTGTTGACTTCAGTCCACACCCTTAACTAAATTAGACTTACAAATAATTATGAATTGTATTCTTAGTCGTAATCCTTTAAGTGTAAAAGAAGAATTGTATAGATAAAAAGATATATCGGGCAATATAGCAACTTAAAAACACATGCTCCAGTAAAATACTCTTATAAAAAGTTCAGCATACTACTTGTTAAGAACAAGTGCTCGCATTTCATATTATACTCTGAACATTTCTGAGTCTCGTCAACATTTGCATGATATAAACTGGGATCAAATATCGGATCTTGATATAAATTCTAAATATAACAGAACGGTACACATACAAACAACGATAGCCATGAAGGAGACTTCTGACTTGGAGCATAAAAAAATAAGGTCTAATTAACTAGTATTGTGCATATTCAGATGTCCCACTTTTGTCTCAGTCTGTGGAAGGTCAAATAAAACAGTGAAATTGTACGTAAAAGTCCAACTAAAATAACACGTTATTCAATAATATCGATATTGTAGACGACAAAACACAGGAACATGTTTTATCAATAAAGGTAAGAAAGTCTCATTGTGAGTCATTTATTGCACAATTGATAGAAACAGTAATACACTTGAAAATGAATTTGTATTTTAGGATTTTCTACAAGCAATTCATCACTCAAGTCTGGTCTTACTGGTACCGGAAACGATAAAGAGTTTTTGACGACGGGTCAGTACGCGCTTGTTGTATTAACCACTGACTCATCCGGACAAGCACAAGGATTTTCTTTGCAATATCTGAAAGCCGCAGACTTGTGTAAGTATAAACAATGCTGCAATAAGATATGAAGGATTTGATCATAAATACATGTATCAACAGAGGCTAGAGGACAAATGATGTTTTGGGAAATGACAGTAATTAACTTTCTGACAAATAAAAACGATAAAATATGTTCCACTCGTTCAGATAGGAATACAACGAATATAACTTATAGGAAAGACCATTGATATGATTCTATAAACTGAATGAAACATCAATGTGTTTACATCTTTTTTTGCTTTCTTTTCTTTGTTCATAAACGCAAAGTTGTATTTTTAATTTAGAACTGTTAATAAATATAAAAAAATTGAATGCGGATGACAAGGCTTTAAAAGTTTTTTAGTTTCTGTGTGAACATCTAACCTATATGATAATACTTTGTTTCAGCTGGCACAGGTTGTACAGCAGAACAAACGATCACTGCGACTAGCACAGAACAGTATTTAACATCGCCAGCATTCCCTAGCAGCTATACGGGGTAGGTGTGATTCATTTGCTGCAAAAGATATATTTTAAACATAAACAAGAAAGATCTTTAAACAAATGTTTTATTGTAACATTTTATATATCTGATTTGAATATTTAGTGTGCCAAACCTGCACTCTACATTTTGTATGTTTCCTAGGCCTAAATTTGGTAGAAATCCAGACGACTTTGTCAATTTTCATCAAAATCTACTTTTGGTTCTATTTGGGTTGTAAATATTTAAGCTTTATAAGAAAAGCTGCACGAAAAAATGTCTATTTCAAAAATGACACTTACCAAACTTACCCCTTTTGATAGTTGAAACTGTTCGTTTAAAACGTTAAAAATAAACACACATAGTTCAAAAATAAAAATGGTCCTATTGTCTTTAATATTAATCATATGCCATGAAACTTGGTCAACATTGTTATAATTCCCTAAACTTGTTTATAATAACATTAACGTTACCATTTTTTTCTGAACCAGATGGGCATTTCGACAAAAAATGTCGCTTTAGTTATGCTCGTCATGCCAAGTTTTATAAAAATTGGTCAAGTTCCGGGGACACCGCGGCAGTTCATCTATTCATATATAGATATAGGAATATACATGTATTTGAGTTTCGTAGTACTAAATCAAAAATATGATAGGTTACTCGAAAACAGCACACACATTTCGTTATTCCCTTACCTTATTCTCGTTTATCCCTGCGATATTTGATATATGGAACTGTCCAAACAGGGTGTCCCAGGCCACTAGTCGAAATGATTAGAAGATGATCATTTGAAATTTTTGGGGGCCAGGAGGATTTTTTGCCGAATCACTATTCAATTTCGTCTTTTGCTATGCATGCTTATTTTAAACCTGTAAAATTGAATCCGTTGTTATAATGGAATGGATATATATCGTAAACAACAGTGAGACTCAGGTCTAATCCATTATATCCCCAAGATAGGATATTTTTTTTAAACTGTCTTTCTCTTTGTAGAAATTCTAATTGTCGGTGGTTAATTGAAGCAACTGAGGGAACAGTTTATTTTGAATTACTATTGAGTGATATTGAATCGTCCCCAAACTGTGGATTTGATTACCTTAAAATATATGACAGTAAGTGGATTTTATGTTATAGAATAGAATAATATTCTTGGTGTATACAATTTTTGTTTTTAAGAATAACAGAATGACAATTTCAGATGATGTACCATCATATACCTGATTCTGAGTGATGTTAATACTTGTAAAATTAGTCCTGTTTTGCTGTTGACTCTTGTCTATCTTTAGTTTTATTAATTTAACATCTATACTAAAGTAAAACATTGGACTTCTCAAAACGCTTTTGATGGAATAATTCTTATATATTGTCTTTATAAAAAAAATGAGAATATAAAGTGAGGAGATGTGGTATGATTGCTTATGAAACCTCTACCCAATAGAGTTTAAATGACTCGGCGTGGATTTGAACAGCTATAGTTCACCGTTCGGCTTTCAACAATGAGTAAAATCCATACCGTATAGTCAGCTATAAAAGTTCCCAAACAGTACACATAAAACGAACTTAGTGTAAAGACGTCATAAACAGTTTGAGAAAACCATGGCCTTGTGCAATTGCCAAAATATAAGTATATAAATGTCGACAGGATGTAGGTCCATATGTTTTCATAAATGTAAAGCAATACATGTTTAATTATGTTTTAATGGATCAAAAACAGAATCAATGTTATGACCGATAAAAAGCGTAGTCAAAGATCTTACTACAGTGTTAAAAAAAATAATCGTTGTCGCTTTTTCAGGTTCCTATGTTTGTGAACATACTTTAACAGTAGATGCCTGCACCAGATATCCAGACGGAACAACGGCGACATACACCAGTAACGGTACAAGTGTTTTACTCTTGTTTGTTTCGGATGCTACAGTAGGATTCAAAGGTTTTAAACTCAAATTTTCTGCAGTATCTTCAACGACAACAGTATCGACTCAAACAGCAGCATCTGAGGAAACAGGTACATCATATGTCGGTGCTATACATTTGATTAGGCCTTTTACTGTATGTAATGTCGTATATGTCCCCAAATTTCTGTGTCATTGATTTCCTCTATTGTCTGTGTCATTGATTTCCTCTATTGTTTGTGTCATTGATTTCCTCTAATATCTATGTCATAGATTTCCTCTAATGTCTATGTCATTGATTTCCTCTTAATGTCTGTGTCATTGACTTCCTCTTATGTCTATGCCATTGATTTCCTCTATTGTCTGTGTCATTGATTTCCTCTATTGTCTGTGTAATTGATTTCTCTGTTGTTTGTGTCATTGATTTCCTCTAATATCTATGTCATTGATTTCCTCTAATGTCTATGTCATTGATTTCCTCTATTGTCTGTGTCATTGATTTCCTCTATTTTCTATGTCATTGATTTCCTCTAATATCTATGTCATTGATTTCATCTAATGTCTGTGTCATTGATCTCCTCTATTGTCTATGTCATTGATGTCCTCTAACATCTATGTCATTGATTTCCTCTAATGTCTATGTCATTGATTTCCTCTAATGTCTATGTCATTGATTTCCTCTTTTGTCTGTGTCATTAATTTTCTCTATTGTTTGTGTCATTGATTTCCTCTTATGTCTATGCCATTGATTTCCTCTAATATGTATGTCATTGATTTCCTCTATTGTCTGTGTCATTGATTTCCCCTATTGTCTATGTCATTGATTTCCTCTAATATCTATGTCATTGATTTCATCTAATGTCTGTGTCATTGATCTCCTCTATTGTCTATGTCATTGATTTCCTCTTATGTCTATGTCATTGATTTCCTCTAATATGTATGTCATTGATTTCCTCTATTGTCTGTGTCATTGATTTCCTCTATTGTTTGTGTCATTGATTTCCTCTATTGTCTGTGTCATTGATTTCCTCTATTGTCTGTGTCGTTGATTTCCTCTATTGTTTGTGTCATTGATTTCCTGTTATGTCTATGTCATTGATTTCCTCTAATTTCTATGTCATTGATTTCCTCTAATATCTATGTCATTGATTTCCTCTAATGTTTATGTCATTGATTTCCTCTTAATGTCTGTGTCATCGACTTCCTCTTATGTCTGTGCCATTGATTTCTTCTATTGTCTGTGTCATTGATTTCTTCTATTGTCTGTGTAATTGATTTTTTTGTTGTTTGTGTCATTGATTTCCTCTAATATCTATGTCATTGATTTCCTCTAATGTACAATATCATTGATTTCCTCTTAATGTCTGTGTCATTGACTTCCTCTTATGTCTATGCCATTGATTTCTTCTATTGTCTATGTCATTGATTTCCTCTAATGTCTGTTTTTTTGATTATCTGCTCAGGTACGTATTGATGATTTGCTCAGGTACGTTTAGGTACCTATGGGCTGTGATTAATAATATCTTATTTAATACATAATATATATAATTTAGTTTGTGAGACATCTCAATTAGTTGATGATATCTTTTTATTAAATGTCCTATTCCCTAACATTTTGATTTAGTGTTGATTTGCATGGCGGGTAATGCACACAAAGTAGGAGACACTTATCCTATTTACGCTCCTTTTGGAGTGCATGCGATTCCCTTAGTTTTTATCAGCTACCTTAATTTGTCTTCTTAATAGATTTATGTGATTTGAACATCGATAAAAGAGAGGCGTAAGATACCAGAGGGATATTCAAATTCATTAGTCGAAAAGTACTATTGCCTTAATTTTATCTATTTTGTTATGTATTTTCACCTTAATTTCTTTAAAACTCCTTTAAAACTTATTGCGCTTCATCTATTTACTGACTGAAAAGCGATGCCAATTCTATAATTTATTAGGGCACTGAAGAAAAATAATTTGCTTGAAAAAGGGGCTCTTAGTTTTTGTCGACATGTGTATGCTAGCACAAAACCGATGAAAGGATAGATCCTAGCTCCGGATCCATCCCTTGTGAATCCGCCAGTGGTGATTTAACATGAATTAAGACGAAAATAAATAACTTTACTGCCTAATTATTTCAGATAGATAATGACATTTGTCAACTTAATTATTATCCGGGGAAAATATTTATTTCTCCTTTATAAAACTGTTTTAAGCTTGTTTTGCCTTTTATTTCAGGTTTTGCTCTTGGAATGGGCGTTGGCGTAGCCACAGGCGTCGTTTCAACACTATTGGTTATTGGAATAATTCAGATAATTAAAAGCAGACTTCAAGCGTCTAAGCTAGGTTCACCACGGGTAAGAAACGTTCTTCCACTGCAAACTCCAACAAGTTTCGGAGGAAAAACCCCAACTCAGAATGGACATCTGCCAAATGGCCATTTTTTAAAAAACGGTGATATTCCGGGAAATCAAAGATTTTCAGTGACAAGTTCAATATCTTCTTCGGGAAATTCCTCCAGAAACGGGAGAACTCCTTCAACAGGACACAGTTCTCCAGTTCATTCAGATACGCAAAATAGAAATAATAATAATTATAAAAGAAACGGTGTATTACCCACAAATATCGGACATGTTTAATTCTTAATAATATGTTTACTGGTCAAGAAAATCTGAAAGAGAATAGAATGTACAGAAAAACGGCATGTTGAGAATTGTTGTATGCATCATAATATGATTAAGTGAATTCGACTATATTTTGTTATAGTTATTATAGGTCGTATTTCTATTCAGTTGTTACAAGTTTTCCTTTTATTTTTTTTAATAGTTTTGTAATAAGTTATGTTC
Source organism: Mytilus californianus (assembly GCF_021869535.1). Classification (NCBI taxonomy): domain Eukaryota; kingdom Metazoa; phylum Mollusca; class Bivalvia; order Mytilida; family Mytilidae; genus Mytilus; species Mytilus californianus. The sequence goes on from NW_026262679.1 coordinate 80,119,579, forward strand.
ATATATACTACAAAGATATTTGATATAATACTGAACAAAAAAACTGTCAACGAAGTAACTAACATTTTTCGTTCTTGTTCAGTTAAATCATTGTATAACAGTTCACAATTATTGTAAAAACTACAGATTCTTTTTATTTGTTAATCGCAGCAACGTTTTCATTGGTTGTATTTCATTCAGGTGAGCCAAGATGATGTTGAAGTCGATTGTGAGTCAAGGTAACGGTGATGCAGATAATAATTTGCACGTTCAAATAACGCATATTACAAATTTTGTTTTCTGGACGATATTTTACTAATTTTTCTGATCTAATGAAAATTACTTCACACGTAATATCTTGTGATCTTTTGTTCCTATAAAACAAATCATTGTATTGTCACTATGAGCACTTTGTTAGTAGGACAAAGCAGACAAGCCGTTATTGGTCTGTGGCTATCTTTTTTGAATTGCAAATCTAATCACAAGAAAATGCAATCTGGTTAAGATACAGATCCTGTGTCTAAGCTTTGCTTACAAGGATCTGACAACGCTCCGTTCTACTTTCTGTTTAAAAAAACTCTCGAGATCTTCTGGTTTTGTCGGTTTAATACACGCCTTCAAAAATTTGAAAGATGAAATTTCATTGGCTGATGAAATAATTACAAGAATAGAAAGTAAAGCGGAGTCTTGTCAAATCATTGTTTGTAAACAGGATCTGCATTTTAATCAGATAGAAGGAAATGTTACGCTCACTGATCAAACTCTCTAAAAAAGTGTAACACCAACCTTTTTTTGACTGTAAAACTTTGTAGGATAGCTGTTTTCAATTCATTTATGTATTGATGATAGGCTTGTGATCGAAAAAATTCACTTCCGAGAAAACTGTAATAACGATAATTTTTCAATTAAATCCGTTGATTGGTATTGATTGTTTAAATTTTATTTGTTATCATTTTCACTTGATTTAAATTTTACATTGAGACATATATGATATATTCAATAATGATTGAATTATCTTATGATAATTTGAATTTAGGTAACAGAAAAGCTAATGTTTTGTGTAATTTTTCCATTTTCCACGCTGTGTTATTCAAGAAGAATAATTATAAGAAAAAATGCATGAAATAAAATTTCAACATCTTATTTATTCGCATGTTAAATGAATGTAAAATTGTATAATTGTGCTACGTTAAAAAGTTAAGTATATAAGCATGTTTAAGAAAATGTAATAACAAGATTTTCCCTGTATCGAGGTTAAATCCATTAACGTCATTAAATCCATTAAGAGTTTGTAAAAAATCATAGTTGATTGCTCTTCAAATTCATTATCAAAATCAAAAGAAAACATTGAACAAAAATTATCATGTATTTTGAACCCAAAGTTGTAGATATTCAAAAAAGACTTGAGTTTAAATAATATGAGGTTTGAACACTACTTCAGCCTACATTTATTCAAATCTAATTTAGTATGGTGATAATGGTAATACTTAACCTCGATACATCTCTTGACCAAGTAAACATTGGAGGAAGAATATCACTGCCGGGCTGTTGCAATGTTTCATAATCATTTTGTATATATTGTCATTATATCTTTTTTGTAAATTGTTAACTGTATATATATAAATGTTATGACGTTATATCTAAAAAAATTCAAATTATGTCATTAGGGTATTTTCTTCGATAAGCTTTAATAAAAATGTTATTCTTCAAATTGACTTCTTTACACCGAGGAATACATCTTGAGATACACTCATATTTTTTTAATGGTCATTTGTGACAAAGAAATTCCATAGCGGTCATCCAAATCGTAATAAAACTTTCTTAGCGATCACTTCCAATCAAATACCAGAAAGTACCCCTGATACAGTGCCTGTATTGTAAGCATCAGCCATCCTATTAAGGAAATCATGACAGGAAACTCTAGCCCTTCAAAATAAAGCCATCATAGATACCATTATTAAAACTTTGTACGCCAGACGAAAGTTTCGTTTACAAAAGACTCATCAGTGACGCTCGAATAAAAAAGTAGAAAAAAATCCACATAAAATACAAAGTTGAAGAGTATCGAGGAACCAAAAACCCGAAAGGTTTTACCAAATAAAGCTAAGGAAATCTTCGGTAGAAAAACCTTTGCATTTCGAAAAATTCAAAGTTTTGTAACAGTTAATTAATATTTATGGCCATATCAATGATAACTCATGTCAACACAGAAGTGCTGACTACTGGGTTGGTGATATACTCGGGTAAGAAACCTCCAGCAGCAGTGTCACCGACCCAGTGATTGAAAATAATCTCATCATAGATACCCGAATGAAGTTTTGTACGTCAGACGTGCGTTTCGTCTACAAAAGACGCCTCAGTAACGCTCGAATCATAAAAGTTAAAAAATACAAAAAAATACGAAGCTAAAGTGCATTGAGGACCAAACATATCGTGTCAAATAGGGATATGTTATCTATGCAGGTAAATGTTTAAATCGTGCATGTCTAAATTTGAGGCAGACCTAACTGTAAATAAAGTATCCCTTTATTTCAAGTTCAATGGGAATGATACTATTTACATAGTAACCAAACTTGAGAGGACACCATGTATATCTCTTACGATATTTTTACACCGACAAAACATTCGGGATAGGTCAACAGCGATGTATACCAACGTTTACTACGCGGAAGATATGAAGTAATGTATGGCGATTTCAGTCCGTCGAGGTACGCCCAAGGATAAAAGTTTTGAAAAGTCTGTAAGGTTGATATTGCTCAAATTGAAGAAATAGATCTGATGATCTTCTTAAATCATACATGCAACTTAATCATACTGAACATTTCCGTATGTCAGGTACATGAGCATCTTGTCGGTTTTAGAAACAATTTCTAAAGAATAAGATACCGCAATATAGTGGACATAGAAATTAAAATCATCCTGTACTTTCCATAAAAGTGTAAATACCCAAAAGGCACAACTGATATAACAATTATCATATCATAGTAGTGTTTTATCGATGTTAGACAAAGTCGACATTTAATAAAGAACATACATTTCAGATCACAAGTAAAAGTACAGTACCACGTTTATAATTAAAGTTACTCTTAATTTTGATATTTGTGCATTTATTTTTTTATGAGGAATTTCAGGTACTTGTGAATTATATATAGTGTTTTAGTGAAAATGTCCTCTATTGCCTGTTTGATAAAACTAAAAAACTACAATTTATACTGTTTTGTATCCGTAGTTACATTATCTTTTCAGATTTTTTTATGATAATAACTCATCATAGTTTTCCATTAGATACAACAAATTCAGAGTACCTTGTTACAAAACTGAAAATCATGACCTACTTACAGTTCTGTCCTTAACATATATTAAGGTGTTATTTCAGTTGACATTCAGATGTTTCTTGTACCAACTGAATTACAGGTTGTTACGAAGTTGGGTTTTTGTTTTTGACAGAAAAGTTGTATTTGACATGCAAATATTTTCAAATTTCGATATAGTCAATATATCTATAAAAAAATATGTGTTCATACTAAAATTTAGTTTTCGGACGAATATAAATACTATTTTGTTTTAAAGTCAAAAGTTTTTGTATAGGTTGTTGCTATCATAAATTTTGGATTGTAATCTGCCAAAGGTATGAATTTATTCTGATGTGAAAACAAATCAATGATACTAGGCTGATAGCTATATAATTTGGTACGTTAGACGCGGGTTTCGTCTACATAAGACTTATCAGTGGCACACGAATCAAAACAGTTGGAAAACCAAATCAAATAGGAAGGAGGATCGAAAACCAAAATTTCCATATAGCTTTGCCAAATACGGCTACGGCAATCTATGCCTGTTGGTAGAACCTAAGTGTTTTGAATAATTCAACATCCTATACACAGTTAATTGACAGACAATGAACACAAACAGATATTCCAATCCAAAACGAAGGTGTTAATTACTTGGGGCTATTGAAACCCTCATTGAAGAATAGTCAACCAGCAGTGGTATTGGCCTAGTGGTTATAATAACTCATAGAAGATACCAGGCTTATAATTTGGAACACCAAACGTGCGTTTCGTCTACATTAGACTCATAAGTGGCACTCGAATTAAAACAGTTAGCAACCAAGATAAAAAAAAGTTGAAATAAACTGACTGAAAAACAAAAGTTCCGAAAAATTGTGCCAGAAACGGGTTTTCTTGTCCTCTTTGTTCCCCCATTATTCCCTTTTTTTATATTTTGGCTCGCCATTTTTTCTCTTATTTTTTTGCCTATTTTTTCTCTATTATTTTTTGTTCTCTATTATTTATTTTTTGCCCATTATTCTCTATTCTGTAAATCTCATCCAGACCCCCTTGTGTATGTTTTTCCGTCATTTATTTCACTAATCGAGGATAAAAAGTGTGGGGAATGTCCCAAGTCATTAACATCGTCAATACTTATTATTGATTAGATGTCGTTGGTTCGATCCCCGTTTGGGTCAAACCAAATTATGACAACAATAGTTTACCGATATTCAAGTCTTGTAAATCGATTAGGAAGAAACAAAACAAGGGATCAATACAAACGAAAGGCTTTGAAATTGATCTTCCGCTTCTCCTCTAAGCACGTGGAATTTAGGAGTAAGAGCAAATACTGGTCGGCCCTGAGTCAGAAAATAATGTGTCCGGTAAGGTTCTTCCAGTGAAGTAGCACGTTTAAAAACTGGCTATGCATGTCGATCTTGTACAAATCAGGGTTCATATTCATATCACATTAACATTTTCTCTTCATGAGAATACATTAAATTTGCCGCTTGTGCCGTCATCATAAGCATCATCATCTTTACAAGTGAATTCTAAACAAACTTGAGGTGATGTATCGATTTTTTTCTTCTTATCAAAGGAAGACAATCCAAATGTTTTTAAGAACCAGATATCCCATTACAAATACATATAAGCATGATATACCTATGTTCTACACAGATTGTTAATTCAAATGGTATGTCATAAGAATAAAGAACCAGTTGGCAAGAAGATGTGAGCAGATTTTAAAAAAATCAACTATTGAACTAAAATGTGTTATTGATTTTGAAAGAGTTTCAGATTCTTATATTGTTTGTCGTTTCAATATCTTATAGGTTATGAGGAACGTTTAAATAAAGCCAGTTTAAAATCTTCAGTATCAAATAGATGACGTTATGCGTAAAATAATCAATTTAGAAAAATCTAACCATATAGATTTTAGTATGGCATAAGACATGTATCAAAATTGTAATTATTATAAAAATAATCTGACGCACCATAAGTTAAGTCTCCCACAAAAGAATGCATCCGGATAGTTCGTGCTTGCTTTAGGCACATTCAGTAATGTTCTACAAAAGTCCTTTTACATCAATATTCTTTAATAATATGAATTCTTACAAAGCATACAATTCAGTTTACAGAACTGATTGTAAAATATTCTTCTTCAAATACCTTAAGTTCTCTAATTGTATTTCACTGTTTTAATTCATTTTTCATGTGCTCAATTCTATCTTCATGGCCACTAATAAGTGTTGTATTTGGCTCCAATTTGTTTAACTGGCTAAGAAGCTGAAATTTAGTTCTTGAAATTTTTTCAGCGATACATTGTTCTTTTATTTTATGTCTGAACACTTGTGTTTCATGGTCTTCTCCCATCTGTTTAAGTCTGTGTAAAATATCACTAACACCATTGATCGGATCATTACCAGTGTCACTATCTGTTAATCTATCCTGCTTACTGATAGATTTCAATTGATGAGATGTAAAGGTTTTAAGTGACGGGTGTGATTTTACACAATCCATGCAATATACTTCTTCACATTCGTTACATTTCATTATTCCTAGTGTTGATTTTCCATTCAGCTGGCAGCGATCACAGTTTCTGTTAGTAGCCATGGTGTCCTTCAAGTTAAAGGATAATTTATCAGCAAAGACAGAGAATTTTTTTTTCAAATTTGCGTAAAGTTGCAGAATACTCTGTGAATATTAATGTATGATGTTTACTGGTTCTTAAACTAAATTGTAAAGAAACGGGTTTTAAATCATTTAATATTGTATTGTAATAATCTATCCATATAATTTTAATCTGATATGGAATTTGTTTTATTTGAGAATACTATTAATACACAGCAATATCAAAATGTAGTACAAAATTATACCTGATTATTTGAACGATATAATCACACACTAATAGTTATGGTTCACATAAGGTGCTCACGAGACCTTTGTACCCAATTCAAGGCACTATTTTTTTATATTCTTATATCTCAAATGTAAACTTTCTTACCATATTTCATTTGTGTGTCAAATATTATTCCAATAATCGACCATTGTGTTTATACTCAACATAAAAGAATAACACAAAACAAAACAATAATTGTTCCTTTAAAATTATGTGTTTATCTTACCGTAAATGAATTGACAAAGATATTTTCTTTATAAAGTTGGCCATAGATATTGTTAAAAAAAATAATCAAAGATACCAGGCTTACAATTTTGTACGCCAGACGTGCGTTTGGTCTACATAAGACTCATCAGTGTAAAACATGACCACATGGACCACATGGACAACAACTTTTGTAGTTTTATTATGTTATTTCCCTCTTTATACAACATGACGGATGCCACATGAGGAGCATGATTTTCTTACCCTTCCAGAGCACCTGATATCACTTTCGGTCTTTAATGGGGTTCGTGTTACTCAGTCTTTAGTTTTCAATTTTAAGTTGAGTGTACCATAGTTTGTCTTTTCGTCGTTTTTCGTTTTTTTTGCCATGACATTGTTTTCGACTTAAAATGTTGAATGTCCCTTTGTTATCTTTCGCCTCTCTTATGCTTTTTTTGTCTAAATGCTAAAAGTTTCTTATTTGCTTACGTCCTTACCTTTTACGTGCATTTTTAACACTTGTCAACATAATATCAATACATATGACTGTTTTATTGTAGTTCTTCAGTTCTATAGGACATGGCTGATCATATACCTAAATCTTACAAAGAAGTGAAGTCGTTTATTCATTCCATTGTATTTGCAACTAAATGGATTTATCAACTGTTATGAATAGTAGAAATGTTATTTTCATAACGAAATAGAAATGTAGCATTTCAAACTGATAATTATTTTAACATGGAAAATTGTCCTGTTATGTTTCCTATCAGTGTTAAAAATAATAAGACTCCGACACATCGTATCAGCCACCTAGTTCATGGGGCTGACCGTAAAAACTATGTAGTGTCGATTTCAGTCATTCTTCCTCGTTACTCTGTTGAGCATTTTTTTGTGTGTCAGAAACACACCCCTGTAAATGAATTCCGTATAGTGTCAACAAACACGAGAGTAACTCATTAACTGAGATATGTAAGCGCCATACGATGGAGCAGCGGGTATGTTACCGTTTAGAAGTGGGAAGTTAGAAAGTTGAAATTACCATTTTGTTTTACATTCCAGTTTGAAGTCGTCAAACTGTGTCAATATGGAGGAAAAGGTCAAGATATAAAGCAAATTTTGTACTTTCGGTCGTATCCTTAATCTTTAATCCTTAAGATTAGTTTACTGGGATATAGGAGATGTAAGCACTCATTGTAAAATTATTAATGTGTTGGTAACTGCGAGTATTCTCAGATCTGTAAGTTGTGTCTTTTGTGTTTTTGTTAGCTGTTTTTGTGCTTTGTATAGATCTGATGAGTTTAGCTCTTTTCAACTGATTTTTATAGTGTGTTATTATTGTGCTGTAACCCCACTGTCCCAGGTAAGGGAAGGGTTGTCTCGCCCGCAAACATGATTAACCCCGCCTCATTCTGTATGTCCCTATCCTAAATCAGGAGCCAGCAATTCAGTGGTTGTCGTTTTGTTATTGTAGATCATATTTGTTTTTCATTTATTGTTTTGTACATAAATCAGGCCGCTACGGTTTTCTAGTTTGAATTGCTTTACATTTGTCATTTCGTAGTTCTTTTATAGCTTGCTATTCGGTATGGGTTTTGCTCATTATTAAAGGCTTTACGTATAGTTGCTAACCTTCTACGTCATTTTGGTCTCTGATGGAGAATTGTGTCATTGTTAATCAGGCCACATATTCTTATCTGTGATTTGAGTGATAGGAAATCATCAATATATCTGAAAGCGAAATTAAAAACTTTGCAAAATGTTATTTTAATTGTTTTATTTCAGAAGGTTTTGTATGAATTCTGCTTTATATGAGTACAAAAATAAGTCAGTCAATAGCTATGAATTAAAACCCACTATAATACCGGTTCAAGTAGTAATGTTGACCTTTGTTAGAACTTTTTATTGTTACATAAAGGAGGGAATGAACGTCAGACTTCAAACAGGGCTTTTCGGTATTTTGTGGCTCTTTCTTGTGGGCATTGGAATTGAATGTTCTTGTCCCAAACGTTATTATGCAGCAGAATCAATGAAAGTTTTTGAAATTTCATCAGCAGTAGAATCAAATGTTGTCTAAATTATAAACGGATGTTTTTTAGTACGTTTTCCATTTGTATCGATATCAATGTTACTTTGAGAATTGCAATTTTTTTGAATGACTTTTGTTTATTTTCTCGACAAAGTTTCCTTGGCATGTTTGCTCTATTTGTATTTCGAGTCTGTTACAGCTTTTTATCGTTATGTTGAGGATGGAACGAATGTCACAATACAAACTATTAAAAAGGGCTTGTTTTCGATATTTTGTGGCTCTTTGTTGGAGCATTGAAATTAACTGTTTTTCGATATCAATATAACTTTCAAAAATTGCAATTCATTTTCGAAATGCCGCTTGTTTATTATCTCGACATAGTTTCTTTGGCTTTTTTGCTCATTTTGCATTTTCGACCTTTCATATAGTTTAATACCGTTGCATATATGAGGGAATGAACATTAGGAGGCAAATTTTATAATCTATGATTTAAAGTCAATACGAGTTTGTAAAATAAACTAAATTGCTTTTGTTTCGGTGTGTCAACTTCGCTTACAAAACGCTTTTGAATCTTCAATAAATAATAAACATATCGTTCCCCTTGTTAAAATCAGGTAGCATTGTTTGCTTTATCCATAAAAAAGCATTTTGTTTCGAAATGTTTCTTTTTTTCGTTAAGTTTAATAAGCCAGAAACCGTTTCATCATCAGATATTAAAATTTAATCGTTATAATCGGCTGTGCGAGCATCAAAATTGCAAGTTTATTTTTTTGTGCTGTTACACCACTGTCCCACATTAGGGGATGGTTGTGCGCCCGAAAACATGTTTTACCCGACATATTCTGTATGTGCATGTCCAAAGTCAGGAGCCTGTTATTCAGTGGTTGTTGTTCGTTGCTGTATATCATATTTGTTTATTGTTTATTGTTTTTTTCATAAATCAAAAACGTGTTAGATACAAGTTGATCATTGAAAAAAGTTGTACTATCACTGAAATTCAATATGTTGCCATAATTTTTTTTATAATGCTAATTGCCAGTGGTTGAATGGTACTACTTTGGAAATAAAATTTACAAGGAAATGAAAGCGTAAGATTTTTATTGTAATAAGGACTTTTTAAAGTTGTAAAATTTCCTTAGACTAAATTATGATAAAATGATGATTTTTTATACATTCTAGCTATTCATTTTTGATGTCATTTCTTCTTGGGTGCTGCCTTGCAGTGATCTATGTCGTATAAATAACTGCATCTTTCTTTTTTATCATTCATGTAGTTGTAGAATGCCTTATGCTTTCATCTTTATATAGGAGTCGGGTTCCTTTATACAGGAAGCTTTTTGGTAAACGTGATACATGGAGAAAATGGTAATGAATAAATCAGGAACTATGATATCTATTACAATTCTTAAACCTACTTTTTGTTTCCTGAATTTGTATTTTCCTGGACACAAAGATAATCACATGTAGCTATGTCTGATATTATCGTCTGTTTTGCTTTGAAATAAACTAAGAAACTGGCAATCCCTGCCCTCAGGTTTCGAATTAATTCATACATTTTTGTATTATTCAAAATTATCAGTCAATATGTGTTCTACAAGGATCACCAGTCAATCACCTTTCCTCTGATACCTTAATTACTAAAAAATATTCTACATAGTTTTATATTTACACCTATGCGTAGGAACTATTTTGTTTTAAAATAGGTACCTCTTTCCCGTATGTTCTTTTTTGACCGGGCCCGATTTGGTGGTGTTACATCTAACAAAGACTATCTAAATTATTTTTGCAAAGAATTCCGCTCAAGCCGGTGCTAGGGGGCGTCTTAAACTTGCTGTAATTTGAGAGTGTTTTTGCTCCGTCTTGAAGGCCTCACTGTGACTTTGAGATAAAGAATAGCAACAAAAGCGCTGTTCCTTTGCTTTTCGTGTGTGATTTTTTTTTTTTGCTTTGCATGTACTGCTTTTGTGTCATGGATGGATACCCCATATCCTTTGTTTTTCTATTATTTTTTTTTAATTGTTTGCCTATTTCTGATATTCGAAAAGTATTCTGGCATGTGGTATTATGTAACATTTCAAAGGGTCAGAATGCAATTACAAAGTAAATGCATGATTTCAGTAAACATTGACAATTGGGAAAGATATCGAATAAGGTGATTTCAGAATAATGTAAAACATAACATTCTAGAAGGCATCACCTATATAAATATATATGTAAATAGTCGTTTCGTACCGTTTGGTCCCTGTTTGGCAGTTGTTCCAACGAAATTTATACTATATATCTTTATTGTATAAAATTAATTATAGTGATATTGAACAATTAGGATATACCTAGTTATGACCACCAGCAGCATCATGGTGTGAACATAGTAACATACTCTTATGTTATATAGACAATAACTGTTTAGTGTCTTTAAATTTCAGCTGTATTTGTACGAGGCTAAGAAACAGGTGTAATGCGAGCTTCAGCTTTCAACATTGAAAAAAGCACAAAAAAGATTGGTAAATTGTATGAAATTTAAAAAATTTAAGTAAACTTTCAAATGTGGACAGAGCGTTTTTGCTTTTTTTGAGCCCTTTGGTCTGATTTTTTCAGAGAGTCGTTACCACAAAGCAAACAAAACGTGTTATCGTTGTCTTTAATAAGTACAATTTATAGACTGAGACCAAAAAATGTTAAAATATATATGATTGTATCACAATTTTAGCCCTGGACAGAGAAAGTGGACATTTTTTTGAAAAAAACGCCCAGATAAGAAAAACGCACATTTTTTCGTTGATATGCAACCAATTCATATAATTTGTACTGATCATTCCGCAATTCTATTTGTGACGACAATGATATCAACAAAAAAACATAAAACATAACAATGATCCTGTGGTGTCATTTATGTTCCAAAATTTGTCATTTTAAATTCATTTTGATTCTATTTAATTTCAACAGTCATAAATTTGAACACTACCATTTGTGTTAAAAATATATAACTTTGTAAAAGTTTTGTTAAAGATAATTGTTTTTGGATTATTTATACCATCTCCTCCTTTCAAAATTTGTTTGTGATATTCTCCTTTCGAGCCTACTTCTATAATTGAGTTTGTTTGTGTATCTGCTATCAATAAATTACCGTATTTGTCGGACGTTATGCCACATAAGCTTTGAAAGTCTTTTAAACTGTACTTCATTGACAACTTTTCTGTTTTAAGGAAACGATATATTACTCTGCCTACTTTAAATACACAGCATAATCTGTCAGTGTTATCGAAATGTAAGTGATATACAGTAAATGAGTCAACGTTCAGTTGTGTTATAAGGTCCAGGTTCATGTTGCACAAGTAAACTTTTCCATGGCCACCAAACGCAATCCGGTCCTTTGTTACTGCAATGCCGCGTAGTTCACAAGGAAACTTCTCCTTAACTGATACTTTCTTTTCTAGTGCCAAGTTCTCAATTTTGACATACTGGATCGACCTCTCTCGTGTCAAAATTGCGATGGCTTCATCTGTGTCCGGTATTATAGCTATACTCCATGGGTTGCTTTGAATTTTTTGGATTTTAATAATTATTCCGTCTTCATCAATTACACCTAATGCAGATTCATTGAAAAAACATACGAGTAGCTTGTTTTTTGGGATAATAACAGCACTAGTAATAATTGAACCAATAGGGTTAAACTCTTTCGTGAGTTTAAACGTAGATGATTTTCTTGGTACAATTGGGGCTTGCATCTTGGTAGAAATATGATGAACAATAGTGCATGGTTTTCTATTTTCCTTGATCAAACCAAATTTTGTGGATGGAAGAATATCCATAGTCGGTGAAAATGTGATACCAACGGATCTTGTTGATAATAGTAGATGTTGCAGCCTGTCTTGTAATTCTTTTATTTTCGTTTTTAACGAATGAATCATCACGAACTTCTGGTTGTTGGAACCGAATTTTGTTGTTGATTCCAAATTTTGTTTCAAGCGGTCAATCATTTCTTTCATTTCTTTAATCTCTTCGTGAGTTGAATTTATTTCAAAGAAATGTTTTGTTTTCATATCCTCAATTTCAGTAATTATGTTTTCCTCCATTTCATCAATTCTTTTGAGAATACGATCTTTCAAATTAGTGACTTCTGAAGTTGCGATTGATGCAGAGTCGTCTACCTCACTTGATGCCGATTTCCTATCCTTTTCAAATATCCTGAGTGTGTCTGCTATTCCATCAAGTTCACATTTTGTGTCAACTAAAATGGCTGATTTGTCTACATTTCTAGAAGCGTCTTCTAATGGAAGTACTGAATCGCAGTTTCTGTGTTTGTTGGTCATGCAAGATCGACAACACAACGTGTCATGTTGAGTGCAAAACAAATCAAGAACTTTCTCGGTATGTATTTGGCAATATTGCTTTGAAGTGAAGACAGATTGGGGTAAAACGTCAACATTCACTAAATGATGCGACGTGAATGCTTTGAAAGATTGGTGAGCTTTAACACAGAGCTGACACATTGCTTCTTCGCATTCTGTGCACACTTTCACTGCTTTTGAACTCAGTTCGTTTCGTAAACAGGGGTCACAATGTACAGAGGTAGCCATTTAGAACTGAAATTTACAAAATAAGCAATTGAAAATCTGCATTCAACAATTGTTGCTGTGTAACATATTTGTTTTTCGTTCATTATTTTTTACATAAATTAGGCCGTTATTTTTCTCATTTAAATTGTTTTACATTTGTCATTTCGGGGCCTTTTATAGCTGACTATGTGGTATGGGCTTTGCTCATTGTTGAAGGCCGTACGGTGACCTATAATTGTTAATTCTGTGTCATTTGGTCTCTTGTAGAGAGTTGTCTCATTGCCAATCATACCACATCTTCTTTTTATATTCAACAAACCCTTTTCATATTGTCCATTGTACATGTATGAGGATGTGTCAATTTGAAGTTATCTTTTGACCTCTAAGAAATATCTGAATCAACTTATTGCATTCAATAATACTCTTGGTCATGATGTTTTTATTCGTGCCAATGAAAGTGTCTTTTGTATATTGTCATTTGGGGGGTTGTTCCCAACCTGTTAAATTTACACTATTGTTCTTAATATCCCTTTTCGTATTTCGGAATTCTCATTTGATTGTATGTGTTCGTCGTTGAATTGTTACTTAAAAAAATAATACCCGAGTAATAAATACTTTGCTAAACATTTAGTGTATTACAACACCATGCCCAAGTATTTCACTGTTCCTTAAACAAGAACAGATCAGATAGTAAACAGGAAGCCGGAAGTGAGTTAATATATAGCTCACCTTAACCTTATTTAAGTTACTTGTGTGGGAATTTTTAAATTTCATCTGAAACTGAAAAAATTTTAACATCCCCATTATCAAATTCTAAATTCTCGTATTGGTTTATTTGTTTGCCCTGTTCATCAATAAAGCATCATTATGAATTGGGTAGATTATGAAAATTATCGTTTTGTTACAAATGTATACATTACTATGATAAATGAGATTTTGTATTTATGTATGATGTATAACTGTAACTGTTGTATTTTGCACTCATTTGTTACAAATGTTCCCTATGAACACTCCTTCTTATCAGGATTTTGTGAGGTAACGGAAGCCAGCCTGCCAATTATCAAATTGATTTTTATATTCAAGATTAAGCAGAACTGTAATATTTTTCTTAACGTATTAAATAATATGTGAACGCCATACGATGGAGCAGTGTGCATGTTTACTGCTGAGAAATGGGAGGCAAGAAAGTTAAAATCATTACTTTTGTTATAGATTCTAGTTTGAAGTCGTCCATCTGTGTCAATATCGAGGAAAAGATCAAGATATGAAGCAGAATTTCTTCGTTCGGTCGTATCCTTTATCGCAATTTCACTTGGAAATATTAGTTTTTTTATCGTTACGTTACAGCTCTTCCATAAAAGCATGCAATGTAAACATTTGATCAACTTGCTTGCTATGTTTGTTTGGATGTTTGTAAACAAAAGGTAGGTAGTCTGTTTCCGTCTGTTTACTATATACTGGAATTTGATTGGACAATAAACATTAACTTCATTGCATGTCAATTTTTATTGTCTTATCAAATCCCAGTATATACAAAACAGACTGAAACTCCGCCTACCTATTGTTTGCAAACATCCAAGCAAACATAGCAAGCAAGTTGATCAAAGGTTTGCTTTGCATGCTTTTGTAGAAGAGCTGTAAGACGGGATTGAACCTCAGAATACATACTTTATAACAGTGCTTGTTTTCGGGTATTTTGTGACTCTTTGTTTGAAACATAGAAATTAAATGTCTTCGTCCCGAACGGTTTTTGCAGCAGAATCAATGACAATATTGCAAATGTCATTAGCAGTAGAATGAATCAAATTTTGGGTAAACTATGCTATAGTTATTTTCATAGCGTGTTTCGATATCAATATAACTTTGAAAATTGTATTTTTTTTCAAAACTTTTTTTTTATTTTCTTTACAAAGTTTCCATTGCATGATTGCTCTATTTGTATTATCAAAAACATTTTACAATTGTTTATCGTTACATTAAGGGGGTATCGAACGTCTGAATTCAAACTATCAAACAGGGCTTGTTTTTGGTATTCAATTTGGTTGCTCTTTGTTAGGTGCATTGAAATCAATTGTTTTGGTCGATTTTGCAACAGAATCAATAAAAATATTTGAAATTTTATGATCAGTAGAATCATTGATATTCTGAGTATATTCTAATCAGACGTTTTTAAGCACGTTGTCATTTGTTTCAGTATTAATATAATCTTTAAAAAATGCATTTTTTTTCCAAGATACCGTTTGTTTATTTTGTCGACATAGTTTCCTTCGCTTGTTTGCATAATCTGTTTTTTTCGACTTTTCATAGAGCTTTTTTTGTTGTTGCTTGAATTAGGGAATGAATGTCAGAATACACATTTTAAAAGATTTCGTAAAAATTAAAGAAACTAGATCGCGTATGCAATAATCAAAAACACATGTTACTTCCGGAGCACCTGAGATCACCCCCATGCAGTTTTTGGTGGGGTTCGTGTTGCTCAGTCTTTAGTTTTCTATGTTGTGTTTTGTGTACTATGTGTGTCTGTTGTTCTTTTTCTTTTTTTAGCCATGGCGTTGTCAGTTTTTTTCGACTTATGAGTTTGAATGTCTCTTTGGTATCTTTCGCCTCTCATTTAATTTCGTTTACAAAACGCTTTTGAATCCTCTATAAATGATAAACAGATTGTTCTCCTTGTAAAAATCAAATAACTGACTACCATAGTATTTTTATACTTCTTTTATAAGTTTACAAATACCCAAGTCAGAACCAGTTAAATCATCAGATATAAAAATGTAATCGTTATCCTCGGCTGTACGGGCATGAAAATATCAAGTATATATAAAAATAGAAGATGTGGTATAATTGCCAATAAGACAACTCTCCACCTAAGAATTTTATACTGACTCTAGCATAAAGGCGACTTACCTAAGGGAGCAACCATCTAACTTCAAGGGGGTTATGTCAACAATTTTTTTTTTCAAAATTTAACACTATAAGATATGTGGAAAATCTGGATGTAGAATATTTTTTTTTGTCATCTGCTTGACCACAATATTTTTTTCATCAAATTGGGGATCAGAATATTTTTTTTTAGGAAAAAACCATAACCCCCCTTGAAGGTAAATGGTCGTTCTCTGAGATTCAAATTTATCAGGCGTCGTACTCGTGTTACTGTTGTTCCAATCGAATAATGTGTCAGGTTCCATGATACAGGGAACATTTTGGTAAACAAGATACATGGAGTAAATGGTAATGATTTACTTATGATACCTACTTTAATTTAGCTATGCACGAATGTGTTGTCTTATTCGATTTAGATAAACTATTTAAAAAAATCCTGTTCTGATAGTTGACCAATTTTCTGGAATGTGCTATCATATAACATTTTAAAGGACTAGAATGCAGTTACAAAGAACAGTCATTACTTCTCAGAACATTGACTATAGAGTAAACTTAGGAAACAATATCTAATAAACTGTCGCTTGCCTAGGTCTATGTGCATCTTCAACAATGGAAACTCTCCAACACTGAAGACTAGAATAGAATTCATGACAAAAATCTCTTTTTTGATGATCTTGTATTGCTGATAATTTTTCCTGTTTGCAGTTTTTCTCTATCTTCTTTAGTTTTTGCACAAAACACAAAAAAGGATAAAAATTGTCATTTAAGGGCAATCATCCTATAAAGAATCTACTAAAAATTTTGACAAAATTTGACTTATTTGTAGATCTAGCATGCTTGTCTGGCTATCTATCTATAATAGTTTTCAAAATAAGAGGCAGAAAACTAAAAATGTACTGACAATTTCAAACCGTACACTTATCTGTAAATCTTGTCTTTTTGCTAATTTAAGTTTCTATCTATAATAGTTTTTTCAGATATTTGGCAAAAACACAAATACTTGGTAAAAATTATCATTAGAGCTAATTTCCTAATGTTTGTAGAGTAAGACTTTGGTTTGCTTACTTGCTTTGTTTGTATAAATGTTTGCTCAAGCATTGTAATTAAGATTGACATCTACAAACAATATAAATAGGCGTATTTAAACCTGTATACATTACATTTTGATTCCTAACCTCCAGGATAACATCAAATTTAAGTATAATGTATACAGGTTTAACTCCGCCTATTTATATTGTTTGCAGATGTCAATCTTAGTTACATTAATGCTTGAGCAAACGTTTATAGAAACAAAGGAAGCAATCCAACCAAGCATTAGGAAATTAGCTCTAAAGGGTAGCAACTCCAATAAGGGGTTGTAAGATGAATTCAACCATGTTTACTTATTTATAGATCTTGTCGTGCTGATTTTTGCTTATTTAAGTTTCTATATATCTATGATAGTTTTTCAGATATTAGGCAAAACGCAAAAAAAAAACAAAAATCGTCATTAAAGGGCAATAATTCCAATAAGGAGTCGTCCGATGATTTCGACTATATCAATTTATTTGTAGATCTTGTCTTGTTGGTCTCTTTTTGTTTGAAAAGTTTTTCTCTGTCTACTATATTCTTGAAGATAATTGGCAAAAATGAATAATTGTTAAAATTGTGCATTAACTTCTATCAGAAGTCCTCTGACAGTTCTGATGTAAACACAATACGTAGATATCACCATTCTTCACACTATTAATCCTGTCGTCAGATTTGCTCTATTTATAGCAGTTTTCAAGATAAAAGACAAAACTTGCATTTTACCCCTATGTTCTATTTTAACCATGTCGGCCATGTTGGTTAGCAGTCGGAGTCATTGGACACATTTTAAACTAGATACCCTAATGACGACGGTGGCCAAGTTTGGTTTAATTTGGCCCACAAGTCTAATGATGACGGTGGCCAAGTTTGGTTAAATTTGGCCCACAAGTTTCAGAGATTTTTGTAAAATTTAACAAAACGGCTGACGACGACGACGATGAACGCCAGAGGCCAAGTGATGAGAAAATCTAACCAAATTCGAAATCCAAACTTATTTGAGTATGATACTGAAAATCTTAAGTCGCTCGTTTCTTCCTCTTTATACCTTCACCATAACTTTAAATGGGGAATATAATTGTGTGCTTTCATTCTAAAACATCAAATTATTCCCAAAGGAACCAACTGTGCGCCTCTCCCTGTCAACCTTTGCTTTAAACACAGAACAACATGACGGGTATTTCGAAGGGAAAAAACTAAAGCTTAACAAAATTGGTATGATATTCAATTCTAAGGTAGAACTGGGACCAAAAGATAATATATTTATCCTATCTTAGTATGAATGCAAATGATCTGTCCATATAGTTACCAAAAGTAACAAACTCAAATTTTTTGTGGGACTGTTGAAAATAAATGACGACATTTTACTTGTTTTTCAAATACAGAGTAAGATTTAAATATTTCATTTTAATGGGATAATTTAGTTTTTTGAAAGAAATAAAATTATTGTCTTTATTATGAACAAACATTTACTTGATTGCTAAATTGGTGTTTAACGCCACTTTCAGCACTATTGACTATTTCGTGGTAGCCAGTCTTTATTGGTGAAGAATGGCCGAATGACAGAGAGAACCACCTATCTTTGGCAGGAAACGGGCAATCTTAGTCAATTGAAATTGGAGTCCATGGTATCATTTATCTAAATCGATCCGGCCCCAAGTCGATCCGGCCCAAAGTCGATCCGTCCCAATTCGACCCAGCCCACGTCGATCCGGCCCTATGTCGATCCGGCCCCATAATAAAATAATGAATAATTTATATTAACTTCGGAGGATTGTGTGACATATTTGAATCAGGATAAATGTTTTTTTTTTTCCTTCTAACGTCATGGTGGCTAAAAGCGCTTTCAATTCATTTGATAATAATAAAAAATTAAAAGAACAACCCATCCTGCCTCCTCTTTTATAGGAGGGATTCGGCAAATCAAACAACATTTCTTAATTTGAGAAGTTTTTATAACTTTAAACAAAAACAAAGTTTGTATACATCAGTTTGGGGATCGGCTTATACAGTCTTGTATGTAACGATTTGTTATTTTATTACATCAGTTGAAAGACTTGTCACAGTCAATTGAAAAAATGCGAATTACTGCTGATTAATGTTGATGGTACTAAATTCTGTTATATATGTTTTATTATAATTATGCATACTCAATAGTCTTGAAAACTTGTAATAAAAACATATTCAACAAAATTGTTTTATACTTCATCATCATCCGTATTCATTTCACTGTGTCTAAACTACCCCGGCAAAAAATGTTTGGACTCGATGGTATCTAATATCCGGCACGGTGACGGAACATCAATAGATAGAGAAAAGGTAGTTTTCTGTTTATTTATTTGTTATTGTTATGATATCGGAGAATATTTATACATATACAACTATTTTCTATTGTGAGATGTAATATTTTCTACAACCGTTCTAGATTAACGGAAAAATAAGTAAAAATGCACGTCAAAATGACGAATTGAGTGAACCTTGCCTCGAATTTGTTTAATTTCTCCTTAAATTGTTCACATGGTACGGAAAGAAAGGTACGGAAAGAAAGATATTGACATGAAGATTGCAAAACTAGTCACTTTGAGCACCTCAATACTTGTATTTCTGCGTATGAATCGAAAGAAATGGGTCATGTCAAAATGGAAGCACCCGGTTTTGTCAATGTGTACAACCTGGTTTTGTCCTAGATTTCACAAGGCAGAACCCGGTTTTGTCTAAGAAAAAAAAGGCATAATCGCATAACATAATTGAATTTCAGCAATTAGGAGGAAAAAAAGGAGTTTGGTGGCTGGTAAGAAAACGATTTCTTACAGAGGACAACTTATTATTTATTGAATCTGTAAACACTTGAATTCCTACTTTATTGGAACAAAAATAATTATAATTTTGCTTTGCATTTAAAAAAAAATACTCTAACTGCGAAATAGATAGAAATGAAGGTTAAACCGCAAATTGAGGTTTAAGCTCTCTATACGTTTTTTTTTTATATGAATTATGTAAATTTTAGTGTTTAAACTTAAAATTAGAGTTTATGGTCTTAAAAATTGAAGAACGCACATTTGATATGTGATTTTCTTGCACAACAGGATGGTTATCTTTATAAGTACCCCAATCTACCTAGGGGTGTAATATTTCCTATGATCGTTTTAAATAAATCTTCTTAAGGCTAAATGTTCAATATATGGCATGATAATCAGACACATGTATATATGCTTGCAGAATCGCCATAGAAAATGAATGTTTATGGTGAGAAAAGGATTACAATAATCATGCATTAAAAATCAAATCCATCTATCCCTAATTGTAACTATAATACTAAGTATAAATTAGTATAATAGTCTCAGGCCATCGAGAAAATGCAATAATGATTATGTTATTAATAGTTGTATAAATAAACGGTTCTGTTATCTCTCCATTGTGGTATGATTTTCGTACATTGACGTTGGTCAGTATATTATTGACAATATATAGGGACGGATTCAGGTTTTTCAAAGTGGGCGTAATTCAAACAGCTTACATACCGCAGAGCGTAGCAAAGCGAACAATGTTTTGGACGAATTAAGCTAAAAAAAATCGTAAAAAAAAAAGATTTAATATATTTTGGGCCATCAAAGGTGGGGATGGGGGCATGTGACCTATACGCCGCCTGGATTCGCCACTGATGTTATATAACTAAATCGTATACCAACTTAAAATTTTATAAGAAATAAGAAAGCAGGGAAACCCGCGAAATTGGATGTATGTGAGTAGGATTATCATGTTTATTCTAAAAATTCACATTGATATTTTGGAATTGTCGGAATGCGAACCAAGGGATGTAAGTTCGTGGCGGCTTGAACTATTTGTATGAAGCTTCATATGTCAGAAGTTAGAAGGCCTGACTGCAACATACCTCGCACACAGATCTTTTATGTAACGATGTTTCTATCTGTCATATGTCCATTGCCCTTGACCTCATTTTCATGGTTCAGCGAATTCCTAACAAAATGAATAGCTGATAATGGTTGATATCTATATGATCAAGGTTAACATTTCGTGTTCAAGTCCGTATCTCTAATACCATAAGTAATAGGTCAACTATATTTGCTCGTATGGCGCATATGACTATTTAAGTGACCTTGAACTTATTTTCTTGATTAATTGGTAAATGTTCAGTTCTTTTTTTTGTTGGTTTTAATGATTGTAATGTGTTCATGTCCGTCTGGCAGGTTTCATCAGACCTTGACTTTTTTATGGTTCCATGAACACTGTTAATTTTATGATATACTTTTATTAAATTATTTATCTTACACTACAGACCTTCAAAATAAATTCGATAACGATCATTCCAGCAGTCGCGACATGTCAGTGCGTACAATCACCCTTGTATACTAGTAAATAATACGTAGTATTTATTTTTTGTTAAAAAACAAAAAAAAAACGCAATTGAAGTTGTTTTGTCATGTCTGATTAGTTTATCTCGTTCGTGAAAGCCTTAATTATGAATTGTTAGACTTTTTTTTTTAATTCAAGAACGGTGCAATCTTGTTCGGAATTCTTGGTTGGTTTTAGCTCACCTGGCCCCAAGGGAAAAGTGAGCTTTTTTCATCACTTGGCCCCCGTCGTCCGTCGTATTCCGTAATTTTTTTACATAATCTTCTCCTCTGAAATTACTGGGCTACAATACATTTAACAAACCTTATCCACAATCTTATGTCGGGTTTAAAAGGTCTAACGAACTTCACGGTGGGTAAGGTTGTCCTGCGAGAGAACGTTCTGTGCTGGTGATTCGGTCCTGACTGGTGCTGTTGGGTCCTGATTCTGTGCTTATGGGTTTGTTTACATTGTACCAGAACGGCAATAAAACAACCGTTCTGTTGCTTAATTTTTCTCTGATACTTCCTAAGTACCATGCGAGGAATATTACAAAGATTTTTTATTGAAAAAGTCGTGCAAATTCGCCAAAAGAAATTGTCCTGACGATGTGCTGGTGATTAGAAAAACGGTCCTGGTTCTGTGCACCTATGTCCTGGTTCTGTGCCTTTATATTTTAGTTAAAAGTGGCAAATATTCAAGATCATTGATGCAGAAAATTTGTATTATTGATAGAAATTATACCTAGCATATATTTGGTGGATATTTCATACTAGTATGAGCCAAGTTGAGGCTGTTTTTTTTTTTATTTGATTTTTGAGAGGGGGTGCAAGATCTTTCTGTTGAGGTGTTTTGGCATTTTTAAACTTTTGTTAACTGTTGAAGATATATGTGATGTTAACTGTCATTGACTTATTAGCTGTTGTCTGTTTTCTTAAAATTGACATTGTTGTGAACTGTTATTATGAAAAAAAATACCCCTGTTTACTGTTTTTTTTTTGATTTTTTAGTTTACTGTTTTCTCATTTAAGATGATTTAAAATGCTGTTATCGGTTATCAATATTTTAAATTTACAGTAATCTGATTTGAGCAAAATAAAAAAAATATTGACCTGTTAATTGAACCCCTCTTGTCCCCTTTTGAGATAAGAAAATATGCATACGATTTGCGGGATTACGATCCTTTTGCATGACCATCAAAATACGGTGTAAAATATCCAATACCTATATAAAAAAGATTATCTGGTATGTTTGCCAATGGGCAAATTTCCATCAGAAACCAAATGAGCTAGGTGCTAACATCTATACGTCACCGTACGACCTTCAACAATGACCCGAAAAATCAAAATGTAAAAGGTTTTGCATAAAAATGGAGAGCATAAATATAGAATAAAGGACTTTTTTCTAATAAAATTGAGAATGGAAATGGGGAATGTGTCAGAGATAACAACCCGACCAAAGAGCAGAAAACAGCCGACGGACGCCAATGGGTCTTCAACACAGCCAGAAAATCCCGCACCCGGAGGCGGGCTTCAGCTGGTCCCTAAATAAAATGTGTACCACTTCAATGAAAATGGACGTCACACTAAACTCCATTGCATATAAATGAACTAAAATTACAAAAACATACAAGACTAACAAAGGCAAGAGGCTCCTGACTTAGGACAGGCGCAAGAATGCGGCGGGGTTAAACATGCTTGTGAGATCTCAACCCTCCCCCTATACCTCTAGCTAATGTAAAATAAACAAACACACAGCAATACGCACAGTAAAACTCAGTTTAAAAGAAGTCCGAGTCCGTATCAGAATGGGTAACTAAAGAAACTAAGCAAAATGACAATGATACATAAATTAACAAGGGACTACAAACAGTTACTCCCATGCCAGCTCCAGACCTCAATTAAACTGAATGAAAGATTATGTCTTCATCATATGAAAATCAAGCACAACCTAAGTTGATCACGGCAAACTATCAGGTGAGTCTGAACATTTCTTAGATGAGTTTAAATAATACATTCATCGTAGCCTAAGCATCCTGGATATTGTTTCTCTGACAAATTTGTACGATACTGTAGATACTTTTCTTTTTATTCAACCAAATGAATCTCAGCCTTGTTTCTGCGCGTAAGAATCATGTGTCCTCAGCAGCTAAAATCATATTTCTTTGTAACAATTTAGTGTTTGCTAAAAGGATGACAATAATATTGCGGGTTTTTTTTAAGTAAGGAAGAGGGGGTCACGGTGAAAGTTATAAAGCTTGGAATAGTTTTGAAATTCTAAAATTGTTGATAAAAAAAGGGCAGAATAGAATTTGTCAGAAAATGAAGACTAAATAACCTTGATAACACACACAAAAATAAGATTTTTTTTTTAAGTTATGCATTTTAAAGATCCAAAAGTAAAGTCTGTTGTCAAGGATTTTTGATAAAGAATTAAGGGGGAGTAAGTGAACGATGTGTCCTAATTTTCTATTTTTAAATATATTTCCTGAATAAAAATTTTTAGACCCCCCTCCCCCCCCCCCCCCCCCCCCCAAAGAAAAAAAAATACTGTTGCCGGGGACAGAGATGCAAATTAATGCTTTTTAAGATCAATATTTTATCTTTTCGTGCATGTTTTTTTTCAGTTGAATTTATGCTTATGCATCTTAAAAACCCAGAAGTATTGCACCTACCGAAATCGGATGTTTTGTTAAATATCTCGTAGCTTCATACTACCAATTGAGTATAAACAAGTATATAAGATGCAAAAAATCTTAAATTATACACCTACATTTAACTTTTAAAAGCCATAAAAACAGTTTTTCTAAATATACAAACTTTACAAAACTTGGTTTAATTTCAACTGGTTATCAACCCGTTTCGCTCTAAGCTCACTTGTATCAAGGGGCCGGGTGAGCTATTAACTTGGCAAATGTTACCAAATGAATTTTCCTGGGTGAATCTAGGAAAAACAATATTCATCAAAAAACATGACCACTGTTTGTTAAAATATATTCGAGTTTTTAGTTTATATCGCAAAAGTTCAAGCAGTTAGCATGGTTAGAGCAAAACTTACCGAGTAAAAATATTCAACAGGCCAATATCTATCTACCTTGCACTTTTCAGAAAATTCAGATCAGATGCCGAAACTTGGTCCAGCAACATTTATCAGCAATACAAGATTTTGACCCACACAGTTTCCATTCAATACAAATATTCTTGTTGCAATGAATCATTTTAAATGCAAAAATACCAGTTGCAGCCTTTAGTTTGTTTATTTATATATGTGCATAGATTATCGGGTTTTCTACACATTGATATCGTAACATATCAACCGCCAGCCACAATGTGAACCTTTTTAGCGAGTGAGTGCAGCGAACGAGAGAAAATGCTTCACATTGTGTCGAGCGGAAGATATTTTACGATATCTATACGAAGAAAACCCGATTATCTGTTTATCGTTCTATAACTGGTCTTTTTCCCCTCCTTAAGACAGTTTTACGCTTGACGAAAGCAAGCGTGAAAACGTCTCCTCTCACACTGTGACGTCGCTGATAACTTCTCCTCAGACATTGTGACGTCGCTGATAATGCCTGCTCTCGTCTCAAAGCCGTGATACGAGAATTACGGAGCGACTGAGAATGGTGATAAAGGCGAAGGGAAGGACGATAAATATGAATATATGAAGGGAAACAGGGTCACCAGGGTGTGAAATCCATGTCATCTGAAATAAATACTATGCATAGATCTAGAAATCGACAGATAATGATGACATTTAAAAAAAATACTCTCTTGTATTCGAAGTTTTTGCAGTTTTGTTTTGTCTGAACAAATTGACACACAAAATGAATATAGTATTGTGGAATTTTTTAACTTAAAATGTTTGATACATTGGTAACACCGGTTACTATGATAATAATCCTGTCACGTATGAATTGGGTAAAAAGATGGAAATGTGAAAGTTTACGGGCGGTAGGTGCAACAGGATACCGACAGCTCACATGGTTCGTCAGGGTGGGAGCTAAAAAGTGGATCAAAGTCCATGAAAATTTGATTTAAAACCTTTATTCATTCCAACATATTATTGAGATTTTGTTGAGGATTTTCCCATTTACGGCAACAAGAAAACTTTCAGAATTTAATGCAAAGAAGGTTTGAAGTCTTTCGCCAAAAATACTATCAATTTCTTCTTATCCTATGTTAACCTCCATGCAATCTCCATCCCTTTATGATCAAAAAATTGTACTGTAAAATACTTCTTAGTATCTTCCACGTGCCTTTATAATGTCTGATGTATACATATTTATGACAATGACTGTTGTGAGCACAAGATTCACTGCACAGTTTTAAAGTTTTGCTAAAACAAAAATTAAAATGTAAACTAAGTTTTGCGAAATTTGTTTGATGTGTACCGATTGAGATTTTAATCTAAGAGAACATGGTTTATCTATTAGTTGAACTAGCTTTCAGTAGATGCGAGTACTCGTGGTTCAATAATTTGTGTCTTTATGTTATTGTTTTTTGTGATTAGTGTTGTGTTGTTACACCACTGTACCAATGAAGGAGAAAAGGAGGAGGGATTAGGTGGGGTGTTGAGCGCAAACAAACATGTTAAGCCCTGTCACGAGTGCCCAAAACCAGTGGTTATCGATACTTGCTATCTGTCATGTTTGTTTTTTGTTCAAAGTTGTATTCTAAATCAGGCCGAAGGTCTTCATTTTTTAATCGTTTACCGTGATTTTTATAGCTAGTATTCGTTATGGTTTTTGCTCGTTGTTGAGGGTCATACTTGATTTGCAATTGTTCATTTCTTGTTTCATTCTAGAAAGTTTTTATCAGTCATGTATGAAAAGCAAGTCTAGGTCGGTTTTTTTTTATCCAGTCGAAATGTATTGGAGACAGTGTATATATTAAGGTAGAAATTAGAGGCACCAGTAGTAAGATCATCTAACCTCGTATATTTAACTGAAATAAACCAGTCAAACGTTTATTGTCGTTATAATATACATGTCGCTTAACCTTAAGCAACTTTAAAACTGTTTTAGTTAGCATATTATGTAGAGACTCATCAATTTAAGGGCATTTAATATCTTAAATAAAACTATTCTAATTAGATATATTTTCATCTGATATTGGACGGAAGATGTTGCCCTTTTATGTAATATAAGTTACGATTATTTGAAAACGCTTATTAAACAGCCAAATGGATGCACAAAAGTAAAAATAGGAGTCACAAATCCGATTGAACACAATTATCTGCCCAATTTTATTGATTCTGAAACGTTTGTTTCAAATATAACCAACTGTTTACCCAAAATCACCAGCACCGTATCAGGACCCACCAGCACAATGACAGGACCCACCAACACAGAATCAGGACATGTCTAAACTGAAAAATGCACAATTTTAATAAATTGCACAGGTTTTTCACAAAATAATTTTGTCGTGTGAATTTGGGTATAGAAAGCGGACTCCAGGAGCTTTTTGTTTTATTTTTTCAGTTCTAGATTTTCTAAAAAATGAGCACTTTTGTGTTACGCTTACTGAAACAGTTTAGAGGGTCTCATTTGTAATTGTTTGCCTATGAACCCATAAGAAACAAAATTAAAACATCTCAACTGTTTCCTTCCATTTATTATGCGAGAAAACGTCAAAATTCGTCATTTTCGTCTTTGTTTACATATTTTTAATGATCACCAGCACCAGTCAGGACCGAATCACCAGCACAGAACGTTCTCTCGCAGGACAACCTTACCCACCGTGAACTTATGTTTAATTGTTTTTCATCATCATTGGGGTATCTAGTTTAAAAGGATTTTGATGACCCCGCTTGTCAACAAAGATGGCCGACATGGCTTAAAATAGAACATAGGGGGATGCAAGTTTTGTATATTATTTGAAAACAGCTATAGATAGAGAAAATTTAACAGGGGCAGATATGTTCATAATGTTGAGCTGTATCTTTTGTCCATACACATCAAAACTCTCACACGAATTCTTATAGAAGTAAATGTCCTTGAATGACAAATTTCTCTTGTTTTTCCATTTTTGTCTATCATCTTGAAATATATAAAAGCCATAGCAAAAATGATCAGCAAGACAATATATACGAATAAGTCGACTTGGTCGATATCCTTGTAACAATTAGTGACGTTTAATTACGATTTTTACCATTTCTTTGCGTTTTTTCCAATTATCTTACAAACATCTTCTCCTCTTTAACAATTTAATCAAACTTGGCCACACGCTTTATTGACGTATCTGGTTTGAAAACCCACATGATCAGCCATTTGTATATTAATTTTTTGTTTCAGGGTACCAGTGTTAACGTTGCTTTTCATAAAATAAACAAAACCGGGTTCTATACATAGACAAAACCGGGTCATTGTGTAGTAAACAACATTGACAAAACCGGGTGCTTCCATTTTGACATGACCCATTTCTTTCGTTCCATACGCAGAATTACAAGTATTGAGGTGCTCAAAGTGACTTGTTTTGCAATCTCCATGTCAATATCTTTCTTTCCGTACCTTTCTTTTCGTACCATGTGAACAATTTAAGGAGAAATTAAACAAATTCGAGGCAAGGTTCACTCAATTCGTCATTTTGACGTGCATTTTTACTTATTTCTCCCTTAATCTAGAACGGTTGTAGAAAATATTACATCTCACAATAGAGAATAGTTATAAATGTATAAATATTCTTCGATATCATAACAATAACAAATAAATAAACAGAAAACTACCTTTTCTCTGTCTATTGATGTTCCGTCACCGTGCCGGATATTAGATACCATCGAGTCCAAACATTTTTTGCCGGGGTAGTTTAGACACAGTGCATTTAAGGTGATCAATTGATTTGAATTCAAATATTTTATATAAAAATAATATTATATTTCTATATGAAATCTTAATATAGATTAAAAAAAATATTCAAATAAATGTCTCATCTTATGGAAATTTAATATTCAAATATTCGTCAAAGGCCAACTTTTTTACCGTCGACCTTTAATATCATTATAAAATTCGTGAACATTTATGAATGTCACTGACTGAATTCATATATGTCTTTATTTTTATTCCTCATAAATATTTTTATATTGGGGACGCATCGACTTTAAATATGGGGCCAGATCGACTTGGGCCGGATCAACATGGGACGGATCGTCTGTGGGCCGGATCGATATGAAAGCGGAGTTCAACACACTTGCTGCTTGCAGGGTTCAATCTCACAACCTCCGTGTTGGCAGGCTGGTGATACAGTAGATGAACAACTTGGACAACTCGGTCACCGAGGCCCCTAAATTTCACTAGATTGTATTTTATGTCTATGTTATGAAAAGGAGAAAACGAGTACGGGCACCTCGTTTTATTTTTCATTCTATTTTATTTCATATTCTATCATCTTATTTCCGTGTATAATTATGCCAATTAAATATAAGAATTTTACACAGGCTTTATCTTGAAAGCAAGAATGACAACCTATCATTTATCTATGATGAGTTTATTTACAATCAATTAGTCGATGCCACTGCTGGTGGAGGTTTCCTCCCCGAGGGCATCACCAACCCAGTAGTCAGCACTTCTGAGTTGACATGAATTATCATTGATATGGTCATAATTATAAATTTATAACTGTTCACACAAGAGTGCACACGCTGAAATGTCTCGCCTACTATACTGACCATTGATTTTATGGTGATAGTCCTACATATAAAGTTTTACTACAAGTATCACATTAACATGTATGATCCAAGAAAATGAGGTCAAGGTCAGATAAACTAAGCTAGAAATACATGTACACCTTTAACACAATCATTCCATACACAGAATATAGATGACCTATTTGATTATAGTATGAAAGAAACAGACCAAACCATGGAAATTCTATATTGACCAATCAACCATGAAAATGAGGTGAAGGTCAAATAATACCTGCCAGACAGACACATACACCTTACAATCATTCCATACACCAAATATATTTGACCTTTTGCATACAGTATTAGAAAAACAGACCAAAACACAAAAACTTAACATTGAGCAATGAACTGTGAAAATGAGGTCCAAGTCAAATAAAACCTGCCAGACTGACATGTACATCGTAAAATATTTCAATACACCAAATATAGTCAACCTATTGCTTAAAGTTTAAGAAAAACAGACCAAAACACAAACACTTAACATAAGCAATGAACCATGAAAATGAGGTCAAGGTCAAATAAAACCTGCCAAACTAACATGTACATCGTAAAATGTTTCCATACACCAAATATAGTTGACCTACTGCATACAGTATTAGAAAAACAGACCAAAACACAAAAACTTATAATTGAGCAATGAACTGTGAAAATGAGGTCAAGGTCAAAACCCTGCCAGACTAACATGTACATCGTAAAATATTTCCATACACCAAATATAGTTGACCTACTGCATACAGTATTAGAAAAACAGACCAAAACACAAAACTTAACATTGAGCAATGAACCGTGAAAATGAGGTCAAGGTCAAATAAAACCTGCCAGACTGAAAGTACAAAAAAATGTACATCTTAAAATAGTTCCATACACCAAATATAGTTGACCTATTGCATACAGTATTAGAAAAACAGACCAAAACACAAAAACTAAACTATGACCACTGAACCATGAAAATGAGGTCAAGGTCAGATGACAACTGCCAGTTGGACATGTACACCTTACAATCATTACATACACCAAATATAGTAGACCTATTGCTTATAGGATCTGAGATATGGACTTGACCACGAAAACTTAAACTTGTTCACTGATCCATGAAATGAGGTCGAGGTCAAGTGAAACTGTCTAACAGGCATGAGAACCTTGCAAGATACGCACATACCAAATATAGTTATCCTATTACTCATAATAAGAAAGAAATTAATATTACAAATAAATGCGGAATGTGTCCATGGGACACACATGATGCCCCCGCTTGCATATCATATAAAGTTATGAAGGGACATAACTGACGAACAGTAAAAGAGACGCTACCCAAATTTGTACTTGATCTGAGTTTTGTGGTAATACGTATTGTGTATAAGTTTCATAACATTTGATAGAGGCAAACTTAAATTAGAGAAAAAAAAATCCATTTGTAAAGGGGCATAACTCTAGAACAGTAAAAGTGACACCACCAAAATTCAAACTTGATTTGTATTTTGTGGTAATAAGCATTGTGTATAAGTTTCATAACATTTAGTTGAGGCTTACTTAAGATAGAGAATGGCAACGGAAAATTCGTCAATTTTTCCTTTTGTAAAGGGGCATAACTCCAGAACGGTTAAAGTGAAGCCACCAAAATTCAAACTTGATCTGTGTTTTGTGATAATAAGCATTGTGTACAAGTTTCATAACATTTGGTTGAGGCAAACTAAAGTTATAGAAAGGAAACTAAAAATTCAGCAATTTTTCCATTTGTAAAGGGGCAGAACTCTAAAACGGTTAAAGTGACGCCACCAAAATTCAAAATTGATCTGTGTTTTGTGGTAATAAACATTTTGTATAAGTTTCATAACATTTGGTTGAGGCAAACTAAAGTTAGAGAACGGAAACCAACTTTGGGACGTACGGACGGACGGGCAGACGGACGGACGGACAAGGGTAAAACTTAATGCCCCCTCCACTACGGCGGGGGGGCATAAAAATCTTAACTTTTTTTTTCAAGTAGTCACTGAACCATGAAAATTAGGTCAAAGACAATGGACATATGACAGACAGAAAGTTCATAGCATAAGGCATCTATATACAAAGTATGAAGCATCCAGCTCTTCTACCTTCTGAAATATTAAGCGTTTAAGAAGTTGGTTAACACCGCCGCCACCGTCGGATCACTATCCCTATGTTGAGCTTTCTGGGACAAAAGTCGCAGGTTCAACAAAAACTATGAATTTTTCAAAATACTAGATTTTCTTCCCAGTAATAGCTGCCTTACCTGTATTTGGGAAAACCTTTTGGAATTTCGTGTCCTCAATGCTCTTCTACTTCTTACTTAATTAGGCCATTTTTTTTTATTTGAGCATGCCAATGTGATTGGCGAGTTTTGCAGACGAAACGCGTGTCTGGCGTACAATATTTTTTATCCTGGTACCTATAATGAGTTTATCTAAATATATCCGAAAATAACAGGATACAAACTAACTAGAGGCTCAAAAGAGACTGTCTCGCTCACCTGTATCTTCAACAATGGCCACTTTTTAGTTAAAATCACCATTAAGGGGGTCAACTTAATAAAGGGTTAAATGACAATTTTAGTAATGTTGATATATTTGTAGATCTTATCCTGCTGATAATTTTTTCTTAAGTTTTCATTTATCTATTTTTTTTCTTCCAAAATATAAAAATTATAATTAATAACTCCAATAACAAGTTGACTGAAGATTTCGACCATTACTGGCTTAATAGTCGATCTTGTCTTGCTGATCATTTGTGCTTTTTAAAGTGTCTATCTTGTCTATTACAGTTTTCAAGATTATAGGCAAAAAAGGGGGAACATGGGGGAAAATTGACATTAAAGGGCAACAACTTCAATAAGGAGTCGACACAATTTTGGTTATGTTTGACTTATTTGTAGATCTTATCTTGCTGATCATTTTTGCTCTTTAAAATTTCTTTTTATCTATTAAAGTTTTTAAGATATTAAGCAAAAAACGCAAAAATTTGGTAAAAATCGTGATTAAAGGGCAATAACTCTAATAAGGAGTCGTCTAAAAATTTTAATATTGTTGACTTATTTGTAGATCTTGTCTTGCTGATCATTTTTGCTATTTTAAGTTTCTGTGTATCTATTATAGTATTTGAAATAATAGGGAAAAAAATTAAAACTGGTAAAATTCGTCTTTTAATGGCAAAAACTCCTATAGGAAGTTGTCTGACAGTTTTGACATAAATCAACAATAGTTAGAGCTCAACATTCTGAACATTTTTGCTCATTCAGAATTTCTCTGTTTATAGCAGTTTTCAAAATAATAAGCAAAACTTGCATTTTTCACCCTTATGTTCTATTTTTAGCCATGTACGCCATCTTGGTTGGCAGGCAGGGTCATCTGACACATTTTTTAAACTATATACCCCAACGATGATTGTGGCCAAGTTTGGTTGAATTTGGCCCAGTGATTTCAGATGAGAAGATTTTTGTAAAAGTTAACAGACGACCACGACAGACAACAGACGCCAAGTGATGAGAAAAGCCAAATTGGACTTTCGAGAAGGTAAGCTAAAAAGTACGTTTTTTACATTTGGACAAAATACCCCAAAAAATTATGTTTGTTTCTTAACCCATACTATCTAAATTCGAATTATCAAGCTTAAGCTCTGATTTTTTTTTCTCTTATTATCTGTACACATTTTTGTTTTAGTGGTTTTTTTTTAGTTTGTCTCTGTCTGTAGTTGTCTGCTATACAATTTGTCCCATGTAGCACAGTTGCGTTTATAGCATCTTTTCCGTTAGTGTGATGAAAAAAGTTGTAATTGTGTGCATGTGTTTACTATAATTTTAGTTGGTTACAAAGCAATTTCTGTAAATAATGGAATCCTTCAAGTCCAAAGCCAGTTCCAAAATATAAATTGACATTCAACCATATAATTAAGATTAAGCTTATAGCTGCACAGGTGAGAGACAGGTCATGTGAAATAAGAGATATGTCACAACAGAGTTCTGGTTGACTTAACCAAATGTTTGCGTTGCTGTAGGCTTGTTTCTATATGTGTATTTTTAGATGACGACGATGAATGGCTGCTTTATGTCCAGCGGTAAATTAATATGCATATTCTGGACGAGAACAT
Source organism: Mytilus californianus (assembly GCF_021869535.1). NCBI lineage: Eukaryota > Metazoa > Mollusca > Bivalvia > Mytilida > Mytilidae > Mytilus > Mytilus californianus. Next base: position 80,152,600 of record NW_026262679.1, read on the forward strand.
GTTAATGCAATATGAATATTAACCCTGCTTTGTACTAGAAAGTCATGTTGAGCTGGATTTTTAACGTGCTAGTTCACAAGGTAACAGTCCATAGGAAGACATGTCACCGGACCCTGAGCTGTCCCGTCTTTGCTCTGACTCCTTAATGAAGTGTGCTTAGCGGAGAAGCAGCAAATATCAATTTTAAAGTCTTTGGTTTGACCCCCGCCTGGTTGGAACCCACTACCTCCCGCACTCGAGGCAAAGATGCTACCATGAGACTACGAGACCAATGTATTTTAAGAAGCTATGATGTAGTTGCTGAGAAAAATAAGACAAATTTCATAAAGCTACATACCATTGCAAAGATGTGTTTTCGGCACACAGCAAATAAAAGACAGTAGAAACTTATTCACGTCACAAGGTCTGACGTTACCAGTGAAGATTGGTGATATATTTATAGAACCTATGACTTGTATTTCCTGTGACAGATGGGACAGAAAAGTGGGACAGACGTAAAGATGGGCAGAATAAAATAAATATACCCTTCTTTGGAGTGGGCTATGCACCAGTTTATCTAGAATGTTCCATCCTCTGTAAAATTTCACTACAAGCCAGTAAAATTTCTACCATTCTATCTACCTTAGAATGGGTCTATATACCAGTATAATTGCAGTGTTTCTTCAGCTATTTAATGAAGATATGAACTAACCTAGCTTCTTTTCAAATAAAGTGCATGTTTTGCTTATGGGCATGCAATTTCTTAAATCTATTGGTTTAAAAAGAATTGGTACTTTAAGGATGTACACCTCTGAGGAGACAAAAATTTCTAGAATTAAACTTTTTTTCTTAACCTGATTTTTGGGTTTATATGACTATAAAAAAATAATTGGTGAAGAAAAAATCATATGGTGGTGCACTTCTTTTTTTGCTACAGCCATTTGAAAGTACCCAATTTTGATGATTTTCCCATTTTTCATCAATTTTTACCCTTTTTTGGGCTATCTATCATGAAAAAAATCACAGTTTCACAATTAAACTTTTTTTCATACTTTTACTAAAGATGAAGTGGACCAATCTGAGTAAATTTAATTTAAAAGAAAATGCTCCGCTGGGCGCAGCTTGATACGACCGCAGAGGTCGAACCCTGAACAGTTGGGGCAAGTATGGACACAACATTCAAGCTTGATACAGCACTGAATTTGGATTGTGATTAAATATTTGACACAGCACAGGTTTCTGACACAGAATGAATGTGGTCTAAGAACTTAAAATTTTTTAATTTACCTATTCAAACCATGTCATTATTATTTGCTTTTATATATAAATCAGAAATAACCAATTTAAAATGGAAAATTTTAATGAAAAAAAAATCCCCCCCCCAAAAATTTTTTTGAACCCCTTTATGATTCATCACCCCCAAACTCAATCCCAGCCTTCCCTTTGTGGTATGGTACCTGCAGTACAATTTCAGAGAGATCCATACACTTGAACACAAGTTACCGTCTGGAAACTAGAAAAATGTATGTTTTTTTGCCCCTTTTTGGCCCCAAATTCCTAAACATTTAGGGCAATTACCCCCAAACTCAAACCCAGCTTTCCCTTTGTGATATGAAACCTTGTAGTACAATTTCATAAAGATCCATACACTTACACACAAGTTATTGTCCTGAAACTAGAAAAATGCTTGTTTTTTGCCCCTTTTTTGGCCCCCAATTCCTAAAATTTTGAAGCAATTACCCCCAAAATCAATCCCATCCTTCCCTTTGTGGTATGGTACCTTGCAGTACAATTTCAGAGAGATCCATACACTTGAACACAAGTTATTGTCTGGAAACTAGAAAAATGCTTATTTTTGGCCCCTTATTCCTAAATGTTTTGGTCAATTACCCCCAAACTCAATTCCAGCTTTCCCTTTGTGATATGGAACCTTGTAGTACAATTTCAGAAAGATCCATACACTTACACACAAGTTATTGTCATGAAACTAGAAAAATGCTTGTTTTTTGCCCCTCTTTTGGCCGCTTATTCCTAATATTTTGAGGCAATTACCCCCAAAATCAATCCCAGCATTCCCTGTGTGATATGGAACCTTGTGGTACAATGTCAGATCCATACACTAACACACAAGTTATGTCTGGAAGTTACAAAAATGCTTATTTTTGGCCCCTAATTCCTTAACTGTTCGTACCATAACCCCCAAAATCAATCCCAACCTTCCTTTTGTGGTATTGAACCTTATGGTAAAATTTCATAGAGATCCATTCACTTAAACTAAAGTTAGAGTGCGAAAACCAATGTGTCTTCAGACGACGACGACGCCAACGTCATACCAATATACGACCGCAAAAATTTTTGCGGTCGTATAAAAACTTAATACACAGTTAGATACAGCAGAATTCAAGAATAAAACCCCATTGAAATTGGTCAAGAAATAAGCAATTTATACGAAGTATCTTCTTTTGCACAATACAGTGCAATTGAATATTTCTTGCTATTGCGCGATACTGTACAATTGACAATTTCTTGCTATTGCGCAATATTGTGCTATTGGATATTTCTTGCTATTGCGCAATACTGTGCAATTGAAGATTTCTTGCTATTGGGCAATACTGTGCAATTGAAGATTTCTTGCTACTGTGCAATTGAAAATTTCTTGCTATTGCACAATACTTATTATATAATAATTTACACATCCTGTTTGGTGTGTATCTCCTACCATATCATTATTATTTGCTTTTAAATATTAATCAGAAATAACCAACTTGAAATGGAAAATTTTAAAAGAAAAAAAAAAGGAAAAAAATCCCCCCCCACAAATTTTTTGAACCCCCTTATGATTCATCACCCCCAAACTCAATCCCAGCCTTCCCTTTGTGGTATGGTACCTTGCAGTACAATTTCAGAGAGATCCATACACTTGAACACAAGTTATTGTCTGGAAACTAGAAAAATGTGTTTTTTGGCCCCTTTTTGACCCTATATTCCTAAACGTTCAGGGCAATTACCCCCAAACTCAAACCCAGCTTTCCCTTTGTGATATGGAACCTTGTAGTACAATTTCAGAAAGATCCATACACTTTAACACAAGTTATTGTCTGGAAACTAGAAAAATGTGTTTTTTGGCCCCTTTTTGACCCCAAATTCCTAAACTTTTCGGGGAATTACCCCAAAAACTCAAACCCAGCTTTCCCTTTGTGATATGGAACCTTGTAGTACAATTTCAGAAAGATCCATACACTTATACACAAGTTATTGTCCTGAAACTAGAAAAATGCTTGTTTTTTGGCCCCTAATTCCTAAAATATTGAGGCAATTACCGGCAAACTCAATTCCAGCTTTCCCTTTGTGATATGGAACCTTGTAGTACAATTTCAGAAATATCCAAACACTTACACACAAGTTATTGTCATGAAACTAGAAAAAAGCTTGATTTTTGCCCCTTTTTTGGCCCCTAATTCCTAAAATTTTGAGGCAATTACCCCCAAAATCAATTCCAGCCTTCCCTTTGTGATATGAAACCTTGTGGTACAATGTCAGAGAGATCCATACACTTACACACAAGTTATTGTCTGGAAGTTACAAAAATGCTTATTTTTGGCCCCTAATTCCTTAACTGTTGGTACCATAACCCCCAAAATCAATCCCAACCTTCCTTTTGTGGTATTGAACCTTATGGTAAAATTTCATAGAGATCCATTCACTTAAACTAAAGTTATAGTGCGAAAACAAATGTGTCTTAGGACGATGACGACAACGACGCCAACGTCATACCAATATACGACCTCAAAATTTTTGCGGTCGTATAAAAACTATAGGTAGGTGTTAATTTAGGAAAGTTTTATAAAATTTTGTTGCTTTTTCGTGTCAAATTTACCATGTTGTCAATTTTGTAAATTTGGGATTTTTCTCTCGTTTTTAGAACAAAAAGCATATTATTTCAACATCTTTGTTATAAATGATTGAAAAAATCATATCTAAGAAATTTGAAAAGAAAACATTGACATAGGATGTACATGTATCTGGTAAAATCATTTCTTGTACCCCTCATCCATTTTCTCAACATTTTGGCTAATGAGACTGACTTGATTGGTTATAAAATTTGAAAATTTTATTACTCAAAAACTGTTTATTGTAAATACACAATTTTTTCACAGAGTTAAGTTTGATTATAATATTTTTAAAATTCATTGATATTTTCCACTTTTATCACATGTTTTGGAAATAATTCCAGAACGAGATTTCAATGAGACTGAAACGTCAGAAGAATACATCCTTAATCTATTTGCACCAATATAACTGGAAATAATAGAAAAAAAATGTTTTAAAAGTGTTATTCTACATAAACAAACTCAAGAAATCATAAAGTCTTATTAAATTATTTAATAAACATATACCTTTGTAGTAGCAAGAAGAGTAGAAAATAATTTGTTTCATTTTATTTCAAAATAATGCAAATATTTTTGGTTGTCATTTACAATGTTGTACAATTACTTAGCAAAAATACATGAAAAAACATGAAAATGCAGCATCAATAAGTCAACTGCAGTGGAGATTAATCAAAATATTATGCATTTTTTTAAATTTTATTTGAGAAAATTTTGATAACTTATCAAAAGCTATACAAATGGCAATATACAGATATAAAAGCTTTTAAAATATCACAAATGCCCAATTTCATTATCGATTAGTATGAATTAGATTTTTTGTTTAGTACATATATCACATCACATGAGTATATAAAGTACTGATGAGAACAAAATGAGTGAAAATGTTGATATTTTTCATACTGTCTGATTAATTGAACAATATAATTTTTTTTATCCTTTTATCACCTGCACTATTAACATTCTCCTAATCAACCTTTCATTTCTCTCTAACAATTTATTAATATCATCAAGATTCACAATATATATCTGTTTTCAATCTCTGGCAAAGGTAGCTTCACTCAAACTTGATACCCTGAGCTAATGGCAATTCTTTACTGTAGTTTATTGTGCTGTAAATATAAACATATAAACATTACAACACAAGATTGACTAAATTTCACATTCAGAGAAAATTTACCTAATTACACCATAAAATATTATTTTAAGTTTCCTTTGTGGTAAGAAAATTGTAACTTTTTTATCGTTATGGAAGACATCTATAAGCAATCACTTGTTACGGTAAATTTTAATGTAAAAAAGATCATTAGCTAAACATTCATTGTGATTTTCTTGTACAGTGCAGCAGTCAGTTGTATCCGTGCACCTAAGACTTTTGGCTTCACTTTGGTAACCTCATAAAACCAATAATCAGAAAATATTGTGTGAACAAATTCCTGACATACTTTAATTTCATGAAGCCTTCATTATGTATGGTTTCATCCTTAAGATTTTATGTAATGTGTCCAAAATTAGGGAAACCCCTGTTTTGACAGGTCTTCAAATGTCAGGTGATTTTGCACATGCCTTCTAAAAATAGCAAATTTTGAATACAAGAAAGATTTTATACTACGAAATATATTTCAGTTTGAACCAAACAATTTGTCAAGGATGCAGAGCAAAATTTTCATTTTGATAAAAATTTGACTTAAGGTGGATCCCTACAGATAAAGCAATTTTTTTTTCACCAATGAATTTTTTTTTAAATTTGCATACATATACTATGCAATGGCCTCTATCAAAATTTGAGTTAAAAATATCATGTCACCAGATTCGTTTCCATGGTAACGGCCACCAAAGTTGGCACATCACATATGTGAATGAATACATACCTGAAGTAAAAATCCTGGATTTTTTTCAGGCCTTTGAAAGTATTTTGAAAGGTTTGTTCTTTATTTAGTACATAAATAATGTTGAAAATGTAAATAAAACACAAATAATAGCAGTTTTATACATATTTATTAAATCCCGCCCCCATTTCGTCAACAATAGTGCAAATGAAAAACAAAGATTTTGTTAAAATTTTCTATTTTTCTTAAATTTCCAAAAAATTGGTCCAATGAATTTTTTTTTAAATTTGACATAATATGATCCAAACAATGAGCTTTGAAAAAAAATAAAAAAAAATATAGGTCACCAGACTATTTTTTCATCGAAAAACATTTTTGTTACCCATGCCGACACAGTAATCAACAGCAATTCTTTGTATTTTTTCAAAATTTGTGTAAACAAAGTGTTGCACATGTTTCAATATCTTTTGTTGAACCTACACATATCAATAAAGTTTCACATATGAATCAAAAAGAAGACATTTTTTTGTTTTTATGTACAACGGTTACCATGGCAACTGGGCAAGAAGAAGTAAAATTCTAATTTTATGTATACAAAGTGTGGCAAATATTGTCATATCTTTTGTAAAAACCTAAACACAATAACAGATTGACATGAGAATCAAATTAAAGCTGTTGTTTTGTTTCTAGGAACAATAGTTACCATGGCAACCAGGTAAGACGTAGGAAAATTCAGATTATAACGAATTTTTTTTCTTTCAAATATTGTTTTATAAGTACGAATCAAGCATGTAAACAGATAAAAAACTTTCATGATTTTTTTCACCTGTCATAAATTAACAATTTTTGTTTGATGAAGCATACATATTACTTGCCATGGTAACATTTATACAAAAACTGACCATATAACATGAATATATATACAAAATTCAGTTTTCCTCCTTTGGGCCACCCGCCTCTTTACTGTGAATAATAATGTAAATTTTCACACCTCACTGATAATTATCAAAGTTATGCCAACATATAGTTTTCAAATAGTGTAATATTAGGCCAATTAAAATTAATTGATAGATTTTCATCCCCGCCTGCCCCTCTGAAATCGTCCCGCCCCAATTTTTATATTTTTGAAAATTTACGATTTCTGGATTTTGTTCATTTCCGTTACCGGTAACCACCGATAATTCCATTTCATTCAAAACTTCCAGTTTCAAATTTCGGTTTCGTATTTCTTCGAGTAATATAAGACAAGTCGACATATTCTTCTGCTTAATGATGACAACATTTTCTTCTGAGAATATAGATTGATTACTAGAAGGGCATGAAATATTCTGGTTACGAGTTATAGGTTGTGTCCAAGAACGCTAATCGCAGTATGTCACAAATTTCAGTGATTAGAAAACCATGGATTTTTTTTATTTATACAATGACTTTGTGTCAGGAAATTTGGACTGTGAATGATATCCAAAGCGCAAGAATCGTGGAACACATTGGTACAAAAACATGACTAGAATAAAGTAATTTACACAAGCACGAACTTTATGACCGTATATTGAGTACAAAGAGTCAGCCAACGTACAAAATGTATTATAGCAAGCCCTTAGATTTAACCCCCAAGACTGTCGTTTTTGTAGACAAACAGCAAACACCCTCTGTCCCAAGCCCCTCAATAGAGTCATTAAACAACTTCTTTTTGGTTCAATTCATGTTTTACATTGCAATTAAATTAAAAATGGGCACTACAAATCATAGCTTAGAAAGCAAAATAAATTTGATCTAGATAGTCTAAAAGAGAACATTTCTCCACGTTTTTGCTACAAAATGTATTACTAAAAAAAGGTTTCTAAAGCGGCAATTACATGTAAAACAGTGGTTGCCAATCAGAAATATTAATTTGAGAATTCCTTATATATACATGATATAAGCTTATTATTACCCTTGTATATAAACAACACGTCACAAAGGGGTATAGAAGGAAATAAAAAATAAAAAATAAAATCCTCCCACCCGCCCCATTTTAAAAAAAAATCTGGATGAAAATCTACTAATTAATTTTAGTTGGCCTTAAATGATAGGAAAAAAAAACCTATATATCATCAAAACTCTAATTTGTAGCAACATAACAAGTTATAACATATATAATATTGTTTACTCCTCTGGTACTGTCAAAAACTGAATGATAGGTCCAGCATATTTAGCGCTCACATGATTCTCTGTCAAAATAGCTTTTACTCCATTCTCATCTCTAGCATTTGCAATCTTTAAATGACACAAATGGACTCCACTTCTTGCCAATTTTGAACATATCAATGTATTTATAATTTTCATATCAATTAAAGGTTTAAATGATATCTTTGCATGGTTATAGTTCAGATTGTAAACATCTTCATTGATACATTTTTCCTGAAGCTTAACCTCAAAAAGTTTTTTCAACGAAAGAACATCTTCTTTTGCATTATGTGCACTGTAAGTCGACTGTAAAATTTCATTTACAAGAGTCTGTTGCTTGTAATTTTCTACTTCATGTTTTGGAATTACACGTTTAGAAACTTTTAAGGTGTCAATAAATCCTTTTGCACAAGCAGAAAAAGTTGAAAACAAATGGAATTCCTTCAATCTATTCTCTAACACCAACATATCAAAATTAGCAATATTATGTCCAACTAATATAGGTCTGTCATTAAGTTTTAAAAAATCAATGAAATCTAGCAATGACTGCTCAGCAGAACATGTTTCAACTATTGTTCCATTTACATACATTTTGTTTGAAGAATGTAAAAATGTTATACCAGTTATCGTACTTGCTTCTTGAGTAATTTCCGTTCTTGGAATAACATAACGTTGAAATGTATTTGAACCACAGGCTGCAGCAATTTGAGTTATGTCACTATTCCTTGACAAACCAGTAGTTTCCAAATCAAAAAATACAAAGTTGTCAGACTCATTTATGGTTAATGGTGAGGGTATTTCCTGGATATCTGGCATAGGTTCATTAACTTCTGCATTGTTTTCATAAGTTGTGCCTTCTTTTACCTTTGACCTAAACTCAGATTTCTTCTTTTGTTTTTTCAATTGAATACGCCTTCTTTTAAATTCTTTGGTATTTTGCCTTTCTCTTTCTCTTTTCAATTTCTTGTCCATTCTTTTACCAATTCTCAGTGTATGTTGTCCTGGAGACAATAAAGAAGCCTCATTTACCTGAAATAATTTAAAAATTTGTTAGCATGGATATACAATGTATAGCATCAAGAAATTTGAAATGTTTTATCTAAAAACCATGCAATTAATTTTTGTAGACATAATATTCTTATATGATAAGCATATCAACACATATTTGAATGTGATTGGTCCTTAAGAGTATCTTTTCTAGGTTTACACTTTGTTGCCAAAATGTCTTACATGGCCTATGGAAACTTAACATTGAAGTGTATGCATGCAAGACACATTCAAAAATGGTAAAATTAGTTTATTCCATGTTGTTTATTTCATATGAACAGTTTCACTACCATTCAAGAACCTGTTTCAGATTGCATTTAAAAGGGGATGACCATTTTTTTCTGTGTAAATATTTTTTATTACCATTTTGTTTCCAATTACTTGTTTAATTTATTCATTTACCTTTGACAGCCATGTATAGCCTTCATTCTTCTGTAATACTGAGGCAGATAACCTATTGCTTAATGATGATGATCCACCATAAAACCTATAAATAAAACATATATAATAAAAGCATGGTTTTAAATCAAGGTTATTATGTATAATTGAGTTAAAAAACATAAATCTTTTTTACATAAATAAGGCCATTAGTTTTCTCAGTTGAATTGTTTTACATTGTCATTTTGGGACCTTTTATTGCTGACTATGCCGTATGGGCTTTGCTCATTGTTGAAGGCCATATGGTGACCTATAGCTGTTAATTTCTGTGTTATTTGGTCTCTTGTGTAGAATTGTCTCATTGGCAATAATACCACATCTTCTTTTTTTTAGATTAAGACAAGTACAATAGAAATCTCAAAACAACTTTTACTGTAAAGCTAGTGTGTTAAAACATAAACTGTTATCACAGAGATATGTCTCGCCTTTTGTAATTTTGATAATGCAAATGTTGAAATTAAAATAGCAATACTTTAACATGTAAGTTGTGCAAATATTCAAAGTCGATGAACCATGACTGAAGGTACATGGCTAAACAATCTCCATGGAATGAGATGTGCCAATGCTAATACAACTGCATACCAAATACCATTGACTTATTATAAGTCGTTCCCTTTAAACAAACCTAAACACAAACATTAACTTGTAAACTATGTAAAAGTTTAAAAGTCAATGAACCATGATCAGGGGTGGGGCTATATAATCTCCATGGAAACAATACTTGCAAATGCCAATAAATTTGCATACCAAATATCATTGACTTAACATTAGCAGTTCATCTTAAACTGATCTAATCACAAACTTATACATGTAAACTAAGCAAAAGTTTCAAAGTAAATAGACCATGACTGAGGGGGCGGGGCCAAATATTCTCCATGGAAATGAGATGTGCTAATGCTAATGGTTCCCCTTGAACTGACATAATCACAAACTAATACATGTTAACTTAGCAAAATTTTCAAAGTCTATAGACCATGACTAAGGGGGCGGAGCCAAATAATCTCCATGGAAATGAGATATGCAAATGCTTATACAACTGTATACCAAATATTATTGACCTACCACTAGTGGTTCCCCATAAATTGACCTAATCACAAACTAATACATGTAAACTGTGAAAAGTTTCAAAGTCAATAGACCTTGACAGAGGTGGCGGGGCCAAATAATCTCCAAGGTAATGAGATGTGCCAATGCTAATACAACTGCATACCAAATATCATTGACCTACCACTAGTGGTTCACCATGAACTAGACCTCATCACAAACTAATACATTGTTGACGCCGTCACCGACGCTGGAAACAGCATACCTATGTCTTGCTTTTTGACTCCATCAAGGCGAGACAAAAATGATCCTTTTCATCAATATGTAAGTGCAACCCCTATAGAATTGAATGCATCTTACATGCCACAATAGAGTGCTTACATTTCAAATGTTCTCATTGTTATCAAATCTTGGCCAAAATTTCAAATAAAACATAGTCATAAAAATTGAAACTAAGGGGCAATAACTCTTATAATGGGTCAACAGACGATTTCTTCACTGATGTAAGAGATTTTCTGTAATAAGAAGGTGATCAAATAGTTTAAATATACTCATAGCTGTTTTTAAGATAACTGTTCTAAGTAAATTTTAGATTCAGAGGAGAAGATTTATATAATTAAGATCTTAAAAAGTTAACAGAAAATAATTGAGAAAAGTTCACTTCACCATTTTGTTTAGGTGAGCAATAATTGAAAAAAAATATTAAAATAAATCAGTCTGGTTATAAGTTTTTTATCAAATATTTACCGTGACTTTGGGGCTTTGCTTGCCACAATCTGGTTGAAATTTTCGTTTCCCTGTGTTGATCCCATATTCTGCAATGTTCCAGCTCTAGTACTATATTTCTCCATCAAAGTAGATATCTCTTTTTTTAGGGCATCATTGGAGAGAGATTCACCATTTGGCAAACTCTTATATCTAAAAGTAAACAATAATATATGAAATATTTTTTAAATACTTATATATAGCACTTTATATATATTTGTAGTGTACTGTATCATATTTATATGATCCATCACCCTGTAAGATTTTTCATTGACTATTTATTCAGTCATAATTATACTACTAAGTATAACAAAATTTGTCATTGATATAATTTTTATTATATAATCAATCAGAGACTTTATATAGTATTATTTATAGATTTTTCTTTTGGCATCACAACACGATTGATATCACCCGCTTGAAGCAAAGCTTTTATAAATGTAAAATCTACATAGCAAATATGACATGTCATTGCTAAATAAAAGTGGTAATAAAATGCTCCGCTGGGCGCAGCTTGATACGACCGCAGAGGTTGAACCCTGAACAGTTGGGGCAAGTATGGACACAACATTCAAGCTTGATACAGCTCTGAATTTGGATTGTGATTAAATATTTGACACAGCATAGGTTTCTGACACAGAATGAATGTGGTCTAAGAACTTAAAATTTTTTAATTTACCTATTATGGTCCAATATCCAAAATCTAAATACATGGTTAGATTCAGCATATCAAAGAATCCAAAGAATTCAATTTTTGATGAAATCAAACAAAGTTTAATTTTGGACCCTTTTGACCTCAATGTGGACCAATTTGATAACGGGGCCCAAAAACCAAAATACATGGTTAGATTCAGCATATCAAAGAACCCCATATATTCAATTTTTGTTGAAATCAAACAAAGTTTAATTTTGGACCCCAACTTGGACCAACTTGAAAACTGGGCCCATTATCAAAAATCTAAACACATGTTTAGATTCAGCATATCAAAGAACCCCAAGAATTCAATTTTTGTTAGAATCAAACTAAGTTTAATTTTGGACCCTTTGGACCTTAAAGTATACAAATTTAAAAAACGGGACCTAATATTAAAAATTTAAATACACAGTTAGATTTGGCATATCAAAGAACCCCAATAATTCAATTTTTGATGAAATAAAACAAAGTTTAATTTTGGACCCTTTTGACCTCAATATGAACCAATTTGATAGCGGGGCCCACAAATAAAAAATCTAAATACATGGTTAGATTCAGCATATCAAAGAACCCCATATATTCATTTTTTGTTGAAATCAAACAAAGTTTAATTTTGGACCCTTTGGACCTTAATGTAGACCAATTTGAAAACTGGACCCAAATTTAAAAATCTAAATTCACGGTCAGATTTGGCATAACAAATTCATAAATGTGGTCAAAGATTTTACAAATCTAATGCACCATACTGTGCAATGATAGATTACTTCTTGAAATTTTTCAATATTTGAAATTTGAAAAAAAAAAAAATATTTGAAGAATAATTCTTTTTAATTTCTTTTTACCCTCCCCCCCCCCAAAAAAAAAATTCTTTCCCTCAAGATATGGTCATAATCTCAATTCAAATTTCCAATGGAATTTGCAACCATAATTACCCATTTAAATTTACCATAGTGCTAACTTAATCTATTTAATAAAAGAATTTAAAATATGGTGTCAAATCTTTCATATGGATTTTTTTGTAAAAAAAAAAAAAGATGCAACATTTGCAGATATTTTTACTGGTCTTCCTTTATAAATATGCATTTCTTTAAACATAATTTAAAAGCAGTGTAAGGGAAGTAATCAAAATGTTGTATGTGGATTACCTCCCTTACACTGTTTTTAATTGTCTTAATTGTTCATTAACCATTACTTTATACATAATTTAAAAGCAGTGTAAGGGAGGTAATACAAATGATGTATTTGATTTATCTCCCTTACACTGCTTTAAATTATGTTTTATACTAAAGTATTTGTCCATGTAAAAATGCTTGTTTTTTGCCCCTTTTTTGGCCCCTAATTCCTAAAATTTTGAGGCAATTACCCCCAAAATCAATCCCAGCATTCCCTTTGTGATATGGAACCTTGTGGTACAATGTCAGAGAGATCCATACACTAACACACAAGTTATGTCTGGAAGTTACAAAAATCTTATTTTTGGCCCCTAATTCCTTAACTGTTGGTACCATAACCCCCAAAATCATTCCAACCTTCTTTTTGTGATATTGAACCTTATGGTAAAATATCATAGAGATCCATTCACTGAAACTAAAGTTAAAGTGCGAAAACCAATGTGTCTTCGGACGTCGACAACGACGCCAACGTCATACCAATATACGACCACAAAAAATTTTTTGCAGTCGTATAAAAAATGATGTGAATATTTTTTTGTTTTGTATGTTATTTGCATTTATATATACATTTTTTTACATAAATTGGATTTAATCAAGTATTTACATGTATAGTCATTACTTAACAAACATAAGATCCTTTTTTATGAGATGTAGTCTTTTGCTCATTAATGAAGGTGTATACATTTACAGTAACCTATTATTGCTGACACAATGTCTGCACTTTTCCTAAGGAAGACTGAGTTGTCTCTTTGCATGGCAATCTTACCACACCTTCTTATTTTCATATGCATACCAATTTTAAGGTGTGTTATTATGTCTTACATGTACCTACAATTTTCTGGGTCATTCTTATATGTACACCATTCAGCATCTGTACATAAAGTGTGGTCTCCAAAAATGTGTTGGACTAATCTGCTGAAGGCACTCCTTATGTTTTCTGAGGAATTGTTATTTTCTTTGATGGCATACATAAAGCATCGTACAAGGTATGGTATGACTTCTGGGTGTTTCAATTCCTTAAATGTTTTAGACAAATCATACAGTTTCTTAGAAAAACCTTTCTTGATATGGTTCTGGTCATCTTTCTTTTGCAGTTCTTTAAAATCAACCTTTAATCTTGCTGTTGTGGTCGAGTCATTATCAGCATGGAGAACATGAATAGGACATCCATTATCCTTCAGATTGTGGGTCATCTCTAAAGCCATATCAGGTTCCATGCCTTTACTTGTACCCTGCCAATTCTTGCTGCAGTCATGTGAAGGGACTGTTTCTTTTCTACCCATATGGTATTCACAGACTTTGCAATTCCGGCTTCTATGAGAGAAGTCTATGACTTTACCCGTCATTGTACCGATCATGCTGGCATGTCCTAAAATTTACGATAAAAAGATTATTTTGAGATACATGTATGCAATATTACAAATATTCTAATATGATTTGCATATCAACAATTACTTGAATGTATCTATCCATTAAATTTTCTTCTGATAAATTAACTCATATAAAACTGAATAAAATTCAGATTCCTTATAATATAAAAATTACAAAAAAAAAAACGCAAAGTGAAGCATCCCATGAACATAGGCGAATGCTTCTAAAGTTATCACAAAGTAATTATTATGTTAAGAATTTACAAGCTCCAATGTGACCTTTAGATTTTATTTACCTAATGATAATTGTGGACAAATTAGATTGACCCAGTAGTTTTAGAGGAAAAGAATATGTTATTGTTTTAGTGGGCAACCTATGACAAATTCTAGAATTCTTTGTGATTACAGCTGTTATAGTCATATGTATGATATTGTTGCATTACAGTTTTGAAGGTTAATATTTCATTACTGAACTGTCAAGATGAAGAACAGGAAAAAAGCCCTGTTTATTGATAATATTTTTTTATTTTGTCTCTGTATAGTTTGCAATTTTGTTGCATGTACATGTACATTTACTCCATATCCTGCTATTTTTTTTATACATATGTTTATATTGCAATTTATATTCATAATTGCTTTATTCTTGTGTGTGTGTGATGTATTACATGTATAGGGAACATTTTTTTTATTAATCAAGTTAAAGCCTAAACTGTTTAAATTTACCTGTATTACTATCATAATTCCAACCAGTACCCCGCTTTTGCCATCCTGCATCAAAACTGGCTTCAACCTAAATGACAAAAAATAGAATTAATGAAAGAACATGCTGTTTTCAATTATTTTGTAGCTATAAACATATTAAATATAAAATTAAATGGAAAATTAGGCTGTCAACATTGTTATTTGTAATAATAAATATAAAATAACCATACATTGTTTTGAAATATGAATGTTAGTTGTAAATGGCTAAGAACCAGGCCTTGCGGTCATAAAACTTTTGAGTCAGTTTTTTGTACTCATACTCCAAAATTAACCAATCAAAATCTTGGATTTCATTTTTCGAGCATGATTTTTGTGCTCCGAGCACTGAGCAAAGTTTTATGACTTCAACCCCAGGTATAAAGCGAGGCTATGCATCCTATTTAGAGCCAAGTTCAAATACAGTGCAAGGGAAGGAGAAAAAAGGTGGGGGGGGGGGGATTTTTTCTCAATTCAGATTTCAGAAATTAAAAAAAAAGGGGGGGGGGGGGGGTAAAAATTTTGGTGGGTCAATTCACAACAGCATAGTGTAATTTGCAAAAAAGGGGGTGCTAAAAAAAATTTAGGAGGGGGTGGTGAGTCAATTCCCAACAGCATAGTGTATTGCACAAAAGAAAACAATTGAATATAAATTCTGATCCTGTAACCAATTCTTAGTACCTTGACCACAGTTACACTGTGTCACAAACTTGTTATGTGTCAAATATTTAATTACATCCCAATGCAGACCTGTATCAAGTGTGAATATTGTATCCAATTTTGCCCCAACTGTTCAAGTTTGGATCTCTGCTGTCATACATGTATCAAGCTGCGCTCAGCGAAGCAATTTATCTAATTTGAAATATTGACCCTGAACCAAATATTATTACCAAGATCTGAATCATGTATAAACCTAATTAATTTTCTCTGACAGCAAGGGCAAAATTAAATATACGGTCCTCATTGTTCTCTATATATATACTTTGTAAAATTATCAAAACATTGCTTAAAAAATATCTGCCTAAATATTAAATTACCTTTCCATTACTCATTAACTGTTCCTTCTTTTGATTTGATTGACATGATTCTCTTGCAACTTCAAATATTTTTTTCCCAATTTCATTTTCCTTTTTCTTGATGGTGGAGGAATTCACAGGAGGTACATTCAATGCACCAAGAAAATTGTTGACATGTGTGGCCCCAATTCCTGCATGTATCATTCCTGAAAAATCAAGTATTTTCATTCTAAAACCAATGATTTTGTGCTTGATGTGAAACAACAGTCTGCATTGGTAAGTTAGATAATGCTAAATCTAAAGATTACAATAAAATAATCCAAGTTCTTTCTTCTTTGGAATATAATATTTTTTTTATATATAATTTATCTATATGATTGTAAATCCATATCTACATTTATACTTATAGATCAAAGACTCATATAAATTTCTTATAATGACTAATGATTCACTAATAATACTGTATACCCTAAAGGAAATTATATACCAACATATACTAAAAGTCATTTTTCTTTATTCATCCACCTTGTGCAGTTAAAAGTTTTGAAATGTGTGATATGATAAAGTTCACCAAAATGGTCACTAAAAGTATACATAGTATATAAATATGTTATATCCATAAACTGCATGTGTAAGGAGACTACCTTTTTAAACCGGTTAGGCATAACCCAACAAATGGGAATTATTTCCTCTAATTTGAACTAGAAGGGGGAGGGGGTTAAAAATTTGAAAAAAATGCATAAAAATGACTAAGTCCAGATTCATAAAAAATTTGGGCAGCACTTCCCCTGAAAATTACACTTTTTCATCCCAAACCCCATAAACCCCAGACCAGAACAGAGGGGAATTCAAGAAAGAAAAGGAGAGGTGTGGGGCAGTTTCATTTATACAAGACATGAAACCATACACCTTCTCCACCCAAAAGAAATTAGTATACAGAATCTAGAGAGAATCTTGTAAATTCTTACCTAATGCAACTTTTGAATTCACTACAAATGCACCAGTCTCACTTCTTTTTCCCGTTTCCACACTGTTACAAGCACTGCAGCTACTACAGGGTATGAACAAAATGCTACCAAGGCCGTACTTCCGTTCGCCGACAGTGTCAATTAACTGCAAGGGACAGTTACACATTTTGCAGAAGAGATTCTGTGCGAGGTGGAGCAATTCGACTAGCCGACGACCTTCTTTCCATGTTTCGTCAAAAGAAGGGTCACTGTGAACGGACACCGATTGTCCAACGTCCAACTCACAAAAACTTACATCTTGCGAATTATTAGTGAGAATATAAGTGTGGTCTTCCCGACTGAGGCTATTTAAATTATTCATTCTCAAAGAGCGCTTTAATTTATCCTTTTTGATGAACTTTCCTTCCCTACGTATGCGACCCATGACGAAAAAAGCGGATATATTGACTAACTAGTATTGTTTATCCGTTACCAGACGATAACAAAGCTGTTACCGTGACATCGTAATATACGCGATATATACAATGACGTAAATCGTAAACCAGTCTTATATCAGTAAAACGTTGTTCTCTCCCTTAGTGTCGGAAGTTACCTTAAAATGAAATAATATCTGATAATGTATTTTTTTTTAATGGAAAATGGCTTAACATGGTTAATCATGATTGCAATTATAAATTTATGCTTGAACTTATCAATTTAAATCTTTTTTGTCCTTTCGGAAGACTAAAACAATTACAAGAATGATTCTATTTGTGTAACATATCGGATATGATAAAATCAGGTACTGTGTGATATCACCGGCCGTACAGACACAATGGGATTCCACTGTAATCATACGAGTTTGAGTTTTGTTCCTAAGTGTAAGTGTACCAAATACAGTGCACTTAAGCGAAGACAAAAATATGATTTCTCAACATACATTTATAAGTTATAAGTACTTGGGCAAAGTCAAAATAAATGGTCCAAATTTATTTTTTTTTACCAAATTTCAACATTGTTTCAGTGCATTTTCTTTTAATGTATTTTGATACATATACATTTAAGTTCATGAATCCAAAAGGATATAAAAAAGTATAAAGAAATAAAAAAATTCTGAAACTTTAATGACATAAACAAATAAAAAAAATTTAAATCAAGTATACATTTTTGGAATATGATTTCAGACAAACACTATCAAATATTTATAATTTTTTCACCTCAATTGATTGCAGAGATCCAAACATTACTTTTGATGCATAGATTATTAATCTCCTCTTTGATTATCATTTTTTTTTTTATGTTTTTGACTATTTTTTGTATCGATTCATTTAAAGTTGATTGAAAAAGTTTTGATTAAAAAATAGTTCATCAATTAGTTGATAAAAAAACTTCTCCATATTAAAATTAACCCTTTTTCAAATTCACTGAGAACAAAAAATTGATTGATAAATCTTTTTATAAAGAAGATATATCAAATAGAAAATACATCAAATTTCCCCTGATTTTGTTGCACTCCTGACATATTATACACCAAACAAAAAATACATAAACTAGAACAAATACTCATGATTTTTTTTAAATTTGTAAACATTGCTAGTTTATAAAGACCTAAATCTGTCATTTGAATGTTATTTCTATTTTAACTTATGCATCTTATGCACTTCAGATCATATTTAAATAGATTTTTCTGACACATTATTATTAAAATGGGGTTAAGTTACCAAACTATGAACTAAATTCTATTAAATAATCAGCAGAATTGTTGTTAGACAACTTAAAAAGAGATCTGCAATTTTTAAAGTTTTTCTGAACTACTATTATTTTTTAAAATTATTACACATATAAGGTACTTTATTTCTCCTATTTTGTTGCACTCCTGACACTCAATATATATCATATCAAAACAGTTATACATCATCAAAATAGCCCATGATTTCTAGATTAAGTGTATATACCTTTCAGATTTAATGTTTTAATCTCATTTAAATAATATTTTTGAACTATATCATACATATATATATATATATGTATACCATTGTATACATAAGTTCAAGTCCCATCACATATTGCTACTATTTTGTTTTAATGGCAGTCTTTGCAATGTGTAAATGGGCTGAATTTTGTGGCTTGATGTGTAGAATAATCCTGCAAAATATATTTGGAAAATCTCAAGTATTAAAAAAACGACATTAAAAAAAGATGCCAAAATTGTCAGGAGTGCAACACTTTTTCTTGACATTTTGAATTCTTTATTTTTTTTATAAAGACACAGCAACTTGTAATATGATGATATGTGCCATTGATTCTAATTTATATTACAAATATTATGTCTTAGTGATGATTTTAGCTACAAATGAAGCTTGTCCATTAAACCTTTTTGATACAGATGTGTTTTGAAAAAAAGTTGTGCCCTGTCAGGAGTGCAACACTCAAATAAGTACAACTGAGGAATAGAATGATTTTTGAAAAAATAAATCACACCTTAACTTAAACAAGTCAATCCCGTATAAAAAGATGTGTCCTTTCCAGAATAAATACTTTATTAACCTGATTATTGATATAAAAAATGTGTGATAGTCAAGTAAAAAAGGCCTCCCTTTAAGTGTCCGGAGTGCAACTTTGAAGTTTAAAGACTCAAACTAATAAATACAAAAGTAAATATGGTTCTGTTTTATTTTTCAAAAGATACTATACTAGATACAAGATTGCTCTAAAGATTAGCCTGAGAGACAAGGAATTTTTCTCTTAGAACCATTTCTTTGATGTCAGGAGTAATGTGTTGAACTCCTGACA
Source organism: Mytilus californianus (assembly GCF_021869535.1). Classification (NCBI taxonomy): domain Eukaryota; kingdom Metazoa; phylum Mollusca; class Bivalvia; order Mytilida; family Mytilidae; genus Mytilus; species Mytilus californianus. Next base: position 80,172,485 of record NW_026262679.1, read on the forward strand.
TGAATTTACCATAACAAGCAGTTTTGCACAGATTCAATATTTTTATTTTATTAAAGTCTCACACATTTGGAGTTCATCTTGCAGATCCAACCTTTGAATGAATAAAAGATGGGAAAGATAGTTGATGAAACTGAAATAACTTGAGAAGACAGACTAAGGGATCAAATGACACCATCAAAGTCAACATCAACTATAACTTTGATGAGAAGAAAATTGAGAAAAACTCTGAAAGAAGATCCACCTTAAGGACACACTAGACAAATACATGTATAAGCAAAGAAAGAACAAAGGAAACAAAACAATGTAAAACTTAATTACAAAGACTTAGACTGAAGACGAAAACACAGATGAAGAAAATGAAAAAAAAACAAAACAGAGATTGGCAACAGAAGAGAAGAAGAAAATTGACACAAGCCGAAAAAGTTGCAAACCAACAGAAAAATCTCCAGTCAAGAACCAAAAGTACAGGTGCAGATACACTATCTAGAAAATCAGAAAGAGAAGACAAAGTATAGGGAAAATTCTTCCTGACCAACCCAAATCTTGCCCTAAAACAATTGAATACATCATATCCACAACTACACCAAGGCAGTAGTTGTAAGAAATAATCAGTACTGATGGAAGTGTGCAAGAAATTGATAGGTGCCGAAGTGGAAACAAAGGTGAGAGACCCTTAATTGATCTGGATCCTGTTAAAAAGAAACTGGCATTTTCAGAAAAGAAAAGAAGGCTACCTGATAAGTTTAGAACTAAGGGACTCTTTGATCATGCCATTTTCTTTTCAACAGTTTTCAGATCTTTTAGGGAATCCTCAACTTTGTTTATACTTCAACATGGTCAAGACTAATAAATTTCTTGCACACAGCTGCCATCAGTTCTCATTAACTCTGACAACCACCTTGGTGTAGCTGTGGATATGATGAGCTCATTTATTTCAGCCTAAGGTTTGGGATGGTCAGGAAGATATTGTCTTATTCTTTCAGTTCTCTTTCTGATTTCTCTAGGTATTATATCTGCATTATTCTGTTCTTTTGCTACGTATATACTTGACTGGACAATTTTCTGCTGGTTTGCAACTTTTTCAGCTAGTGTCAATTTTCTTCTTCTCTTCTGTTGCCACTTTCTGTTTTGTTTTCATTTTCTCATATGTGTTTTAATTCTGGTCTAAGTCTTTTGAATTTAGTTTTACATTGTTTTTTTTTTGTTTGTTCTTTCTTTGTTTATATTTGTCTAGTTTGTCCTTCTGATTTTGATTTTCTTTTAGTGTTTTTCTCAATTTTCTACTCCTCAAAGTTGAAGGTATTGTCGACTTTAATGATGTGTTTGTATGCACTTAGCCTGTCTGATTTTCTTCTAAAGTTCAGTTTCACAATCATCTTTCCCATCTTTCATTCATTCAAAGGTTGGATCTTAAAATTGAACTCAAAATGTGTTAAACGGCTTGTTATGGTAAATTGATGTCAGGAGTGCAACAAAATTAATTGTTTGTTATAACACTTATAACAATTTAATAAGTATTACATGAAACCATTATAAAACTTTTAAATTGAAATATGGTTATTTCCTAATCAAAAGACAAAGTTTAAGACAATAAGCTTCCATAATTTGAAAAAAATATGAAAATTTATCATTCAGATATTTTTGCTTGTGACAAACAATAATTCTTGGATCAAAGTCCTGCTTTTAAATTCACCTTTAGGAATTTATTATAACTCATACATGTAGCCTAAACAGTTAGAAAACATGTTTAGATGCAAATAAGTCACTAGGAGCTGAGATTATCTTAAAATGTAAGACCAAGAAAATGTCATTTTAAAACTGTTGCACTCCTGACATCAAAGAAATGGTTCTAAAAGAAAAATTCCTTGTCTATCAGGCTACTCTTTAGGTGCAATCTTGTATCTAGTATAGTATCTTTTGAAGAATAAAACAGAACCATATATTGCCTTTTGTATTTTGTAAGTGTGAGTCTTTGAACTTCAAAGTTGCACTCCTGACACATATAGGGAGGCCTTATTTACTTGACTCTCACACATTATTTATATCACTAATCAGGTAAATGAAGTATTCATTCTGGAAAGGACATATTTGTTTTACAGGGTTGACTATTGTTTATGTTTAGGTGTGAGTCATTTATGCAAAAATCATTCTATTCCTCAGTTGTACTAATTTTTGTGTTGCACTCCTGACAGGGCACAACTTTTTTTCAAAACATATCTGTGTCAAAACGGTTTAATGGAAAAGCTTCATTCTGAGCTAAAATCATCACTAAGACATAATAGTTGTAAAACAAATAAGAATTTAAGGCACATACCTCCATTCAACAAATTGCTGTGTCTTTAAAAAAAAGTATTTTTTCAAAATGTCACAAAAAAGTGTTGCACTCCTGACAATTTTGGCATCTTTTTTTAACGTCATTTTTTTATTACTTGAGATTTTCCAAAGATGTTTTGTAGGAATATTCTACACATCAAGCCACATCATTTGAAATTAATTTATTCAATCAAATGATCAGCATGATTGATAAATATTGCTTTATATGCAAGGAACCATTTATTTTGACTTTGCCCACTTAACAATTTTTTAATAGAAAACTTGCTTTCTTAATTGCTCATAATAATGTAAACAAATTCAACGTACAAATCATTACGGTAAATCTAATCTAAATTTTATTTGATGTTTTCAGCAAAATATTAATTCAAACAATGCTTTGAAAAACTAAATAAATGACCAACAGGTACAATTTTGATGAAGTAATGTTTAATGTATCTTCATCCCTACATTTGATACATACCATGTAGACCTTCTCATATACTGTTTCCATGCATCACTACCAGATTCCCTGCCCCCTCCTGTATGTTTTTCTCCACCTGTAAGAAAGTATTACTATATTATCATGTGCACTAATTTGATATATTTAATCACGTACTTTGATAAACTTTATAACTTTTAATGATAATATATTAGGTTACACCAAATTGAAAATAAAATCCTGCCACCTGACAAAATATCAATGATGTATCATGACAGTTTGGTCTACTAACTTGATATGTCTAACAATGAATTTTACTTTAAAAATGAAAAGTCTTTTATTTGCTTTTTATGGAGGCAAAGATAAAGGTAATAAAAGGTCACAGCCTAATTTCTTGGAAACCTCTGACAAACTAGTACCAATTGATAAAACCATGATGTCATTTTCATCTAAATTTAAAGAATGTCAGTATCAGGGTTTCCAAAAAAAAAAGAGTCTGTCTAATATGTTACAATCACATTTCAATCTATTTTACATTTAATTTAATTAAGATATGCAAGTGAATTCAAGGCAACCTCCTTGAGGCAATTAATTTTGTCACAAAAATTATTACGTCATATTTCGTCAATATGTCTTACAAATGACAATGCATCATCTGAAGTAAGGAATGTCAGCATATATCAGTTTATGATATACTTGTTATTATTGCAATTAAGCATTGAATAGAAGTTTTAATTTGTTTTTTTTTCTAGTATCAATTATTGACTTTTCAGCAATAAAAATTAAAAACAAAGATAGAAATGTGTAAATTCTGTGTACATATTTAATAAAAACATTTCAAATGCCTGTTTTCTTGAAGACCCAATACTTACCAAATGCCCCACCTATTTCTGCTCCACTGGTAGGAATGTTCACATTAACAATACCACAGTCTGAACCTTTAGGACTGAAAAAAATAACAAGTAACTGATAAAAGACTGAACACTTAGTAGATGACAGTAAAGCTTCAGATTTATTGGAGCTCTTGTCTGGAATAAATTTGACTGACAATGAAAATCTTAACAAACATGTGCTGAAATTTAACTGTTCTACATATTTTATTATTCCACTTTTAAACATATTGATAGTTTAATCAATATTTGATTGGTTGAGACTATCCCATGTGTCATTGAAAAAATCTTCATATTCCATTCTGAGGATCATATTCCCCTCTGAAATGTCGGGATTACTTCGTGCAACGTTACGCGCGGTTAATGTACATAACGTTTTGAACTTCTTATTCTTCTTAAAATAGCGATAGCAAAAATCATTATCATGTTCAAATTTATTTCAGACGATAAAACAAAAAGACTTATAATTAAATTTTGATCCTTACTGTTTATCAATGGTTATCTCGTGTTTAGTTTGACTTACAAAAACAAGCGGAAAAGAAAAAAAATGTATGCAAAATAATATTTAATGTATTGATAGTAAACAAAACATAGGCAGTGGAATAAAACATTCATTTCCCTTTGCCTCGGGAGATATGAAGATTTGTTCACCCTCGAAAAAATCATATTTCCCTCAGGCAGAGCCCTCATGAAATATGAATATTCTTGGGTGAACAAATCTTCATATCTCCCTCTGGCACGGGAAATAAATGTATAATATCCCATAACTGTCACAGCCAAAAATGAAGACTCCAAACATTAATAAGATTGTTATATTCCCATATAATAGTTTATGTAATAAAAAATCCTGCTAGCAGGCTGAGGTAATCCATGTTCCCACATGATAAGCAAACATTGAATGACCTCTACTTAAACACAGGATTTCATTTATAGTTTACCTTTTTTGCTGTACTAAAAACAACAAATTTAGTATGTCCTAGTTTAAAAGTTTGCATAGAATTCTTACTACAAATGCATTAATAGCAGAAATGTGGATCAAAATAAGCCAATTTATGCAGTTTCTGTAATAAAACTAATTAAACTATGATTCATCTTTTCTGGGCATGTACTCAAGTTAGAAATTTATGGATAGAAATTTCAGCACTTTTTTTAACATAAATGTAATATGACTTTAATATTAAATGCAAAAGATATTGTGTTTGGGTCAGAGTCATGGGATGTTTCCTTAAGGGCATACAATACAGTTTTGATCCCATGGTGAATTTTTGACGAAAGTTTGCATACAAGCTATTTTTCACCTCGTCAATTCAAATATAAATGTAATAAAATATATATCTTCATGTGCTACTTTTACAGATAAATGGGATCGAAATTTGGACATTTACTGTACATTTCAGTTTCTTTGATTTTTGTAAAAACATCTGGAATGTCTTCTCTTCATACGTGTGTTTTGAATTTGTGTAACAATTCTTTGGAAATAATTCATTTTTATTACATTTTCATGATTTAAGTCAAAACACAGCATTTTTGGCTGTATATTTATCTAATTTAAAAAAAAAATCATCAGTGATTTGTTCATAAAATTGGCACAAATAATTTAGAAAGACATAATCAAGCCAAATGTCATTTTTAAAAATAGGGGTTCATGAACTCATTTTCAAGTTAAATCAGTCTGAATGATAAAAATCAGTTGAAAAATGCATCTTTTCTCGATACATCACAGTTTGACGTCGCGAAAAATTACATTTTACATTAGTGACGTCATTACCTCCCCCAGGGGGCCTCGGTGGCCGAGTGGTCTAAGTAGTTACTACTGTAATCACTAGCCAGTCAACACTGAGGTTGTGAGTTCGAACCCCGCTCGTGCGGGTGCACTCGACTCCAATCTTAATTGACTAGGATTGTCAGTTTTCCTATCGCAGGTCGGTGGTTTTCTCCGGCTTCCTCCACCAATAATAACTGGCCGCCACGAAATAGCCCAAAAGCGGTGCTTAAAAGTGGCGTTAAAACACCAAAAATCAAATCAAATCAAATCATTACCTCCCCTGTAACTGTATCGTATGCCCTTAAATTTATTCACTGTTTTACAGTTTAGTATTACAATTATACATGTTGCTTTAATGCTTCATTACCAGCGCTTACAGGTGTGATTAATATGATTAATAAAATGCTCCGCTGGGCGCAGCTTGATAAGACCGCAGAGGTCGAACCCTGAACAGTTGGGGCAAGTATGGACACAACATTCAAGCTTGATACAGCACTGAATTTGGATTGTGATTAAATATTTGACACAGCATAGGTTTCTGACACAGAATGTATGTGGTCTAAGAACTTAAATTTTTTTAATTTACCTATTCAAACCATATCAATATTATTTGCTTTTATATATAAATCAGAAAAAAACAATTTAAAATGGTAAATTTTAAAGAAAAAAAAAGGAAAAAAAGGAAAAAAAATCCCCCCTCCCCAATTTTTTGAACCCCCTAATGATTCATCACCCCCAAACTCAATTCCAGCCTTCCCTTTGTGGTATGGTACCTTGCAGTACAATTTCAGAGAGATCCATACACTTGAACACAAGTTATTGTCTGGAAACTAGAAAAATGCTTGTTTTTTGGCCCCTTTTTGGCCCCAAATTCCTAAACATTTTGGGCAATTACCCATAAACTCAAACCAAGCTTTCCCTTTGTGATATGGAACCTTGTAGTACAATTTCATAAAGATCCATACACTTGAACACAAGTTATTGTCTGGAAACTAGAAAAATGCTTATTTTTGGCCCCTAATTCCTTAACTGTTGGTACCATAACCCCCAAACTCAATTCCAGCTTTCCCTTTATGATATTGAACCTTGTAGTACAATTTCAGAAAGATCCATACACTTACACACAAGTTATTGTCATGAAACTAGAAAAATGCTTGTTTTTTGCCCCTTTTTTTGCCCCTAATTCCTAAAATTATGAGGCAATAACCCCAAAATCAATCCCAGCATTCCCTTTGTGATATTGAACCTTTGTGGTACAATGTCAGAGAGATCCATACACAAACAATCAAGTTTTGTCTGGAAGTTACAATAAAATGCTCCGCTGGGGCGCAGCTTGATACGACCGCAGAGGTCGAACCCTGAACAGTTGGGGCAAGTATGGACACAACATTCAAGCTTGATACAGCACTGAATTTGGATTGTAATTAAATATTTGACACAGGATAGGTTTCTGACACAGAATGAAAGTGGTCTAAGAACTTAAAAATTTTTAATTTACCTATTCATACATGTGATGGACTGTGAAACTCAGATCAGGAGATTGGGAAATTTTGGTCAGGAGATTAGGACTCAGATCAGGAGGTTTTTAATTGACATAAATTTTGTAGTAAATGTAACAGTGTGCTGTAAAAATGGTCTTTTAAAGTGTGTTTTCTTCAACTTTCCATCCAATTTATTATGTTTATAGTACCCTTGTACATATAAAGTTTCTCCATCTTTATATTCTACATGTTCAATCTAACATTGTTTTTTTTCAGTATGTTCTTTAAATTTTTTACTTCATATTCTATAAAACAATCATTGCAACCAGAACATTTGTTTAACTATCTGCAAATAGATATTATTTGCATACTCAGAAAATCATTCTAACTGTAAAACAAGGGTCATAGTTATTATATATATTTCAATTTAAGCCTTGAAAGGAAGTATAGAATCCTCAAATAATTTTCAAATTATTATTTTTTTATTTGTCCTAAGACATTTAAAATCATTTAATTACCATCCTTTTATGATTATTTGTTCAATTTATATTTTATTTATATTCTTTTAAAAATTTTCATTATTAAAAGGAAAGTAACTTAAAACAGGATAAATCAAGGGAAGTAACCCAATAAATACACAGTTTTTGTTACACAACGGCAGTTAGCCTGAGGTAAAAATCGTTGATTACCAGTATGTTTGACACCCAAGCTGACAAGTGAAGCCATATAACTATGCATGTTAATTGATTTACAGGTAAAATATAACTTCAGGTAATGTCAGTTACACCAGATGCCTGAGATGATATGTTGGGCAGAAATTTTTCATTCATGAAAAATTTCATACACGGGATTTTTTCCTCTTTAACGGGAGTCGGGAGGAGACCCCTGAAAACAGGATTATTGTACTCCCGTCGAGAGGTTAACATGTATGCTATTCAAACTTGCTTTTATATACAAATCAGAAATAACCAATTTAAAATGGAAAATTTTAAAGAAAAAAAAGGAAAAAAAAATCCCCCCCCCCCCCCAAATTTTTTGAACCCCCTTGTGATTCATCACCCCCAAACTCAATCCCAGGTTTCCCTTTGTGGTATGGTACCTTGCAGTACAATTTCAGAGAGATCCGTTCACTTGAACACAAGTTATTGTCTGGAAACTAGAAAAATGCTTGTTTTTTGGCTCCTTTTTGGCCCCAAATTCCTAAACGTTTAGGGCAATTACCCCCAAACTCAAACCCAGCTTTCCATTGTGATATGGATCCTTGCAGTACAATTTCATAAAGATCCATACACTAACACACAAGTTATTGTCCTGAAACTAGAAAAATGCTTGTTTTTTTGCCCTTTTATGGCCCCTAATTACTAAAATTTTGAGGGAATTACCCCCAAAATCAATCCCAGCCTTCCCTTTGTGGTATGGTACCTTGCAGTACAATTTCAGAGAGATCCATAAATTTGAACACAAGTTATTGTCTGGAAACTAGAAAAATGCTTATTTTTTGTCCCTTTTTGGCCCCTTATTCCTAAACTTTTTGGGCAATTACTCCCAAACTCAATTCCAGCTTTCCCTTTGTGATATGGAACCTTGTAGTACAATTTCATAAAGATCCATACACTAACAAACAAGTTATTGTCATGAAACTAGAAAAATGCTTGTTTTTTGCCCCTTTTTGGCCCCCAATTCCTAAAATTTGGAGGAAATTACCCCCAAAATCAATCCCAGTATTCCCTTTGTGATATGGAACCTTGTGATGCAATGTCAGAGAGATCCATACACTTACACACAAGTTATTGTCATGAAACTAGAAAAATGCTTGTTTTTTGCCCCTTTTTGGCCCCTAATTCCTAAAATTTGGAGGCAATTACCCCCAAAATCAATAACAGCATTCCCTTTGTGATATGGAACCTTGTGGTACAATGTCAGAGAGATCCATACACTTACACACAAGTTATGTCTGGAAGTTACAAAAATGCTTATTTTTGGCCCCTTTTTGGCCCCTAATTCCTTAACTGTTAGTACCATAACCCCCAAAATCAATCCCCACCTTCCTTTTGTGGTATTAAACCTTATGGTAAAATTTCATTGAGATCCATTCACTTAAACTAAAGTTAGAGTGCGAAAACTAATGTGTCTTCGGACGACGACGACGACGACGTCATACCAATATACGACCACAAAAATTTTTTTGCGGTCGTATAAAAATGCTTATTTTGGCCCCTAATTCCTTAACTGTTGGTACCATAACCCCCAAAATCAATCCCAACCTTTCTTTTGTGGTATTGAACTTTATGGTAAAATTTCATAGAGATCCATTCACTTAAACTAAAGTGAGAGTGCGAAAAACCAATGTGTCTTCGGACGACGACGACAACAACGACGCCAACGTCATACCAATATACGACCACAAAATTTTTTTGTGGTCGTATAAAAATACCTATCAAATAGAAAATATATCTACCTCTGTCTAAAGATCACCTAAGGCAAGAGAGAAATTAGAGAGTAAATGAAAAATGATTAAAAACTTAGTTTATATGTGAGGGGAGATTTATCCTTTTGGACTCATTTAAGGCATTATAATAATTTATGAAGAATTAATAAGATGTTGACAGTGGTTTGTGTGCATCATTAAATTGCTATCTATGATGTTTATAGATATTGCTATTTATGTTGTGTACAAATTGTAATGTTGTACAAGTTATCATTGTTTTATGAACTGCTTAACACAAAAGGATGATATAAGCACACAGTCTTTTGTTTCGCATATTTCTGTCATATTTCCATGACTACATGATACAGTCTAATACTGAGCATTGATACAAAAAACAATATAGTAACACTAAAAGACTTTTTATGGATATGATTTTGGTAAATAGAGAAAAATAAAAATCGAATTTAAACCATTCAGGTGTCCTTATTTCCAATTCTAGGACAAGGAGAATAGCACTAAATGTTAGGTTGAGGTATATAAATTTGAATTAAAGACATTAAGCTAAGAAATTTTAGAAGATAAACTTTTATCATCTGGTGCAAAAAGGTATGTGTTGAAAAACTTATAACTTGTACAAAAACCCTGTACAATTTATAATTTGTACAAACTTGCATCTTGTACACAACATATATATAGATATACTTGTTTTTGTTTTTTTATTGTATTTGAGTTGTCTCCCCTTGACTATGGTTGTTATTTACTTTGTAATTCAATTCAACATGTCCTGTCTGACACTTATAATATAATGATCTCTGGTGGCCTCTCCTAGTGCCTTTCATGTTCGACGTCATATTATTGACAGGGATACATGTGGTAAGAGGAGAAGACCAATGCCATCATTAACTTTTCCTACGTATTCATGTTATTTATACCAGAGTAATCAAAGATGAGTACGATCAGGTAGATAGTTACCTATGTATTCATGTTATTTATACCAGAGTGATCAAAGATGAGTACGATCAGGTAGATAGTTACCTATGTATTCATGTTATTTATACCAGAGTGATCAAAGATGAGTACGATCAGGTAGATAGTTACCTATGTATTCATGTTATTTATACCAGAGTAATCAAAGATGAGTACGATCAGGTAGATAATTATCTAAGTATTCATGTTATTTATACCAGAGTGATCAAAGATGAGTATGATCAGGTAGATAATTATCTACGTATTCATGTTATTTATACCAGAGTGATCAAAGATGAGTACGATCAGGTAGATAGTTACCATACATACGTAAAATTAGGGTATCTAACATTTTAGCTTTAAACCCGCTTTAGAAAAATTCAATATCAATACTTATATTATATATTATGTCTGTATCTACGCATCTCAAGGCTTGGAGTTCTTTCAAATAAAATAAAAAATTCCAAAAAAAAAAAACAGTCCCTTATTAAAGACTTATTTCTAATAAGGAGTTTACCAAAAGTGTTGGTACCAACATCAGGACAGGTAAAAAAAAATTATTATGTGTGGAGTAATAAAATACTATTTAGTGATGATGTAGGAATTTTCTTCTTTTTTTGTGTTGATAATGGTCGTAAATGCATTTTTATGGTTAACTTTTTCAATACACAAAATAAGTAAAACTGTCTTACCCCATCCATTTAAATATATTACTGATATCTTTTGTAAAAAGACTGCTGGTTAAACCTTGTTTCACTTCGTTGTTAAATTTAATTGCCTCATCCACATTCTGAAAAAAAAGTATGAAGAAATTGAAGCATAGCATTTGCTATCCTTTTCATGCTTTCACAATTAGTGAAATGTGTTGTTCAAGTTTTAGGAATGGTTGAAGATTTACATTATCAATCAATAAAATTTTATTTCTTTTTAGAATCCGGACAAACAAGTTTTTTCGTTATTGGAGAATTTGGAGTTTTATTGCTTTTGTTTAATCAATTCACAACTTTTATTTACCCAGGACAATTTAGTTCTTGAAACATTGTATAGATCCAGTTTATTGTTGGAGACTAATGATTCTCCTCTAGATGTTTTTGGTTACTTTTGTCTTTGTTTTGTTGTTTCATACACTATTAACTTTATACAATAATTGATTATAGGTTTCTTTTTATGGTTTATATCAGAGAATAATTTAGTCAATGCAATCATGTAAACCATAACTGGCATTTGAGCTGATCTTTTTTTAAAGAAATGTCCTTTTGAATATTTTTTTCAACATAAAAATTTTATTAATGTGAAATTACAAGATGTGAGGCAGGTAGTAAAACTTAATGTCAGCCGTTTGAATCCTCCTTTCTAACAATGTACTTACTTTACATTTAAGAGCATAAACAATTGGGGCAAATGTTTCTTTCAGAACTACTGGTGCATCATGGGCTAGGCCAGATACTATTGTTGGTTCAACAAAATGTCCCTCTCTCTCAATTTTCTGCAATAAAATATTGTTTGTATTATGTAAATGCATTCTAAAAATTCTAAAAGTTTGTAAGAAAACAAGATTGAAATAAAGTTTCTAGTAACATATGTATAAATACAATGACATTTTTTTGTTTTTACCATCCCCTTGAGACTACCTGCATAAAAGTTTAGGTTTTATGCAGGTAGTTTCAAGGGGATGCTAAAAACAAAAAAAAAATAGTTGTACATGCACTGATTCCTTCTTAAAAAAATACAGGATTTCATTGCACTGGTTAAAAAAAATGTGATCATGACAATGGTTTTAAACTTGTATACCAAGTTGGAGATTATTGTGAAAATATGGAAAAAAATATATGACCTGTCTAAGACTCTAATGAAATAAACATAACTAGATGTGAGTGTACATGTATTTCCCCATCTGTAGAGAGACAGAAGAATTCCAAAATTCTGCAAAAAGAAAGTTATCCAAAATGAAAAAAAGGTTCAATCTGTAACTTAAAGTCATATGAAACAAGTTTCTTGTAATTATAATAATATCAAAATTATTGAATCGATGCATGCATATCATTTATACTAAACTAAGTCCTGTATGCACATTTTTTTACATTTATTAAAAATCTACAACGTATTATCAACAAATAGTATTTCATTCAGTGTTTGTTGATGGCGAGCTAATTAACGAGTTTGTTGCCAAGGTTTAACAGATTGTGACATTGATAAACAATCAACACCCACCATGTAGAGCATGAAAGAATTTTTACTTCTATCAGGTTGATTATCTTCTGTACTTATTTTTATGCCCCACCTGTTCATTCATCCGTCCGTTCGTCCGTCCATTCGTCCGTCCATCTGTCTGTCCCGCTTCAGGTTAAAGTTTTTGGTCAAGGTAGTTTTTGATGAAGTTGAAGTCCAATCAACTTGAAACTTAGTACACATGCTCCCTATGATATGATCTTTCTAATTTGAATGCCAAATTTGAGTTTTGACCCAAACTTCACGGTCAACTGAACATAGAAAATGATAGTGCGAGTGGGGCAACTGTGTACTATAGACACATTCTTGTTTTTTAAAGATATCACTTACTGGTACCATAAGTTCTATTTATATCTATGGCAGCCATGTTTGTTGTTCGGAGGGGACAAAAAGATAAACTGTATATTAAATACTTAAAGGATTATTGAAGCCAAGTTTTGTTGAAACTGGTATAGTATTTTCAGAGACTATTAAAGATTTTCTAATAGTTTATAGCTATGACAAAAGATTGTAAGTGATTGGTCATTCGGTCCATAGAGCTTGTTGAGCAAAAAATATTTTATCTACCTAACTTGGTTGACCTGTTTGTAAATAAATAACTTTAAACAGTTATATTGTAAAAAAATATAGATACTAACCATTATAACAAATAAGATAGAATGGATTATTTCCCTTTGAACCAACTGGTATATATTTTTGCAATTTTGTAAAAAATAAAATATTATTTTTGGAAATTATGTTCCTTATGAATCCAAAATACATTAATGAATTGAAAAAAATATTATCCAAATAAAATCAACTGCTTTCAGCAACTAACAGCTATCATTTTGTTTTATTTGAACCAGTGAAAAACAAAACTATAATAGCTATCATAAATTATTAATCCCCAAATGCTCAATGTTATCTCAACTCTTTCGTAACCGTAAAAGATAGTTTTTGCAGATCCAGCTTCTTGACTATGGCTAGCTATTATCATCTAGCTGGAATTAACAAAGAAATACCTCAATAAAAAAATGGTCAATCAGACTACTTCAACCTCTCTTTTGTTCGATCCTGTTCTAAAGTTCACATAGCTTATATTATTTAAATACAAAATGCTGTTGAAAATAACACATAAAGCTGTTTTTTACAGAGGCCCAAAATAACTATAATTGATTTTATAATGTTCTAATAGATAACAAAAAGATCTTAGAACTTCCTTGAAATATTCATGATCAGTTATTGGTCCTGGCAACCACGTTTCAATATCCGAAAAAAACAAAAACGCACAAACTCTGATATCAAAGCTACTAATGGAGCATTCCTACAAAGATGGGTTCTACTAGTAATCTAGATTAATTGATTAATAGTTGATCAACACATTGTGATCACTGAGGTGTTTATGGTTTCTTAGACTGTTGACACTAAAGGCTCAATGAAGGTAATGAAATCCACTCAGGAGTAGTAATAAGAAGCCATATTTAACTGGATAGACAGGCAAGTCAGCTTTAAATTTCACCTGCCCTTCTGACACCTTACTTGCCCTGCAAAATCTCAAGAACTTGGAAAATGTCCTGCCAATTAATACCAACGCATATTTGCCTTGATGCTGATTTTGTATTTTATAAATGTGGTCTTGTGGACGTTAATCCCATATCTCTCTATTTTATTACAAATACATTAACATACAATAAAATGTGCTGTTACACCGCTATCCAAGTATAGGAAGAGGGTTGAGCACTCACAAACATGTTTAATTCCGCCACATTCTTTATGTGTCTGTCCAAAGTCAGGAGCATGTAATTTAGTGGTTGTTTTTGGTTGCTGGTCTACCAAATTTGTTTTTCGTTGAATGTTTCTGGCATAAATTAGGCCAGTGGTTTTTCCCACATGCCTACACATGTTATTTTCACATAAAAAAAATATCAAACATTAATGACAGTTCTTAATTGGTGTGACCAGTAAAATTTTGGCCTTATCTTAACATTTGATCTAATGCTAATTATAGATGCACATGAAGTCTTTAAATCTTGTTAATTATAAAATGTCAAATGTACAATAGTCTGTCATCATTGGTGAAGGGACTCTTAGATATAATTTTATGTTCATTATAATGAAACTCATAGTGACGATTGAGTTGAGAAACATTTGTGAAGGTTATGATCATTTAATACTGAGGGAGTTTATTGTTTTTTACTAAAAAAATATTCAGATTCCCAACTATAAACTAAATTAAAAACCAATTGTTCAGAGAACAATTGAAGGTCTTTCCACATCAATTTTCTAAATAATTGATAAGAAGCTACTTCCCTTTTTCTCAAAGTTATTATTGGTGTCCAATCATATGTTTCTTCATACGGGTTCGAAAAAAAAAAAAATTTTCTATATTCTTTTGTGTGAAATAAGGGAGATAATTTGCACAGAAAAGTGGAAAGACCTAAAAAAATATATTCTGATTGAGAGTTTTTGCCATCAAGATCAATGACAAGATCTTAAAAAAAAATTTGACCTTTGGACGACAGAAAAATAATTATTTGATGTTTACACAAGCGGGTACAAAAGAAATTTTAAGATCGAAAAAAAAAATAAACATAACCCAACCCACCACCCTTCCCCTCAAAATTCATTGGTTGTTCCCTTAAAAGGCTTGTTAGAGAAAATTGGACACAGGATCTGTATCAGATTGAGTAAAACATAAACTTATCATTACTGACAAAGTGGAATGACCATAATTTATTCAAATTCCCAAGCAGCAGGGATATTATTGTACAGGAAATAACATAAACTGCTTCGCCGAGTGCAGCTGGATACGACCGCAGGTCAAACCCTGAACAGTTGGGGCAAAAATGGACACAATATTCGCGCTTGATACAGGTCTGAATTTGGATTGTAATTAAATATTTGACACATTATAGGTTTCTGACTCAGAATAAATGTGTCAAAGAACTTGAAATTGGTTGTATGATTTGAATTTATATTCAATTGAAGATTTCTTGCTGTTGTGCAATACACTGTGCTGTTGCGCAACACTTAGTAAATCTGTTTTCTGTTGCGCAATACTTAGTAACTCTGTTTTCAGACTATATACAAAGAATTAGCAAAATAAATTGTGACCCCCAATTTTTTTCTTTGGAAAATTGTTTTTTAAAAAGCGACACCCACTAATAAGCTATCAAATGTCTTTACTCGGACTGTAGCATTTTGAACCAACACGTGAAAAATCAATCTAGAATTAAACAGTTTCAACATTCATATCTCATTATCATGATCTTGACCTGGATATATACATTAAACTTGACACTGGACGCAAGCAAACCATCAATTCACCTATATCAGTAACCCATAACTGCCAGAAATTCGCATTTCTCTTCAAATATTGTGTTAATTGACTTCCATTATAAACAACTCGTCAGTTACTTGTGAAACGAGTTTCAGTAATGTTTAAGACTAAGGGCCAGTTAAAGTATGTCTGACATATAAGACTCCACCTCTAAAAGACAGAAATTATCTTTTAAACTTGGTATTAAATGTTAAATCGTTATTTACTCCTTTAAGGTAAGAAAAGAAGGACATATGGCAAGAGATCTAAACAGGCAGTTATTTCACTCATAAATAATGAAGACATAATCTTTCAATCAGTTTAATTGAAGTCTGGAGCTGGCATGTCAGTTAACTGCTAGTAGTCTGTTGTTATTTATGTATTATTGTCATTTTGTTTATTTTCTTTGGTTACATCTTCTGACATCAGACTCGGACTTCTCTTGAACTGAATTTTAATGTGCGTATTGTTATGCGTTTACTTTTCTACATTGGCTAGAGGTATAGGGGGAGGGTTGAGATCTCATAAACATGTGTAACCCCGCCGCATTTTTGCGCCTGTCCCAAGTCAGGAGCCTCTAGCCTTTGTCAGTCTTGTATTATTTTTAATTTTAGTTTCTTGTGTACAATTTGGAGTTTAGTATGGCGTTCATTATCACTGAACTAGTATATATATTTGTTTAGGGGCCAGCTGAGGGACGCCTCCGGGTGCAGGAATTTCTCGCTACATTGAAGACCTGTTGGTGACCTTCTGCTGTTGTCTGTTCTATGGTCGGGTTGTTGTCTCTTTGACACATTCCCCATTTCCATTCTCAATTTTAAGATCTTCTTGCTATCGACAAGACGACAATCAGTATATTTTTATATTTTTTTAAGGGGGGGGGGGGGGGGGGGGAAGGTTACTTTTTTACACAATATTCAAGCTTGATACTGCCTGAATTTGGATTGTGATCAAATTTTTGACATAATATAGGTTTCTGACACAAAATAACTGTGGTCAAAGATCTTAAAAATTTGAAATGGGACATTTAATTTACCTAGAATGGTCTGATATCCAAAATCTAACAACATAGTTAGATTCAGCATATAAAAAAACACAAAATATTTAATTTTAGTCCCCTGTACACTCTGAAAACTAGATCTTTTCAATGTTTGTCCCTTTATAGCAAGGATGCTATCAATTGAAATAAAAACAAAACTTCCATTTAATGTTAATTATCATTTCCCTCTTTATAAAGCAAATAACAAGTACAGCAAGCTATAGGAGCTCGATGTAAAATTGGTTTAAAATGTTGCTATGCAAATAAATTCCTGGAGTACCAACTTTAATTTATTTTTCTACTGGCTGTTTACCTCTCTAAAACATGCTAATTATCCATATATATATGCAGCTAGACCAGAGAAAGTCAGGGAACAAATTCCAAAGGAATCGGTTGATATGCAGCAAAGATTAACACTTTTGAAAATAAGTTCCTAAGCAAACTTAAATGCTAGTCACTTTTTCAATGAATAAAGTTCCATTACTCCTCAATGACATATCAGAAATAATTAAAAAAAAAAATAGAGGGAGCTTATCTTAACATGCTTAATAGATATAAACCAGTCACCAAAGTTTCATTAAAACTGCTCAAAGCATTTTTTGATTTATTGTCTGAAAACTAGAAATTCCCCTCTATTTTATGAATAAAATCCCTCATAACACAGAAATGTAAAATCTTAAATTTATATAAAAATTGAACGGTAGCTTACGTCAATAAATATAAACAATTCACCTAAGTTTCATGAAAATTGGTTAAAGCTTTTTTGAGTTATTGTCCGACATGTTGATGACGAATGGACGGACAGATGGACAAAGGTATACCATAATACGTCTCGTAAATGGGCATATAAAAATTGAATGTGAATATATCGATAAAACCGCAAATACATGTACAAAATTTGAGACGACGTCTTTTCAAAATTGTATAAAAAATAGTAAAAAGATACCTACTTTATAAAAATATTGACCTTTAATTTTATAAGGTGTTTATATTCTGCTATACTAGAAGATTTTTCCTAAGAAATATTTTAATAAATATATAGTTTTATGTATATGAAATTATTTTTAAAGCATTAACAACAAATCATTCACTAAAAGAGAAGCTTTTTATGTCCCTCTCTGGAACGCAGCTTAAATTTAAGTTTTATGTAAGGACTTATTGAAACCTCCTTGGAGACAGTAAACTTTTATACGGATAGTTCATTCAGCTTGAATACTTCAATTAATCATTAATTATAACATTTCTATCATAAATGAGTGAAAGTTACCCCAAAATTATTATTTATTGGCCTAAAAAGTAAAAATTTTGAGGAAATGAGAGGTATAAATGGACCAAAAGAGACCTTATAAGGAAGACAAAGAGGTTCATTAATAGTATTTATCATCCTAAAGTCATCTTTTGTATCATATTCAACTGTTTGTAGGCAGATAAGATAAATATTTGATCATTTATTGGTCCACACTATATTCTATCATGATGCGGCTTGGTTTGGATTTTTTCGAATAAATTTTGCTCGAATCACTGTAGATGTCGTCTTACATTATACTAGATTTTTCTCAAACTATTGAACTGATTATGACAAAACTTGACAGGAATGCTTGCAATAACCAGTATTTATACAAAGGAAAAAAGTCACATTCAGTTTATTTAACAAAAAAGTCTTCTTTAAGTGTAATACCACCAAATCATAGTACGTCACATCCGGTTGCATATGAAAATAGGTCGAAAAAAAATATTCACTTGAATTTGACAGTTGTATGTAATTGATCCTACATTTCATTGCAGTAAAACATTTCTGGGTCATAAACATATATCTTGGGTATTTCAAAGCACCATTTTTTTTTTATTTGGGGTTTCTATAGAATATTTTGGAGACTTGAGGTTACATGGTTACTAAAGTTTGTACACAGGTTAAAAAAGGGGGAAAATTTGATTGGTTAACTTCCAGTGATGGTTATTTTCTTATATGCAATGAAATGTTATGTGAAATTTTTTCTATAGTACTGGACAGTATAAAAATTTACTCAAGCCAAGTATTTCTTTATTTGATAAAGATAAATTCTGCACATTTTTTTGAAAAGTGCAAATTTAACAAAGACTAATAGGGGAAAATCAATGGTGGTATTGCACCTATAATCAGCACAGACAGAAATTGTTATATTCACAAAAAGACAATATTTCTATATTGAATGTTCATAAGACAAGAGCAGACCGGTGTACTCGAAAAAATTAAATGTGAAAAATAAGTATATTTGGGGAAATTGTAACATGCTAAGGACTTTGTGGAACACTCCAAAAATTGGTGACCCGAAATAGATCTATAGATTTTGAATGTACATGATTTTTTCCAATTCTTTATATCAATATGCACAAAAGATAAACAATTTTTAGATTTCAGTTTCACAAGCTTCTAATGCATTTATCTCTATAAATACTGAACATAAAACATCGTGTATTTGCATGTATATTTCTAATAACACAGTTTAACAAATAATTTCTTTAAAATGTACAATTGTTATTTAGAAACAACTTTTGGACAGTATTGTCACCAGCATTGTTTTATTATTAATTTTCTCAACTCTATAAAAAGAAGAGTGAATTTTCTATTGTTTTCGTTCACTAGATTTCCCACTGTTCAGCAACCCATCAAACCTCCTGCCATAATTTGTGCCTACATTATCATTTAATACCTAGCTATGCCACTGGAAATAGATCAGGCAATAGCTCATATTGCATCTAGGCCTGAATAAGCAAAGAGTGCTATACTAAAATTATTCTAAGAAATTTTTATTATTATACCTAATCTGGTTGAAGTCTATGTAAATCGTATATTAATAACTTAGAAAACAGTCAAAATATAAACAGTCAGGATTCTACTTCGTCAAAATTATCTCCCCATTAAGCCAGTTCATTTTTACAATCGTAAAAATGGAAGCCATTGTAGGGATGACACACTGCCAATTTAGCTCTTGAAAACCGATAAATTTATCCACATAGCACCATTACGATCCTTATATGCCAGTTGTATTTTAAAAGACAAATGTATCTACTAGCTAATGAGCATCAGTTAATGTACTTGTCTGCATTCAGTCAACTTAAAACTATTGTCTGATCGGTTGTCAGGTGGAATTTTCGAAAATTCATAAACATTTAAAAAAGTTCTAATTCAATATTTTGTGGAAGGGCAGACTAAAAATTTTCAGTGGTTGAAGACTATAAACCCTTGATATCACACACAAAAAATGAAGTTTTTTCGAAGATATGCATTTTTAAGATCCAACTTAAAAGTCTGTCGTCAAGTACTTTTAGTCAAAATTTGCTATTCTAACACACCTACTCTGTTTTTGTGATTCATTAGAAAGGTATTTCACTTGACCCATATATTTCATTTTTTTTGTACTGTGAATTTTCAATGTTATAAAGTCAACCTGTAGCCTTGATATATAAAAATGATAGAATCTGAAGCAAGATGATGTATCAAATACTTTTGCTTTTTAAGTTTTCAAGACAAAATATTCAACTCAAACACGCCCTAATATAAAAAGGTGCACTTGATTTTCTCTTTTCGATGCAATTGTTACCCATTTTTTCGAATTATTTATTGAGTCACATAATGGAAGGGCAGAAACGAAACTTAAGGAACAAATAGATTGATATGTTTTTCGTCCGTGGTATTATTTTTTTTTAAATCGGAGGTTATGCATTTTTTAGATCCAACTGAATAGACACCCATGTCGTCGACTTGATATCTAATTGTTCTGCTTAATTATGTAACAGATAAATTAAAAACTTATGCAAATGGTATTTTTATAATAAAATACTTCGTATTTTAGCCGAAAACTGTCATTTTATTTGTTTCTATTAACTTTTAAAATTTTTGTTACCAAAGTAAACATTACAGTAAGCATTTATCGCCTTCTCTAACAAAGAGCTTCGATTCTTTTGTTCTATTTCAACTGGGTTTCCGCCTGTAAAGATATCAACCAACAATTTTAAACAAATAAGAAATACTGGATTATCTCCCTTGAAATTATGAAGAACATATGTTTTTAATTTGGCTAAAAAATTAATAGCATATTTAAAAACTAATTAATTGATTTTTACAAAATACATTATTTAACTTAACAGCTTATTATTTGTACAAAATCAACTGCTTTCAGCAAATAACAGGTATTATTTTATATTAATTGAACCAATGAATATAAAACTGTAAAAGATTATATAAATTATTTTAAATAAAATCATAAAGCATATAAAGCCTATCTTTTTGTAATGAAAAAGGTAAATAGTTTTTGTAAATAGCAGCTGGATTACTTTAGCTGTAGACATAAACTAATAAACAATTAATGGGGAATGTGTCCATGGGACACAGATGATGACCCCCACTTGCATATAAGGTTATAGAGGAACATAAATCAAGAACTGTAAAAGTGACGCTACTCAAATTTGTACTTGATCTGCGTTTTGTGGTAATAAGCATTGCTTATAAGTTTCATAACATTTAGTTGAGGCAAACTTAAGTTAGAGAACAGAAATGAAAAATTCAGCAATTTTTTCATTTGTAAAGAGCCATAACACTAGAACGGTAAAAGTGACACCACCAAAATTCAAACTTGGTTGAGGCAAACTAAAGTTAGAGAATGGAAACAAATTTTGGGATGTACGTACGTACAGACGGACAAGGGTAAAACTTAATGCCCCCTCCGCTACGGCAGGGGCATAAAAAACACTTGGCCACTTTAACTTGATATGAGATGTTACAATTTACTCCTTTAAACTACCGATGAAGGAACAAGGATTATGGTGAATTGGCACTACAGAAAAATCTTTTGAAAAGATCTCAAATGATTGTTTCTGCCTTCATTTCTGTTTGCTTTTAATTATCAAGACCACTTTTCTCTATCCTATATTTCAGTTGCTCATTATTCTCTATTCTTTATATATTAGCACCCCATTCTCTATTCTTTATTTCTTAGCCTATTTTTCTCTCTTTTTTTTACTTTTTTGCCCTCTATTCTCTATTTTTGCCCATTTTCTCTATTTTTGCCCTCTATTCTCTATTTTTGCCCATTATTCTCTTTCTGTAAACCCCATCAAAACCCTCCTGTATAATGTTCCTAGAGATTAACAACAAATCTTTTAGAACTTAAAGCCAATTAAAAAACAAAAGCCTAATATGTACTATAAACTTATCCTTTCTATAAGATGCAGTAAAACAGTATCTAGACTTGCTCAACTATGAGGATGCAGTAAAAAGAAACATATATGACAACTTATATGACTTATCATAATAAAATTTTGATTGGAAATGTGAAATAGAAGCCAAATTTTGTTATCTTACTTTGTGAAAATTCATACATAATACTATTAAAAATTTGTTTCAGGGCTGGCTTAACTTTATTCTGTTGAATTTTCTGTTTTTAGATCAAAGTCTTACTACAATTAACATATAAACCTTCACAATAAACTATCAATGATCCATAAATATGAGGCCCAAGTCAAATGAACCCTGTCACCTTTTAATCATTGTATATACATTTTGTTTTACAAATTATGTAAAGTATATGAGAAACTGATCAAATCATGAAAACTAAATGTTGATCATTGAACCATGAAAATGATGTCAAGGTCATATGATCACCATGTACACATTACAATCATTCTATTCGCCAAATACAGTTGATATTTTATTAGCTAATCTTATCATAAAAACTTAATGAGAATCACAGAAACTTGAAATGAGGTCACAGTCAAAGTCCCATGAAATAGCAAGAATAAAATATCATTTTTTCATTGTTTTTTTGTATTCACAGAATCATGAAATAAAAGATAAATAAAGGATTATGGAAACAGTTTGTTCCAATGAATTCAAAGAGATATGTTCACAAGACAATGTTACCTTGCCTCCACATTCAATCTTTCCACCTTGCGCTTTAGCTTCCTCTATTGACTGGAGATACAAATCTACGCCTTGCTGACTATGCATTGGACCATAAAGAGTACCAGCTGAAAATCACATAAAAACTACTTGATACGATTTTAATTATCAAGATAAGCAATAATAAAGTTATTCAAATATAAATTGCAAAACAATACATTTTTACATTGCAATATAACATACAGTACCTTAACCTCCAATAAAAAGTCAACATGCCTAATTACTAGTCCAAATAATTATGACGTCTTGCAAGGCTATTTTATTTTTTTTCTGTGATGCCTTCCTACGACGTCATAACGCTGAAGCCATTTTTTACGTCTGGACTTTGAGAGGGAATTTTGGGGGGAACTTTGAGACCCAATTTTGGCATGAAATCTTCATTGCCGACTAGAAATTTTTGCATAGTTACAAAGTCTTACCTTATTTGTGCTTATTGATTCAAAATATTTCCAGAAATATCCAAAAAAAATGATAAAATAAGATACGATTCCATTTGAGGTGAGCAAATATTTACTTTAATTTCAAAATGGTCTCCTAGAATTTCAAAGATACACTTCCGGAGAGTATAAAATATCAAAACCGGTAAAATTTGAAGGACCTGAATTTCCGGATAATACAAATCGAACGTTCCGGAAATTCGAGTCCATCAAATTTTACCGGTTTTGATATTTTATACTCTCCGGAAGTGACGTATCTTTGAAATTCTGGGAAACCATTTTGAAATTAAAGTAAATATTTGCTCACCTCAAATGGAATCGTATCTTATTTTATCATTTCTTTTGGATATTTCTGGAAATATTTTGAATCAATAAGCACAAAAAAGGTAAGACTTTGTAACTATGCAAAAATTTCTAGCCGGCAATGAAGATTTCATGCCAAAATTGGGTCTCAAAGTTCCCCCCAAAATTCCCTCTCAAAGTCCAGACGTAAAAAATGGCTTCAGCGTTATGACGTCGTAGGAAGGCGTCACAGAAAAAAATTAAAATAGCCTTGCAAGACGTCATAACTATTTGGACTAGCCTAATTACATGCTCTTATGTTTTATATGCCACTTGTAACTGTGTTATCAACAGATTATTCTTCAAATTTCATCGAATGAAGATCATCCTTTATCTAACAGTCATATAAGATTTCATTGAGATAAAAAAAGGTAATAATTTATCTAACAGTCATTTAAGATTTTATCCAGATAAAGAAGGTAAAATTGAGAATGGAAATGGGGAATGTGTCAAAGAGACAACAACCCGACCATAGAGCAGACAACAGCCGAAGGCCACCAATGGGTCTTCAATGCAGCGAGAGAAACTCCCGCACCCGAAGGCGTCCTTCAGCTGGCCCCTAAACAAATATGTATACTAGTTCAGTGATAATGGACGTCATACTACACTCCAAATTACATTCAGGAAACTAAAATTAAAAATGATACAAGACTAACAAAGGCCAGAGGCTCCTGACTTGGGACAGGCGCAAAAATGCGGCGGGGTTAAACATGTTTTTTGAGATCTCAACCCTCCCCCTATACCTCTAGCCAATGTAGAAAAAAAAACGCACAACAGTACGTACAGTAAAACTCAGTATAAGAGAAGTCTGAGTCCGATGTCATTTATCAGCACAGGTGATCATTTATCTAACAGTCATTTAAGATTTTATCCAGATAAAGAAGGTCATCATTTATCTAACAGTCATTTAAGATTTTATCCAGATAAAGAAGGTGATCATTTATCTAACAGCCATATAAGATTTTATCCAGATAAAGAAGGTCATCATTTATCTAACAGTCATTTAAGATTTTATCCAGATATGAAGGTGATCATTTATCTAACAGTCATTTAAGATTTTATCCAGATAAAGAAGGTCATCATTTATCTAACAGTCATTTAAGATTTTATCCAGATAAAGAAGGTCATCATTTATCTAACAGTCATTTAAGATTTTATCCAGATAAAGAAGGTCATCATTTATCTAACAGCCATATAAGATTTTATCCAGATAAAGAAGGTCATCATTTATCTAACAGTCATTTAAGATTTTATCCAGATAAGGAAGGTCATCATTTATCTAACAGTCATTTAAGATTTTATCCAGATAAAGAAGGTGATCATTTATCTAACAGTCATTTAAGATTTTATCCAGAAAAAGAAGGTGATCATTAATCTATCAGTCATTTAAGATTTTATTGGGATCCTTTCTTAGTAATTCACTTAATTAATGCTTTCACTATGTATGTAGAAAAATGTAGAATTACCAGATTTAAATCAAAGATTATAGATAGATTTAATGTTATGTAACAAATTTCATGAAGTGATTATTCTTGTACTTGTCTCTGCAGATAAGTCGTAACTTACGCTCTAAAGGATCACCAATTTTAATCTGAGAATATGCTTTCTTCAGTCTCTCCACAACCTCATCATGGACTTTCTCATGGAGGATCTAGCAACAAAAAAAGAAAAACAAACATTAAATATGAAATTTAATTTGTAATCGTCACAATTACACAATATGGTGCATTTGCATTTATAACTTTTACAACTCTGTTATATTTTTGTTTTATCAGAGAAAATACAAAAAAAAAGATTTTGTCAACTGTGATGTTCAGGTGCGGATCCAGGATTTTAGGCTAGGGGGGCGCGCAAACTTAAATTATCTAAAAAAATTTTGAGGTAAAATTATCGAAATATTTTTCTAGAGTGGGTGCACAACCCATGCTTTGCAAATTTTAGGGGGGGCGCATGCCCGCCACGCCCCTGTTGTTGAACCAAGCGGTCCTTTTTGAATACCTTGTGCAAAGTGTTGGTAAATGTTTTCATTGACACATTAGTAGTACACAACTAATTACATGCCATGTGGCAGATTCAGAGCTGGTGTATTGCATTACACAGTAAATACTTGAAAAGGTGCAATTTTCATATCATGAGAATTCAGAATAACTTTCATCAATCTATTACCAACCACTCTGAGTCATGTGAAAATGTCTTTCATGTGAGAAGTCAAATTAAAAGATGTAAAATTTCCAGATGTTACACATTTAATTTAAGTCCAGCAATAAGACTGTAATCTTACCAAACGTCTAGTTGTGGTACATCTCTGTCCAGCTGTGCCAGCACAAGCAAATACTGCAGCTCTCACAAGCATGTCTAAATCAGCATCATCATTTACTGAAATAGAAGATGAACATCATTTATTTTTCACATACACTATCCTCCTTAGTATACTGAAAAATATATCATTTTATATTTCTGGACTGTCCAATGATCTATCCCTTTCCCTTACTATGCAGGCTGTAATTGTAACAGAAAATTCTGTCTGGTAGTAAATTTTCTCCTAGGTAATCAAGTCTGTGACAATAAATTTTACTAGCAATGTAAGTCCCTGGATAAACTTTCCTAGGAAAATAAGTCCATAGCTAGTAAAATGTGTCTGGCACATATTTTCCTAGGA
Organism: Mytilus californianus; assembly: GCF_021869535.1. Lineage (NCBI taxonomy): Eukaryota > Metazoa > Mollusca > Bivalvia > Mytilida > Mytilidae > Mytilus > Mytilus californianus. The sequence goes on from NW_026262679.1 coordinate 80,198,709, forward strand.
ATATTTTTATATATTTTCGTATTCTCATTTTTTTTCCATGAAAAAAGTCCCTTTAAAAATTTTATTTCTTAAAACATTCTTTAAATAAATCAATATCAAAATTAAGAAAAGAACATTTGTAAATATGTACATCATAAAAGTCTGTGATATGAATTTTCCTAGGAAAAAAAGTCTGTTTAATTATTAAACACAACCATTTTTAATAAAATAGTGAAATGTTAATGCACAACTGTTAAACAATTCACAAACATATAACAATTAAAAATTCAATTGTTTACATGTAAATCATTTTTCTTTATAAACGGTCTTATTTAAATATAGGACATGAACGTTTTTACCTAGGAATATTAATAATGACCTGGACAAGAATTCCTAGGAAAATTAGTATGGGCACACATAAATTTTATAAAGAGATTAATGCAAAACTATTAATCAACATTAAAACATAAGAAATAAAAATTCCATTGTTTACATGTAAATGATTTCTTTTATTACACATTTTCTTAGTAAAATAAAGAACATTGACATTTTTACCTAGGAACATTGATGACATGGACATAACTTCATAGGAAAATTAGTCTGGGGACATAAATAACTGACATCAGACTAAATATACTAATAAATTCTGTAACCATGGGCTTTTTATACTGTAATATTTGTCCACCCGGATTCATTTTACCTGGACTAATTTATCTCTAACATAATACTAGTCTCTATGCTTGGTCTGTTTTTTTGGTCCCAATTGATTTCCATATTTTTAGAGTTTAGCTGATACCAATTTCAAAATTTGGACCTGTTCTCCAACCTAAGGCAATCTGCAATCCATTGTTAAGTTATCCAGATTTAAGGAGCAGTTTGAACAAAAACTCAACTTTTGTAATTGAAATCAGAGTAAAATGGCATGTTTGGAGGAGTGACCTCCCTTTCACTGTCAGGCTCACTAACAACTGGTACTTTCGAAAAGACAACCTAAACCAGTGGTAATATAACTAATAAATGTATTTATCATTTAAATATTCTTTGAAAGCAAATACTTCTGGTTGCAAAAATACTTCTAGATGTCTATTTTTAGAATCTGTGTTGTTGAGTAGCTGTTTCATTATGTTGACTCCACATAATCTTGTACTCAAATCTACACTACAGGTAGTGAAAATGTCTTACCTATTAATGCATTGTTCCCTCCAAGTTCTAATAAAAATTTCCCTAAAAAGTAAATAATAAAAAATAAATTATACATAGCAATATATGTAATTTTAGTTGATTCAGTATTTATAGATTATCGTTGGTTATCTCAACGAGATTGATTTTCTCGCTTGAGCCGGTACGGCGAAAGCGAGAAAAGCAATCGAGTTGAGATGACCAATGATAATCTGTTTATCGCTATTTTACCTATGAAGACGATGTTAATTTCCTTGACAACAGCACATGTTCCCATAGTTTCTAGCAATAATTTTCATATCACTCGACTCCGTTTTCATATCACTCGACTCCACTGAGAACGGAAATTATCAGTCAGCAAGATCAAAGGAAAAATTCGTAAAATAGCGATAAATATTCTTCTTCATTCATCATGCAACAATTTCAATAAAGTTACAACATATACTAGAGAATGATTCTACATTTGAATAACTTAAACATTTTTTAATATAAATGATCAAATATTTATGAAAAATTATTATGCCAAAACCTAGACAAGGTGTTGTTGATACCAGATATCCTGACTTTCCTATTTTTCCTTCAGATATAAAACTAAAATACCAGTGCACAATTCAGTAAAGGTAGAAAAATGGAAACATTTGAAACTTCTTAACTTTAATAACATGTATATGAAGTTACAGACAAAACCTTTGAAAGAAAGAAATATTTACAAAGTTTGAATTATTGTAAAAATGTAGAGGTGTTTAATATCATATTAATAATAATTTACATTTTAAATTTTGATAACATTTTAATGCAGCAATACTTGAAAAGGCATTATAAATAAATCTTGCAAATTTTTTTTGTTGAGCTACCATCATAATAATAGTGTCATTTTTCTATTTTTAGTTATTTGGAGATTTGGGAGACTTGGTGTTGATGGTAAATCTTTGATGGTCTTGGTTTAATTTATTCAAACAAGCGATTTAAAGCTTTACATATTGTATAGACACATTTTTACCTATTGTGTCTGTTTGTTTTGTTCACGCATCGTTGTCAATATAATTTAATTTGATGCGACTGTCATACAAGTGAAAGTTTTAGCTAGCTATAAAACCAGGTTCAATCTGTACCAAGTCAGGAATATGACAGTTGTTATCTATTCTTTTGATGTGTTTGAGCTTTTGATTTTGCCATTTGATTAGGAACTTTCCTTTTTGAATTTTCCTCGGAGTTCAGTATTTTTGTGATTTTACTTTTTGCCCTATTGTTGAATTCTACAAGTCTTTTGGTTATTTGTGTCATGTTGTAGTTGTCTCTTGTACCATACATCTCCTTTTATTCATACACAATAATTTCTTAACTTACAATTTGTATAAAGCTTATTTTTATTTTTTAGATACTCAAGACTTTTGAAAGATCATGAAAATAATCAAAGAGCTATTCATTTGTGTCACACAGTATAGCATGCTCTCATGAAGCAATATAACAAATTTGAGGCATCTCTGATTTAGTAGTTCCCTAGAAAAATGTGACGAAAAATTTCATACATGGCTATTATATTTAGAATACATAAGTATTCTGTAAACAGGTTGTTGATGAGTGGTGAATATAAAACCATGTCACAAGGTATAGCATGATGACATGAAGACATAAAACAAATTTCAAGAAGCTCTGATATGCATTTTCTGAGAAAAATGTGACAGAAATTTTCATGGGACAGACCATGGGACAGATAGACGGATGTACAGAAAGACATAGGGACAGACAGGGGTAAACCAGCATAACTCCTCCTTTGGAGTGGGGATATAAGACATGAGACCACAGAAGCACACATGAGTAGTTCCTTATCATCAAAAAATAAATGTTTGACAAAGATTTTAACAGACAAATGCTTAAAAACTTTAATAGTATCTACCAAATCTTTCTTGAACCATCATAGAAACTTTATGTCCAACCTGAAATTTTAAATAGTAACATATTTACTACTCTGTTTTAAGTTGTGTTGTATTTCTATCTTAGGAATTCAGAAAAAGCAGATCTTTTTCTTGTATTATACACAAAGAAATAATATGAATTTAAAGTCTTTTCTAAATAAAACAGATAAGCAACACCTGCATATTTTTTTTTAGAGTAAGATTTTCAGATGCATACTTCTTTTGCAATAGTTATTATTCTGTTATTCTACAGCATAATAACAAGATAATACTGATACCCCTGCTATAGTTGTTCAGTAAACAGGAAAGTTGATATATGATTGATGTGAAAAAGCATCACAAAAATTTCAGAAGCTCTGTTTTGTAGTTCTGAAGAAAATGTGGTGAAAATTTCATACATGGCAATTATGGATTAAATTATGGTGTTTGGATGTATAAATACTCATCCACGCTTGCTATTTTTATTATTGCCCCCTGCTATGGTTTTACTTAGATTTCTTACAATCTCTGTTTTTGCCCCGTATTTGTTTTAAGTTTGTTTTGTATTACTTAAGTCCTTACGTCTGGCTTTTTATAACAGTTTTTGTAAGAGTTCTGTTACTGCTTTGCCTATTATTTCTTATTCCGTAAGTGTGATCCTTATTCTATGTTACAACCTCCAGTCTTTTTTATTTTGCCTATAACGTTTTTTATATAGATTTGACCAATGGTTTTCCTGTTTGAATGGTTTTACTCTAGTCATTTTTGGGGCCCTTCATAGCTTGCTGTTCGGTGTGAGCCAAGGCTCCGCATTGAAGCCGTACTTTGACCTATGATGGTTTACTTTTACAAATTGTGACTTGGATGGAGAGTTGTCTCATTGGCTCTCATACCACATCTTCTTATATCTAAAAACAATGTAAGTATTTGGTTAAAAGGATGTTGATGAGCAATAAATTTGAAGACGCTTCACACATTTAAAAATGTTTTTGTATTTCCTCAGAAAAAAAAGCAATGAAAGGTTCACGGGGAAAGAAAAACAGACAGAGGTAAACCAGCAAACTTCCCTTCTTTTACCGATAAAACTGATCTTAAAAAATCCTACATCAATAGATAATACATTGAATAAGAAGCTCTAAGTCAACAAAGATAAACTGAGTTTTAGTGAACAAACTTACGGGTGTACTGCCAGTAAACGAGAGAAGATTAATCCTTTCATCTTTGGCCATCAATGTTCTAAAAAATATGTAACAATCAATACTCTGTGATCAATCAACAGATTAAAGCATGAAATATAAAATAGCATGTAAACTTCATCATTGCGTGTGTTATACTTAAACTCTCCAAAAAATCAATTAACATCTGTAAGAATAAGGTATTCACATCATCAGTGTACCACATATTGGCTGTAATATTTTAAAATATCTTATTTGTATACTGTTAATAATATCTTGTGCATCTTTTTCATACACTGGTGATAATAACTTACACTATTCAATTCAAATATTAATTTTATTGAAACTTTCAATAGCCATTGGCGGATCCAGGGGGGGCCCTCCCTTTTGTGGGAAAAATTTGGTTGATTATATAGGGAATCACTGAATGATGACTGGAGCGGGCCCCCCTTAGGTCAGTCAGTGGGCCCCCCCTTACAAAAAGTTCTGGATCCGCCACTGATAGCTAATATTATCCCATAACATCTTATTAATACACTTGTTAAGCATTCAAAAATGTCTTCTTCATACATTGGTTATAATATTTTACATCAACTTTGATATTCATGTATTTGTGTTTACAATGTTACATAGTATTTCCCATCAGTTCAATTTTCACCAATTTTTCAGTTTCTGTGTGTTTAGTTACCAGTAAATAAATGTCAAACTAAGAGCTTATTTCATATGATAAATAATTTATTATTTTTACCCAATATCAGCGCCTCCTTGAACCAAAGAACAGATGGCACCTGGAAGATTGTTTGCTTTTAAGACAGCTTCTAAAATTCTGAAAAGAAAATAGATGAGCTATACAAATAAAAAGCATAAAAACTGATTTACACAATGCTAACTTATAGTAAATAATGATTTATAGTTTATCATTTGATGTTGGCACCCTCTTATAACATTTATTTGAGATAACTGCTTATCCTTTCTTTTTCTTGCCACAGGAAAAAAATAGCATCAACTCTTACTACTAAATCAAAACCTGTTCCTGATGATGGGTGTAAAGAACACTGAAACATGCTGATCCTTTGAAATGTTAGTTTCCTTACTTCTTTTTATCTAATACTTAATGAAGCTGCACTGACTTATCAAAAAACATTGAATCAAATAGTAACAACTATTGTAAACCAAGTTATTTTCATGGATACTTTATTTAGCGTCTAGGCCTTTCTAGCCGACGTTGAGGGGATTTATTTTAGTGATTTTCTACTTTTCTTGATGTATTTATATAAGGGAAGATATAAATGTTATATATTTGCGACAAATTATATTCCCATTATATTTTTTTCTTGAAAAAGTCATGAAAAATAAATAGTTGCAGCATTAAGTTGGTTTACAGTTTAATGGCTTTTTATATTTTTGACTTACTTTGTAATTGCAACGCTAACAAGTGGGGTAGTGGGTGCTCCTTTCCTGAAATATATAAAATGATTATAGAAAGTTTTAAAGCAAATATAACAAGTGAATCTGTGAGCTATTGCTCACTAATGATACCCCCGCCCGCAAAAAGTATAAGGTAAACTTTGAGATAACGAGAGTCGACTGTATGTAAAAGGGGAGATAATTGAATTGACCTACTTTATGATACTTATACAGTTGTTCAAGATTTATAATTATTTGTCTCAGAATAGCATGAAAACTAAAAAAATAATTATTTCAAATAATTGGGTTACCATAAACAACAATTTCCACAAATTAATGCTATTGATGAATTCCATCCATACACAGCTACAGGGAAGTTAAATGCTGTTATAATTCCTACAATTCCCAGTGGATTCCACTGTTCTATCAACATATGTCCAGGTCCTAAAATGAGCCAGAAATCATCATTTACCATTGTAAACAATATTTTATTGAACATAGACAAAATATAATTGACTACAGATAATTATTTCCAACAACACAACAGACATTAGGCTGTAGATAATTCTAAAATAGTTTTTTTTTTTTTATTTCATTGCATAATTGACACAAATTAAAAAAGTTATATTATTTGCCTAATAGTCATAAAGACACAGTATTTGTTAAAAATGCACAAACATTTTTGTCATACAGTCTTTTATCTTAGAAAAAGTATGGAGGCAACAAGTATATTGCTGTTCAAAACTGGTCTTAAATTTTCAGTAGTACAATAAGTGAAAACTGCTATAAAAATCATGTACACAAATACAAATTGTTTGCTGTCATTTTTATTGACACTTGGTTCAGGCAAGATGTATATCTTCTTTTTTTTAATAACATTGGTGTTATTTGTGTCTTGAAATGAAGAAGCAGATTATTCATTTTATATGGAATTGAAATCCTCATTAAAAAAATTTAGAATTATCATTTGTTCAGGTTCAAAATTGCAGTATTATATCTTTTAAAATACTAACGCTCTGATGGAAAGACATTGCCTGCAAACATTCTGGACAGTCCTACAGCATAGTCAGCAATATCAATATATTCTTGTACTTCTCCCTCACCCTCAGCTAAAATTTTACCCATTTCTAAGGACTCCTACAAGAAAAGCAAAAATGAAGTAGATTTCTAGCAGTTCAATAGTATATCATGATGACTCCTGCAATGGAGACTTCTACCTGGCTTAATTAAAATTCTACTAAATTTTGGCACTCCTACCAAAAAAATCAAAAATTAAGTAAATATTTTAGCAGTTAAATATATCATCCCAACATACTCTCCCTGAATATTCATGATACATGAACTTCAATTATGAAAATCTTTCAAAGCTCATGTATTACTAGTATAAAGGTAAGTCATGTAATACTAACTACAATGATAAAAGACTAATAACTTTATGAGAATTAAGATGTATCAATACCTCTACATAACAATTTAGTTGTTGCAACATTTTGTATTTTATTTACAATCACCACAAAAAAGCCTTTTTGTGCTAAGGTGTCATAAAACAAACATCGATCAATCAATTTGCCAAATGATCTAGATTTGAGAATCAAGTAAAAGAAATTGTAGTTGTAGTTGCTTCTTGATTTGTTCTTTTTCTTTTCTTTTGTCCATTTAAAAATTTTTGTCCATTTAGAAATTTCTTGCTTATTAATTAACTTCAATCTTCTGCATTGAATTCATCAGCCTTTAACAAGATTTAGACTCAGGGTCATCTACATATCTCTTGCACTACGATGTGAGTATTTGTCTGATTACTGTAAACCAACTAATTTTCGTGAGCGATTTATTTTCGTGAGTAGAAAAATAATGCGAATATAAATGGTCGCGAATATGTAAAACTTGGATCTTTCCTTATCTAACCACATCAAGTAAATTAGAAAATCGCTAAATTTAATCGCCGCGAAGTGGACTAGAAAGGGCTAAATGCGAAATAAAGTATCCGCGAAAATAAGTTGGTTTACAGTATTTTGTCCACCGTTAGATTTAGACTACTTGTATCATTTTGATGTCTTTTTGACTATACATGTGTTGCTGAATTGCTGTTGCATTTCTGTTGAACCCAAACCTCCTTTAATCCATGTATGCATTTGTATTTCTATATATAATTCTATGGACAAAACAGATCGTTGATGTTTTAAATAACCAGGAGCAGAAGCATTCAGCCCAAGAATTGTCCAGACGATTTACAAATCTTTATATTCATTTCACCTTTCTACAACAAACATAATGACATTTTAAAATATTCCTAAATTTCAAGTTGATTCGTTCATTCTGACAAACACAATCAAGAATGACTTACCAATTTTCCCAAGATGGTCTTCTTTTCCCTCAATGCCTCCCCCATTTGTCTAACAATTTCTCCTCTTTGTGGAGCTGGCACCTATCATAATAAAGTGACTTATGTAACTATGTCCTTGAAACAAAACCAATATTATGTATAATACTGAAAAACAATTATAACTATAACAAGAGGCTCTCAAGAGCCTGAATCGCTCACCTGTAATTTTTTGCTTAAATCTTTCATCAATAAATATTTTTGCTTTTCAATATATATTAATGAATGGCTTAAAACTTCCATTGAAATGTTCTTTGTATCTGTCATATTTTCTTCAAAGTCAAAGAAATGCATTTTACCATAATGTTTCATTTTAGCCATAGTAGCTATGTTTCTTGACGTACAAGAAAATAAAATACAAAATTTATACTAGATACTCTGAAACTCATTCAGCCCAAGTTTGGCTGAAATTGATTCAGCAGTTTCAGAGGAGAAGATTTTTTAAAGTAACAGCAAACTAAATGAACAAATTGTGAAAAATTGATTTTAAAGGGCAATAGCTCTTTAAGGGGACAATTGACAATTTTGGTCATACGAACTTATTTGTAGATCTTACTTTGCTGAACATTTTTGCTGTCTACAGTTTATCTTTATCATTAATAATATTCAAGATAATATCCCAAATCTGCAAAATTTCCTTCAAATTAGGCAATTAAGTGGCAGCAATCCAACAATGGGTTGTTAGATTCATTTAGAAAATTTCAGGGCTGACAGAGCTTGGCCTAATAAACATTTTTACCTTCATCAGATTAGCTCTAAATGCTTTGGTTTTTGAGATATAAGCCAAACATTGCATTTTACCCCTACGTTCTATTTCTAGTCATGGCCGCCATGTTTTTTTACTAAACGGAAAATAAAACAAAACTTTATTCTAGATACCCTTAGAATCATTCAGCTTAAGTTTGGTTGGAATTGGTTCAGTAGTTTCAGAGAAGAAGATTTTTTAAAGTAAGAAAACATGATAAACAAATTGTGTAAAATTGTCCTTAAAGGGCAATAACTCCTTAAGGGGTCAATTGACAATTTTGATCATACGAACTTATTTGTAGATCTTACCTTGCTGAACATTTTTGCTGTTCAAAGTTTATCTTTATCATTAATAATAATAATATTCAAGATAATAACCAAAAACTGCAAAATTTCCTTAAAATTACCAATTTAGTGGCAGCAACCAAACAATGGGTTATCAGATTCAACTGAAAATTTCAGGGCTGATAGAACTTCACCTAATAAACCCCATGTCAGATTTGCTCTAAATGCTTTGGTTTTTGAGATATAAGCCAAAAACTGCATTTTACCCATATGTTCTATTTTTAGCCATGGCGGCCATGTTATTTGACGAAACAGTAAGTAAAACACAAACTTTATTCTAGATACCCTAAGCATCATTCAGCTTAAGTTTGGTTGGAATTGGTTTAATATTTTCAGAGAAGAAGATGTTTGAAATAGTTTACACCAGAGGGACGATGACAGACGACGACGGACGCTAAGTGATGGCTAAAGCTTCGGAACGGTGAGCTAAAAATCTCTAACTTTAAAGGTAAATATAGTTTCATACAATTTCTAAGCAGCTTTTCAAATCAGAATCATGCATTAAAACTACAAAACATATATCGCATTCGGTCATCAAAATTTCGAGCAGGATTAATGTACTCAGACTCAGAAATCAATCAATCATAATATTGATTTGGTGTTTCCATCATAAATTTGGTACAGGGAGTACTGAGTAAAGTTTTATGACAGACAGCCCAGATTTTATTTTACATTACTCATTAGATATAAAAATACGAAAAAGTTTTTTCTAAATTATTTTGATAAAATAATATTCTAAGACTTATACAAAAGATACAATTGTACCATCATCAAACTGCAAAGCTTCTGTCTCAAAATCTTTCCATTTGTTCTATCATACAATGATACTGTTTCATTTTCAAGTCCTATAATTTTTGTCAAATATAGTCTTGTTATAGATTAGTAAAATTCTAAAGTGGTACAACTTCAATACTTATAGGCATTTATATATAAACATGATAAAATCAAAGCCTTAAAGGCTGTTAAAGCAATTGCTGCCTAGTTAATGTTTTTGTGACTTTTATTTTTCATCCACATGTAAAAGACTTAAACCTGACAGGAGTCTTATCTAGTAAGAAGTAAGGATGTTTTAACTTTATATCAATATAAAGACTTATCCAGCAAAAAGTCATTTTACAATGTTTTACATTTCACAGGGGGACGACACGTTTACCCGGCTGACGGTGGAGGCAAATACATGTGCAGAAACGTATAACTCCTCTTATCCCCTTGTAGAGTGTTTATTACTGGGCAATAATTTACACGACAATCCATGCACCTGGTTTCATTATCTTTATTGCTTTAATTCTAATTTTAAGTATATCATAATTGGTTTGAATTTAACCATTCAGTTGATACTTTCAACTTTCGTGACGCGAGTGTTCTACCTAACTATAGTTTTTTTTAAAATAAGAATCGTTCATTCATACATAAAGATTAAAGATTTGTAGATGGGACCGGCTTCTGAAATTTTCATGAAATGCATGTTAACTGTCGATTAACCTGGGAACTGCTCAGCTGTTTTAAACATACAATACTGTGGATTCATTATTATTCGTTGGATACCAATTTTCGTGGATTTCGTGGGTACAGGGGAACCACGAATTTAAATGTTCAACGAATTGGTAATTTTTTATATAGGGTTGTATGCAGACTTTGGCAAAACCACAAAATCACATATCCAAGAAAATGCAGGTTTTTCTCAATCCACGAAAATTGGTACCCACGAAAATTAATCCACAGTATGTGCTATCGTCATATAATTTTCACCATAGCACATGTTTCTGTCAATGGGGGGTTTACTATCCACACTTGTACGAATACAAAAAATCACGTGAAAAATCAAGAATTTTTTTTTGTACAAGTGTGGATAGTAAAACCCCCCATTGACAGAAACAAGTGCCTGTGAGTATCACGGACAAATATGAAATTTAATCGTCAATTCATGAACAAGAAAAATCAGCTTCATATTGCGTTTTATCAACATTCAGTAAACACATATCGTGGTGAATAATGATCTTCAAGCACAAAAACATGTGAAACAAGAGGCTGTCAGACGACAGCAAACCTGATTTTCCTACAGAGGTCGAACCCTGAGCAATTGAGTAAGTATGGACACAACATTTAAGCTTAAAACAGCTCTGAATTTGGATTGTGATTGAATATTTGACACAGTATATGTTTGTAACACAAAATGAATGCGGTCAAAGAACTGAACAAGAGGCTCCAAGGAGCCTGTGTTAATCACCTGATATTTTTGTTTACAAATTGATGCATGAAATAATGCAGCCATTATACTTTTGCTTTAGTTCAGAGATATAAGCCAAAAACTGCATTTAACCCCTATGTTCTATTTTTAGCCATGTTGGTTGGCAGGCTGGGTTATCATGAAAGCAATTGCTTTAAAATCTGTACTGTACCTCTGCCCAGACTTCCCATGCTTCCTTTGTTGCTGCAATGGCTTTCTCATAGTCAGCTGGACTGCCCTGAAATGAAAACAGCATACCTGTAATTAGGAATTCAATCAATTAAAAAAATCTAGTTATTAAAATTAATAATTAGACTTTAAAATTTTAATTGATGGTAGCTCTAAAAGTTTAAATGCTATAATTCAAAACTTTCTGATATTCAGATATTGTTCAGCAAGTTTTAAATGTGAACAAAATCTAAAAAACTATAAAATACTGCTCCATGCTGTATACTTTGCTGTTTTTCATCTTAAAGTCACAGTGAGACCATTATTTATTGCATACTTATTGCTTTCCTGTGAATAAAATATGCTGCACAAGTAACCTAATAGTGTGTCTTTTAATGTTGTAATGTTACACTACTGTCTCATGCTAGGGTGAAGGTTGGCACTTGTTAAAATGTTTAAACCCACTGCATTTTTAAGCACCTATCCTAAGTCAGGAGCCTGTTGTTCAGTGGTTGTCGTTTGTTGGTGTGGTTCGTAAGTGTATCTTGTTTTTTATATATAGTAGACCATTGGTTTTCCTGTTTGAATTGTTTTACATTAGTTATTTTTGGGCCTTTCATAGCTTGCTGTTCGGTGTGAGCCAAATCTCCATGTTGAAGGCCGTACTTTGACCTATAATTGTTAAACTTTTTATACATTGTGACTTGGATGGAGAGTTGTCTCATTGGCACTCATACCACATCTTCTTATTTATATTTGTACACTATCTTTTTCTTTGTTTTTGTATGTATTATTCCTTAATAGTTTAGTTAAAAAATATTTTATATTCAAAAGGACAAACGGATAAGACACATTTTTTAAAAACTTAGTAACGTCTTCTTCTTAATACATTGTATATACTCAGACATTTCTGGTAATTTATTTCTATGGTATATGATGACTGTTAATTTTAGAATATAAGGTTGCTGATAATTTTGGTACACACGTTTATACTGTGTCAGTTCCCTGGAATGAGACTTGTATAAGTATAGATACCAGTTACCATACCAAGTAGTAACAAGGCAGACGACATATTACAATGTCCATGGTGACTAGGTTCGTTAATTCCTTTCCGTGTCAGTTACACTTAGAAAACAACTAGATAAACTTTATAACAAATCTTTAAGTATCGAGTTTTACCATTTGCGGATTACTAAATTACTATTAGTAAACTTTCTGGGTATATTTTTCCGTTATCCATTTTCTTTATTTAAAAAAGTAGGTTGATAAAGTGTGTATTTATTGGATTTGAACACGGTTAAGTTATTTAATATATATATATATAATTGAGAATGTAAACGAGGAATGTGTCAAAGAGACAACAACCCGACCAAAGAGCAGAAAACAACCTAAGGACACCAAAGGGTCTTCAACACAGCGAGAAAATCCTGCACCCGGACATGAAAGACTAACAAAGGCCAGAGGCTCCTGACATGGGACAGGCGCAAACATGAGGCGGGGTTAAACAGGTTTTGTGAAATCTCAACCCTCCCCTATACCTCTAGCCAATGTAGAATAAACAAACAGCAATACGCACAGTAAAACTCAGTTTAAAAGAAGTCAGAGTCCGTTGTCAGAATAAGTAACAAAAGAGACTAAGCAAAATGACAATGATACATAAATTAACAAAGGACTACTAGCAGTTACTGACATGTATGCATTAATATCAACAATACATAATGCACAGGGCTCACACTTCTTCAGAATCATAGGGAGAAGTGACTTCTCTTATTGAAACTGATAGGGAGAAGTGGTGAGATTTGAAAGAGAAGTGCTTGTTTGCTCGCGGTGCTATAAAGTTTGGTTTTTACTATAATATATAGGGCCATGTTATCTTATTTTCTTTTCATTTTGTTCATTTTATATTGAGTATACAATTAAGTAACAGTTCAAATTCATAGTTGTTTAGGTTTATCATATCTAGTTGCACAATTATATTAGTCCTCTTGTGAGAAACTACTAACTAAATATCTAGCACTAAAAAGTTTTTTTTTATATCAAACAGGAAAAGAAAGCAGAATATATCAATTACAATTCAAATAAAAAACTATTCTGTTTATCATGTTTATGAAATTCACTGAATCAGTGTTTCTCAATAAAAAGATATATAAATTTAACAAAGTTAGTCTGGGCCATAATATATTGATAGTAGTATAATAGTCCCAAAGTTAAGCAACTATAATTAATAAATTGAAACAATGGATACACATGGAAATATATACATTAATCAAGTAGATCTAACCAAAAGTCAGTTAATAAGTGTGGAATGCATAATTTTTCCTTTAGATATTCCTTTATCAGCTGTGCCATTCGCGCGTCCGTAGTTATTATCGTAAAAATACTGATTTCCTTCATAGCTGGTCCGTTTCCGATGAATCCCACCTCCGATCCGTAGTTCGTACAATTTTTCAATGGCAGACGAAGAAAATTTACAATAAATGAGGAATGTGTCCATGGGACACAGATGATGCCCTCGCTTGCATATCATATAAAGTTATAAAGGGACATAACTGAAATACGGTAAAAGTGAGCTACCAAAATTTGTTATTGATCTGAGTTTTGTAGTAATAAGTATTGTGTATAAGTTTCATTATATTTGGTTAAGGCTAACTTAAGTAAGAGAACGAAAACAAATAAATGGAGAATGTGGACACAGATGATGCCCCCGCTTGCATACAACATTATAAAGAAACATAACTCAAGAACGATAAAAGTGACGCCACCAAAATTCAAACTTGATCTGTGTTTTGTGGTAATAAGCATTCGTTGTGTATAGGTTTCATAACATTTGATTGAGCAAACTAAAGTTACAGAACGGAAACCAACTTTGAGACGTACGGACGGACAAGGGTAAAACTTAATGACCCCTCCACTAAGACGGGGGCATAAAAATAACAATGTTTGACAAGCTTTGTGGAAAGGAATATGACGTTTTTAATGCAATAAATGGATTAAACATTTACTGAAGGCAACTTTCATCACGTTCTAATGAAGTAACAAACTTATTTTGCAGAAAGTTAGAATGATTTGATGAATGATGTACGCTCTCGAGTAACAAGTACTGGAAGTGATAAAAAGTTGTCTTTTTATGAAATAACATGCAACAAACTGTAAAGTCAATGCTTTAACCTCTTTTCTAAAGAAAATAAATCGTTTATGTCTTTGAATTATAAATGAAAAAATTGATGTTTCATTGACTTGGTAAAAATTGAAAATTGCCGATGACGAAAGCGAATGAAAGGGAGTATGGTGAACAACAGGGCGACTAGATTTCGCTTTTGACGGTTTGGCAAAACGAAGTGACGGACGGGAAAGGGACTTTATCGCCCCAATCGCCTGCTAGCGTGAGCCCTGATGCATATTAAAGTTAATATCAGTTGATTTTATCTAATGAGTCTGTTATTCATTCAAACATCAATGCGGAGAGTGTAACCATTTTACAAAACCACACACTATCACAGACCAAATATCTATACCCCAATCTACCCCTTTTTTATCCGAACTGTTACCTTACCAGAGGAACCAACCATACCAGGGTGCATACGGAATACCAGAGTACCATGCTACCACAGAACGATTTATTGAATGTTAACTTTTATCCCTTTAAGGTATATTTGTACTTTATTACAAAAACACATTCTTACAGCATTACACTAAGGATGGACCGCTCGGTTTTCTTTACAATACCATTATTGTCCATATATGTTAATTTTAAGATAAATTATAAGATTTATTAATGCCTTGCATGTGGCTTGCCAATGATTCTATTATACAAAGCAAGACCTTGTTATTCAAAGTTAAATTGTATTCCCAGTACCATTATCTTACCTGTACAACTGTAGCTATTGGCTTTTTATTTGTAGGGCAGTAAGATGTGGCTATCTGGAAAAAAATATTGAAATAATTAGCAAATCAACAAGAATATGTTAGGAAGCTAGGAAGGGTACCCAATGATGTAGGAGATTTTACAAATGTATGGTTTTCAATTCCACTCTCTTGTTAAATCTTCAGCTTTAAACATAAATGTGATTATCAACCGAAGTCCTCTTGAGAAAATTAGAAACAATATAAAAATCTCTTCAAAAAGCAAACAAGATGTAATTTCAGAAGTAACTGGGCATTTACTTTGGTGTTGCTCGCTAGGAAATTAAATAAAATCATTCTAAAAGTAAGTTTATATGTATCTGTTCATTTGACACAAATTGTTTATAGTGAAACGGTTGATTTTCTATAACCTTTTGGCTTCATCCAATTAAAATTGATGCCTTTTAAACACGACCCATAGGTTCACTTCAAAGTACAAAAGTTCTAAATGTTCCTATTAGAATCGAAATAATTCTATCATGCCATGCTCTATGGTAATTCTAAAATGGGTAGGCATTATATTTGTCATCATTTTACACCACACTAACGCTCGATATAAAGATATTGACAAATATAATGCCTACCCATGTTAAAATGAGCATAGAGCAAGGCACGAAAGAATTATTTCTTCAGTTTAAGTGAAGAAATTTAAAAATTAAGATCTGCAGGTACATGTAAACACTCAACACTTTGGTTGTTTTTTGTTGTTGCTATAAACAGTCACAGCTCTGACATAAACAAGTCAGAATTGTCAAGACTTGTGCAAGTCAGATTTTGCATTTTTACAAATGAGTAATAGCATTTTTAGACTTTATAAAGTCAGAATATGCCCGACTTATTCAGGTCGGATTATGTTCAGTGGATTGTGAAGTTTCAGTATTTTAAGATTTGTAGTAAACCTTTTCAGTAAGTTACCATGAATATTTGTATGATGCATAACAATACCAAAATATATCTTTTCATGCTGGTTTTCAAGTTAATCCATTGTTTATACAGCATATTTTTTACAATTTAACACAAATACATACTAACATAAAATGGTTAATTTCATATAATTCCATTTTTTTAGGGTCTTATTCATATTTTTTGTTGATAAAAAAGTGTTTGTGGAAAGCATTTTTAACATTGTCATGTGGATGCTCAACTTTTAAATATGGGTGCATGGCCCAAAAAGGTTGGCAGTTTAGGTGTATTTTAACTTGTAGAAGTCAAAATTTTTTAATTTTGTTTTGAGAAAAAAATTGCGTAGTATTTCATTAACATCTCCTCGGAGACGTTATTAAGAATTGAACGATGGACAATCTGCGGGCTGAATGCTTCTTACTACCTGATTGGAAGATATTACTGAGACGTGAATAATTATAGTTCGTTGATTGGTTGGGACAATCCAAACCTAGTAAATGTCTTTCAATCCCATAGAGTATCAGATTTGTACTCTCTATTTTAGCAATTAGATTTTGCCTAGTCACAAATCATGCATGTCGATACACAGGTAACCTTTATCTATAAATAGCCGAATCTTCTGATGTTTTGTTAACACACACATGATTGTTTCACATTCAATCCATGAATCCAGTCCTTTACTGTGACGTACATTTTATACATGAAAAACATAAGAAAACTTGAACATGGTTATGATATTTCATGATGAGAGAATGAATTGTTTGACAAACATGTAAAGCATTTACAACCATGATTTGAAGGATTAGTACGATAAGGACCTTAATATTTGATACACAGCATTAAACGATATACTATGTCTTCATAACGTGTGTGGTAAAATGTGTTGATTAATATGCAAGGCTATTTTGAATGAATTAATCTACAAAGCGAGAACACTTTCCACTTTTATCAGCTAAGAGACGGCTATCATTTTTCGAAAAGCTATTACTTGTCTGACTTGTAGAAGTCAGTTTTTGTTTCAAAATGATGGGAGGTAACTCATGACACCAAATATTCTGACTTCCACAAGTCACAAAATTCTGACTTGTTTTTGTCAGAGCTCTGACTGATAAACCATAACACAATTTTGTGGAAAACTTATGCATCATCAAATTTTTTTACTCTTGACCACATATTTATAGAATATTAATTACTGTTCAAAATATTTCTGCTGAACATGCTAAATCAGCTGTTTACTTATTGGGTGACCTTGAATCCACCAATGAAAACGGTTGATATGATACACACCCACGACTTTGTTTCGTGGTCTGCTTGTATTTAAAATAATCAGTATGGGATGGTAAATGTTGCAACAATTCCCTTTTTTATATGTATTGTGTTTAAACATGATAAATCAATATTTTCTTAAAGTATAAAGTCGGGATCAAAATCTGCATACTTCGCCTGATCCTCCCCATTTTCCATAAAACACGCCATTGTTTTCAGCTGACAGTCCTAAATCTTTAAGCCAGGCATACTTTGGATCGTCTACCAATAAACCTGACATTGTTCTGTGCAGTCTAAGCGATAAAAATCGACTTTTTCTGAGAAAGTGACCGGCTCTGCAATACACTCTGGATGTCGCCATTAGCCTGGTTTGGACGGATCCATTTAAAGGGAAGAAATTGAAAAATAATACAAATATTCGACAATATCTATAAAAATTATTTAAAAGGGAAATTCTAATGATTTTATTTTGAATACAAGTTTTATAATCCATGGTATGTTTGCAATTTTATTCTTAAACGTCTTGAGCGGAAAATATCAAATTGTTCCGTATACCCTGCAATAGAATGGAGGTGACAGGGAGACTTCATTGGAAAGATTTGGCGCACTAAACAATCGACTCTCCAAAAAAGACTATACTATCCAAAGTAGTATTATTCAATTTCACAATTCATATTATATTCACACGAATGTTGCCAACTGCTAATACAAGTTCAAATTCAGTATTTAAAAAGTTGCTTTAATTGGTATGAAAAGTAGTTGATAATTTTAAGGATTTATATAAGGGTTACTAGCGACATATATGATTTATGTGTATATATGTCTGATTTATTGTCAATATGTCTAATTCTTAATCATTGTTTATAAAATTACATATTAATATAGTCATTATTTGCAATACTTATTATGTATGATCAACTATGTAATTAATATACCATGAGCCTTAACCATTTATTGTTGATGAGTTTGTGCTAATAAAATATTTGTATTTGTATTTGTATTTGTATGTCTCTGGAGTCTCTGGAGTTACTATGTAAATCCTTGATAATTTGTATACAACCTACCTCAAGTGGTTGCTATCAAATCGGCCGGATTTCACACGATTTTGTCGTGTAAATGGGGTATCTTTAGTTGCTTCAGATACATATTATGTGTGTCTCTGGTTTCTTGAAGTGGAAAACTACATTATGATTAAAATTCATTGATTTAGAAGGCTTGTCTATACAAGTCACTAACTACTCATCGTAAACTGAGTGGGATAGAGAAATTTGTGAAGTGCAACTCGATGTGATGCAACCAGATGCATATAAGATAAGAAGATAAGATAAGAAGATAAGAATTTTATTAATCTAATCAAGAACCCATAAAGGGCATCATTTACAACAATATTAAGCACAATATGATTGGAAAAAAGAAGAACTATATCCTAATATAATACTATCATATATTGGACAGGATCAGAGCCTAACACATCATGTGTCTTACATAACATTAACAATAATTGCATAATAATTTTATATATTTTGTATCCACCTGGATCTTATTTCTAAACACTTAATTATATAATTGCCTAGGCACATAAGAGTTGGTAAATGCTCATTTGTGAACAGCCAGAAATATTTTTTATCCTTGGGTAATTCTTTAAAATTATTACAAAAACTGTTTACTTTATCCCATAATAATTTTCTCTGTTCGTTATATAAAGGACAACTTACTGTGAAATGGGTCTCATCTTCAATAGAATTTGATCCATGTGATAGGCAGTGATGACATAGACGCTGACTTCTCTCTATGTATTTTTTACTATACCTATCTTTCTCAATTTTAAGATCATGTGCACTTATTCTCAATTTACATATAGCTCTTCTTATATTAAAATCTTTAATTGATAAATAAGCCTCCTTTACGAAGTCAGTCTTGAGGTTGAAATAATTTTCTAATTTACTATTACCTTGTGATAAGGTATCAGATCTTTTGACCCCCCAAAATGTTTTAAAACTGTTACAAAGTTTACATTTTACAAATTTAATTAATCTATTGAGCTTTGTATTCAAATTTTGTATATCAAGTGATTGAAGGACATATCTCATAGATGAATACCAACAATTAATGTTTCCTGCATCTAAAATTTTATTACAAACATAAGCATCATAAAGTAACCCATCGTCCAATTTGTTAAGCCTGTGTACATATTTTACCATAGATATAATGACAGAAAAATAAAGAGGAAATCTTGCAACCTCTGATAACACTGCCAAATTTGAGGCTTTTTTATTTACACCAAGAATATATTTTAGATACCTGAAATGTGATTTTTCCAAATAATCATTTATGTAAATTAATTCAAATAGATAATCACTTTTTTTCTTGCAAGCAGCAGAGTTAATCTTAAAGGTACCCCAGATTTCACTACAATATAATAAAATTGGTTTTATTGTGTGATCATATAAATGGATTGCAGTATCAATACTTGGATTACAAGCTGACATGGATTTTTGTAGTTTAAATTTTGCCTTTAAGGACTTTTTGAATAGCTCTTCTTTCCCCTGCTGAAAAAGACCACTGGAAGTAAAGACTATCCCTAAATATTTATATCTGTTAACACATTCTATAGCCTCATTATCTAAACAAAGTGATTCCTTCAAAAATTTTCCAGGCTTGTTAAAAATTAAAACTTTTGTTTTGGACAAGTTAACATCTAGACACCAATCAATACAATAAGTTTGCAGGTTATCAAGTCGGGTTTGCAGACCCTGTTTAGTGTTTGATAATATAATAATGTCATCGGCGTACATAAGACAATCAATTCTACGCCCATTGATATAAACAGCATCTGGACTCGACTCAAATCTTGGAGGCAGATCGTTAATGAAAAGCTTAAATAAATTTGGGCTTAGAACATCCCCTTGCCTAACCCCAACTAGCGAGCTGAAAGATGGCGTTAGTACATTACCCACTTTCACCGACATTTCATTTTTTCTGTACATGTCTTTTAAAATAGTATAAAATTTTCCAGATATGTTATTTTCCAATAATTTGTATCTAATACCACAGTGTATGACCCTATCAAAAGCCTTTTTAAAGTCCACAAAGCAAGCATAAATTTTCCCCCCTTTTCTGTTAGTATATTTATCTAATATGGTTTTTAAAACAAACATATGGTCAGATGTTCTGCTCTTTTTTGAGAAACCAACCTGACATGGATGAATTATATTATTTTTATCAAGATGAATGTCAAGTCTTTTATTAAGAATACTGTTAAATAATTTTCCAATGCATGAATTAATTGCTATGCCTCTGTAATTTTCAGGTTTACTAGGACTCCCTGCTTTAAAAATTGGACATATATAAGACAATGACCATTTGCGAGGGTATGTTCCAGAGCAGAATATCAAGTTAAAAAGTTTCTGCAAAACAGGTGCAAATATACTACCCCCTGATTTTAATATCTCGTTTGGGATACCATCTAGTCCTGCAGCTTTATTATTCTTTAGTTTATTTATAGCATCCAAAATTTCTTTTAGGGTTATTTTGTAATCCAGTTCACAAAAAGTTGGATTATTTTCTAAATTTTTTACTTTCTTGTTAATTTCCTCTAATCTGTCTTTAAATTTGTCAGAGTTGAGATTTAAAGATTGAAAATATGAAAACCAGACGTTAGTTTGAATAGAATGTTCTGGACCATCCAAATAGTCTTCTTTTAATTCTTTGATGAGATTCCAATAACTCTTTGGATTATTATCCCTTAGATTATCCAGACTGTCAAGAATGTTTTGTTTAAATTTCCTTTGTTTATATTTACGTAGCTTATTATACTCCCTATAACATTTATAGTAAGACCCTTTTATAATTGGGTCCCAGGGGAATTTTGATAACAGCTCACCTTTAGAAATAAGGCTTTTACGTTTTTGTACCAGGTCTTTGTCAAACCATTTTTTGTTTTTGTATTTACGTGCAACTTTTTTCTTGGTTTTACGGAATATTAAACATTTACTGGCAGCATTATCTATTATATCAAAACATTCATTAGCTGCCTTTTCAATATAGTCCTCTGAAAGATTAAATTTTGTGTCTAAAAAATTTTTGATACTATTTCTAATAATTGGCTGGCATAAAGTATCTTGAAGTTTTTGTGTAGAGGTTTCTGACCATATATATTTTCCTGGAAATAAAATAGTATTGTCTTGCTCCTTAGCTTTATGCGAGTAACTAGCTAACAGGCCAAATGTCAGTTTACAGTGACAGTCTGACAGAGTTGATAAAAAATCAGCAACATGAAAAAATAAAGTATCTTCAATCAAGTCTTCCGACATGATAACATAGTCAACCACACTACTACCTACTGCTTTTATACAAGTGTATTTACCATAAGAATCGCCCCACATTCTTCCATTTAAAATACGTAATTTGGACGCAATACACAAGTCCAGAAGTTGTTTACCTCTTGAATCTACTTTCATATCATAACTTAATCTCTTTTCTTGAATAATATCACAACTATAATTATCATACATTGGTATATGTGTATCATTAACATCATTTATTATAAAATCTGGCTCTGACCCTGTCCTTGCATTTAAGTCCCCACACAATATAATACTACCTTGATGGCTAAAATTTATGATATCTTTTTCTATGTTTTCTAGTGTGTCATCTTTACCTTTTGTTTGCGGTATGCCATCTTTTTCGCAAGTTTATTGTTTTCTGTTTGGTATTAAATTAATAATTAAGATGATCCATTTTGTTACATCTGGTGATCCGTTTATTTGGCAATCGCCAATGACAGTCAGCAGGGTTTAGAACATCAGTTGTTCGACCTGCTAGTCAATTGCGTTTTGTTGAAATATACTTTTTCACTTTTTTTGGTCTTTTGGGAAATGGGAGTTGTTTGTGCTGTATTTAGACCCCTCTACCAAGAAATTTGATTTGCATGCACACGTATAAAAAGTTGCGTTTTTTTCCCAACGCAATCATATGTTTGAACGTTGTTTTCAATTTAGACTTATATATATTTATCCAACGCAATCATAGGTTTGAACGTTGTTTTCAATTTAGACTTACATATATATATGATTGCGTTGGATAAAAACCGCAACTTTTTATACGTGTACCAAGAAATTTGTTTTGCATGCACACGTATAAAAAGTTACGGATTTTATCCAACGCAATCATAGGTTTGAACGTTGTTTTCAATATATATATATATATATGTCTAAATTGAAAACAACGTTCAAACCTATGATTGCGTTGGATAAAAACCGCAACTTTTTATACGCATGCAAAACAAATTTCTTGGTATATATACATACTTGAATACAAAGAAAAGACGGCCCAGACAAATAAAATCCGGTTTGTTGTCAGCTTTCATCCTGACCTGACAAATCTTTCATCTATTGTCCACAAACACTGGCGCCTTATTGAAAATGATCTTTCCTTAAAAGAGATTTTTCCATCACCTCCCGTCATGGCTTACCGCAGACCCAAAAACCTCAAAGATATTCTAGTAGCATCTAAAGTATCTAAACAGGAGATATCGACAATAGGAGGTTATAAACCATGCGGAAGAGGCAATTGTAAGTGCTGCAAAGTCGCCAACATTGAAACCCAATTCGTCAGCACAGTCACAAAGAAAATATACAACATATTTATAACATCCAATTGCAAAACGCAAAATTGTACTTATGTTCTAACGTGTGGAACTTGCAAGTTGCAATATGTTGGTGAAACAGAAACACCATTTAACATCCGACTAAATAAACATCGGTCATTTTATACAAAAGAAAGAAACTGCCCAATCACAAGACATTTTTTAAGAGAAGGGCATGATTTTATTTTTGTCTTTATATTGTTCATCTCGGCTGATGTTGTTAGCACGAGGTAAACCTTTATCAATGTCTTTTCTTTTGTAGCCCCGATTTATATATACATAGATAGAAAGATTTGATTAGTAAATGGCTGTTCCTGTAGAAAACTGATTAAAAACGGTATTTCACATCCTAAATTTTACGGTAATATTGTACTTAAAGCGCGGAAATCACTATGTGATCCGTGTAAACTCATCGAACCTTTAAACAAACTTATTAGTAAAGGTTATCTTACCAATGTTGTAATTAGATCTTTGAATATAGTTTACATTGGCACTAATATCGATTTTGTCATCAGCAAATTAAAAAATAACTAAATTTATATTCTTTTCAAACTGGATGTGTAAAGACACACTCACGTTCATTTTGATCTGTAAAGGGGTTAACTCCTATCTAGCCTACTGCCTGTCGATACATTTATTTTTGGCATTGCACAAGTCATGTCTTCTTTGACTGCCCATGACGTTAAAATACTAAATCCCTGGGATGTGTTTTAGTTGATGCATGATTTTTTATTATTAATTGTTTTTGGCTTTTAACTAGCTGTCAGTAACTGCGAGTACTCTCAAATCGTACTTTCTTGTTTATGACCTGTTGATACTAATTGTAATGCTTTTTTGTTATTTAATTTCAGGGTTATATCTGGTCTATATACCAGCTTTGATAAGTGTTTGGTATTACTATAGATTTTCACTTCTTCGTACTATGAACATCTAAATTATTTATTTTGTAAAAATATTTCCTTTCTCTATTTGAACTGTACACGTATACCTAACAACAAAATAATTTTTATTTACCTGTGTTTAAAGTAATTGCAAATGGCTGATATTTTTGTTTAAGTATATTGTTTTTTTCTTAAATTGTTTAACATTTCACAGCGGTATAAAATGTTACTTTAATTATTCTTCCCTTAGTTTATTTATTTTGTATTTGCATTGTATCGTAGATCAAATTTATTTGATCAGTGTATGTTCACTGGTGTTAATATGTCCTTTGATTGAGTTAAGCCATTTCAATTGATATTTTATAGTGTGTTTTTCTATGTTGTGATGTTACACAATTGTTTCAGATAAGGGTGAAGGTTTGGTACCATGCATTAAAACGGTTAAACCCGCTGCAATTGTTTGCACCTGTCCTAAGTCAGGAATCTGATGTTCAGTAGTTGTCATTTGTTGATGTGGTTCATAAGTGTTTCTCGTTTCTCGTTTTTTTATATAGATTAGACCGTTGGTTTTCCCATTTGAATGGTTTTACACTAGTAATTTTTGGAGCCCTTTATAGCTTGCTGTTCGTTGTGAGCCAAGGCTCCGTGTTGAAGACCGTACTCTGACCTATAATGGTTTACTTTTATAAATTTTGACTTGGATGGAGAGTTGTCTCATTGGCACTCATACCACATCTTCTTATATCTATATAAGTACGTCTGAACCAGTGACAACTCTGATACAGATTTTATCCATCGAATCACCAGTGATGGTGATACAAGGCTGAAAACACATTCTGTATGTATAATTCGTCTAAATAACAGCCCAACAATGTTAGATCTGTAAATTTGCGAAAGCAAATATTTGTTCTTCCCTGGTCGGGATTCGAACTCATGCTACTCATGCCTGGCGCGCATAGTGCAAGGCGATTTGGTGCCACGATATCTCAGTAACATGAGTTCGAATCACTGATGATCCGATGGATAAAATCTGTCGTAGAGTTGTCACTGGTTCAGACGTACTTGTAATATAATTATTTCTATGACATTCTGCATCCTACATTAATTTGTAAGATCCTTTACGATCTGTATTATTCCATCTTCATGCCTTATATAGCATGTACTGTGTTACGACGCTAGATAAAAACTGACGAGGAAAGGTCACCGGCCACCGAAAGCTTGATTTTTGTCGAGCATATGTGGTCGAGTGGCCTAGCGCACCGGGCATAATGCAAGGCGATTTGGTGCCATGATATCTCAGTACCATGAGTTCGGATCCCGGCCAGGGAAGAACAAATATTTGCTTCCGCAAATTTACAGATCTAACATTTTTGGGCTGTTATTTAGACGAATTATATATATATATAAAACCACATACGATGTTTGTGTCTCAGGATGCAACTTAAGGAACGGTCATTATCTATCAGCTGAGAAGGTCGGTTCAAACTGCTCACCAAATAAAAGTGTTGGCAACCGCCCCATCATTCTTATGAACCACATAATGACCATAGAACATAGTTTCAAAAGTTTGACACCCAATCCCAATTGATGTTTTGTTTCCCCAAATATGTATATCTGACAAATGCATGTAGGAAAATGGACAAAATAAATTGACATGATACGTTATTCAACAACACTTACCGTTATCTTGATGATATTTTTTCGTTAAACAATCAAGAATTTTCTAAATATACTACTGAAATATACCCAAAGGAAAGTATAAATATATCAAATATAAACGGTATTAACTGTCCTTTTCTAGATTTAGATATTTCAGTTTTACATGCGAAACTCGACACTAAAATTTACAACAAAAGGGACGATTTGTCGTTCCCTATTGTTAATTTTCCTTTTTGGACGGTGATGTTCCTTTGGCACCATTTTACGGTGTTTATATATCACAAATCGTTCGCTATGCCCGTGACGTTTTGGATTCAATGAACGTAATCTATGTATTACAATGGTAAATTATTACTGATTTCGTTGCCACAAATTACTCAAAACCTTTACTAAATTCTTCTATAGATACAAAGAATTGGTTTGGAAGTTTGGTTGTACCTGTAGAAAACTTATTTCAAACGGGATAGCATGATATTCATGGCTCTACAATCTGTCGATACCTGTATCTTGGCAATTGCTTACAGTCTTACTGTTAATGACGTCTTTACACTAAATCGATTTGATATTAGATGTGTACTGAATGATATTTTAGTTTTAGATGCATGATTTTTTTATTAGTTGTTACTGGTTTTGAACTAGCTGTCAGTAACTGCAAGTACTCTCAGATCTGTACTTAGTGTCTTTTCTATTGTGGGGATGTATAAGTACCCTGCCACGGTCTGTGTTTTTGTTAGATGTATTTCTGATTTGGATCGATCTGATAAGCTAAGCCCATTTAACTGATTGTTATAGTTTGTTCTTTTGTTGTACTGTTACATCATTGTCCCTGGTTAGGGGAGGGATGGTGCCTTCAAACTGGTTTAAAAAATAAAATAACAAAAATACCGAACTCCAAGGAAAATTCAAAACGGAATGATCAAAATATCAAATGGCAAAATCAAAAGCCTAAACACATCAAACGAATGTTGCTTTATGTCATGATTGTTTTTCGTTCACTATTTTGTACATAAATCACGCCGTTAGTTTTCTCGTTTGAATTGTTTTACTTTAATTTGTCATTTCGGGGTCTTTTATAGCTGACTATGGGGTATTGGTTTTGCTCATTGTTGATGGTCGTACGGTGACCTACAGTTGTTGATTTCTGTCATTTGGTCTCTTTTCGGGAGTTATCACATTGGCAATCATACCATATCTTCTTGTTTTTATATTCAAATGAAAACATATCTTGCAATGTTTAACTTGAAACTTCGTATACAGATTGTCCCAAATCACATTGTGCCCAGAACAAATTCAAACAGAAAATTCTTTGTTCCTATGAAATTTGACTGCAACCCATAATTCTACAAATATCAATAAGTATATGTTTTGATCGTTTTTAAATGTTTTGTGCATTTTGCAACTAAACACAACACATTGCATATATCTCTGATTTTGCCGGTTATTCTGGTTCTGCCTAGAATTAAATGTACGTACATGATTTATATGAGGTACAAAAATATACACAAGTAGGTTTGTAATTATATGAACATTTAATAGTTCATTTCAATGTGAAAATGTTTTACAAAATTATAGTGTAAAAATAGGGAGATGTGGTATGATTGCCAATGAGACAAATATCCACCAAAGTTCAAATGAAGAGGATGTAAGCATTTATATGCAACCGTAATGAGAAAAACCCATACCGTATAATCGGCTATAAAAGGCCCGGCGACATGTAAAATATGAAACAATTCAACAGAGAAAACTAACGTTCTAATTCATAAACAAAACAATTTACGAAATTCAAAAACAAATATGACAGACATGAACAACGATAACCACTTATCTACAGGCTCCTGACTTGGAACAGATACACAAAGAATGCGGCGGGGTTCAACATGTTTGTGAGCACTCAACCCTCCCCTAACCTGTGACAGTGATGTTACAGTATAACATAAAACAAACTATAAAAATCAGTTGAAAATGGCTTAACTCATCAGATCGATACAAAGCAGAAAAACATCTAACAACAAGCTTTCTGAGAGTATTGCATGGCAATATTAGTACATAGTCCCCTACCGGGTAAAAATACATTATACTGGAACAAAATGCTAACTTGTTCTATAACTTGTCATGGTGTAAACAAAAAGAAAATATCATAATATATTTAAGCATGACTAAAAACAGTGTGGAAAACTGTTTATATGAGTTAATTTTTCAAGTCCAAGGACCATGACTCTGCACAAAATTATAAGACCGAAACAAAAATTTGAACTTGATCTGTAACTTGTCATGATAAAACTGATATATATATATACCATAAGCATGATGAAAAAAACATCAGATATGATTAATAGTTCTCTAAAATTAGATATGATGTAATACAGTGTATATCTATTTTCAAATAATAATCAAATATAATCCAAATATTTTTTTCTTTCATTTGTCACAAACTAATATAGATTTGTAACTTATCTACAAAATGTCAACAACTTTTATCTACACAATGTAATGTATTGAAATATATACATTAATAAAAATAGATTATTATCTAATTAAAGGATTTCTCTTCATAATTTTTCATTTTATATATATATATAGCATTCAGAAAATTAGTTTATACTAAATAACAAACAAACCTGCCAAAATTTTTCAAATAATTTAACAAAGAATGTCTTTTCAAAAATGAGTTATCTCCCTGTGTACAGAAATATAGTTTCACATAGTACTCTAACATTAGATATGGTCCAGAGTTATGGTCCATAACTCTGAACTTAATCATCAGACCGGAACAAAATTTAAACTTGATCTATAACTTGTCATGATAAAACTATATACCAAATATCAAATCAATATCTCCAAGAACGAAGAAAAAAGTGTGGAAAGCTGACGAATGGACAGACGGACAGACGGACAGACGGACATACGGACGGAGTGCAAACCTAAAGTCCCCTTCGACTTCGTCGGTATGGGACTAATACATAGGGAATGTGTCCATGGGACACAGATGATGCCCTCGCTTACATATCATATAAAGTAATAAATGACATAACTGAAGAACGGCAAAAATGACGCTATCCAAATTTGTACTTGATCTTAGTTTTGTAGTAATAAGTACTGTGTATAAGTTTCATAACATTTGGTTGAGGCAAACTAAAGTTACAGAACGGAAACGAAAAATTCAGCATTTTTTCAATTTTTAAAGGGCATAACTTTAGAACAATAAAAGTGACACCACCAAAATTAAAACTTGATCTGTATTTTGTGGTAATAAAGCATTGTGAATAAGTTGCATAACATTTGGTTGAGGCTAACTAAAGTAAGAGAACGGAAACGAAAAATTCAGCAATTTTTCCATTTTTAAACGGACATAACTCTAGAACTGTTAAAGTGA
This sequence comes from Mytilus californianus, assembly GCF_021869535.1. Lineage (NCBI taxonomy): Eukaryota > Metazoa > Mollusca > Bivalvia > Mytilida > Mytilidae > Mytilus > Mytilus californianus. The sequence continues at coordinate 80,227,843 of NW_026262679.1, forward strand.
CGCCACCAAAATTCAAACTTGATCTGTGTTTTGTGGTAATAAGCATTGTGTATAAGTTTCATAAAATTTGGTTGAGGCAAACTAAAGTTAGAGAACAGAAACCAACTTTATGACGTATGGACGGACGTACGGTCGTACAAGGGTAAAACTTAATGCCCCCTCCGCTACGGCGGGGGCATAAAAACAGACCGGACGTGGCAGGGTTTTTAAACATCCCTAATGTCACCATATGAAATATTTCTTTATGTTTATTATTGTATTGTTATTCATGTTTTTTTTTATGTTATACAATACAAATATTTCGGACCTAATTTCTATTTCAAAAAACAACGGTAGACACTATCTATTAACCAAGCTCTGTTCTTTGCCTGTTAATAAAGTACATCAAATTTTGGAGGAATGCAACACAATTCCATATTGCGGTCCTAAGTATGAAATCGTCCAAATTATAATTGCATATTGTTATTCTAAATTGTTTCCCAAAATTGATTGCCCTGAAGATCACAAAACACATTTTATTAAAATTAAATATGTCAATAAAGGTTTTGATTTTGTAAATATTGCCGGTATTTTTAATGATCATTCTGTTAAAGAACAAATTCCTAGCTATTTTGATAATATTGAACTCCCTCTTATTTGTTATGTTTACAAAAAATTTACCCGGAAATATGTGTTTAATTACAGCGAAGTGTGTAAAGATGTTAATATCAGTGACAATACACCTACCTCATGAAATTGCAGTAAATCCGAATACATTTATGGCCCCAGTTCCCATTTTATAACAGGAGACCTTAACATCGTTCGTGCCGAGAGTTGAAATCATTCCTCAGTAAAGGACCTAAATATCGTCCCCCGTCAATTATTAATTGGAATGAGTGTCGTAACATCATCCACGACTCACTCCGTGTTTACTGCTCTAAATGGATAAAACGAGAAAAAGCTGACAAAAAATCTAGATTCTTTTTTCAATTCGGTAATGAACATAGTTGATATACGTATTCAACATCTTAAAGATCATTTTACTCCAAACAACAACCATAATAGCCCAATTTCCCGTATCAAACATAAGCTAAAAGAATCGCCAAGGATTATATTTTCAGTGTCCCGGCTAATAAGGCTGCTAACAATATCATTATTGTTTGACGTAAATTTTACATTGATGTTCTACAAAAGGAAATCAAGAATTCACCAACACTCCAACTGACTCCATTTTCGGAAAATGACATCTGTAACAAACATAAACTTTTAGCTACCTCTTCACAAGCAGAACCAAATACAATGAAAGTTCCAACTATGTACTGGCTTCCGAAGCTGCACAAAAATCCTTGCAAATATAGATTTATTTCGTCTTCAAGCCATTGTTCCACTACTAAACTATCTATTCTACTTACTAGTACACTTGGTACAATCAAAAATCTGGTAATACATTGTTCAAATAAGGCCTTTGAAAATAGTGGAATTAATTACTTTTGGAGTGTCAAAAATTCGTTGGAAGTACTTGATAAATGGCATGCTTATATTGGTGATTTAGAATCTGTTCAGTTTTGATTTTCTACTCTATATACCACGTTGCCTCATAATCTTATTAAGAAAAACATCACTTGATTAAATGGGCATTTAAAAAGTCGGAATGCGAATATGTATGTTCAAACTCTTTTAGGTCATTTTTTAATAACAACAAACAAAAGAACTATGTCAATTGGACCTGCTTTGATACTATAACTGCCCTTGAATTTTTACTAGATAACATTTTTGTTCGCTATGGAGATTCCGTATATCGTCAGGTTATCGGAATTCCCATGGGGACTAACTGTGCACCACTTATTGCGGATCTGTTTCTGTATTGTTATGAGTTACAATTTATGACCAAAATCAGCAAAGACCCATCGAAACAACATCTGATTCAAAAATTTAATAACACTTTTAGCGGATCTTTAGATGATATATTGGCTCTCAATAATGACGACTTCAGTATGTACACTAAAGAGATTTATCCTGCCGAACTAACTTTAAATAAAGCTAATACTAACAATGAACACTGCCCTTTCCTAGATCTTGATATATTTATCTTTAACGGGAAGCTTAATACCAAAATTTATGATAAAAGAGATGATTTTTCATTTCCTATTGTTAATTATCCATTTTTAGATGGTGACGTTCCCTTGTCGCCGTCTTATGGTGTTTATATATCTCAACTTGTTCGATTCGCTCGAGTATGTAACAACGTATTTGATTTCAACGAAAGAAATCTCTGTATTACTGAAAAATTATTACGCCAGGGTTTTCGATATCACAAACTGGTCAAAACATTTACTAAATTTTATTATCGATACAAGGACATATCCACTGTGTCTAAACTACCCCGGCAAAAAATGTTTGGACTCGATGGTATCTAATATCCGGCACGGTGACGGAACATCAATAGATAGAGAAAAGGTAGTTTTCTGTTTATTTATTTGTTATTGTTATGAGATCGAAGAATATCTATACATATATAACTGTTTTCTATTGTGAGATGTAATATTTTCTACAACCGTTCTAGATTAACGGAGAAATAAGTAAAAATGCACGTCAAAATGACGAATTGAGTGAACCTTGCCTTGAATTTGTTTAATTTCTCCTTAAATTGTTCACATGGTACGGAAAGAAAGGTACTGAAAGAAAGATATTAACATGGAGATTCCAAAACTAGTCACTTTGAGCACCTCAATCCTTGTATTTCTGCGTATGGAACGAAAGAAATAGGTCTTGTCAAAATGGAAGCACCCGGTTTTGTCAATGTTGTTTACTACACAATGACCCGGTTTTGTCTATGAATAGAACCCGGTTTTGTTTATTTTATAAAAAGCAACGTTAACATTGGTACCCTGAAACAAAAAATAAATTTACAAATGGCTGATCATGTGGGTTTTCAAACCAGATACCTTAATAAAGCGTGTGGCCAAGTTTGATTAAATTGTTAAAGAGGAGAAGATTTTTGTAAGATAATTGGCAAAAACGCAAAGAAATGGTAAAAATCGTAATTAAAGGTCAATAATTCTTACAAGGATATCGACCAAGTCGACTTATTCGTATATATTGTCTTGCTGATCATTTTTGCTAATAGTATATAACTTTCATATTTTTCAAGATAATAGACAAAAATGGAAAAAAAATAAGAAATTTGTCATTCAAGGACATTAACTTCTATAAGAATTCGTGTGAGAGTTTTGATGTGTACGGACAAAAGGTAGACCTCAACATTATGAACATATCTGACCCTGTTAAATTTTCTCTGTCTATAGTTGTTTTCAAATAATAGACAAAACTTGCATCCCCTATGTTCTATTTTAAGCAATGTCGGCCATCTTTGTTGACAAGCGGGGCCATCAAAAACTTTTTTAAACTAGATACCCCTATGATGATGAAAAACAGTTAAACATAAGTTCGTCAGACATTTTAAACCAGACATAAGATTGTGGATAAGGTTTGTTAAATTTATTGTAGCCCAGTAATTTCAGAGGAGAAGATTATGTAAAAAATTAACGAAAGACGACGGACGACGGGAGCCAAGTGATGAAAAAAGCTCAATTTTCCCTTGGAGTCAGATGAGCTTAAACCAACCAAGAATTCCAAACAAGATTGCACCGTTTTTGAATTAAAAAAAAAGTCTAACAATTCATAATTAAGGCTTACACGAACGAGATAAACTAATCAGACATGGCAAAACAATTCAGTTGCGGTTTTTTTTTTAACAAAAATAAATACTACGTATTATTTATACAAGAGTGACTGTACGCACTGACATGTCGCGACTGTTGGAATGATCGTTATTGAATTTATTTTGAAGGTCTGTAAGATAAATAATTTAATAAAAGTATCTCATGAAGTTAACATTGTTCATGGAACCATAAAAAAGGTCAAGGTCTGATGAAACCTGCCAGACGGACATGAACACATTACAATCATTAAAACCAACCAAAAAAAAATGAACATTTACCAATTAATCAAGAAAATAAGTTCAAGGTCACTTAAATAGCCATAATTATGCGCCATACGAGCAAACATAGTTGACCTATTACTTATGGTATTAGAGATACGGACTTGAATACGAAATGTTAACCTTGATCATAGATATCAACCATTATCAGCTATTAATTTTGTTAGGAATTCGCTGAACCATGAAAATGAGGTCAAGGGCAATGGACATATGACAGATAGAAACATCGTTACATAAAAGATCTGTGTGCGAGGTATGTTGCAGTCAGGCCAACGTCAATGTACGATAATCATACCACATAAAATAATCATTATTGCATTTTCTCGATTGCCTGAGACTATTATACTAATTTATACTTAGTATTATAGTTACAATTAGGGATAGATGGATTTGATTTTAAATGCATGATTATTGTAATCCTTTTCTCGCCATAAACATTCATTATCTATGGCGATTCTGCAAGCATATATACATTTGTCTGATTATCATGCCATATAATGAACATTTAGCCTTAAGAAGATTTATTTTAAACGATCATAGGAAATATTACACCCCTAGGTAGATTGGATTACTTATAAAGATAACAGTTGTGCAAGAAAATCACATATCAAATTTCAATTTCAATTTTTAGGACCATAAACTCTGATTTTAAGTTTAAACACTAAAATTTACATAATTCATATAAAAAAACGTATGGAGAGCTTGAACCTAAATTTGCGGTTTAACCTTCATTTCTATCTATTTCGCAGTTAGAGTATTTTTTTTTAAATGCAAAGCAAAATTATAACTATTTTTGTTCCAATAAAGTAGGAATTCAAGTGTTTACAGATTCAATTAAATAATAAGTTGTCCTCTGTAAGAAATCGTTTTCCAACCAGCCACCAAACTCCTTTTAATTGATGAAGTTCAATTATGTTATGCGATTATGCCTCTTTTTTTCTTTGACAAAACCGGGTTCTGCCTTGTGAAATCTAGGACAAAACCGGGTTGTACACATTGACGAAACCGGGTGCTTCCATTTTGACATGACCCATTTCTTTCGTTCCATACGCAGAAATACAAGTATTGAGGTGCTCAAAGTGACTAGTTTTGCAATCTCCATGTCAATATCTTTCTTTCCGTACCTTTCTTTCCGTACCATGCGAACAATTTAAGGAGAAATTAAACAAATTCGAGGCAAGGTTCACTCAATTTGTCATTTTGACGTGCATTTTTACTTATTTCTCCGTTAATCTAGAACGGTTGTAGAAAATATTACATCTCACAATAGAAAACAGTTATATATGTATAGATATTCTTCGATCTCATAACAATAACAAATAAATAAACAGAAAACTACCTTTTCTCTATCTATTGATGTTCCGTCACCGTGCCGGATATTAGATACCATCGAGTCCAAACATTTTTTGCCGGGGTAATTTAGACACAGTGATATCATTCGTAAATATAAATCAACATGCAGACATCTTATACGTTCAGGTATTTCACATCCAATATTTTATGATGATATTCTTTACAAAGCACAAAAATGTCGGCATTCACTTCAAAAGCCAACCAAACCTTTAAACAGACTTATTACGAAAGGATATAGTTATGACACTGTTGTCAAGTCATTAAGGATTGCATATTTTGGTATTAATATTGATTCACTCATAGGGTCTTTGCATCGGAAATAAACACATTTATTATAAAACCAGTTGTTGGCATGATACGGGTTATGCTCTTCTCATATATTTTATGATGGTATGATACTAAACCCCTAACGGGAGGGATTGCACTTGATTTTCATATGATGAAGTTATAAATCTTTCAATCAGTTTAATTGAGGTCTGGAGCTAGCATGTCAGTAACTACTAGTAGTCCTTTGTTCATTTATGTATCATTGTCATTTTGCTTAGTTTCTTTTCTTACCTATTCTGACATCGGACTCGGACTTCTTTTACACTGAGTTTTACTGTGCGTATTGCTATGCGTTTCTTTATTCTACATTGGCTAGAGGTATAGGGGAGGGTTGAGATCTCACAAAACATGTTTAACCCCGCCGCATTTCTGAGCCTGTCCCAAGTCAGGAGCCCCTGGCCTTTGTTAGTCTTGTATGTTTTTAAATTTTACTTCATTTATATGTTTTGGAGTTTAGGGTGACGTCCATTTTCACTGAACTAGTACACAATTTTATTTACTAGGGCTGGGGGCCAGCTGAGGACCACCTCCGGGTGCGGGATTTTCTCGCTGCGTTGAAGACCCATTGGTGGTCTTCGGCTGTTGTGTGCTCTTTGGTCGGGTTGTTGTCTCTTTGACATATTCCCCATTTCCATTCTCAATTTTATGTCATATTTCATATTCATTATCGTATTACACTGACGCTAAACGAATGTTAATACAAACTTGTGACGTAAATCTATTGTTATAACTCTCCATTATATTCCAGGAATGGACAGTTATTTAAATTGGACTTTCTCTATAACTTAAAACACACTTGGGACGTAAATCGATTGTTATAACTCTCCATTATTTTCCAGGAATGGACAGTTATTTCCTATTATCCGTCTTTAATTAGGCGTATGGAATACCCTGAGGGAAAAATCTTTGTGACTAGTACCTAGACTTTGTAACCGATGACAACAATTTACCTAGAAGACTTGCCACAAGTGCATTTGATATTATACATTTATTATACCTGAGGGAGATATGAAGATTTGTTTACTCAAGAATATTCATATCTCCACTGCCTATACTTTGTTTACTATCAATACATTAATTATTATTTTGCATACATTTTTTTTCTTATCCGCTTGTTTTTATAAGTAAAACTAAACATACACATTGATAAACAGTACGGTTCAAAAGTTCATCATTAGTCTTTTTGTTTTATCGTCTGAAATAAATTTGAACATGATGATTTTTGCTATCACTATTTTAAGAAGAATAAGATGTTCAAAACGTTATGTACATTAACCGCGCGTAACGTCGCACGATGTAATCCCGACATTTCAGAGGGAAATATGATCCTCAGAAGGGAATATTATAGGATTAAACGCTTTTTTAAAGGAATTTATTGGTGTTTAAACTCGACCAAGTCACTCACAAACAAATAAAAGTCCGAAGGACTTTTATGATATGTTTGTGAGTGACTTGGTCCAGCTTATACACCAATAAATTCCTTTAAAAAGGCGTTTAATCCTTATAATTCTTTAAAATTGGAGATAAGGAATATATTTTTTCACACACGTAACCTCTATCACACTTAAGTTGTATATTTGTGTCATTGAATAGGCCTGGCGCACGAATATATTTGTTGGTTAACGCAAAAATATGTACTCCATGAAATTTGCTATCTGATTAAAAATAAACTACAAAAACTCTTATTATCATCCAAACGAATGTTTTTGTGTTTAATTTTTAATTTCACGATTAACGTGCATAGAAAATAAATTTTGTTAACGTCGGTGTTATTGTCGCCGCCATCTTGTTTACATTGGTTACGAAAAGAAGTTCGGTCAACGTCGTCTATCGAAAAATAAACAACGTCAAGATCAACTACCGGATGTCTTCTCGACCAATCATATCAACGTATTCCCTAGTATGCAAATCATATAAGAATTATGAAGATTTGTTCAATGACACGTGGGATAGTTTCAACCAATCAAATATTTATTAATATGTATAAACAGTGGAATAATTATATTTGTCCCCTCTAACATTGTTTCCTATCAAAATGCAGTAATTTTACTTAAAACCCCCTTTTGAATTAATGTTCCATATTACTGCGTATTTTCATAGGAAAGGTGAAAGAGAAAAAAATGAAATAAAAAATGTACTTGTAAGAAGTGATTACAAACATGAAACAAGGAATACATCTGAACTTGTGTTCGTTGTATCGGTGTTAAGGGGACATGACGACTGAAACTAAAAAAACAGAATATTGGAGCACTGCATATTTATTACTATACTCAGACATTTCCAACATCAAAACACAACACTGACTGAAATATTACACTTCACTTCATGGAAATATTCAATGTAATTGACAAATTGCCATCAGATTTGGATATTTTGAACTTCCCGGAATCATCGTATTCACTATCGGTTTGTCCTTGGATAACGGAATTGATTTTCCTTTTCTGTTTTTCATTTGTTCTTTTGTAATTTCTTACAGCATTCTATCTATGACCCGTGACCTCGCATATTAATTGCTCATCTACACCAGATATTCAGTTCCATCAGTTTTTACACACTTCACAAATAAATCGGGAAATGGAATAATTCAATTCATCAAGCGACATTTCAGCCAGATCTACGCGAATTGGACTAAGTCCCACATTTGGATCATTCGCCCTAATATTTCTGGTAGATTTCCATTGTTTGAATAAGGTCGTGGCCCTCTTGATTTTGCTCATCATCGGGTACTGTCAGCAAACCTATAATATTAATACCCAATAATAAATATTCAAGCACACACGCAGCAAAAATACATATCTACTCTATATTTCAATAATAGTATGAGGTATATATGAGAGAGAGAGAGAGGAATTTATAAAAATGTATGATTAGGGTAGACGTTAACGAGACAGCAACCTAACGATATAAAAAAATGGTCTATGAAGGTCAGCATACACGACTAAAAAACAAATTTCTATAATACGAATATTTTCTAATAATGTATGAATGAAGGGAGACGTGGTGTATACATCAATGAGACAGCAACCCAACGATACAATATAAAAGATATCTAGATAGAAGACAACATATACAATTTTCGGGCCTCCGCTCCATAATTTCCCAGGAATGGACAGTTATTTGGACTTTCTCTATAACATAAATCCAAATCAAGCATGATTTTTTACCTGCATGCTTTCTAGTAACCATTAAAAATTTCCTCCTTACCTGTAACATCTTTTCATAACTGTATTCTGTATTCAGGCGTTGTAACCTGTAGGTGCCTTACGTCATTAGCTATATATATTTTCATGTTGTTTTTTCTATTTGTTTGTTTTAAGGTTCAGTTCTAATATTTTCGTTTATGACCGTGTTATTTCTTTGACTACTATTGTTCAATGGTATATTTATATTATTTGTAGTTATTATTGTATATATACTGTTAATAAATAGTTACGAAATCATATGACCATTTGGGAAAAATACCCAGCGACATTAACATTACAACAAAATAGACACAAAGTGCAGATCTGAGAGTACTCTCAGTTACTGACAGCTAGTTCAAAGCAAATAACAACAAATAAAAAAAATCATGTATCTAACACTAAAATGTGTTTACTTTTTACAATTTTAAAGGAATTGTGCATGGGCTACAAATCGTATGAAATTGTAAAGCAATGCATGCCCAGTCCAACAAACAATTGTAAAACTGTGCACTTCATAAAGCATGCATAGTTTCTCAAATGTTTGACCAGAACCGGTTGCATATTACTTTACGTGCATTATAACACGCACAGTTTTAAAATTGTTTTCATCAACTCCGCTACATTACTTTTCGTGAATATATATATAAAAGAAGATGTGGTATGATTGCCAATGAGACAACTCTCCACAAATGACCAAATGACACAGAAATTAACAACTATAGGTCACCGTACGGCCTTCAACAATGAGCAAAACCCATACCGCACAGTCAGCTATAAAAGGCCCCGAAATGACGACAATGTAAAACAATTCAAACGAGAAAACTAACGGCCTAATTTATGTACAAAAAATGAACGAATAACAAATATGTAACACATAAACAAACGACAACCACCGAATTACAGGCTCCTGACTTGGGACAGGCACATACATACAGAATGTGGCGGGGTTAAACATGTTAGCGGGATCCCAAACCTCCCCCTAATCCTGGGTCAGTGGTGCAACAGGACAAAGAACTGTACAAAACAGTAAACAAATAACGCATATAATTAACAGTAACAACCACTCAATTACAGGCTCCTGACTTGGGACAGGCACATATAGAATGTGGCGGGGTTAAACATGTTAGCGGGATCCCAACCCCCCTTACCTGGGACAGTGGTGTAACAGTACAATATAAGAACGAACGATAAAAATCAGTTGAAAGAGGCTTAACTCATAAGATGGATAAAATACAAATACTACAAATATAAGTGGACGTGGCCGGGTAGTTGTAAATCCAAACAACAAAAAGACACTAAGTACAGATCTGAGAGTACTCGCAGTTACTAACAGCTAGTTCAAAGTCACTAACAACTAATCAAAAAAATCATGCATCTAAGACTAAATTATCAATCCGTACACATCCAACATCCAATGGATTTAGTGTAAGGACGTCATAAACAGTCAAAGAAAAACATGACCTTGTGCAATGCCAAGATACAGGTATCGACAGATTGTAGATCCATGAATGTGTATATGTATATACCAATAATATTTAGTTTGCTTTTAATTTACTGATAACAAAATCAATATTAGTACCAATAAAAACAATATTTAATGATCTAATTACAGTGTTGAATTGGTCACCTTTAAGAATTAGTTTATTTAAAGGATCGATAAGTTTACCAGGGTCGTTTCTAAATTTTCCGGGCACGGTAAACAATATTGCCGTAAAAATGAGGATGTGCAATCCCGTTTGAAATAAGTTTTCTACAGGTACAACCAAACTTCAAAACCAAATCTTTATATCTGTGGAAGAATTTAGTAAAGGTTTTAAGTAATTTGTGGTAACGAAATCCCTGGCTTAATAATTTACCAGTAATACATAGATTACGTTCGTTAAAATCAAAAACGTCACAACAGACACGGGCATAGCGAACGAGTTGTGAAATATAAACACCGTAAGATGGTGCCAAAGGAACATCAGCACCCAAAAAGGGAAAATTAACAATAGGGAACGAAAAATCGTCCCTTTTGTCGTAAATTTTATATGTACTGTTCAGTTTTACAATTTCCATGGGGAATTATGCATGGTGTGTAGATCGGATGAAAATTGTAAAACAATGCATGGCTAGTTGATCAACAAACAATTGTAAAACTGTGCATTATGTAAATTATAAGGGGTCTTATAAAGCTTGCTCGGTTTCACAATTAATTGCCCAATTCAGATTGATGTTTTCTTGCTCCAATTCATACGATCATATTGTTATTATAAGATCATATTAATAGGAGCAAGAGCATTAACTAAATAAATAAATAATTTAAAATTTTAAAGAAATTTTAATTCAATAGAACAAATTTAGAATATAGCAAAGTGCTCTCGGCCAATGAAATTGTAGGCTTTTGTGTTACTTAATTGTGAAGAATGAATGAAATCATGTTCTTAGTAAGCGATTATCCTATTGTTAAGGCCTTCTTCAGTTCAAACCAAAGAGTTTCTATATATGATTGAAATAATTTGTGATTAAAACTGACTAAAAGTTGAATTTAAAAAAAAATAAAATGCTCCGCTGGGCGGTTTGATACGACCGCAGAGGTCGAACCCTGAACAGTTGGGGCAAGTATGGACACAACATTCAAGCTTGATACAGCACTGAATTTGGATTGTGATTAAATATTTGACACAGCATAGGTTTCTGACACAGAATGAATGTGGTCTAAGAACTTAAAAAATTTTAATTTACCTATTCAAACCATATCATTATTATTTGCTTTTATATATAAATCAGAAATAACCAATTTAAAATGGAAAATTTTAAAGAAAAAACAGGGGAAAAAAAAAAAACCCAAATTTTTTGAACCTCCTTATGATTCATCACCCCCAAACTTAATCCCAGCCTTCCCTTTGTGGTACGGCACATTGCAGTACAATTTCAGAGAGATCCATACACTTGAACACAAGTTATTGTCTGGCAACTAGAAAATGCTTATTTTTGGTCCCTTTTTTGACCCCTATTTCTAAACGTTCTGGGCAATTACCCCCAAACTCAATTCCAGCTTTCCCTTTGTGATATGGAACCTTGTAGTACAATTTCAGAAAGATCCATACACTTAAACACAAGTTATTGTCATGAAACTAGAAAAATTGTTGTTTTTTCCCCTTTTTGGTCCCTAATTCCTATAATTTTGAGGAAATTACCCCCAAAATCAATCCCAGCCTTCCCTTTGTGGTATGGTACCTTGCAGTACAATTTCAGAGAGATCCATACACTTGAACACAAGTTATTGTCTGGAAACTAGAAAAATGCTTATTTTTGACCCCTTTTTAGCCGCTTATTCCTTAACGTTCTGGGCAATTACCCCCAAACTCAATTCCAGCTTTCCCTTTGTGATATGGAACCTTGTAGTACAATTTCAGAAAGATCCATACACTTACACACAAGTTATTGTCATGAAACTAGAAAAATGGTTGTTTTTCGCCTTTTTGGGCACCTAATTCCTACAATTTTGAGGCAATTACCCCCAAAATCAATCCAAGCATTCCCTTTGTGATATGGAACCTTGTGGTACAATGTCAGAGAGATCCATACACTAACACACAAGTTATTGTCTGGAAGTTACAAAAATGCTTATTTTTGGCCCCTTTTTGGCCCCGTATTCCTTAACTGTTGGTACCATAACCCCCAAAATCAATCACAACCTTCCTTTTGTGGTATTAAACCTTATGGTAAAATTTCATAGAGATCCATTAACTTAAACTAAAGTTTTAGTGCGAAAACCAATGTGTCTTCGGACGACGACGACGCGTCATACCAACTGCATACCAATATACGACCGCAAAAATTTTGCGGTCGTATAAAAAGGAAGTCATGCATTTATTACAAACATTGCACTGACAGTGAAACTAATTCTTAAATACAACCAATCAAGAGATCATTTGAGCCTTGAGCACTTTAACATATTCTAAGTTTGTAAGAGAATGATAATCCCTTTCTTCATGATAAGTGCTTGCTAACGCTCGTACTTAATCATGAAGAAAAGGATTATCATTCTCTTACATGTATATGTAATCATTTAGATATTTCTTGAAGTTTCGTAATACAAATCGTTAATGACCACGTAGAAATGATTACACTGCGAGTGAAATTCACTATATTTCATATTGGCTCTATAAATTAGTGAAATTTAAATTCAGCAATAATTTGACTTTGATGACAAAATACGTAAAAGTACCTGACAAATACAAAATCAACAAGTTTTGACACATAAGAGTACTAATGATGCCATTATGACCTCATAATTGTGCACTCTTTAAAAGAGTATCATAATTTTGACTAATTTTTGGTTAAAGTTCAATAGTTTTTGCTTCAAACGACATTGGCCACATGCAAGGACTATAATGATTTTTGTTAGGATATGTATCTGATCCAAATACATCTTTATATAACAAATTTATTTTGGTCTATGGGAATGTCCAATGTTTTTCAGAGGGAAACAGACCTAACAAATTCATAATAAAATGCTCCGCTGGGCGCAGTTTGATACGACCGCAAAGGTCGAAACCTGAACAGTTGGGGCAAGTATGGACATAACATTCAAGCTTGATACAGCACTGAATTTGGATTGTGATTAAATATTTGACACAGCATAGGTTTCTGGCACAGAATGAATGTGGTCTAAGAACTTAATTTTTTTTAATTTACCTATTCAAACCATATCATTTTTATTTGCTTTTATATATAAATCAGAAATAACCAATTTAAAATGAAAAATTTTATAGAAAAAAAAATGAAAAAAAATCCCCCCCCCAAATTTTTTGAACACCCTTATGATTCATCCCCCCAAACTCAATCCCAGCCTTCCCTTTGTGGTATGGTACCTTGCAGTACAATTTCATAGAGATCCATACACTTGAACACAAGTTATTGTCTGGAAACTAGAAAAATGCTTGTTTTTTGGCCCCTTTTTGGTCCCATATTCCTAAACATTTAGGGCAATTACCCCAAACTCAAACCCAGCTTTCCCTTTGTGATATGGAACCTTGTAGTACAATTTCATAAAGATCCATACACTTACACACAAGTTATTGTCCTGAAACTAGAAAAATGCTTGTTTTTTGCCCCTTTTTGGCCCCTTATTTCTAAAATTTTGAGGCAATTACCCCCAAACTCAATCCCAGCCTTTTCTTTGTGGTATGGTACCTTGCAGTATAATTTCAGAGAGATCCATACACTAACACACAAGTTATGTCTGGAAGTTACAAAAATGCTTAAATTTGGCCCCTTTTTGGCCCCTAATTCCTTAACTGTTGGTACCATAACCCCCAAAATCAATCCCAACCTTCCTTTTGTGGTATTGAACCTTATGGTAAAATTTCATAGAGATCCATACACTTAAACTAAAGTTAGAGTGCGAAAACCAATGTGTCTTCGGATAACGTCATACCAATATACGACCACAAAATTTTTTTGCGGTCGTATAAAAATCGGTAATCTGAGTAAAATCCTGTAAATATCAAACTGTAAAGCTGTCGAAATGGTTAAAATAAACAGCAAATAGAAAACTAGTCAAGTAAATCTATCTAAATTTGCATATTTAAGATAATAATTAACTGTTTTAACATTTGATATTGCAAAGTTCAATTTTGGGGGCCAAATTAAGGCCTTCGTTGCCATACTCCTTTAGGCCGACAAACACAGTTTTAGTAGTTTCGATCTACAGTACTGGTACACATTTTGGCTTTAACTGATTCCCGTAAAGCATTTGTCGATCTTGTAATCAAGTTCAATTTTATTTATACTGTCAAATTGAAAAAAAAATCTTTTAAAACAAAACAAATAGATGCATTATATTTTGCCATTGCCAATGATTGGCGTCATTGTCTTAAGGGGAACATTAAAGATCTCGCTTGCTCTCGCTTAGTATCTTACTATATAAATCCTTGCTCTCGCTTAGTATCTTACTATATAAATCCTTGCTCTCGCTTAGTATCTTACTATATAAATCCTTGCTCTCGCTTAGTATCTTACTATATAAATCCTTGCTCTCGCTTAGTATCTTACTATATAAATCCTTGCTCTCGCTTAGTATCTTACTATATAAATCCTTGCTCTCGCTTAGTATCTTACTATATAAATCCTTGCTCTCGCTTAATATCTTACTATATAAATCCTTGCTCTCGCTTAGTATCTTACTATATAAATCCTTGCTCTCGCTAATGTTTAAGGCAAACATTTTAAGAAATCAATAATTAAATGTGAACTAAATTTAAAATTAAACGTTGTCATTTTTTTAAATTTCCATTTTAATTGTTAAATTCTCAATTAGACGTCTTTTCCGACTTATTTGTACTTTGTATTTACTGTATTCAAGACTCGCGAAAGAGTAATAACAGAAATCATATTTTATAATAGGCCATATACATGTATAACATTTTACTATTAATTACCTCAGTAATTCTACCTATCATTTCAAGTTTCTTAGATTTTTAATATTTAGAAATTATGATTCTACAAATTAGACGGAATAGTTTTTAGACGCCCGACTTAGTAGAAAATTTGTATGGTATACACTAATCCGTCCGTGCTTCTGTCCGCCCGTCAACACTCTATAGACCAATATAAAAAGTAAGTAGATGTGGTATGATTGCAAATGAGACACTTACTCTCCACCAGAGACCAAATGACATAGAAAAAACCGTACGGCCTTCAACAAGTAGCAAAACTAATACTAACAAAACGAATAGCCCAGAAGGTAGTCAGTGTCATCTTTCATTTTCAATTTTTTATTTTCAATAATTCTGTCAAACAGAGGGGAGGGAGGGAAGTGAGGGGAGGGAGGGGGAACAAACTTTCCTTTTTAAAGTGGAGTAGAAGGAGATTTCGAAAAAATGTTACATTCCACGGGCGGCGTTTCTGGAAACTTATTTTAAAGCAGAAAACATCTAACAAAAACAGACCGGACGTGGCAGGGTATACATCCCTAATGTCACCGCATGAACTATTTGTTTGTTTATTATTGCATTGTTTTTCACGTTTTTCTATTTTATACATGTATTCATATCATATTTCATATTCATTATCGTATTACATTGACGCTTGACGAAGTACAAATCCAAATCAAGCACGCCTTTTTACCTGCATGCTTTCTAGTTACCAGTGGCGGATTCAGAGGGGGGCGTAGAGGGCGTACGCCCCCCCCCTTTTCTTGCACTTTTCTTTTCTTTTTTCTTTTGTAAAATGATTAATCAGACTAGACTTCGTAAACTTTGCCATTTCCCGCGTATTTAATTTTTATGCAACAATTCTTTACTTATAAAGATATGTTTCGCTCGTATTTACTGTAATATATTATTGATTATATCAAAATCATGTGATTCGCTACGGTGGAGTTGACCAGTGCATCGAAAAAACGTCACTCAGTCATTTTGAAATTCAAATTACAGTAACACATTGCTTAGGCTGAGAATGACAAGCATGACACCTTCAAAGCGACAAAGGATTGAGCAAGAACGTATTTATTGCCTTCTATTTCACAATTCCACCAAACAGAAAGTAATACTCTTATTACACTCTCGTGAAAAAAAAGTTACACAGCAATATTATTTACCTACGAAAACATGTTTAACCCCACACGCCCCAGCCTATTAATAACATAGCTAAATAATGATCCCCAGTCAATAAGCTCTAGATAGATTTAAAGTCTAAGGTATGGACCATTTGATTTGAGGGGGCAATCTGAGATATTTGAGAGAAATTTCAAAAATTCTGACCCTGATTTTTGCCTAAAACAAAAATTCTGGCCGTATCTGGATTGAAAACGATAATCTTGTCCACTTTTTTGCTATTAGAAACAAAAATTCCGAACAGAATTATTTAGCATTAAATAAACATGATGAACAGAAAAACGGGCGTAATTTTTTTGAGGCCTGGGGTTTGCATGTAAATCCCATATCTGACCGGAATGTCTGTTTCGTCGAACTGATAAAATTAATACTTTTTTCAAGGCTCGACTGCAACCTGCCTGCTGGGTGTGGCCTTTATGTCTCCATTTGTCGACCGTCATTCATAAGTTCGTTGTCATTTCAGACTCATTCGTAGCCTTTGGTTGATTTGGAACCCCTCACTTCCCTTGTTGGGTGAAACATTTCAACCAAACATTTGGATGAAAATCGTGTCGGTTGTATTGTAAATTTCATTGACTAGCCCGGCGTATATCTTGTTTACAACAAGAAATCCGTGAGGTTTTGCTAAATAAACATACAACAAACGAGAATTTTCCATGTCAATTTTTTACTGACAAGTCCCACATCAAATATATTAGTATATAGCTTTGGATCCATCCAATCATTTTATAATAGACAATTAATGGGGAGAATACGGCATCAAAAATGTCCAACCCTTACACTTGAACTATAAAATATACATGCCCCACGTCAGGAAACGTTAAAAAAGTGCATTTTACACTTATTTTATGTTTTTTAGCCAACAAAAGGTCCAAACACATTTTCGCCTCGCTCCGCTCGGCGAGATTTACATACTTCGCCCCCCCCCCCCTTTCCAAAATCCTGGATCCGCCCCTGGTTACCGCCAAAAATCCCTTCTTACCTGTAATATTTTTTCATAACAGTATTCTGTATTCAGGTGTAGGAACCTGCAGATAACTTGTGCCAATTTTATATATTTACAGGTTAGTTTTTTTATTTGTTAGTGTTAAGGTTCAGTTCTAATATTTAATAACTGTGTTATTTCTTTGACTACTATTGTTCAATGGTATATCTATACTATTTGTAACTTTCATTGTATATAGATATAAGAAGATGTTGTATCATAAGTGCTAATGAGACAACTCTCCATTCAAGTCAATATATATATTTGTTTTGCATGCACACGTATAAAAATTGCGGTTTTTATCCAACACAATCATAGGTTTGAACGTTGTTTTCAATTTAGACTTGTTTATATTTTTTCGTTTGGGCTTGTATTATATTTGCCATCAGGTTTATATGATCCGTTCATCCTATTTTGACTCTTTCAAAATTCAAGAGTCTATTATTAAGAAATTAGTAAATTATATGGCCTTCCAAATGCCGTTTTGATTCCTAACATCACCGAAGAGACATTAATTGTCGAAATCCGGATATGGTGTACAATTTTTTGCACCTCATGTTTGCGGTATACCATCTTTTCCGCAAGTTTATTGTTTTCTGTTTGGTAATAAATTAATAATAAGATCTATTTTGTTACATCTTGTGATCCGTTTATTTGGTAGTCAGCAGGGTTTAAGAACATCAGTTGTTCGACCTGCTAGTCAAATGCGTTTTGTTTAAAAAGACTCACTTTTTTTTGTCTTTTGGAAATTGTTGTTTGTGCTGTATTTAGACCCCTCTACCAAGAAATTTGTTTTGCATGCACACGTATAAAAATTGCAGTTTTTATCCAACGCAATCATAGGTTTGAACGTTGATATATATATATATATATATATATACAGACAAAATATTTGTGGGCACTAACGAAATTATATAGCCATATGGGGAAAATACTCGGGGACACTAACAACAAAAAAGCCACAAAGTACAGATCTGAGAGTACTATCAGTTACTGACAGCGATAGTTCAAAGCAAATAACAACTAATGAAAAATTCATGTATCTTAGACTAAAATGTGTTTACTTTTTACAATTTAAGAGGAATTGTGAATGGTGTACAAATCGTACTAAAATTGTAAATCGATGTCCAACACACAATTGTAAAACTGTGCACTACATAAAATATTTAAGCATGCATAGTTTCTCAATTGTTGACCGACTTTACGTGCATTAGCACACACAGTTTTAAAATTGTTTTGATCAACTCGGCTACATACTCAGGGGCCGATCCAGGATTTTAGTTTGGGGGGAGGGGGGGGGGGGGGCGCAAACAATTTTTTTTAGGTAAAATTATCGAAATATTCTTTATTAAGCTGAGGATAACCTACGCTTTGCAAATTTTAGGAGGGCGCACGCCCGCCACTCCCCCCGCTTGAATCCGCCCCTGTTACTTTGCGTGAACATATGTACGTACTGTTCAATTTTACAATTTCCATGGGGAATAATGCATGGTGTACAGATTGTATGAAAATGGTAAAACAATGTACACAATTATAAAACTGTGCATTACGTAAATTATAAAGCTTGCACAGTTTCACAATTGTTTGCCCAACCCAGCTGCATTATTTTACGTGCATAATTAGCTATATATAAAAAAGAAGATGTGGTATGATTGCCAATGAGACTACTCTCCACAAGAGACCAAATGACACAGAAATTAACAACTATAGGTCACCCGGCGTACGGCCTTCAAAGCTCATACCGCACAGTTAGCCTGGCATCCCGGCCCGATCTAGCTGCGCGTCGCAAGGCTGACAAGATTAGCCAGGACCCCAGGCTAACCGCACAGTCAGCTATAAAAGGCCATGCACACTTTTACAAGTGAATATACATTTATTGCTCATTGTGTACAGTATGTATGAAAACTGTAAAACAATGCATGCCCATGCAGTTTAACAAACAATTTCAAAACTCTGCATTACGTAAATTAATATTAAAGCATGCTTGCAAAGTTTCTCAATTGTTTGACGAATCTGGTTGTTATATTTTGCGACAAAACACCTCTGATCGTCACGGTTCATTAGACCACATTGTCAAAACATTCTCTGTCTAGTTACTTATGATTTGGCGGGTTATTTCTTTTGTTCTAATTACAACTCATATCATGAGCCAGAGGGAATTAATTTCGATGTGAGCAGCTAACACGTTAAACTGGTCCGCCGTTCCATCTATAGCTTCGCACCGATAAGTGAACACAACAGGGGTCCAGTTTACTAACACGTTACATTGAACTGAGTGTTCACAAAGATTTAACATCTTTTTGGTTGGAAAGTTTCTTCTACAAGGTCGGTTTTATTCTTTCTTTATAAATAACATAATAATGGTCTAGTAATAGTAGATTTTACACAGAATGAATGTGCAGTTTATGTTGGTGACTGTCGAAAAGGAGTATTATAAAGACAATCAGAAAAGTGGAGATGACTCTGTGGAAATGTTTCATTTGTGTCGCAATAAATAATATTTTTTTTTAATTTTCACATGATATAACATTAATTATAACAGAGACATATATTATTATATGTCTCTGATTATAATAAAATGGTAAATTTATTTTTATTTGTTTCTAAGAGGAAAAAAATAAAATATGAAACATAAGAATTTCACAAGTGAAGAATTTAATATCATGACTATAAATAGTATTTGACTGAATTTGAAATGGAAAAAGGTAATGCAGAAATAATGTTTGTTTTGTGGGGAAAGATATAGATAATAAACCATGTAAGAAAATGTTGTTGAAAATAGGAGCATACAGTTTTTACATCATGAAATAAAAACAGAGCAGTGCTGTTAGTAAATTTAATTTTAAAAGTCAGTAAGGCCATGTGAGTTTTGTCCCTTACATAATGATGAGGTATATAAATGAATGACCATTTGTACTTGGGACGCTTTAGTAGGCAGTACAGATGGTTAAAAATGTTTGTCAAAAACACTTGGCATCATACATATATTGCAATAAGCATTTTTTTGTGTATTTAATCATGTTTTTATTTATTTGACTGTCTGGCAGACCTAAAATGTTAGTTTCTAATGCAAATACTAAATATGATTCCCCTCAACTAAATTAGTTAATGTTATGCTTCAATAGTACCATGTGCTGTTGACAGTTGTTAAAAGAGTTCTGATAGATTATACAAATGTTTCAACCGTCTTACCTTGCAGTTCACATGCACTTTTATATATGGGTTGTCTGTTTTTAAATCTGAATTCCATACATATATATATATATATATACATGTAATGTATATCATAGCAATAAACTGAGCTTAATGCAAAGGACTTTAAAACTACACTTAGACAGAAAACTCAATTCAGTGATATACTTTGTAATACTGGATATAATCATGATAACTTGAATAATTCACAACTGATTGTTACCAAACTCCATGGCGATCCTGAAAAAAATATAAAAAAATGTTTCTACTAGAATACAAAGTAAGCTATCACAAATATTCAGTGCTAATCTAGTTGTAGTTACTACTTGCACAATATATATGCCAAGAGCTGACCGTGCCTCTCATTTTGACACATAAAATGACTTCAACCTTAATAATATTGTGACCAAGCAGAAGGGAAAAAAATAATTGTCTGATCAGGACGTTTTGCCATTAAACTCAATGTTAAGTTTGGACTTATTGTGCATCTTGAAATTGATGAAAAAAAATTAAATTGGATATCTAAACATTGCTAAAAGGAATTTAATCAGAAGCAAAATAAATGATTCTGTAGAAACAAATGCATGAAGATATCATTCTAGACAATTATGGTTGTTAATAAGTCCATAACTCTAGAAGGTGGAAGACCTGGATGCTTCATACTTTGTATATAGATGCCTTATGTTATGAAGTTTCTGTCTGTCATATGACCATTGTCCTTCATTTTCATGGTTCAGTGAATACTTGAAAAAAAAGTTTAATTTTTTTATAATGTTAATTTCTCTTATTATGAGTAATAGGATAATTATATTTAGTATGTGCATACCTTGCAAGGTCCTCATGCCTGTCAGACAGTTCATCTGACCTCGACCTCATTTCATGAATCAGTAAACAAGGTTAAGTTTACAGGTCAAGTTCACATCTCAGATACTATAAGCAATAGGTCTACTATATTTGGTGTATGGAATGCTTGTAAGGTGTGCATGTCCAATTGACAGGTGTCATCTGACCTTGACCTCATTTTCATGGTTCAGTGGTTAAAATTAAGTTTTTGTGTTTTTTTTTCTAATACTATATGCAATAGGACAACTTTATTTGGTGTATGGAAATATTTTACGATGTACATGTCAGTCTGGTAGGTTCAATTTGATCTTGACCTCATTTTCACGGTTCATTGCTCAGTGTTCAGTTTTTATGTGTTTGGTCTGTTTTTCTTAAAATATAAGCAATACGTCAAATATATTTGGTGTATGAAATGATTGTTAGGTGTATATGTCTGTCTGGCAGGTATCATCTGACCTTGACCTCATTTTTATGGTTCATTGGTCAATGTTAAGATTTTATGTTTTGGTCTGGTATTCAATTACCATAAACAATAGGTCAACTACATTTGGTGTATGGAATAATTGTAAGGTGTACATGTCTGTCTTGCAGGTATCATATGACCTTGACCTCAATTTTATGGTTCATTGGTAAATGTTAAGTTTTTGTGTTTTGGTCTGGTATTCATGGATCTTTAAAAATGTGAAGTTTATGTGATACTTGTAGTAAAACCGTTATCTTTAAGATTTTCAACATAAAATCAATTGTCAGTAAAGCAGGAGAGACATTTCAGCGTGTGCACTCTTGTATAATTTTATTGGGGTGTAAAAGCGTTGATGGAAGCACATTTTGTCAGCACTTCAGATTAAAAATGTGTGCAAGATCAACCCTTTTACAACCCTAGTTATATAGCTGAGAGGGTGAGAGAGATTGTCACCTCTAAAAAAAAAACAATGTCAACCTTAGTGTCACATAATTATAATGACTTTTTATGAAATTAAGGTTTGTATAGGTTTTTTTTAATGCATTATTTTAACAATGTCATGGATAGCCTGTGGAGTCATAGCTGTTGTATTTCATACAGAGTTTGGGTGCCTCATGATTACTGTCAGTATTTTGTCATTACAATTGTACTTAAAACTGTTAATAAGTTGTAAGGTAATAAAATCAGTTTTCCCTGGAGAAACAGCTTGAAAATTTATTACAAATTAGTCCAAAATTTCTTTTCAAATTTATACTCTAATGAAAAAAGTATACTTGTACTCCAATTTAGGATTTGAATTAAAACATGCATCACATTAATTTCTGAATTAATTATAACAGCAAACAGTCTCTTAACATTGACAATTTGAAAACCCTTTCTCTAATAGTCTCACCTGTACGAAAGTAAAGTTTCTGATTGTCAATTTGGATATCTACATATTTAGTAGATTTTTTTAAAGTAATTTGGAAAATATGACTCGATTTAGATTGTTTGAAATTCAGTTGAATTTTAATCATTTCTGTTCAAAATGTATACATCAGATTGTTTTGGTTAGCCACCAACTTCTGATAATTTGACAGGAACATTAATTTCGGAAATAATGATTATATCATTAAACCGTCTTCATTATTGATTGAAATATAGATTTAAAATGAAAATAAGTGAATGATATATAGTCAAAAAGAGCAATTGACCAATGACGATGGCTGCCATTAATGCCAGTTTTTCTTTATAGATATTTTGAAAGAAAAAAAAATTAAAGTAGCAAATTTTTTAAGTTTTATATTTGGTTCAATATTTTTGACCTTATTTTGTTTTTGTTTCAGATACCAGCTCCAGGATATTTACGTCGGAACAGGTAAAGTATGAATCGGAAAGTAAGTATATTTTTTTTTTTATTTATTAATAGTTGTCCTATAGATATTAAAATAATTTGAATATGTATTATAGATAGACGGCAGCCCAGAGAGAAGAAGAGAGTACAGTCCTAGACCTGGAGACGATTAAATTGAAGATGCCTAGATGCCTAGATGATGATGTAGGTATTTTGTCATTACAATTGTACTTAAACTGTTAATAAGTTGTAAGGTAATAAAATCAGTTTTCCCTGGAGAAACAGCTTGAAAATTTATTACAAATTAGTCCAAAATTTCTTTTTCAAATTTATACTCTAATGAAATATATTTTAATAAAAAAGTATACTTGTATTCCAATTTAGGATTTGAATTAAAACATGCATCACATTAATTTCTGAATTAATTATAACAGCAAATAGTCTCTTAACATTGACAATTTGGAAACCATTTCTCTAATAGTCTCAACTGAACGAAAGTAAAGTTTCTGATTGTCAATTTGGATATCTACATATTTAGTCGATTTTTTTAAAGTAATTTGGAAAATATGACTCGATTTAGATTGTTTGAAATTCAGTTGAATTTTAATCATTTCTGTTCAAAATGCATACATCAGATTGTTTTGGTTAGCCACCAACTTCTGATAATTTGACAGGAACATTAATTTTGGAAATAATGATTATATCATTAAACCGTCTTCATTATTGATTGAAATATAGTTTTAAAATGAAAATAAGTGAATGATATATAGTCAAAAAGAGCAATTGACCAATGATGATGGCTGCCATTAATGCCAGTTTTTCTTTATAGATATTTTGAAAGAAAAAAAAAACTGTTAATAAGTTGTAAGGTAATAAAATCAGTTTTCCCTGGAGAAACAGCTTGAAAATTTATTACAAATTAGTCCAAAATTTCTTTTTCAACTTTATACTCTAATGAAATATATTTTAATAAAAAAGTATACTTGTATTCCAATTTAGGATTTGAATTAAAACATGCATCACATTAATTTCTGAATTAATTATAACAGCAAATAGTCTCTTAACATTGACAATTTGGAAACCCTTTCTCTAATAGTCTCACCTGAACGAAAGTAAAGTTTCCGATTGTCAATTTGGATATCTACATATTTAGTCGATTTTTTTAAAGTAATTTGGAAAATATGACTTGATTTAGATTGTTTGAAATTCAGTTGAATTTTAATCATTTCTGTTCAAAATGTATACATCAGATTGTTTTGGTTAGCCACCAACTTCTGACAATTTGACAGGAACATTAATTTCGGAAATAATGATTATATCATTAAACCGTCTTCATTATTGATTGAAATATAGATTTAAAATGAAAATAAGTGAATGATATATAGTCAAAAAGAGCAATTGACCAATGATGATGGCTGCCATAAATGCCAGTTTTTATTTATAGATATTTTGAAAGAAAAAAAATTAAAGTAGCAAATTTTTTAAGTTTTATATTTGGTTCAATATTTTTGAACTTATTTTGTTTTTGTTTCAGATACCAGCTCCAGGATATTTACGTCGGAACAGGTAAAGTATGAATCGGAAAGTAAGTATATTTTTTTTTTATTTATTAATAGTTGTCTAATAGATATTAAAATAATTTGAATATGTATTACAGATAGATGGGAGCCAACAGAGAAGAAGAAGACAGTACAGTCCTAGACATGGAGATGATTAAATTGTAGATGCCAAGATGATGATGTAGGTATTTTGTTGTTACAATTGTAAAACTGTTAATAGTTGTAAGGTAATAAAATCAGTTTTCCCTGGAGAAACAGCTTGAAAATTTATTACAAATTAGTCCAAAATTTCTTTTCAAATTTATACTCTAATGAAAAAAGTAATACTTGTACTCCAATTTAGGATTTGAATTAAAACATGCATCACATTAATTTCTGAATTAATTATAACAGCAAATAGTCTCTTAACATTGACAATTTGGAAACCCTTTCTCTAATAGTCTCACCTGTACGAAAGTAAAGTTTCCGATTGTCAATTTGGATATCTACATATTTAGTCGATTTTTTTTTAAAGTAATTTGGAAAATATGACTTGATTTAGATTGTTTGAAATTCAGTTGAATTTTAATCATTTCTGTTCAAAATGTATACATCAGATTGTTTTGGTTAGCCACCAACTTCTGATAATTTGACACGCACATTAATTTCGGAAATAATGATTATATCATTAAACCGTCTTCATTACTGATTGAAATATAGATTTAAAATGAAAATAAGTTAATGATATACAGTCAAAAAGAGCAATTGACCAATGATGATGGCTGCCATTAATGCCAGTTTTTCTTTATAGATATTTTGAAAGAAAAACAAATTAAAGTAGCAAATTTTTTAAGTTTTATATTTGGTTCAATATTTTTGAACTTATTTTGTTTTTGTTTCAGATACCAGCCCCAGGATATTTACGTCAGGACAGGTAACATATGCATCGGAAAGTAAGTATATTTTTTTTTTATTTATTAATAGTTGTCTAATAGATATTAAAATAATTTGAATATGTATTACAGATAGACGGGAGCCAACAGAGAAGAAGAAGACAGTACAGTCCTAGACATGGAGATGATTAAATTGTAGATGCCAAGATCATGATGTAGGTATTTTGTTGTTACAATTGTACTTAAACTGTTAATAGTTGTAAGGTAATAAAATCAGTTTTCCCTGGAGAAACAGCTTGAAAATTTATTACAAATTAGTCCAAAATTTCTTTTCAAATTTATAACCCAAAGAAAAAAGTATACTTGTACTCCAATTTAGGATTTGAATTAAAACATGCATCACATTAATTTCTGAATTATTTTTTTAACAGCAAATAGTCTCTTAACATTGACAATTTGGAAACCCTTTCTCTAATAGTCTCACCTGTACGAAAGAAAAGTTTCCGATTGTCAATTTGGATATCTACATATTTAGTCGATTTTTTTTTAAAGTAATTTGGAAAATATGACTTGATTTAGATTGTTTGAAATTCAGTTGAATTTTAATCATTTCTGTTCAAAATGTATACATCAGATTGTTTTGGTTAGCCACCAACTTCTGATAATTTGACACGCACATTAATTTCGGAAATAATGATTATATCATTAAACCGTCTTCATTACTGATTGAAATATAGATTTAAAATGAAAATAAGTTAATGATATACAGTCAAAAAGAGCAATTGACCAATGATGATGGCTGCCATTAATGCCAGTTTTTCTTTATAGACATTTTGAAAGAAAAACAAATTAAAGTAGCAAATTTTTTAAGTTTTATATTTGGTTCAATATTTTTGAACTTATTTTGTTTTTGTTTCAGATACCAGCCCCAGGATATTTACGTCAGGACAGGTAACATATGCATCGGAAAGTAAGTATATTTTTTTTATTTTTTAATAGTTGTCTAATAGATATTAAAATAATTTGAATATGTATTACAGATAGACGGGAGCCAACAGAGAAGAAGAAGACAGTACAGTCCTAGACATGGAGATGATTAAATTGTAGATGCCAAGATCATGATGTAGGTATTTTGTTGTTACAATTGTACTTAAACTGTTAATAGTTGTAAGGTAATAAAATCAGTTTTCCCTGGAGAAACAGCTTGAAAATTTATTACAAATTAGTCCAAAATTTCTTTTCAAATTTATACTCTAATGAAAAAAGTAATACTTGTACTCCAATTTAGGATTTGAATTAAAACATGCATCACATTAATTTCTGAATTAATTATAACAGCAAATAGTCTCTTAACATTGACAATTTGGAAACCCTTTCTCTAATAGTCTCACCTGTACGAAAGTAAAGTTTCCGATTGTCAATTTGGATATCTACATATTTAGTCGATTTTTTTTTAAAGTAATTTGGAAAATATCACTTGATTTAGATTGTTTGAAATTCATTTGAATTTTAATCATTTCTGTTCAAAATGTATACATCAGATTGTTTTGGTTAGCCACCAACTTCTGATAATTTGACACGCACATTAATTTCGGAAATAATGATTATATCATTAAACCGTCTTCATTACTGATTGAAATATAGATTTAAAATGAAAATAAGTTAATGATATACAGTCAAAAAGAGCAATTGACCAATGATGATGGCTGCCATTAATGCCAGTTTTTCTTTATAGATATTTTGAAAGAAAAACAAATTAAAGTAGCAAATTTTTTAAGTTTTATATTTGGTTCAATATTTTTGAACTTATTTTGTCTTTGTTTCAGATACCAGCCCCAGGATATTTACGTCAGGACAGGTAACATATGCATCGGAAAGTAAGTATATTTTTTTTATTTATTAATAGTTGTCTAATAGATATTAAAATAATTTGAATATGTATTACAGATAGACGGGAGCCAACAGAGAAGAAGAAGACAGTACAGTCCTAGACATGGAGATGATTAAATTGTAGATGCCAAGATGATGATGTAGGTATTTTGTTGTTACAATTGTACTTAAACTGTTAATAGTTGTAAGGTAATAAAATCAGTTTTCCCTGGAGAAACAGCTTGAAAATTTATTACAAATTAGTCCAAAATTTCTTTTCAAATTTATACTCTAATGAAAAAAGTAATACTTGTACTCCAATTTAGGATTTGAATTAAAACATGCATCACATTAATTTCTGAATTAATTATAACAGCAAATAGTCTCTTAACATTGACAATTTGGAAACCCTTTCTCTAATAGTCTCACCTGTACGAAAGTAAAGTTTCCGATTGTCAATTTGGATATCTACATATTTAGTCGATTTTTTTTTAAAGTAATTTGGAAAATATCACTTGATTTAGATTGTTTGAAATTCAGTTGAATTTTAATCATTTCTGTTCAAAATGTATACATCAGATTGTTTTGGTTAGCCACCAACTTCTGATAATTTGACACGCACATTAATTTCGGAAATAATGATTATATCATTAAACCGTCTTCATTACTGATTGAAATATAGATTTAAAATGAAAATAAGTTAATGATATACAGTCAAAAAGAGCAATTGACCAATGATGATGGCTGCCATTAATGCCAGTTTTTCTTTATAGATATTTTGAAAGAAAAACAAATTAAAGTAGCAAATTTTTTAAGTTTTATATTTGGTTCAATATTTTTGAACTTATTTTGTTTTTGTTTCAGATACCAGCCCCAGGATATTTACGTCAGGACAGGTAACATATCAGGCCTCTACAATAACTTTTTTTTCAACTTGTCCAGTAGGAGAAGTACATACCAAAACTTACTTGTCCGAATGAAATTGTAACTTGTCCAAAAAAAATCTTAACAATAACCTTTTTTGCATTTTTATTTGATTGAATTAAAACAATAGAACAGAATTTGATTTTCACATATCTTTTGCAATACTTTTCAATAATATGAGTCGAGAACAACTGAATCTAGTCATGTCACATGACATAGTTTCTAGTTTTCATTATTGCAAAAGTCTCATCAGACCCTGAACATGAGGCACTGTCTGATAGGTTTGCCAATGTACACTCATTGGATTTGTATCCTGGTTTTTTTAAGTTGAAAAAAGTGTATTCAAATGCAATCAATTAAAAAAAGAAGATGAGGTATGATTACCAATGAGACAACTCTCTGCAAGAGATCAAATGACACAGAAATTAACAACTATAGGTCACTGTATTGCAAGTATTGTTTTTTCTACATATGATCAAATATGATTTTGTGAATTTTATGGTAAATAATTTCTTAATTTTTATTTAAAAAATATTTTTGTTAAAAAATTAGGGGTATGGTATTTATAAAGCAACAGAATAAGGTAGGGAAACGAGGTACTGATTTGTCTTGGTCCCGACATGTCTCCTGCCTTACCAAACTGTCTATTAATTATGTCTATTAAATATGTCGCCTACGGTGCCAAACTGTCTATTAAACTTGGAGCCGAATCGTTTCCGAGAACCTGCTAAAAAGTACCTGACAAAAAACCAGTTTTAAATTATCGATTGCAAGTAAGCATGTCAAATTAATACTTGTTTTTTGTTTATAATTACTTTGTTCATCAAAGTTGAATTAAATTTATTTTCTGCAGAATAATTTTACTTGTCCCGTCGGACAAGCTTGATATAGCTTTTACTTGTCCGACCTTTTTTTCCTCTGGTACCGGACAATCGGACAAGCGTTATTGTCGAGCCCTGCATATGCATCGGAAAGTAAGTATATTTTTTTTTATTTATTAATAGTTGTCTAATAGATATTAAAATAATTTGAATATGTATTACAGATAGACGGGAGCCAACAGAGAAGAAGAAGACAGTACAGTCCTAGACATGGAGATGATTAAATTGTAGATGCCAAGATGATGATGTAGGTATTTTGTTGTTACAATTGTACTTAAACTGTTAATAGTTGTAAGGTAATAAAATCAGTTTTCCCTGGAGAAACAGCTTGAAAATTTATTACAAATTAGTCCAAAATTTCTTTTCAAATTTATACTCTAATGAAAAAAGTATACTTGTACTCCAATTTAGGATTTGAATTAAAACATGCATCACATTAATTTCTGAATTAATTATAACAGCAAATAGTCTCTTAACATTGACAATTTGGAAACCCTTTCTCTAATAGTCTCACCTGTACGAAAGTAAAGTTTCCGATTGTCAATTTGGATATCTTCATATTTAGTCGATTTTTTTTTAAAGTAATTTGGAAAATATGACTTGATTTAGATTGTTTGAAATTCAGTTGAATTTTAATCATTTCTGTTCAAAATGTATACATCAGATTGTTTTGGTTAGCCACCAACTTCTGATAATTTGACACACACATTAATTTCGGAAATAATGATTATATCATTAAACCGTCTTCATTACTGATTGAAATATAGATTTAAAATGAAAATAAGTTTATGATATACAGTCAAAAAGAGCAATTGACCAATGATGATGGCTGCCATTAATGCCAGTTTTTCTTTATAGATATTTTGAAAGAAAAAAAAATTAAAGTAGCAAATTTTTTAAGTTTTATATTTGGTTCAATATTTTTGAACTTATTTTGTTTTTGTTTCAGATACCAGCCCCAGGATATTTACGTCAGGACAGGTAACATATCAGGCCTCTACAATAACTTTTTTTTCAACTTGTCCAGTAGGAGAAGTACATACCAAAACTTACTTGTCCGAATGAAATTGTAACTTGTCCAAAAAAAATCTTAACAATAACCTTTTTTGCATTTTTATTTGATTGAATTAAAACAATAGAACAGAATTTGATTTTCACATATCTTTTGCAATACTTTTCAATAATATGAGTCGAGAACAACTGAATCTAGTCATGTCACATGACATAGTTTCTAGTTTTCATTATTGCAAAAGTCTCATCAGACCCTGAACATGAGGCACTGTCTGATAGGTTTGCCAATGTACACTCATTGGATTTGTATCCTGGTTTTTTTAAGTTGATAAAAGTGTATTCAAATGCAATCAATTAAAAAAAGAAGATGAGGTATGATTACCAATGAGACAACTCTCTGCAAGAGATCAAATGACACAGAAATTAACAACTATAGGTCACTGTATTGCAAGTATTGTTTTTTCTACATATGATCAAATATGATTTTGTGAATTTTATGGTAAATAATTTCTTAATTTTTATTTAAAAAATATTTTTGTTAAAAAATTAGGGGTATGGTATTTATAAAGCAACAGAATAAGGTAGGGAAACGAGGTACTGATTTGTCTTGGTCCCGACATGTCTCCTGCCTTACCAAACTGTCTATTAATTATGTCTATTAAATATGTCGCCTACGGTGCCAAACTGTCTATTAAACTTGGAGCCGAATCGTTTCCGAGAACCTGCTAAAAAGTACCTGACAAAAAACCAGTTTTAAATTATCGATTGCAAGTAAGCATGTCAAATTAATACTTGTTTTTTGTTTATAATTACTTTGTTCATCAAAGTTGAATTAAATTTATTTTCTGCAGAATAATTTTACTTGTCCCGTCGGACAAGCTTGATATAGCTTTTACTTGTCCGACCTTTTTTTCCTCTGGTACCGGACAATCGGACAAGCGTTATTGTCGAGCCCTGCATATGCATCGGAAAGTAAGTATATTTTTTTTTATTTATTAATAGTTGTCTAATAGATATTAAAATAATTTGAATATGTATTACAGATAGACGGGAGCCAACAGAGAAGAAGAAGACAGTACAGTCCTAGACATGGAGATGATTAAATTGTAGATGCCAAGATGATGATGTAGGTATTTTGTTGTTACAATTGTACTTAAACTGTTAATAGTTGTAAGGTAATAAAATCAGTTTTCCCTGGAGAAACAGCTTGAAAATTTATTACAAATTAGTCCAAAATTTCTTTTCAAATTTATACTCTAATGAAAAAAGTATACTTGTACTCCAATTTAGGATTTGAATTAAAACATGCATCACATTAATTTCTGAATTATTTATAACAGCAAATAGTCTCTTAACATTGACAATTTGGAAACCCTTTCTCTAATAGTCTCACCTGTACGAAAGTAAAGTTTCCGATTGTCAATTTGGATATCTTCATATTTAGTCGATTTTTTTTTAAAGTAATTTGGAAAATATGACTTGATTTAGATTGTTTGAAATTCAGTTGAATTTTAATCATTTCTGTTCAAAATGTATACATCAGATTGTTTTGGTTAGCCACCAACTTCTGATAATTTGACACACACATTAATTTCGGAAATAATGATTATATCATTAAACCGTCTTCATTACTGATTGAAATATAGATTTAAAATGAAAATAAGTTTATGATATACAGTCAAAAAGAGCAATTGACCAATGATGATGGCTGCCATTAATGCCAGTTTTTCTTTATAGATATTTTGAAAGAAAAACAAATTAAAGTAGCAAATTTTTTAAGTTTTATATTTGGTTCAATATTTTTGAACTTATTTTGTCTTTGTTTCAGATACCAGCCCCAGGATATTTAAGTCAGGACAGGTAACATATGCATCGGAAAGTAAGTATATTTTTTTTTATTTATTAATAGTTGTCTAATAGATATTAAAATAATTTGAATATATATTACAGATAGACGGGAGCCAACAGAGAAGAAGAAGACAGTACAGTCCTAGACATGGAGATGATTAAATTGTAGATGCCAAGATGATGATGTAGGTATTTTGTTGTTACAATTGTACTTAAACTGTTAATAGTTGTAAGGTAATAAAATCAGTTTTCCCTGGAGAAACAGCTTGAAAATTTATTACAAATTAGTCCAAAATTTCTTTTCAAATTTATACTCTAATGAAAAAAGTATACTTGTACTCCAATTTAGGATTTGAATTAAAACATGCATCACATTAATTTCTGAATTATTTTTTTAACAGCAAATAGTCTCTTAACATTGACAATTTGGAAACCCTTTCTCTAATAGTCTCACCTGTACGAAAGAAAAGTTTCCGATTGTCAATTTGGATATCTACATATTTAGTCGATTTTTTTTTAAAGTAATTTGGAAAATATGACTTGATTTAGATTGTTTGAAATTCAGTTGAATTTTAATCATTTCTGTTCAAAATGTATACATCAGATTGCTTTGGTTAGCCACCAACTTCTGATAATTTGACACGCACATTAATTTCGGAAATAATGATTATATCATTAAACCGTCTTCATTACTGATTGAAATATAGATTTAAAATGAAAATAAGTTAATGATATACAGTCAAAAAGAGCAATTGACCAATGATGATGGCTGCCATTAATGCCAGTTTTTCTTTATAGACATTTTGAAAGAAAAACAAATTAAAGTAGCAAATTTTTTAAGTTTTATATTTGGTTCAATATTTTTGAACTTATTTTGTTTTTGTTTCAGATACCAGCCCCAGGATATTTACGTCAGGACAGGTAACATATGCATCGGAAAGTAAGTATATTTTTTTTATTTTTTAATAGTTGTCTAATAGATATTAAAATAATTTGAATATGTATTACAGATAGACGGGAGCCAACAGAGAAGAAGAAGACAGTACAGTCCTAGA
This sequence comes from Mytilus californianus, assembly GCF_021869535.1. Taxonomy (NCBI): domain Eukaryota; kingdom Metazoa; phylum Mollusca; class Bivalvia; order Mytilida; family Mytilidae; genus Mytilus; species Mytilus californianus. The sequence goes on from NW_026262679.1 coordinate 80,261,123, forward strand.
CATGGAGATGATTAAATTGTAGATGCCAAGATCATGATGTAGGTATTTTGTTGTTACAATTGTACTTAAACTGTTAATAGTTGTAAGGTAATAAAATCAGTTTTCCCTGGAGAAACAGCTTGAAAATTTATTACAAATTAGTCCAAAATTTCTTTTCAAATTTATACTCTAATGAAAAAAGTAATACTTGTACTCCAATTTAGGATTTGAATTAAAACATGCATCACATTAATTTCTGAATTAATTATAACAGCAAATAGTCTCTTACCATTGACAATTTGGAAACCCTTTCTCTAATAGTCTCACCTGTACGAAAGTAAAGTTTCCGATTGTCAATTTGGATATCTACATATTTAGTCGATTTTTTTTTAAAGTAATTTGGAAAATATCACTTGATTTAGATTGTTTGAAATTCATTTGAATTTTAATCATTTCTGTTCAAAATGTATACATCAGATTGTTTTGGTTAGCCACCAACTTCTGATAATTTGACACGCACATTAATTTCGGAAATAATGATTATATCATTAAACCGTCTTCATTACTGATTGAAATATAGATTTAAAATGAAAATAAGTTAATGATATACAGTCAAAAAGAGCAATTGACCAATATTGATGGCTGCCATTAATGCCAGTTTTTCTTTATAGATATTTTGAAAGAAAAACAAATTAAAGTAGCAAATTTTTTAAGTTTTATATTTGGTTCAATATTTTTGAACTTATTTTGTCTTTGTTTCAGATACCAGCCCCAGGATATTTACGTCAGGACAGGTAACATATGCATCGGAAAGTAAGTATATTTTTTTTATTTATTAATAGTTGTCTAATAGATATTAAAATAATTTGAATATGTATTACAGATAGACGGGAGCCAACAGAGAAGAAGAAGACAGTACAGTCCTAGACATGGAGATGATTAAATTGTAGATGCCAAGATGATGATGTAGGTATTTTGTTGTTACAATTGTACTTAAACTGTTAATAGTTGTAAGGTAATAAAATCAGTTTTCCCTGGAGAAACAGCTTGAAAATTTATTACAAATTAGTCCAAAATTTCTTTTCAGATTTATACTCTAATGAAAAAAGTAATACTTGTACTCCAATTTAGGATTTGAATTAAAACATGCATCACATTAATTTCTGAATTAATTATAACAGCAAATAGTCTCTTAACATTGACAATTTGGAAACCCTTTCTCTAATAGTCTCACCTGTACGAAAGTAAAGTTTCCGATTGTCAATTTGGATATCTACATATTTAGTCGATTTTTTTTTAAAGTAATTTGGAAAATATCACTTGATTTAGATTGTTTGAAATTCAGTTGAATTTTAATCATTTCTGTTCAAAATGTATACATCAGATTGTTTTGGTTAGCCACCAACTTCTGATAATTTGACACGCACATTAATTTCGGAAATAATGATTATATCATTAAACCGTCTTCATTACTGATTGAAATATAGATTTAAAATGAAAATAAGTTAATGATATACAGTCAAAAAGAGCAATTGACCAATGATGATGGCTGCCATTAATGCCAGTTTTTCTTTATAGATATTTTGAAAGAAAAACAAATTAAAGTAGCAAATTTTTTAAGTTTTATATTTGGTTCAATATTTTTGAACTTATTTTGTCTTTGTTTCAGATACCAGCCCCAGGATATTTACGTCAGGACAGGTAACATATGCATCGGAAAGTAAGTATATTTTTTTTTATTTATTAATAGTTGTCTAATAGATATTAAAATAATTTGAATATGTATTACAGATAGACGGGAGCCAACAGAGAAGAAGAAGACAGTACAGTCCTAGACATGGAGATGATTAAATTGTAGATGCCAAGATGATGATGTAGGTATTTTGTTGTTACAATTGTACTTAAACTGTTAATAGTTGTAAGGTAATAAAATCAGTTTTCCCTGGAGAAACAGCTTGAAAATTTATTACAAATTAGTCCAAAATTTCTTTTCAAATTTATACTCTAATGAAAAAAGTATACTTGTACTCCAATTTAGGATTTGAATTAAAACATGCATCACATTAATTTCTGAATTATTTTTTTAACAGCAAATAGTCTCTTAACATTGACAATTTGGAAACCCTTTCTCTAATAGTCTCACCTGTACGAAAGTAAAGTTTCCGATTGTCAATTTGGATATCTACATATTTAGTCGATTTTTTTTTAAAGTAATTTGGAAAATATGACTTTATTTAGATTGTTTGAAATTCAGTTGAATTTTAATCATTTCTGTTCAAAATGTATACATCAGATTGTTTTGGTTAGCCACCAACTTCTGATAATTTGACACGCACATTAATTTCGGAAATAATGATTATATCATTAAACCGTCTTCATTACTGATTGAAATATAGATTTAAAATGAAAATAAGTTAATGATATACAGTCAAAAAGAGCAATTGACCAATGATGATGGCTGCCATTAATGCCAGTTTTTCTTTATAGACATTTTGAAAGAAAAACAAATTAAAGTAGCAAATTTTTTAAGTTTTATGTTTGGTTCAATATTTTTGAACTTATTTTGTTTTTGTTTCAGATACCAGCCCCAGGATATTAACGTCAGGACAGGTAACATATGCATCGGAAAGTAAGTATATTTTTTTTTATTTATTAATAGTTGTCTAATAGATATTAAAATAATTTGAATATGTATTACAGATAGACGGGAGCCAACAGAGAAGAAGAAGACAGTACAGTCCTAGACATGGAGATGATAAAATTGTAGATGCCAAGATGATGATGTAGGTATTTTGTTGTTACAATTGTACTTAAACTGTTAATAGTTGTAAGGTAATAAAATCAGTTTTCCCTGGAGAAACAGCTTGAAAATTTATTACAAATTAGTCCAAAATTTCTTTTCAAATTTATACTCTAATGAAAAAAGTATACTTGTACTCCAATTTAGGATTTGAATTAAAACACGCATCACATTAATTTCTGAATTATTTTTTTAACAGCAAATAGTCTCTTAACATTGACAATTTGGAAACCCTTTCTCTAATAGTCTCACCTGTACGAAAGAAAAGTTTCCGATTGTCAATTTGGATATCTACATATTTAGTCGATTTTTTTTTAAAGTAATTTGGAAAATATGACTTGATTTAGATTGTTTGAAATTCAGTTGAATTTTAATCATTTCTGTTCAAATGTATACATCAGATTGTTTTGGTTAGCCACCAACTCCTGATAATTTGACACGCACATTAATTTCGGAAATAATGATTATATCATTAAACCGTATTCATTACTGATTGAAATATAGATTTAAAATGAAAATAAGTTAATGATATACAGTCAAAAAGAGCAATTGACCAATGATGATGGCTGCCATTAATGCCAGTTTTTCTTTATAGATATTTTGAAAGAAAAACAAATTAAAGTAGCAAATTTTTTAAGTTTTATATTTGGTTCAATATTTTTGAACTTATTTTGTCTTTGTTTCAGATACCAGCCCCAGGATATTTACGTCAGGACAGGTAACATATGCATCGGAAAGTAAGTATATTTTTTTTTATTTATTAATAGTTGTCTAATAGATATTAAAATAATTTGAATATGTATTACAGATAGACGGGAGCCAACAGAGAAGAAGAAGACAGTACAGTCCTAGACAAGGAGATGATTAAATTGTAGATGCCAAGATGATGATGTAGGTATTTTGTTGTTACAATTGTACTTAAACTGTTAATAGTTGTAAGGTAATAAAATCAGTTTTCTCTGGAGAAACAGCTTGAAAATTTATTACAAATTAGTCCAAAATTTCTTTTCAAATTTATACTCTAATGAAAAAAGTATACTTGTACTCCAATTTAGGATTTGAATTAAAACATGCATCACATTAATTTCTGAATTAATTATAACAGCAAATAGTCTCTTAACATTGACAATTTGGAAACCCTTTCTCTAATAGTCTCACCTGTACGAAAGTAAAGTTTCCGATTGTCAATTTGGATATCTACATATTTAGTCGATTTTTTTTTAAAGTAATTTGGAAAATATGACTTGATTTAGATTGTTTGAAATTCCGTTGAATTTTTATCATTTCTGTTCAAAATGTATACATCAGATTGTTTTGGTTAGCCACCAACTTCTGATAATTTGACACGCACATTAATTTCGGAAATAATGATTATATCATTAAACCGTCTTCATTACTGATTGAAATATAGATTTAAAATGAAAATAAGTTAATGATATACAGTCAAAAAGAGCAATTGACCAATGATGATGGCTGCCATTAATGCCAGTTTTTCTTTATAGACATTTTGAAAGAAAAACAAATTAAAGTAGCAAATTTTTTAAGTTTTATATTTGGTTCAATATTTTTGAACTTATTTTGTTTTTGTTTCAGATACCAGCCCCAGGATATTTACGTCAGGACAGGTAACATATGCATCGGAAAGTAAGTATATTTTTTTTTATTTATTAATAGTTGTCTAATAGATATTAAAATAATTTGAATATGTATTACAGATAGACGGGAGCCAACAGAGAAGAAGAAGACAGTACAGTCCTAGACATGGAGATGATTAAATTGTAGATGCCAAGATGATGATGTAGGTATTTTGTTGTTACAATTGTACTTAAACTGTTAATAGTTGTAAGGTAATAAAATCAGTTTTCCCTGGAGAAACAGCTTGAAAATTTATTACAAATTAGTCCAAAATTTCTTTTCAAATTTATACTCTAATGAAAAAAGTAATACTTGTACTCCAATTTAGGATTTGAATTAAAACATGCATCACATTAATTTCTGAATTAATTATAACAGCAAATAGTCTCTTAACATTGACAATTTGGAAACCCTTTCTCTAATAGTCTCACCTGTACGAAAGTAAAGTTTCCGATTGTCAATTTGGATATCTACATATTTAGTCGATTTTTTTTTAAAGTAATTTGGAAAATATCACTTGATTTAGATTGTTTGAAATTCAGTTGAATTTTAATCATTTCTGTTCAAAATGTATACATCAGATTGTTTTGGTTAGCCACCAACTTCTGATAATTTGACACGCACATTAATTTCGGAAATAATGATTATATCATTAAACCGTCTTCATTACTGATTGAAATATAGATTTAAAATGAAAATAAGTTAATGATATACAGTCAAAAAGAGCAATTGACCAATGATGATGGCTGCCATTAATGCCAGTTTCTCTTTATAGATATTTTGAAAGAATACAAATTAAAGTAGCAAATTTTTTAAGTTTTATATTTAGTTCAATATTTTTGAACTTATTTTGTCTTTGTTTCAGATACCAGCCCCAGGATATTTACGTCAGGACAGGTAACATATGCATCGGAAAGTAAGTTTATTTTTTTTTATTTATTAATAGTTGTCTAATAGATATTAAAATAATTTGAATATGTATTACAGATAGACGGGAGCCAACAGAGAAGAAGAAGACAGTACAGTCCTAGACATGGAGATGATTAAATTGTAGATGCCAAGATGATGATGTAGGTATTTTGTTGTTACAATTGTACTTAAACTGTTAATAGTTGTAAGGTAATAAAATCAGTTTTCCCTGGAGAAACAGCTTGAAAATTTATTACAAATTAGTCCAAAATTTCTTTTCAAATTTATACTCTAATGAAAAAAGTATACTTGTACTCCAATTTAGGATTTGAATTAAAACATGCATCACATTAATTTCTGAATTATTTTTTTAACAGCAAATAGTCTCTTAACATTGACAATTTGGAAACCCTTTCTCTAATAGTCTCACCTGTACGAAAGAAAAGTTTCTGATTGTCAATTTGGATATCTACATATTTAGTCGATTTTTTTTTAAAGTAATTTGGAAAATATGACTTGATTTAGATTGTTTGAAATTCAGTTGAATTTTAATCATTTCTGTTCAAATGTATACATCAGATTGTTTTGGTTAGCCACCAACTTCTGATAATTTGACACGCACATTAATTTCGGAAATAATGATTATATCATTAAACCAAATTCATTACTGATTGAAATATAGATTTAAAATGAAAATAAGTTAATGATATACAGTCAAAAAGAGCAATTGACCAATGATGATGGCTGCCATTAATGCCAATTTTTCTTTATAGATATTTTGAAAGAAAAACAAATTAAAGTAGCAAATTTTTTAAGTTTTATATTTGGTTCAATATTTTTGAACTTATTTTGTCTTTGTTTCAGATACCAGCCCCAGGATATTTACGTCAGGACAGGTAACATATGCATCGGAAAGTAAGTATATTTTTTTTTATTTATTAATAGTTGTCTAATAGATATTAAAATAATTTGAATATGTATTACAGATAGACGGGAGCCAACAGAGAAGAAGAAGACAGTACAGTCCTAGACATGGAGATGATTAAATTGTAGATGCCAAGATGATGATGTAGGTATTTTGTTGTTACAATTGTACTTAAACTGTTAATAGTTGTAAGGTAATAAAATCAGTTTTCTCTGGAGAAACAGCTTGAAAATTTATTACAAATTAGTCCAAAATTTCTTTTCAAATTTATAACCCAAAGAATACTTGTACTCCAATTTAGGATTTGAATTAAAACATGCATCACATTAATTTCTGAATTAATTATAACAGCAAATAGTCTCTTAACATTGACAATTTGGAAACCCTTTCTCTAATAGTCTCACCTGTACGAAAGTAAAGTTTCCGATTGTCAATTTGGATATCTACATATTTAGTCGATTTTTTTTTAAAGTAATTTGGAAAATATGACTTGATTTAGATTGTTTGAAATTCCGTTGAATTTTAATCATTTCTGTTCAAAATGTATACATCAGATTGTTTTGGTTAGCCACCAACTTCTGATAATTTGACACGCACATTAATTTCGGAAATAATGATTATATCATTTAACCGTCTTCATTACTGATTGAAATATAGATTTAAAATGAAAATAAGTTAATGATATACAGTCAAAAAGAGCAATTGACCAATGATGATGGCTGCCATTAATGCCAGTTTTTCTTTATAGACATTTTGAAAGAAAAACAAATTAAAGTAGCAAATTTTTTAAGTTTTATATTTGGTTCAATATTTTTGAACTTATTTTGTTTTTGTTTCAGATACCAGCCCCAGGATATTAACGTCAGGACAGGTAACATATGCATCGGAAAGTAAGTATATTTTTTTTATTTATTAATAGTTGTCTAATAGATATTAAAATAATTTGAATATGTATTACAGATAGACGGGAGCCAACAGAGAAGAAGAAGACAGTACAGTCCTAGACATGGAGATGATTAAATTGTAGATGCCAAGATGATGATGTAGGTATTTTGTTGTTACAATTGTACTTAAACTGTTAATAGTTGTAAGGTAATAAAATCAGTTTTCCCTGGAGAAACAGCTTGAAAATTTATTACAAATTAGTCCAAAATTTCTTTTCAAATTTATACTCTAATGAAAAAAGTATACTTGTACTCCAATTTAGGATTTGAATTAAAACATGCATCACATTAATTTCTGAATTATTTTTTTAACAGCAAATAGTCTCTTAACATTGACAATTTGGAAACCCTTTCTCTAATAGTCTCACCTGTACGAAAGAAAAGTTTCCGATTGTCAATTTGGATATCTACATATTTAGTCGATTTTTTTTTAAAGTAATTTGGAAAATATGACTTTATTTAGATTGTTTGAAATTCAGTTGAATTTTAATCATTTCTGTTCAAATGTATACATCAGATTGTTTTGGTTAGCCACCAACTCCTGATAATTTGACACGCACATTAATTTCGGAAATAATGATTATATCATTAAACCGTATTCATTACTGATTGAAATATAGATTTAAAATGAAAATAAGTTAATGATATACAGTCAAAAAGAGCAATTGACCAATGATGATGGCTGCCATTAATGCCAGTTTTTCTTTATAGACATTTTGAAAGAAAAACAAATTAAAGTAGCAAATTTTTTAAGTTTTATATTTGGTTCAATATTTTTGAACTTATTTTGTTTTTGTTTCAGATACCAGCCCCAGGATATTTACGTCAGGACAGGTAACATATGCATCAGAAAGTAAGTATATTTTTTTTATTTATTAATAGTTGTCTAATAGATATTAAAATAATTTGAATATGTATTACAGATAGACGGGAGCCAACAGAGAAGAAGAAGACAGTACAGTCCTAGACATGGAGATGATTAAATTGTAGATGCCAAGATGATGATGTAGGTATTTTGTTGTTACAATTGTACTTAAACTGTTAATAGTTGTAAGGTAATAAAATCAGTTTTCCCTGGAGAAACAGCTTGAAAATTTATTACAAATTAGTCCAAAATTTCTTTTCAAATTTATACTCTAATGAAAAAAGTAATACTTGTACTCCAATTTAGGATTTGAATTAAAACATGCATCACATTAATTTCTGAATTAATTATAACAGCAAATAGTCTCTTAACATTGACAATTTGGAAACCCTTTCTCTAATAGTCTCACCTGTACGAAAGAAAAGTTTCCGATTGTCAATTTGGATATCTACATATTTAGTCGATTTTTTTTTAAAGTAATTTGGAAAATATGACTTGATTTAGATTGTTTGAAATTCAGTTGAATTTTAATCATTTCTGTTCAAATGTATACATCAGATTGTTTTGGTTAGCCACCAACTTCTGATAATTTGACACGCACATTAATTTCGGAAATAATGATTATATCATTAAACCGTATTCATTACTGATTGAAATATAGATTTAAAATGAAAATAAGTTAATGATATACAGTCAAAAAGAGCAATTGACCAATGATGATGGCTGCCATTAATGCCAGTTTTTCTTTATAGATATTTTGAAAGAAAAACAAATTAAAGTAGCAAATTTTTTAAGTTTTATATTTGGTTCAATATTTTTGAACTTATTTTGTCTTTGTTTCAGATACCAGCCCCAGGATATTTACGTCAGGACAGGTAACATATGCATCGGAAAGTAAGTATATTTTTTTTTATTTATTAATAGTTGTCTAATAGATATTAAAATAATTTGAATATGTATTACAGATAGACGGGAGCCAACAGAGAAGAAGAAGACAGTACAGTCCTAGACATGGAGATGATTAAATTGTAGATGCCAAGATGATGATGTAGGTATTTTGTTGTTACAATTGTACTTAAACTGTTAATAGTTGTAAGGTAATAAAATCAGTTTTCCCTGGAGAAACAGCTTGAAAATTTATTACAAATTAGTCCAAAATTTCTTTTCAAATTTATAACCCAAAGAAAAAAGTATACTTGTACTCCAATTTAGGATTTGAATTAAAACATGCATCACATTAATTTCTGAATTAATTATAACAGCAAATAGTCTCTTAACATTGACAATTTGGAAACCCTTTCTCTAATAGTCTCACCTGTACGAAAGTAAAGTTTCCGATTGTCAATTTGGATATCTACATATTTAGTCGATTTTTTTTTAAAGTAATTTGGAAAATATGACTTGATTTAGATTGTTTGAAATTCCGTTGAATTTTAATCATTTCTGTTCAAAATGTATACATCAGATTGTTTTGGTTAGCCACCAACTTCTGATAATTTGACACGCACATTAATTTCGGAAATAATGATTATATCATTTAACCGTCTTCATTACTGATTGAAATATAGATTTAAAATGAAAATAAGTTAATGATATACAGTCAAAAAGAGCAATTGACCAATGATGATGGCTGCCATTAATGCCAGTTTTTCTTTATAGACATTTTGAAAGAAAAACAAATTAAAGTAGCAAATTTTTTAAGTTTTATATTTGGTTCAATATTTTTGAACTTATTTTGTTTTTGTTTCAGATACCAGCCCCAGGATATTAACGTCAGGACAGGTAACATATGCATCGGAAAGTAAGTATATTTTTTTTATTTATTAATAGTTGTCTAATAGATATTAAAATAATTTGAATATGTATTACAGATAGACGGGAGCCAACAGAGAAGAAGAAGACAGTACAGTCCTAGACATGGAGATGATTAAATTGTAGATGCCAAGATGATGATGTAGGTATTTTGTTGTTACAATTGTACTTAAACTGTTAATAGTTGTAAGGTAATAAAATCAGTTTTCCCTGGAGAAACAGCTTGAAAATTTATTACAAATTAGTCCAAAATTTCTTTTCAAATTTATACTCTAATGAAAAAAGTAATACTTGTACTCCAATTTAGGATTTGAATTAAAACATGCATCACATTAATTTCTGAATTAATTATAACAGCAAATAGTCTCTTAACATTGACAATTTGGAAACCCTTTCTCTAATAGTCTCACCTGTACGAAAGTAAAGTTTCCGATTGTCAATTTGGATATCTACATATTTAGTCGATTTTTTTTTAAAGTAATTTGGAAAATATGACTTGATTTAGATTGTTTGAAATTCAGTTGAATTTTAATCATTTCTGTTCAAAATGTATACATCAGATTGTTTTGGTTAGCCACCAACTTCTGATAATTTGACACGCACATTAATTTCGGAAATAATGATTATATCATTAAACCGTCTTCATTACTGATTGAAATATAGATTAAAATGAAAATAAGTTAATGATATACAGTCAAAAAGAGCAATTGACCAATGATGATGGCTGCCATTAATGCCAGTTTTTCTTTATAGACATTTTGAAAGAAAAACAAATTAAAGTAGCAAATTTTTTAAGTTTTATATTTGGTTCAATATTTTTGAACTTATTTTGTTTTTGTTTCAGATACCAGCCCCAGGATATTAACGTCAGGACAGGTAACATATGCATCGGAAAGTAAGTATATTTTTTTTTATTTATTAATAGTTGTCTAATAGATATTAAAATAATTTGAATATGTATTACAGATAGACGGGAGCCAACAGAGAAGAAGAAGACAGTACAGTCCTAGACATGGAGATGATAAAATTGTAGATGCCAAGATGATGATGTAGGTATTTTGTTGTTACAATTGTACTTAAACTGTTAATAGTTGTAAGGTAATAAAATCAGTTTTCCCTGGAGAAACAGCTTGAAAATTTATTACAAATTAGTCCAAAATTTCTTTTCAAATTTATACTCTAATGAAAAAAGTATACTTGTACTCCAATTTAGGATTTGAATTAAAACATGCATCACATTAATTTCTGAATTAATTATAACAGCAAATAGTCTCTTAACATTGACAATTTGGAAACCCTTTCTCTAATAGTCTCACCTGTACGAAAGTAAAGTTTCCGATTGTCAATTTGGATATCTACATATTTAGTCGATTTTTTTTTAAAGTAATTTGGAAAATATGACTTGATTTAGATTGTTTGAAATTCAGTTGAATTTTAATCATTTCTGTTCAAAATGTATACATCAGATTGTTTTGGTTAGCCACCAACTTCTGATAATTTGACACGCACATTAATTTCGGAAATAATGATTATATCATTAAACCGTCTTCATTACTGATTGAAATATAGATTTAAAATGAAAATAAGTTAATGATATACAGTCAAAAAGAGCAATTGACCAATGATGATGGCTGCCATTAATGCCAGTTTTTCTTTATAGATATTTTGAAAGAAAAAAAAATTAAAGTAGCAAATTTTTTTAAGTTTTATATTTGGTTCAATATTTTTGAACTTATTTTGTTTTTGTTTCAGATACCAGCCCCGGGATATTTACATCGGAACAGGTAAAGTATGAATCGGAAAGTAAGTATATTTTTTTTTTTATTTATTAATAGTTGTCCTATAGATATTAAAATAATTTGAATATGTATTACAGATAGACGGCAGCCCAAAAGAAGAAGAGAGTACAGTTCTAGACCTGGAGACGATTAAATTAAAGATGCCTAGATGCCTAGATGATGATGTAGGTATTTTGTCATTACAATTGTACTTAAACTGTTAATAAGTTGTAAGGTAATAAAATCAGTTTTCCCTGGAGAAACAGCTTGAAAATTTATTACAAATTAGTCCAAAATTTCTTTTTCAACTTTATACTCTAATGAAATATATTTTAATAAAAAAGTATACTTGTATTCCAATTTAGGATTTGAATTAAAACATGCATCACATTAATTTCTGAATTAGTTATAACAGCAAATAGTCTCTTAACATTGACAATTTGGAAGCCCTTTCTCTAATAGCCTCACCTGAACGAAAGTAAAGTTTTCGATTGCCAATTTGGATATCTACATATTTAGTCGATTTTTTTAAAGTAATTTGGAAAATATGACTCGATTTAGATTGTTTGAAATTCAGTTGAATTTTAATCATTTCTGTTCAAAATGTATACATCAGATTGTTTTGGTTATCCACCAACTTCTGATAATTTGACAGGAACATTAATTATATCATTAAACAGTCTTCATTATTGATTGAAATATAGATTAATAGTTGTCCTATAGATATTAAAATAATTTGAATATGTATTACAGATAGACGGCAACCAAGAGAGAAGAAGAAAAAAGATGATGATGTAGGTATTTTGTCATTACAATTGTACTTAAACTGTTAATAAGTTGTAAGGTAATAAAAAAAGTTTTCCCTGGAGAAACAGCTTGAAAATTTATTACAAATTAGTAAAAAATAATGGAACATATTTTAATAAGAAAGTATACTGGTACTCAAATTTAGGATTTGAATTAAAACATGCATCACATTAACTTCTGAATTAATTATTACAGCAAATAGTCTCTTAACATTGACAATTTGGAAACTTTTTCTCTAATAGTCTCACCTGAATGAAAGTAAAGTTTCCGATTGTCAATTTGGATATCTACATATTTAGTCGATTTTTTTAAAGTAATTTGGAAAATATGACTTGATTTAGATTGTTTGAAATTCAGTTGAATTTTAATCATTTCTGTTCAAAATGTATACATCAGATTGTTTTGGTTAGCCACCAAATTATTGTGTATAGGTATAGGAAGATGTGGTATGAGTGCCAATGAGACAACTCTCCATCCAAGTAACAATTTATCAAAGTAAACCATTATAGGTCAAGGTAGGGCCTTCAACCCGGAGCATCAGCTCACACCAAACAGCAAGCTATAAAGGGCCCCAAAAATTACTAGTGTAAAACCTTCAAATGGGAAAAACCAACGGTCTAATCTATGTAAAAACGAGAAACGAGAAACACGTATGAATTACATAAACAACTACTGTACATCATGTGTGCATTTATTATTGCTATTTTTACATAATGGACTAAAAGTAAGATTATTTTATTGAATTTCAGGAAATTCTTCGTACAGATATCAGAATTGGAGTTTCTTATTATTGCAATACTCAACCTGTCGCATTATTCAGATTAATAAAACCTTGCAAAAGTGTTTCTGAATTAACGGTAAATTATTTGTGCCAAAAGTTATCCAACACATCACTCATTTATAATTTTTGTTTTTGTTACAAATACAGGCCTGAGAAGTTTCAGTGGTACAGCTTGAAGATGGTTCCATTGTACATAGAAGATGAAGATGAGTTAGGTTAAACCTTGTTAGGTAATGATAAAATCAGTTTCCCCTGGGAAAATTGCTTGGTTTTTTAATTACAACTCGGTTTAATATTTATAGCTTTCAAATTAATATTCTAATGATACATTCTTTAATAAAAATGTATTGTTATAATCTATTTTCATGTTACCGAATTGACTCCAGAGTATAGAACTTTTCGATAGGTAACCTACACTGTGGTAGGACATTCTAGTACTCTGTGATGTAAGAAAGACTGAAAGAAGTAAAATCATGTAAGCTTACAGTCTGCAATTTGTCGAAAAACTTTTATTTTATTTTTTTTTTTGAGAGTCATCTCATCTGTGTAAAAATTTTGACCGTTTGTGGCCTAAAAGTTTATTAGCCATTCATAAGGAGCAAACTTCAAAGACCGTGACACACCTTTCAATTCAAAGGAACACAGTATGGCTCCCTATAGCTTTATATATGGCAGCCAAACAAGTTGGAACTGAAGATAGTGACCAGACAACAGAATACTTGGGGGAATAAAAATAATTTGGTTTATAAATCCAGACAATAAAATTTCTTAAATGTCCAAAAACACAGATGAGAATTAATTGAGAGCCCAAAGGATGATGTGAGATGCCCATCTGTCCTTTGATATATCAACACTAATATGAAATGCTTCAAAGACCTGTAGAATTAACAACTAAAACTGAATATGTGCAAAATTAATATTTAAAAAAGTTAAATTGTAAATGTACAAACTGTTCAAGATTCAGTTTAACTTTGGTGAACATATTTAAGAGTAGTTGAAGAAATCATGATATATATATAACACTCCCAAACACGTCCATTCCCCCAAAACATGTCCAATTACCCCAAACGTGTCTATTTCGCCCAAACGTGGCCTTAGAATCCTAAATTGCCCAAACGTGACTGATTTCACTCCCCCAAACGTGTCCAATAATGTCATTCGCCAAAACGTGTCCAGTTTAAAGCGCCAAAACGTCTCAAAACTATATATGTCTCCTGTGAAGTTTACGGCAATACAATGATGGGGGACACGATAGAAGACGTCGGGTTTGGGTTGGATTTTAAAAATAAATCTAAGCAGCTATCTAAGGACATCTGGAGGAAAGATATAGTAATCGGCATAAACAAATATTAAAGATATGGTACAATGTGCACAGGGACTTCTGCTTTCAAATAAACAGACACAGTGTAAGAAAAAGGATGACAAAATAAAAAGCTATTTTTACTTACAGCGGTTTTATTAATTTTTTATCAATAGAATTGTCATTGTTTTCAATAATAGATGGAGGTACTTCATAATTAAGAAATCTCATACAATTTATATATTGCATGTTTTCCCAGTGCTTCACTGTTAATACAGTGGTCATTTATTAGCATTAATTTGTTCAATGCCCGTTGTTTATATTAAGCATTATTGCAAGCTTAATTTAACTATTGACCGTTGATTGCTTAATGCCAGTGGCAAATATTTCAAGCATTTTTAGAGCAAACAATTGCACAGAAAACGCAATGAACTAGTTTTGTACAGTGTAAATCATCGTTTACTTAGTGAATTATTTTGTACTAAGAAACTCCGGTGATGCCTAAATATCTGTATAATGTATGAGGGTATTGCACGACAGGCTTCCTGCAGAAGTTGTTTCTGGGCTTTTTAAAAGAAACCTTTGGTTCCATATAGACTGGATATGTTGGGGCGTTCATAAACAGAACACGTTTTGATGCCCTTTAGCAACAAGTCATATTTTGCAGTTCATTGACGTCATATGGACACGTTTGGGGGAATCAGACACGTTTGGGGGGATAAACACATTTCTGAGTGGTACATATATACAATAACTATCTGATTTCAATCTACATGCAGAGTGAAAAAAACAAAATAAAGCAGCATGCAGGGATAGCAGTTCCAAGCAAGATGGTAACATAGATCTTCATTACTAACTCCGAGGCTCTGCCATGAAAAAAATAAAAAAGCAAGGACAGCAGCTCCAGTGAAGATTATTACATTGATAATCTTGCAAGTCTGATGTGTGGCCATTAAAGAAATAATGTAAGTACAATTAGGCAATACAATTTCTGTATATTCTCTAAAAATATGTGATAAAAATACAGAAGGCAACATCCGTTTTCTTATTTTCCACACTTACAACACACAAAAAAAATAACTTATCAATTCAATATATGGTTTCCAGGAACATGACTAAAGCTTTCAAATCACAAAAAGTAAAATTCAGAGAGAATTTTTCCTTCAAGGGGAGAATAGTACAACAAACGGCAAGACTGTTTCATTCATTTTGAGATTACTCATTGAAAATATTAGGCTGGCAATTTAAATAAGCGTTTTTGAGTTAATGTCCGACATGTTGACGACGGATGGACAGACGGACAGACGAACGAACGGACAACGGTATACCATAATACGTCCCGTAAACGGGCGTATAAAAATATGTGATAAAAGTACAGAAGGCAACATCTGTTTTCTTGTTTTCCACACTTACAACACACACAAAAAATAATTTATCAATTCAATATATGGTTTCCAGGAACATGAATAAAGCATTCAAATCACAAAAAGTAAAATTCAGAGAGAATTTTTCCTTCAAGGGGAGACTAGTACAACAAACGACAAGACTGTTTCATTCATTTGGAGATTATTCATTGAAAATATTAGGCTGGCAATTTCAACAAGATTTGTAAAATGTATAATTTATGTCAATTTTAATTCCTTTTTAGGTGATTTCAGTGTTTTCATGGATGGGAGTAAGACTTGGTGGTATAATATGTCTAATATTTAAGTAGGTATATAATTCCTCTATTTAAACAAGTTTTATTTTCATCATAAAATAAGTTTATAGGAAATAAAATATGCTCTATCCTTGAAGATGTAAGAGGTCAAAAGTTTGTTTTTTCATATCAGTACCAAAATTTGACCAAATGTTTTAAAGATTTTAATTAATTCTGTGGATGTCATATTTTTGTGTTGTTGGGATGTTGTCACATTGATGTATACAACACATCTTCTGTTACTCATTTTTGTCTCGCCTTGACGGAGTCAAAATGCGAGACATAGGTATGCTGTTTCTGGTGGCGGCAGCATCAACAATGTATTAGTTTGTGATTAGGTCTAGTTCATGGTAAACCACTAGTGGTAGGTCAATGTTATTTGGTATGCAGTTGTATAAGCATTGGCATATCTCATTTCCATGAAGATTATTTGGCCCCGCCCCTCATTCATGGCCTATTGACTTTGAAACTTTTGCTTAGTTTTCATGTATTAGTTTGTGATTAGGTCAGTTTATGGGGAACCACTAGTGGTAGGTCATTGATATTTGGTATGCAGTTGTATAAGCATTGGCATATCTCATTTCCATGGAGAATATTTGGTCCCTACCCCTCAGTCATGGTCTATTGACTTTGAAACTTTTGCTTAGTTTACATGTATTAGTTTGTGATTAGGTCAGTTTAAGATTAACCACTTATGTTAAGTCAATGATATTAGGTATGGAAATGTATTGGCATTTGCAAGTTTCGTTTCCATGGAGATTATATAACCCCACCCCCTAATTATGGTTCATTGACTTTGAAACTTTTACATAGTTTACAAGTTGATGTTTGTGTTTAGGTTTGTTTAAAGGGAACGACTTATGAAAAGTCAACGGTATTTGGTTTGCAGTTGTATTAACATTGGCACATCTCATTTCCATGGAGATTGTTTAGCCCTGTACCTTCAGTCATATCATGGTTCATTGACTTTGAATATTTGCATAACTTACATGTTAAAGTATTGCTATTTTAATTTCAACATTTGCATTATCAAAATAACAAATAGACGAGACAATTATCTCTGTGTTAACAGTTTATGTCATATATAACCTATTTCCATATACTCTTGATTTATTATTCTTTAGATACCAATTTTCATGGATATATAAGTGACCAACATATATAAATGTTTAATGTAGTACACATTTTCTATAGGCTTGTATGCCAACTGTAGCAAAACCCACAAAAATACAATTGTTCCTCAATCCACGAAAATGAAAAAAATGTTCAGAATGTTGAGATCTACCTGCTGTACAATTACGTCAAAACTGTCAGACATTCTTAAAGGAGTTATTGCCCTTAAATGTAAAGTTTTACCAATTTTTTTCATTTTTTTCATTATTTTGAAAATAAAAATAGATGGAGAGAAATTTTAATACAAAAAAAGCAAGACAAGATATGCACAAAAGTCAAATGACTGAAATCTTCTGAGGACTAGTTATTGGAGTTATTGATCTTCAATGTAGATTTTTACCATTGATCAGCAAGTCAAGATTTACAAAAAGGCTGCCTTGGATTACATCTTAAGTTGACCTGTTAATAGAGTTTGTCGTTTTTTTACCACGTTTTTTTAGTTTTTGCCTATTATCTTGAGAAAAGTAAAATGGATACAAATGTAGATAAAAACATTAAAAAGCAAAAATTATCAACAGGACAAGACCTACAAATATGTCAACATGACTGAAATCGTCAGTTTACTCTTTATAAAGTTATTACCCTTTTGTGATGATTTTTACCATGAAGTGGTTATTGTTGAAGATGCTGATGAGCGACACAGGCTCTTAAGAGCCTCTGTTTTGAACAATTTTGATTGACTAAGCATTTTACTTTCAGGCTAGCATTAATTACTGCTGGTCAGTATGGATTGTTTAGAATGGTCATTGGAGCTGTCTTTTAAGGTCAGAACCATTGCATAGATTTATAAACTTGTCGATTAAAGATTATGTATATGCACTTGAATTTTGCCTGTGACATTTTGTCGCAGAAGCCAGGCATAGTAATTCACATTACTTTGTTTTAGGCGTCCAAATTTAGGTTCAGTATTTTGGTTAAAAAGTTTTCAAACATCAAAAACTTTATCAAACTATGAAGTTATTGTACATCAAAAGAATCCACAGCAAAATTTTGAAATTCAAATTGAAGGAATAAATGTGTGTAGGGAATGAGTTAATTAGTTATTATTGCTGTATATAAAATCAGAGAAGGGGAATTATCAATTTTTATTTAACTTGGAAATCAGTCTTTCATTGCAACAGATGCAATAAATGGACTTTTTTCAAAGTTTTCACTACAATAATTTTAAGGTTAAAATATTAGTTATCAATCACTCGTCAAATGTCAAACCTTCATAGACTTTTATGAAAATATGACAAAAAACAGCTATTTTATCAGTTTGATATTTGGTTTCCAGTAACATGAATTAAATAATATATCATTTGAAAAGCAAATTCTGAGATAGATTTCACCTTCAGGGGGAGGCTAGTACAACAAACAGTAAGAATGTGTCATTCAATGGGAGATAACTTATAGATTATTGAGAAAAAAATTAATGTTAAAACAAAATCAAAACATGTTTTTTTTCCCAGTTTTATAGATATTAAACTGGTTTTGATGCTATGCAAAATCTGAAGGCAGAAAATTAATTTTTTGGCTGACAATTTAACACTTTCGAAAAATATATATATATATAATTTGTGTCAATTTTAATTCCTTTTTAGGTTATTACAGTGACTGTTTTCATGGATGGGGAGTAAAACTTGGTGGTCTAATACTCATAAATTAGTAGGTATATACTCTGTTGAAAACAAATTTTTTTTCATCTTAAAATAAAAATTGAGGGGAATATAATGTGCATTAGGCTTGATAGTTTTAAGAGATTGGTCAGAATTTCTTTTTGTCTACTTTGCACCACAGGGGATATATGGTTATGGTCTTTGTCCAAGTGTCATAAACACATTAATACTTAAGGATGGTGGCTCTTTTTTTTTTTTAACTTTTTGTCAGAAATTCAGAATCCTCTTGTTTTATCCATGAAGTGCCATTACAATTTTGCCCACTTACCCCTACTTAGGGAGCTACCAATTGATTTTTAGGGGTGAGGGGGCTAGGATGAAATTTGAAAAAAAAGGAAGGACAGGAGTTTTGAGTAAAAAAAAAGGCAGGATGAGCAACTTGGCAAAAAAAAAGGCAGGATGACAATTTATGTAAAAAAAGTCAGGATAAACTAACAAAAAACGATGTGTCTGAACGACACGAATGACCCCGTCTCAAACAACTGAAAAATCTGCAATTTCAACAACACATGTGGACAACAAACATGCATGGATAGTATCCAGCTCTCAAGACCAATACTAGTTTGATGAAAAATTTCCTTGATCAATGAGTAGTTAAATTTCAAACTATCAGCAAACAGGAAGTGGATGTACTGAAGATGTGTTGAAACGACATGAAAATCATCATATCGGAACAAAACATAAACTTGATCTGTAACTCAACATGGTTAACTCACATACCAAAAATCAGCCCAATATCTAAAGGCGTTTAGAAAAAAGTCTGTATAACTGTGATTTTCAACAATTTATCAAAGTCCAAAGCCCATAATTTCAGCAAAAGTTAGCAGAGTGGAACTAAACTTAACTTGATCTGTAACTCATCATGGTTAACTCACATACCAAAAATCAGCCCAATATCTGAAGGCGTTTAGAAAAAAAGTCTGTATAATGGTTTGTTGCGGAATGTCGGAATGACGGAATGACAGAATGACAGAATGACGGAATGACAGAATGACGGACAAAGGTAAAACTATATGGCCCCGACAACTTTGTTGTGGGGCCATAAAAATGCAGGACCGAATAGAGTGAAAAATAAAAAGGCAGGACAGAGATAACTAAAAAAAAATGCAGGACAAATTTTTCATCCTAGCCCCTCCCATAAAAATCAAATGGTAGCTCCCTTATCTTTTCATAATTTTATTACATATGCTTTATAAACCCATGTTTAAAAATCTTATAAAATCCTTGTTATTTTTTCATAGATCTAATTTGCAATAAGATAAATAAATGGAGAATGTGTCCATATTACATGTAAAAGTGACGTCATTTAAATTCAAAGCTGAACAATGTTTTGTGGTAATTAGCATTGTGTATAAGTTTCAAAACATTTGGTTGAGGCAAACTAAAGTTAATAAACAGCTGAGCCATGAGCTCATGATACGCCTGTCGTCTTGTGTGTGAATTTTTATGCAATAAGCATAAATAGTTTCTGACATACGGCGTGACATGCGAAAACCTCCTTTTTTTTTTTACTAAAAACTCAGTATCTCTAAAATAAAATTTTTAATCAAAACCAAAAAGTATACAGATCTTTAGATTAATATAACTAAGAAGTGTGTAAAATTTTAAGCAATAATCATAAATCGTTTTTGAGATACGGTGCGACATGTGAAAACCCCACTTTTAAAAAAAAAAATCAATATCTCAAAAATAAAATTTTGAATCAAAACCAAAAAGTATACAGATCTTTAGATTAATATAACTAAGAAGTGTGTAAAATTTTAAGCAATAATCATAAATCGTTTTTGAGATACGGCGCGACATGTGAAAAACCCCTCCCCCATTTTTTTACAAAATACTCAATAACTCAAAAATAAAATTTTGAATCATCACCAAAAAGTATACAGATCTTAAGGTTAATATAACTAACTAAGAAGTGTGTAAAGTTTTAAGCAATAATCATAAACTGTTTTTGAGATACGGCGCGACATGTGAAAAACCCCTCCCCCTTTTTTAACAAAATACTCAATATCTCTAAAATAAAATTTGAATCATCACCAAAAAGTATACAGATCTTAAGATTAATATAACTAAGAAGTGTGTAAAGTTTTAAGCAATAATCATAAATTGTTTTTGAGATACGGCGCGACATGTGAAAAAAAACACACACCTGTTTTAGTTACTAAGTCCCGTAACTCAAAAAGTTTTAATCTTATTTTCACCAAAAAGTATACAGATCGTTTGACCATCATAAGAAACAACTATGTTAAGTTTCATGAAATTTGGATGTCATTCTCAAGTTACGGTTCGACATGTTTACGCCGGACAGACAGACGGACGGACACCGGACATTTGTATACCATAATACGTCCCGTCAAAAATTGACGGGCGTATAAAAACGGTAACCACTTTTGGGATGCACATACAGACAGACAAGGGTAACACTTGATGCCCCCTCAGCTTCAGTGCTGGCATAAAAATTGACCTATATGTTAACAACAAACAGAAACTAAAATTCTTTTTAAATCACATACTATTGCCTTCATTTTTGTCGAGCCTTCGACTTTTGTCGAAAAAGTGAGACATAGCGATCCTACATTCCGTCGTCCACAAATATTCACTCTGTGGTTAAAGTTTTTTTAAATTTTAATAACTTTCTTAAACTATCCTGGATTTCTACCAAACTTGGACAGAAGCTTATTTATGATCATAAGATAATATTCAAAAGTAAATTTTGTAAAAAAAAAAAATCCATTTTTTCCGTATTTTACTTATAGTTGGACTTAGTTTTTCTGCCAGGAAACATTACATTCACTCTGTGGTTAAAGCTTTCGAAATTTTAACAACTTTCTAAAACTATCCTGGATTTGTACCAAATTTGGACAGAAGCTTGTTTATGATTAAAAGCTAGTATCTAGAAGGAAATTTTGTTAAAATTTTGTTCCATTTTTTCCGTCTTTTACTTATAAATAGACTTAGTTTTTCTTCCAGTTAACATTACATACAGTCTGCAGTTTAAAGTTTTTAAAACATTTATTAGATTCATAAACTATCCTGGATTTTTACCAAACTTGGACAGAAGCTACTTACAATCAAAAGATAGTATAGAGAGGAATATTTTTATTAATTTTTTTCCTCATTTTTGTTGAGCCTGCGATTAACAGCAAAAGTAGGCGAGACACTGGGTTCTGCGGAACCCTTACAAATTTTGATACTAATTTTCAAAACCTACCTCAATTAAAATATGACCTATTGCCATGATTGCCGTTTGAATTCAGGCAAAATAAAAATATATATGTGGTTCCAGTTACCAAAACCCACCCTAGAACTTTTTTTTTTAATTCTGTAAAAAAAAATTTGAATGATCCGATTTTATGGAATGTGAATTTCAATAATTAAATTCACAGACTTCTGTCATTTGAATTTCCAATAAAAGTATCCACTACGGCTAAAAATGCAACAAATTCTTTACAGAATGCAACAAAATTAACTAAAAACTTAACATGTCTGTTATTTTACAACCAAACACATAGAAAATGGCAAACTTGCGGTTGGGGCGTGTATAATACCAGAATAGGACTCCGTGAACACACCGACCCTATTTTTTTGTTGAGCCTTCGACTTTTGTCGAAAAAGCGAGACATAGCGATCCTACATTCCGTCAGCATCGTCGTCGTCGTCCACAAATATTCACTCTGTGGTTAAAAGTTTTTGAGATTTTAATAACTTTCTTAAACTATCCTGGATTTCTACCAAACTTGGACAGAAGCTTGTTTATGATCATAAGATAATATTCAAAAGTAAATTTTGTAAAAAAAAAATTCCATTTTTTCCGTATTTTACTTATAAATGGACTCAGTTTTTCTGCCAGGAAACATTATATTCACTCTGTGGTTAAAGTTTTTGAAATTTTAATTACTTTCTTAAACTATCCTGGATTTCTACCAAACTAGGAAAGAAGCTTGTATATGATCATAACATAGTATCCAGAAGTAAATTTTGTAAAAAAAAAATTCCATTTTTTCCGTATTTTACTTATAAATGGACTTAGTTTTTCTTCCAGTTAACATTACATACAGTCTGCAGTTTAAGTTTTTAAAACATTTATTAGATTCATAAACTATCCTGGATTTTTACCAAACTTGGACAGAAGCTACTTACAATCAAAAGATAGTATAGAGAGGAATATTTTTATTAATTTTTTTCCTCATTTTTGTTGAGCCTGCGATTAACAGCAAAAGTAGGCGAGACACTGGGTTCCGCGGAACCCTTACGAATTTTTTTGAGAATGGAACTGGAAACACACATATATTTTAATTTTGACTTAAGTTTATTTTTATTATGCAGATGAAGATTTGGGATCCTTTTGGCTTGAAAGATTGTCAGGAACATGAAGAAACTGAATCCATAAACAGGTAGATATACCGGTATATCTGTTTTTAGTTTTCAAACAAAACATGCTTCAGCAGTGTGCAAAATTACTGTTCCATTAATGTGTTATGTATTGTAAGGAAAGATGGGGGTACTTTTAACCACAATTTAAAAGCACTAATTTCTACTAATTCTAAATGTTTATGTATGATTTTTCAAGAGATTGCAAGAAAATACATGCAAGCCCAATTACATCCTAGTCGAGTGCCCATGTGTGCCCTATATTAAAGTACATGTACACAAATATATGCACAGCTGCATGTGAATTTGGTTTGGAATGAAGCATTACTCCAAAACATTTTTTTGTCAAATTGGTAGTGAGTCTCAAGGGCCTGTATGCATAAACCACTTAAGTTAAGAAATCCAATCGTAGTACTAATTTATTGTAGGACATGTAGAAAAGTCTGTTCATTCAGAATAAATCTTAACTTAACGGTAAGTAGCTTTATAAATTATGCATACAGGCCCAGGCTACTATCTGAGAATGGGTAACAAGACATTTCGGCACCCAGACAAATCGGCACCCAAGTCCGAAGACATTTCGGCATCCATTTTGGACAGTTCGGATCGGCACCTCATTTTTAAATATATATATTAGGAAAAATAAAAGAATTGTTACCATTATAATCTTGACAATGTAAACCGTGATATGTTGTGGCATAAATTAATGAGTATAGGCATAAATGGGTTATTTCTAAAGGCTATACAATCCTTATATGATGCTACTAAAAGCACAGTGAAGCTAGGACATCATTTGACTGATATTTTTCCAGTTAATTTTGGTGTAAAACAAGGCTGTAAAATGTCGCCTTCATTATTTTCTATTTATGTGAATGACCTAGCTGAAGACATACGTGCTCTAAATGCTGGTGTTGACATTGATGATTTGAATGTTTCAATTTTGCTATATGCTGATGATATTGCACTTATTGCACCAGACGAAAAGCGTCTTCAAAGTATGTTAAACTGTATTAATTCTTGGTGTATGAAATGGAGAATGACTTTAAATGAGACCAAGACCAAAATTATACATTTTCGTAACAAAAAGGCTCCGAGATCAGACTTAAATTTTAAATGTGGTGATATGCCTATTAGCTTTGACAATGCGTACAGATATTTAGGATTACATATAAACGAATTCATGGAACACAAATATACGATCCGAGAGATAACAAAATCTGCAAGCCGTGCGCTTTCTGCAGTATACACTAAATTTTTATCATGTGGAGGGATGTCATTTGATGTTTATACAAAACTTTATAAAACTCTTATTGAACCCGTGCTATTACATGGAGCCGGATTATGGGGACACAACAACTGGAGAGAAGTTCAAACAATTCAGAACAAGGCATGCAGACTCTTTATGGGAAGTTCATCAAATGCTTCGAATATAGCGGTTTTAGGTGATATGGGTTATAAAACAACAAAATCAGCCGAAATTTTAGAAACGTACCGTCTATTTTTGAGAGTGCGATATACGTATGACTATAGAATAACACACAAGGTCCATATGTGGGGTATGAATATTTCTCGATCGTGGGACAAGAAATGTTATGAAATAGCACATAAACTTGGTATACATGATATTATTGATAGTCATTATTCCAACAGACATAAAATTTATGATATTAAAAACAAAATTGTATGAAATTGAAAAACAAGAATGGGTCGAAAAATTGTATCAAGATAGAAATGAACCAAATGGTAACAAGTTACGTACCTACAGACTGTATAAAAATGAATTAGAAACAAGTTCATATATAAAAAATGTAAATGATAGACAACATAGACGTATTTTATCTAATTTTAGAAGTGGGTGTCTACCTTTAGCAATAGAAACAGGTCGTTACACCAAGCCAAAAACTCTTTTATTTTTGGCCATGACATTGTCAGTTTGTTTTCGATCTATGAGTTTGACTGTCCCGCTGGTATCTTTCGTCCCTCTTCTTAATGACCGAAAATGTAAATATTGTACAGTTGATTGTGTAGAAGACAAAAACATTTTTTAATGCATTGTGAATTTTATTCAGATCTGCGATATGGTCTATTTTTGAAAGCAAGTGCAATTAACCCAAATTTTAACGATTTTAATCATGATGACAAATTTATTTTTCTGATGTCACATGACTGTATACAACCCTTTTTAGCAAAATCTTTATATTTTATGTTTAATCGCAGAAAATATTGTGTATAATATGTTCTTTTATTGTAAAAGTTTTATTTATTCATTTTTAATGAATGTTAGAATAAGTCTTTAAGCAAAAGTGTCTCATAAGTCAGTTGTGGCTGGATACCGATATTTTAACTTCGATTGAAATTTTTATTTGTATTTCTATACTTATATTATGATGTATGATATTGTTCTGTATTGGTATGTGACACTATAATAAAATATTCTGTCTGTCTGTCTGTCTATAATCCCTTGATAAAATATGCAATAACAAAATTTGAAATCATCATTTAATTAAATCCTAAATGATTGTGTATGAAAAGTAAATCATCATTTAATTAAATCATAATTGATTGTTAGATATGACGGTTTTTGAATAAACATCATTTAATTAAATCATAATTAATTGTAGTTATGCATTAATCAGTATTTTATGTGTAAATCTGATAATTTCTCAATAGAGACAAATGAGAGATCAAAAGTGTATAGCTTGTGTTTCAGCTTGTGTTCTCCTTTGGTCCTTACATCTGTAAAGACAACACAATACCTGAAAACTATATTTTATTGTTTAAATATTAAAACCCATAAACATAAAAGCGTGTGCAAGCCATAATGAGTAAAAACCCAGAAACATATGTAACACTCCCAAACGTGTCCGATTCCCCCAAACATGTATGCCCTAAATAAAATCAATAACGTTTACGGCAATTCTATGATGGGGAAACAGTTGATGAGGTAGTAATTTATTAGCATTAGTTTGTTCAATGCCGGTTGTTAATGATTATCATAATTGCAAATTTAATATGTAACATATGAATTAACTTTTGACTGAATTTGCTTATTGTAAATTATGTGTTGCTAATAAACTCCGATGATGCCTTTTATATTAATCCGAAGGCGGGCTTTCAGCAGAATTGACTTCCCTTTTTTTCAACAGTTCTGATATTTTAAAAGCTCTTCAAATCAAAAACTGGTTTTCCGGGTTTCTAATAAATTTTAAGTTTCGAGCATCACTAAAGACACACGAACAAGAGAAATAACATCCAGTGCCAAATATTTCATGCATTATTTGAACGAAATCATGTAAACAATAAATACTGTATATAGGTTCTATTATCATACCGGGAATTTAGGATTGGGCCTAAATTTTTACGGTTATTCGGGATTAACACTAGTTGGGATTATAATCTTAAAAAATAAGAGCGTGTGAAGACCGATTTTTTTATGACTTCAGTTAGAAACTACTGCAATCTCCGTTATGTAATAGAGGCCGTTTTAAATAAAAGTTGCTAAAATTTAAAAAAAATGTTGCCTTCCAAAATACAACTGATGGCACCATGAAAGAGTGAATTGCTACATTCTCCCTACAAGAAATATCTGATTTAATATCTACAATTAACTGAGCATGGCTGCTTACATTTACATTGTTGAAGGCCGTACGGTTGCCTATAATTGCTTACATCCACTTCATTTGAACTTTGGTGGATAGTTGTCTCATTGGCAATCATACCTCATCTCCTTATTTTTATAAGGATAAAAATGATAAGCATGTTAAGATTTATCTGCCACGTAATTTTTCAAACCAATTGGACAACCCTATTTGCAGTTATTGCATCTGGAATTATAAATTTTACGAAATATCTGGTTTTTTTTTGGTTTTTTTTTTATTATTATCTTAAATGCTGATAAAGAGAAATTTTGAACAGCAAAAATGGCCAACAAGTTGAGATCTACAACTAAGTTAACTAAGTTAACTGACCGAAATTGTAAATTTATCCCTTATAGGAGTTATTGGCTTGAAAGGCATTTTTTTTTTAAATTAAATTTTCAAGTTTTTTTTAAGAGAAGTATAATAGATGAAGGGAAACTTTAAGTGACAAAAATGTTCAACAAAATTAGATCTACGAATAAGTTGACAAGACAGCTATCCAAATGACTAAGCTGCAATACAGTCTTCACAAATAAAAAAAAAACAAAAAGAATAAGATACTTCTTCGAAGATACCATATACAATATTGACAATAATGTCATAAATAGTGCAGGAATTAAATTGGTAATTTGTAAAAACAGTCAAACATAATCGCTATATTAACACTAAACTTGTAAATTGAGTTCATACCCACATACATATATCAGTGCCAGGTAACTTTAATGTTTGGTTCACTATATTTTGATCAAGGATAAAATAATTGATTTTATCTTTATAAGGTGCCGATTTGTCTATGTTAGATGCCGATTTGTCTAGGTGCCTAGGTGCCGATTTGTCTGGGTGCCAAAGTGTCTTTCTCGGTGCCGATTTGTCTGGATGCCGATTTGTCTGGGTACCAAACTGTCTAGAATTCCTGAGAATGCACTAGCTAAACTAGCCTTTTGGTCAAAATATCCCAATATAAATGATTCCATATCCAGATGATCAACATTAAACAATAAAATATATAAAAAACAACCTCTGTTTGATCTACAAATCATTAGTCTTATCATTAGTCTTCTTTAATGTTATAAATCAATAATCCTTTTTTCCAGACAAAATAACAACACTGGTTGATACAATTCTAGGAACCAGTGAAGAAGTTAAAAGTTTTACAATATACTGAAGACTTGCAACAGAAAATGTTTTACTGAACAGTATGAGAGAGCCAAGATGATTGTTGGATTTAAAATGCTTGGAAAATACAACCAAATGAAGACAAAAAATGCACTGCATCAACAAACAAAACAACTACTGGAACGTTGGGGCATCAGTACTGAGTTCCGATTCTAAAAACAATTGTTCAAAATCTTCTACAAGTTTAAGAAGACTGTACATACATGTATATATATATATATTTATATAAGAAAAAAAATAATGCATGTGCTTGAAACTTGTGTACATACATGTAATGAATAGAAAAAAGGAAAGAAAAAAAAAGGAAAAAAAAATGAAAAGAAAAAAAAAAAAAAAAAAGAAAAGATATTAAAAAAAAAAGAAAAGAAAAGAAAGAGAAATAAAGAAAAGAAAAGAAAGAAAAATAAAGAAAAGAAAAGAAAGAAAGAAAATTAAAAAAAAAAGAAAAGAAAAGAAAATTAAAAAAAAAGAAAAGAAAATTTAAAAAAATGAAAGAAAAAGAAAAAAAATTGAGGAGGGAGGTGGGTAATGCAGCCAAGTAATACTGTATTCACCAATTTTCATGCACCATAACACCCACAATAGTGATAGTATTCTTAGATTTGCCTACAAATTTTGTGATTAAATAATAATAACCTCATTATGCAGGAATTCTATTTTAAAAATTATCTTAACAATCATCATCTAGAGCAGACCAATATTTACATCTATTATCATTTTCATTGATAAAAGATACCCCATTTTTAATTTCTAAATAAAACCAAGGTGCTTATTATTATGAATACAGTACAACTTGCCAGTCACAAGCCTGGAATAAAGAGCCACATTAAATATCTAAAATTTAGTTAGTTTAAACAGGACTGTTTACAACTTTTTTGCCATTACTAGTATATGCATGTTACTCATATTTTTTTCATTTTATTTCAATAGGTCAATATAGAAAACATGTGTGCTTATTGTTTTTCTATAGCATGTTTAGTAACATGTACCTACCCTTTTTGAAAGTCTCAATATACAAACCCTTAATTAATTGCTTTCACAGCTTAATTGCAGGTGTTTCACATATACATGTGCTCCAGTAAACAAAAAAATTCTGAAACAAATTGTACATTTTAGTTGTACATTATGTGTCATACTAGTAAAAAAAAGGGGGATACAAATTTTAAACTTTTAACATATATTTAAATCATGGATTTATTGTGGCTTTTAATGCAGAGTGAACCATCATATAGTTTTAATTTTAGATTCATTGTGGCTTTTAATGCCGAGTGAACCATCATATAATTTTATTGATATTATACCAACTTGTAAAATTCAGAGAAACACCTATTAGAGTTGAAATAATATAGCATGCAAATCAAGAGTTCATATGCCATGCTTGCAAACTTTGTTTGGTTGTTTGCTCAGACATTGTTATTAAGATTGACACCTAAATTCAATGGGTAGGCAGAGTAACAGTCTGTTATAAACATATACAAATATAGATAGAAACTTTAATAAAATGCTCGGCTGGGCTCAGCTTGATATGACCGCAGAGGTCGAACCCTGAACAGTAGGGGCAAGTATGGACACAACATTCAAGCTTGATACAGTACTGAATTTGGATTGTGATTAAATTTTTGACACAACATAGGTTTCTGACACAGAATGAATGTGGTCTAAGAACTTAAATTTTCTTAATTCACCTATTCAAACCATATCATTATTATTTGCTTTTACATATAAATCAGAAATAATCAATTTAAAATGGAAAATTTAAAAAAAAAAAAAGGGAAAAAAAATCATCTCCCCAATTTTTTGAACCTCCTTATGATTCATCACCCCCAAACTCAATCCTAGCCTTCCCTTTGTGGTATGGTACCTTGCAGTACAATTTCAGAGAGATCCTTACACAAGTTATTGTCTGGAAACTAGAAAAATGCTTGTTTTTTGGCCCCAAATTCCTAAATGTTTAGGACAATTACCCCCAAACTCAAACCAAGCTTTCCCTTTGTGATTTGGAACCTTGTAGTACAATTTCAGAAAGATCCATACACCTTCACACAAGTTATTTTCATGAAACTAGAAAAATGCTTGTTTTTTGCACCTTTTTTGGCCCCTAATTCCTAAAATTTTGAGGCAATTACCCCCAAAATCAATCCCAGCATTCCCTTTGTGATATGGAACCTTGTGATACAATGTCAGAGAGATACATACTCTAACACACAAGTTATGTCTGGAAGTTACAAAAATGCTTAAATTTGGCCCCTTTTTGGCCCCTAATTCCTTAACTGTTGGTACCATAACCCCCAAAATCAATCCCAACCTTTCTTTTGTAGTATTGAACCTTATGGTAAAATTTCATAGAGATCCATTCACTTAAACTAAAGTTAGAGTGCTAAAACCAATGTGTCTTCAGAAGACGACGACGACGCCAACGTCATACCAATATACGAACACAAATTTTTTTTGCGGTCCTATAAAAAGCAAACATGATCAGCAGGACAAAATCTACAAATATGTCAACATGACTGAAATTGTCAGTTAACTCTTTATAAGAGTTATTGCCCTCTGGTGATGATTATACCCAAGAAGTGGTTATTTTTGAAGATGCAGGTGAGTGACACTGGCTCTTTGGAGCCTCTGTTTTGAACTATTTTGATTGACTAAGCATTTTATTTTCAGGCTAGCATTAACTACTGCTCGTCAGTATGGATTGATGTTTAGAATGGACATCGGAGCTGACTTTTTAGGTAAGAACCATTGCAGATCATTGCATAGATTTATAAACTTGGTGACTAAAGATTATGTAATCGCCCTTGAATTTTGTCAAGCCTGTGACATTAAGTCGCAAAAAGCCAGGGATAATCATACATTAGGTTGTTATAGGTGTCAAAATTAAAGTTCAGATTTTGTGGTCAAAAAGTTTCTAAACATCAATAACTTAGTCAAACTTTGAAGTAATTGTACATTAGACAAAAATTCTGTTGATTATGTAGGGAATCACTGAAGCATGACTGGAGCGAGCCCCCTCTTAGGCAGTCAGTGGGCCCCCTCTTATGAAAATTTCTGGATCCGCCATTGTGACATAGCCTGTATATTGAAAATTATACAATGATTCCTTGATAAATAATAACTGAAACTGTTTATAATATTTTCAGTAAAGGACAGTACAGTTTCTGATTGTCAATTTGGATATGTATATATTTATCTGAATTTCTTTGTAGTAATTGGAAAAATATGACTAGATTTAGTTGTAGCATATGAGTATGAGTAGCATATAGATATCTGCCAGTTCATACAATAGCTAAACATTAAATTAATTATACTGTGAGCTAGTAGAAGGGCCTGCTTTTCAATGACGTCAATGTTCTCCATCAGAGCACAAATTCATAATTTTTTGTTTCTCTTGCAGATGCAGCTGAAGTTATTTGCGTCACAGACAATATCCAACAGATTTATTCATGTGAATCTTCCTGAAATCCTTTGAGGTGAAAGACCAAGAATAACCAAAAAACGTTCAACACTAAACTTCAATGTTATAAAATTTTTTGATATTTGTTGAGGTTCAGCATCAATGTCCCAAACCGTGCCTTGCACTTGACCCGTAATACAGGTTTCCATATCAATTTTCTTTAGTAAAGTTTTTGTGGTTTTTCCTGGGCGTCGAGGTTACGTTAAAGACTGATATATACATACATTTATAGAGATACAGGCATTTTGTGCTTCTTGGTTGCCATTGTATATATTAAATGCTGGCTCAGTCGGTCTGCACAGCTAAATGCATTCATTTTGGTAGTTGTTATTGAAGTCAGAGACATATTCACATATAAATACCATATTATAGTAGTTCATTTGCCAAACTTGATGTCTGGTCTTTTTGTGCAAGTGATGGTAGTATCATTGAGCTAAAACAAATACAAGACTCTTCTTCCAATCTTTTGTATTTGAAGCAGAAGGGGTACAGTGGCAGTTGTGCAGAGACCATATGGAAAGAAATGCAAATAAATATCTTGTGTTCAACTTCATTTGCAACTTCATTTGTCTTTACAAAAAGTTTACAAAGTATACATACCCCAATACATGTATTACAATATGATGATGTAGTGTGATTGCCAATGAGACAATGATGTACATGTATGACTATCATTGGAACACCACTCTATCATATCTTTGTACATTATGAAAACAGATAATGCTACCTTTGTAGCATATAAATGTAAAAAAAGAAAATTTTATATTAATTCATGACACAACACCCCTATGGATATGAAACTTGACGATACTAAAAGCAAAATATCTCAAATCACAAAGTCCTACCAGTCTACATGTATATTGAAAGTAACATATTTAATTGACTTTACATGAAATGACAAAAGATATTAAAGAAGAAGCAAGAAATGTTCACCCTACTGGTACACTAGTCTATGTTTATGTATCAGTCCTTTTACAATGATGCTAGTTAGTACTTTTCTGTTGTGTTGTTTCAGTTTTACATATCCTCATTCTGTGATCACTAGATCACCTCTCATGTTTTGAAAAATACATTGAAAAGGATGAAATTTGAAAAAAAAGGCAGGACATGAGTTTTGAGTAAATAAAAAGGCAGGATGATAATTTATGTAAAAAAAGTCAGGATAAACTAATAAAAAAAGGCAGGTCCGAATAGAGTGAAAAATAAAAAGGCAGGACAGAGATAACAACTAAAAAAAATGCAGGACAAAATTTTTCATCCTAGCCCCCCATAAAAATCAAATGGTAGCTCCCTTATTTGCATATATAGACTGATATTAAGTGAATTCCTGCATAACAAATTCAGGGAATGAGACGCTGTCCTAATAATACAAGCCATAAGTATAGTGGTTAAGGTTTTTTTTTAAATCTTAATAATGACCAAAGTAGCGAAAAACAGAGGCAGAAGATGTTAAGGGGCAATACAAAAATGAC
This sequence comes from Mytilus californianus, assembly GCF_021869535.1. Classification (NCBI taxonomy): domain Eukaryota; kingdom Metazoa; phylum Mollusca; class Bivalvia; order Mytilida; family Mytilidae; genus Mytilus; species Mytilus californianus. Next base: position 80,294,299 of record NW_026262679.1, read on the forward strand.
AAGGTCGTGTCACACAGTGGAAAATAAATGTGGATAGTGACCACAGATGATGCCCCCGCTTGCATATCATATAAAGTTATAAAGGGACATAACTGAAGAACGGTAAAAGTGACGCCAAATTTGTAGTAATAAGTAATGTGTATAAGTTTCATAACATTTGGTTGAGGCAAACTTAAGTTTGAGAATAGAAACAAAAAACTCAACATTTTTTCCTTTTGTAAAATTAAAGGGCATAACTCTAGAACAGGTAAAGTGACACCATCAAAATTCAAACTTGATCTGTAATTTGTAGTAATAAGCATTGTGTATAAGTTTCAAAACATTTGGTTGAGGCAAATTAAAGTTAGAGAACAGAAACAAAAAATTCAGCAATTTTTTCCATTTGTAAAGGGGCATAACTCTACAACGATTTAAGTGACGCCACCAAAATTCAGACGATCTGTGTTTTGTGGTAATAAGTCTTGTAATAAGTTTCATAACATTTGATTTAGGCAAACTAAAGTTAGATTGATTGATTGTTGGTTGCTTAACGTCCAGTGGCAAATATTTCATGCATATTCAGGACGAGAACAAATTATCAATAAATACAAAAGGTAGGTTCTGTAATGTAGGCCATCCGGGAAGAAGGTCGGGGAAATTTAAACTGCCACTGGAAAATGAGGGTAAATTGGATAGGGACAGCAATTTTGCCTAGCAACAGGTCACCTACGGACCCCTCAAAGAGTTGTTGCAAGGGTTCTTAACGTGCAGAGAGCGTGGCATTCTCTCTACACGAGGCATCGGATTTAACGTCCCCATTCTGACCGGACGTGGCTGGGTACTTGTACATCCCGCACAGCCAAACGGACGCCCCACTTTAGCGAGGGTTTTACCGCCAGTCGGAGGAAAACCAATGGTGACCATATTTCTATTCCCCAGTCACCCTTGGGGGTTTAAAGTTAGAGAAGGGAAACTGACTTTGAGACGTACGGACGGACGGACAAGGTTAAAACTTAATGCCCCCTTCGCTACGGCGGGGGCATAACAAAAGAAATTAAAAGCCCACATAGCACTACACCTAAAATTACCTTGTAAACAACAAGCAACACGAACCCACAAAAGATCCAATTAGAACTGGTGAACAATTTCAAATTTGTCTAATTTCAAATTCTTAAGTTTTCTGGCACTGAAAATACACATGTAACACAACAACGTACATTTTGTGTCAAGGCATGGACCATTTGACTTTCTGGGGGGCCTGGGTTTTTTTAAAAATAATCTGGCCTATTCAGTTGCTAAACAAAATATTCTGGCTTCATGTCCTATTCCTTTGTCTTTACAAATGTTGAAAAAAATATTCTTGCTTTGCATGGACTGAAAAAAAATATTCTTGCTCGGTTTGCATGTTTAAAAAAAATCTGGCTTGATACAACCCCCTCTGAGAACTGAAAATTCAGCAATTTTTCTATTTGTAAACACGCATAACTCTAGAACGGCTGTGTATAAGTTTTATAACATTTTGTTGAGACAAACTAAAGTTAGAGAACGGAAATGAAAAATTCAGCAATTTTTATGTTTATAAAGGGACATAACTCAAGAATGGTAAAACTTAAAAAGTGTCGCCACCAAATTTGTACTTAATCTGTATTATGTAGTAATAAGCATTGTGTATAAGTTTCATAACATTTGGTTGAGGCAAACTAAAGTTAAAAACGGAAACAAAAAATTTGTACTTGATCTTAGTTTAGTGGTAATGAATATTGTGTATAGGTTTCATAATGTTTAGTTTGGGCAAACTTAAGTTACAGAATGGAAACTAAAAATTTTGCAATCTTTCGATTTATAAAGGGGCATAACTCAATAATGGTTAAAGTGACACTACCCAAATTCAACTTGATCTGTGTTTTACCAGTGGAAGTCAAAATTAAACATTGCATTGTATGAAGCATATATAAAGGGGCATAACTCTAGAACGGTTGAAGGGACGTGTTTTGTGGTAATAAGCATTGTGTATAAGTTTCATAACATTTGGTTGAGGCAAACTTAAGTTAGAGAACGGAAACTAAAAATTTTGCAATTTTTCCATTTATAAAGGGGCATAACATCCTTATATCAGATTTCAAATGATTCTAAATGGATAAACAGTATAACTGTTTGTTTTACATATAAATTTATATATAATTATAGTTCAACATAAATACAGCATTTGATATTGCCTAATACTGACACCTTTCTTCTTTTCTTTATTTGCATATCTAAACACTGAGGAATGGAGACAGATTGCACCTCCTGTATGCACATTAGGTTCATCAGATTTTCAATCAAAGACATTAGACTATCAAGTTCTTCATTTTACCTAAGATGTGGCTACAGCTGGAATTATATGTCAATGGGACGAACATTATTTCCAGACCTTATTATTTAACTTTACTTTTGTTCAACTGGAGCTCAGTCATACCTATATATTCTCATGAACATTTGCAGTATGCTAATCATAGTATCACCAGTTGGATAATCTTTAACAATATTTCATCTTTCATCTGTGGTTTAATTAGGACAATCAGCAACTAGTCTCACATTTATGAAGTTCAGAATTCCTCATGTGTAAACAGGATTACAACAGACATGACTACCATATTTTGATACTAGAGCCTCTGTATTTCGACATGGACCCAAGAGTATATTCATATTTGTTATCTGTGTGGACATTATTTCTCCAACTATTCAAACAGAGCATGTGGGATACACGGTTTTAGCATATTGACTACAAGGCAGCACTACAGCCTCATCAGTGCCGAACGAGTCCAGAAGTATTTGATTTCAAACCAATTGTAAACTTACTTGGGACATCGCTATTTCAAGCATACTTGGATCCATAGAATCTGACAACTTACACTTTTTAAATAGACTACTTTGCATTTAAAATATGGCAAACCCAAGAACCAAGGAACCATACAGTTTGCCTATATTACTTTAAAGATATTATAGAGATTCTATTATGTTTTAGACAGGCATTTTTACCACTTTTTACAATAGCAGAGACAGTATGTACATAGGTATTATTGCTCTCATTATACACAGTGGAGATTTATTGTTGAAACCTAATATGTTGAAGAGATTTATATCTGGGAATACAGTGATGTTTACCGTAGAGTATACATGCATTTCAAAATTTTTATATTTACACACCCAATGTTCACATTGGAGACAGCAGTATATGCAAACAGTCAATACCACCCCAGAATCCAACAGTTCTTTATAGCTGTGTACACATGGTGTACTTTTTAACTTTAGACAAACACATCGAAAGAATTATTAAATATATATAAATGCATATAACATGTATTCAATGATGAGAGCTTCAGGCATTCGAAAGAATTATTTAATTATTAACTGCATAACTAACAGTGGTATTTTCTTCAAAATCTTTTTAGGAAAATTTATCATATTTGAAAACTAAATATAGTTTTTAATAAGCATTAACATGCCTGTATTTCAGTACCAGTTATGATAGACCTTGGCTAATCTACTAGCAGTCAGGGGATATCCCCCATACAGGCCTAGCACAATAACAGCTACAGATGAGACACCAAGTCTCACCCCCTTGTGGAGACCCCTCGCTCCACATTCCCAAACTGGCATATTGTTGTACAGGCAGTTTCTTGCTCTCTGAATTACACATATGGCAAAATCAAAGGTACTTTATTTAAATCATTTGCACCACGTGACTTTGTCCCTTTTGATCAAATTACTTCCCTTAGCTTAAGATTGAAAATATAATTTATTATAGATTTGCAGATAGTCCAGTCCTTTTCCGTCATGTATCTAAAACTAATGTATCTTTAAAAACTTCCTTTGGCGGATATTTACAAAAATGCTGTGTAATTCTAAGGGAAAATGCTTAAAATTTGACTTTTTACGAAATGGGAAGGTTGAAATCATCATGTTTTTAAAAGAATTTGGCTGAAAACTTAAGAAAGCAGGTAAGATAAAAGTTATTTAACTTTAAAATTCAACCTACAAGGTGTTTCCCTATATGCAAACAAATCATGAACAATATCTTCTTGCATGTGTATTTCTGTTTTGAATCTTGCTATTTTACGATTTTACCTCATTTTATTTGATCTTATATAGCAATTACACAATGGTTAGGCTTCCGATTTTTAAACTAAAAAGGCCGAAAGATTTCAGATTAGACAATGTCCATTTGTACACGGACAGAAGCCTAAAAGCATGTACAATTCACCTATAATGCGAACAAATTGTTCATTCGACATAGGTATTTGCATATTGGCATTTTTATTAAAACGGCTTATATAATCCTATTGTAATGGCTGCCGTCATGATAAGGCAAAATGGCCGCTTTGCAAATTAGCAAATTACCCCAAATTTTGCCATATGAATACTGAATGCATCGATCTCTCATGATGTTCAAAATCTATATGAATCAATCTAGTGTAGCTCTCAGTTCAAAAATTTTGATATTGAATACCATTTTTTTAGCATTCTCATCTCATTGAAATACTGATAATTTTTATTGCATTCTCATCATTGAATGATTGAATATCATATTTTACCTTTCTCAGCATTGAATTACTGATAATTTTTATAGCATTCTCATCATTGGATTACTGATATTCATTTTTATAGTAATCTCATCATTGAATTACTGAATATCTTTTTATAGCATTCTCATGTTAGAACTTTGAATATTGAATATCATTTTTAAAGTATTATCATGTGACCATTTGGTCAAAATACTAGGACGCTGGTCCTCTGATAGTTACTGCAGGTATAAAGAGTGTCATCGACTTCAATTAAGTTATACTGCACATGAATTGTTAGAAAAATATTAATTTAAAGCATTATAATGTTTTGATACTGACTACTTTTAGTTACATAATTGTAAATTAGGATGTAGATCTACACATATATACATCATGTACGTACATATATTTTCATTGTAATAATTTTTTTTAATTTTTCTCATGACTTTATTGAAGGTGAATGAATCTTAATCCTAAATCCTTGGGGGCACTCAGCTGTTTCCATCTGTGCTTTTGGACCTTGATGGAATTTTATCACTGGTTATTTCTAAAATTTCATTCATCCCCAAGCATTTCGGGGACAAATTTTATCTAATTTATTCCAGCGCCAGTTTGATAGACCCCTGTTACTCTACTAGCACATGGGCTATCCCCATGCAGACCTTGCACACCCCGGCTGCAGATGAGACGCCTTGTCTCATCACCTAAGTGGAGAACCCTCACGTCACATTCCCCGGCTGGCGTATTGTCGGGCAGGCAGGTTCTTCCTCACACTGGAGGTTGCAAGCTGACTTGCTCAGGCAGGAACTCAAAATTGTCTTGTATGCCGAGTGTTTCCCTAGGGCCAAAACCAGATTGATTAATTGTTTTTTATAATAAAATTATTATTCATTCTAAAATATCTTTCTGCTTCAAGTCAGTATGATTTTGCTAAGACTATGTTTTTGGTTTACACACAGATACCCCTTATGTTACATTTGGTATTGTTTTTCGGAGCTGGTATTTGCTCAATTACATAGATGAGATCTGAACTTTAATAATTGAGATTTGCTGTATTAGGAGAGTTTTACTTTAATTAAGTGTGGATTGTCAGGACTTGCTCATCAATACACACAAAACATAATTCTACCTGAAAAATTACATCTGTTAAAATATAGGTTGATGGGATCATAAACATTTCATTTTATCAATGTAAGGCTTGCATATTGATACCTTGATCTTTGGAAAAGGTAAATAATAATATATCTCAAGAAATTTAGTAAGCCTGCCACTGGTGACTTGGAATGTTTTGATCACTGACACTAGAGGCATAAACAAGGAGTATTTGTAGACAACTCTAACAACTTCACAAGAATTCAAGACAACCTCATACTAAAAGTACAGAAACAATATTTCACTTTTAATATGAGACTCAATAAATATACAACATTAAGGTTCATACAAGATCTTCCTGGACTTGGAAACATTCAATCAGTAATAATTCCAAGCTTTAAAAGGGGAAAGATGTAAGTGACCCACATGCATATATAAACATCTAAATTTGTAAAAATTAGGAAAAACGATTATCAATAACAATACAATAAACAATACAATATTTTTATTTTTCCAAATTAAAGGGCTATTAAGAGCATAACATTAATAACAACATGACATGGACATTACAGAGTGATTAAAGAAACATAAAATGATAGTTCAAATGCAAGAGGAAAGGGTCAGTGGTCAAGGGGAGATAATTTTGCTATCTATTAGAGTATTTAACTAATTTTCTGATTTTCTAAGTTGCAGGCCTTTATCAAGGTATGCACATAAAATAGATAAAAAACTGCTATCTTCATTACTCATGATCCATGTAAAAAGATCATTTCTGTTTAAATTAACTAAACTGGGGTATTTTTTGATATAATCAGTCATATCTCTTCTGAGGTTTTTGTAAAGAGGGCATTCCAGAAGAAAGTGCATTTCATTTTCAATAGAATTTGAATTACAATATAAACACATCCTCTCATGTCGAGGTAATATTTCATATTTGCCACATACATTGATAAAACGTCATAACAGACTGCGATGATATCTTGAGAAAAATTCATATTTACTCACCTAATCAGAGTGGATTCTGTCAAAATAGAGGGACCATGGTACAAATAATTAGACTTGATAACGATACAAAAATCATTTAAAAAAAAAGAATATTTATAGTGGGACTATCTATAGACTTCCAGAAAGCTTTTGATATGATATGGGAATTTGGACTTTAAAACAAAATGGTCGTAAATGGGATAAAGGGTAACATGCTAGGGGGTGGGGGGGTAATTGTTTTCTTACCAACAGAACCATACATATCATACACACTATCTGAAACTCTCATGATTCAAAATGGTACTCCTCAAGGAAGTTGTACCAGCCTGACATTATTCAATATTGTGGTAAATGATCTCCCCACATGCATTAATAATTGTTCTATTTTCCAATTTGCAGACAACAGTAATATATGGTTGTATGGAATAAATTTTGGTTATATTCAAAGAGGAATACAGAATTAAAGTTCTTGACAATATTTAAACATGGTGTAATAAACGGGGATTTCTTGTTGCCCCCTCAAAAAACTGTAGCCATTGTATTTGGTAGAAAGAAAAAGTCTGAGAGGTTATTATAAAAGTTGGGTAACAATTTATTAGAAGTCGTTAATTAATTGAAATTTTTAGGGATAATTTTTAATAGTAAGTTGACTTGGTTTAATCATATGCAATATATTGAGGCAAAATGAAACATATCTATTGCACTAATAAGATCTAAAATAGACTACGAATGTGAAGTATACAAACTCTGCCTCACATTCTGTATAGAAAGTTCTGGACTGGGTGCAAAGTCAAGCACAGGAGCATATAAAAATGAAGCCACTAGTGGACTGCAAGTAGAAATGGGTGACTCACCCTTCGAAGAATGTAGGAAGTGTCTAATTAAAAAAATTCTTCTTGAATATATATAGTCATGATGATAATCATCCAACTAAAGAAAGTTTAGCAAAATAAAAACAAACCTTTCTTTGCCTCTAAATAACTCCAGGGAAATAAAACAGACTAGAAAACCTTACTTTTCTGTTGCAAAAGATATGATTACTCAAAATGATATAGACATAAGCAATTTCCACCACCCCCTTGCCATTTTTTTAAACCTCATGTATGTTCACAACTTTCAATGCACATCTCGAAAAAGATCCAAATTATAATAACACCTCATGTGCATTTGCTATTCCCGAAATGGGAATAAATAATGATTTCAAACTGCCTAAGAAAATGTCAATTTTTTACTTATAGTTTTTGAGCTAATGGCAATATTTCTGTCTCTTATATGGGTAGAAGAATTTAAACCAAATAATGTGATTATATTTGTCGTCTCTTTATCAGCTCTCCATGCCTAAAAGAGCAATTCATTTAAGGTAAAAAAAAAAAAACTATTGTATGATATTATTAGTTGTCTTGGTGTAGTCAAGGATGTACAGAATTTTCAACAACAGTGTAAAATTCTGTACACCCCTGAGTACGACAAGATAACAAATTTATTTCTTTTGAAAATTCCTTTACTCATTTTTATACTGGGTATTAAAATCGGGTGAAGTTCATAAAAGCTAAGCGTGTCTCACAAAATGTTTGGTTATAGACGACGAAAGCAAAGTGTGCAGATATGACCATTTTAGGTTATAGACGAAAAAAATAAAAGTGAACAGCCAAGACTATTTTAGGTTACAGATGACAAAAGCAAAGTGTGCGTTCAAGACCATTTTAGGTTACAGACGACGAAAGCAAAGTGCGGCCAAGACAATTTTAGGTTACAGACGACGAATGTTAAGTGTGCGTTCAAGACCATTTTAAATTACGGAGGAAGTATGCATGCAGTCAAACCCCTTTTAGGTTACAGACGACAAATGTAAAGTGTGCAGTCAAGACCATTTGAGGTTAGGGGTGAAATGCAAAGTGTGAGGCCAAGACCATTTTAGGTTACATATGACGAAAGTACAGTGTGTGTGGCCAAAACCATTTTTGGTTACAGATGAAGAATTAAGTGTGCAGTCAAGACCTTTTTAAATTACGGAGGACGTGTGCATGCAGTCAAGACCATTTTAGGTTACAGACGACGAATGTAGTGTGCAGTCAAGACCATTTTAGGTTAGGGACGACGAATGTAAAATGTGCAGTCAAGACCATATTATGTTAGGGAAGACAAATGCAAAGTGTGCGGCCAAGACCATTTAGGTAACAGATGACGAAAGTACAGTGTGTGGCCAAAACCATTTAGATTACAGACGACGAATGTTAAGTGTGCAGTCAAGACCATTTTAAATTATGGAGAACTTGTGCAGTCAAGACCATTTTAGGTTACAGACGACAAATGTAAAGTGTGCAGTCAAGACCATTTTATATTAGAGACGACGAATGCAAAGTGTGCAGCCAACACCATTTAAGTTTACAGACCACGAATGTTACATGTGCATGCAGTTCAGACCATTTTAAATTACGATGACGTGTGCAGTCAAGACCATTTTAGGTTACAAACAACGAATGTAAAGTGTACAGTCAAGAGCATTTTAGGTTAGGATTGACGAAAGGAAAGTGTGTGGCCAAGACCATTTTAGGTTACAGATGACAAATGTTAAGTGTGCAGTCAAGACCATTTTATATCACGGAGGAAGTGTGCAGTCAAACCGTTTTAGGTTAGGGACAACGAATGTAAAGTGCCCAGTCAAAACCATTTTAAAATATGGAGGACGTGTGCAGCCAAGACCATTTTAAATTACAGAGGACATGTGCAGTCAAGACCGTTTTAGGTTAGGAACGACGAATGTAAAGTGTGCAGTCAAAACCATTTTAGATTACGGAGGACGTGTGCGGCCAAGACCATTTTAGGTTACAGACGAAGAATGTTAAATGTGCAGCCAAGACAATTTTAAATTACGGAGGACGTGTGCAGCCAAGACCATTTTAGATTACAGACGACGAATGTTAAATGTGCAGCTAAGACCATTTTAAATTACAGAGGACATGTGCAGTCAAGACCGTTTTAGGTTAGGAACGACGAATGTAAAGTGTGCAGTCAAAACCATTTTAGATTACGGAGGACGTGTGCAGTCACAACCATTTTAGGTTAGGGACGACGAATGTAAAGTGTGCAGTCAAGACCATTTTAGGTTAGGGACGACGAATGTTAAATGTGCAGCCAAGACAATTTTAAATTACGGAGGACATGTGCAGTCAAGACCATTTAAGGTTAGGGACGACGAATGTAAAGTGTGCAGTCAAGACCATTTTAGGTTAGGGACATTGAATGCAAAGTGTGCAGCCAAGACCATTTAAAATTATGGAGGACGTGTGCAGTCAAGACCATTTAAGGTTAGGGACTATGAATGTCAAGTGTGCAGTCAAGGTCATTTTAAATTATGGAAGACATGTGCAGTCAAGACCATTTTAGGTTAGGGACAACAATTGCAAGATTCTTCCTTCATAAGAAATAACATACCGGTAGTTATCTTGGTGTAAGAGTAGTTGAATACTTTTTTTATCCCGGGGTGAACTGGGATGGGGTGTTATTTACACCCGGATAGTTAACTATTTAAATTGAAAGATTCTTCCTTCATAAGAAATAATATATGTTTATACAACCAGTTAATCAAACTAGGTAGTAACATAGTATTTGATTGGATCCCAAGCCATGTCGGAATTTTAGGAAATGAAATTGCAGACAAGACAGCCAATCTGGCTCTTAATAAATGTACACTGGATTACTTTTAAAATTAATATTCTGCAAATGAAAAGAGAAGATGAACAATCATATTCAGATTAAGATCTGGTTCCATTAAGGTTTATGGCCCCCTTCTGTAGCCATGTGTATTACAAAATTTTCAAAGTGCAACGTACAATATCAAAACAGCAAAGATAATGAATAATAGAGATGTGCCATTTTGTACATATACCAAAGGGAAACTTCCTTTAAAGCAGTATCATATATTGTTTTATTGCATTTTATAGAAAATGGGGATTTTGTTGCAAATGAAGCCAAGATTTTTGCAGAAATTCCAGACTTTAATACAGAGATTTTCGTTATAAAATCTAACATAAATTACTCACTTATTTATCCATGATGTGCTAGCGTTTATTGTTTACAAAAAGTCCTAAATACCCTGCCACTTCCAGTTTGTGTTTTTGTTTGATGTTTTTCTTTGTACCAATCTGATGAGTTAAGCTTTTTTCAACTGAATTTAATGGTTTGTTCTTATATTGTGCCGTTACACCACTGTCCCAGGTTAAGGGAGGGTTGAGCGCCCACAAACATGTTTACCACCCCTCCCCCCCCCCACACCACAACTACCACCATTATTTGTGTGCCTGTCCCTGGTCCGGAGTCTGTAGTTCAGTCAGTGGTTGTCATTGATTCTTGTCTCACATTTTTTTTTCGTAAATTGTTTTGTAATTAATTAGGCTGTTAGTTTTCTCAGTTGAAAATTTTGATTTATACTCAAATCATTTTGGGAACGGTACTTGGTAAAAGTGGAAACCCGAACCCGAACCCGAAACCAGAATTTGCCGGAAATTCAACGAACCGGAAATTTATTTTACATATATTATGCCCTTTGTGTTTCCTTTTTTCTACAAACGTTTATGCATTTGATGTATAATTAAATTTTATCTCATGTATGAAAAGGTTTTTGTCCAAACATCACTAACAATGATAAATTTAAGGTTTATTAATTTCCATCTCCATAAAAGTGGTAACCCGAACCTGAAAGTTTTTCTTATACCAAACCTTAATCTGCCTAAGTGATTAAATTCGCTTTCTTATTTTATGTCCGGAATGTTATAATCTTTCATATTTTAGGGAGCTACCATTTGATTTTTATGGGGGGCTAGGATGAAAAATGTTGTCCTGCCTTTTTATTTTTCCCTCTATTCGGTCCTGCTTTTTTATTTTTCACTCTCTTCAGTCCTGCCTTTTTTTTATTAGTTTATCCTGACTTTTTTTTACATAAATTGTCATCCTGCCTTTTTTTTGGCATCTCATCCTGCCTTTTTTTTTACTCAAAACTCCTGTCCTGCCTATATACCGGAAATTTATTTTACATATATTATGCCCTTTGTGTTTCGTTTTTTCTACAAACGTTTATGCATTTGATGTATAATTAAATTTTATCTCATGTATGAAAAGGTTTTTGTCCAAACATCACTAACAATGATAAATTTAAGGTTTATTAATTTCCATCTCCATAAAAGTGGTAACCCGAACCTGAAAGTTTTTCTTATACCAAACCTTAATCTGCCTAAGTGATTAAATTCGTTTTCTTATTTTATGTCCGGAATGTTATAATCTTTCATATTTTAGGGAGCCACCATTTGATTTTTATGGGGGGCTAGGATGAAAAATGTTGTCCTGCCTTTTTTTTTTCCCCCTCTATTCGATCCTGCTTTTTTATTTTTCACTCTCTTCAGTCCTGCCTTTTTTTTATTAGTTTATCCTGACTTTCATCCTGCCTTTTTTTTGGCAAATAATCTCATCCTGCCTTTTTTTTTACTCAAAACTCCTGTCCTGCCTATTTTTTTCAAATTTCATCCTAGCCCCCCCATAAAAATCAAATGGTAGCTCCCTTACTTAAAATTGTTCTTACAACTTTGCCAAAAACTTTTTATCGTAGAAATTCCAAAAAAATTGGTCGCCCGAACCTGAAAGGAAGACAACTCCATTTTGTATTTGTATTTTTGGGTCGATTATGACGCTACTGATTAACTCTGCCTATACCAAATTCGGACCATTACTTCGGCCTATGATTGATGATTGTGTTTTTCTGAATTAATTTTTTTTTTATATATAGTTTTTGTTTTGTCAAATAGACAGTATTAATTGTCTTAGTTTATTGGCCGTAATGTGGTTTTTTTTCTCTTCGATTTATGAAAAAATAAAACATCCAGTATTTTATGTTTATAATACTTTGGTTAAACCTAATAACAAAATAAATAAAACATTTTTTCCCCAGAAACCGTAACTATCTGCTTGTTTTATGTCATAAATGTATTCAATTTTTTGTGTGTGTTTATTTTGAGATTTAAGTGTGATTCCTCGAATTTTTATGTATAATTTATTTCAAAACTTCTATAAAAATGAATTGCTTAATATATGCCGGTGATATTATTCTGTTATCCTCCACTGCAAAGGCCTAACTTAAGACCTAACTTAATGCCTTGTATCTGACCTTTTATGGTAGAGAAACCTGGGTCACTATTAATTCAAATACAGCAAGATTACTATCACCATACAATTTATATTCACATCTAATAAGCGAAAAACTGCATGTAAAGTTTTGAAAATAATTTTTAGGTGACATAAAAATATTAAATGGAAAAGTCACAAAATACCTAGAAAAGAAGTATGTTGGAATGCAAATGATTATTCATTATGTGCATGTATAACATAAACCATTAAAATGTTTTTGAATGCATGGTAAAAAGTTGTAATATTATGCATTTGTATCAGATTAGTTATTGTAAAGGGTAGATTTTTAAATGTTTATAGGAAATGCAAATAAAATGCTCCGCTGGGCACAGCTTGATACGACCACAGAGGTCGAACCCTGAACAGTTGGGGCAAGTATGGACACAACATTCAAGCTTGATACAGCTCTGAATTTGGGTTGTGATTAAATATTTGACACAGCATAGGTTTCTGACACAGAAAGAATGTGGTCTAAGAACTTAAAATTTTTTTAATTTACCTATTATGGTCCAATATCCAAAATCGAAATACATGTTAGATTCAGCATATCAAAGAACCCCATATATTCAATTTTTGTTGAAATCAAACAAAGTTTTATTTTGGACCCCAACTTGGACCAACTTGAAAACTGGGCCCATAATAAAAAATCTAAATACATGTTTAGATTCAGCATATCAAAGAACCCCAAGAATTCAATTTTTGTTAAAATCAAACTAAGTTTAATTTTGGACCCTTTGGACCTTAATGTAGACCAATTTAAAAAACGGGACCAAAATTAAAAATCTAAATACATGGTTAGATTTGGCATATCAAAGAACCCCAATAATTCAATTTTTGATGAAATCAAACAAAGTTTAATTTTGGACCCTTTTGACCTCAATATTAACCAATTTGATAGCGGGGCCCACAAATAAAAAATCTAAATACATGGTTAGATTCAGCATATCAAAGAACCCCATATATTCAATTTATGTTGAAATCAAACAAAGTTTAATTTTGGACCCCAATTTGGACCAACTTGAAAACTGGGCCCGAAATTAAAAATCTAAATACATGTTTAGATTCAGCATATCAAAGAACCCCATATATTCATTTTTTGTTAAAATCAAACTAAGTTTAATTTTGGACCCTTTGGACCTTAATGTAGACCAATTTGAAAACTGGACCCAAAATTAAAAATCTAAATACACGGTCAGATTTGGCATAACAAATAAATAAATGTGGTCAAAGATTTAACAAATCTAATGCGCCATACTGTGCAATTAAAGATTACTTCTTGAAATTTTTCAATATTTGAAATTTGAAAAAAAAAAAATATTTGAAGAATAATTCTTTTTAATTTCTGAAATCTGAAATGAGAAAAAATTGACCCCCCCACAATTTCTTTTTACCTCCCCCCCCCCCCCCCCCCCTTTTCCCCAAAAAAATTCTTTCCCTCAAGATATGATCATAATCTCAATTCAAATTTCCAATGGAATTTGCAACCATAATTTCCCATTTAAATTTACCATAGTGCTAACTTAATCTATTTTATAATAGAATTTAAAATATGCTGTCAAATCTTTCATATGGATTTTTTTGTAAAAAAAAAAAGATGCAACATTTGCAGATATTTATACTGGTCTTCCTTTATAAATATGCATTTCTTTAAACATAATTTAAAAGCAGTGTAAGGGAAGTAATCAAAACGTTGTATGTGGATTACCTCCCTTACACTGTTTTAAATTGTCTTAATTGTTCATAAACCATTACTTTATACATAATTTAAAAGCAGTGTAAGGGAGGTAATTCAAATGATGTTTTTGATTTATCTCCCTTACACTGCTTTAAATTATGTTTTGTACTTAAGTATTTGTACATATAAAAATGCTTGTTTTTTGCCCCTTTTTTGGCCCCTTATTCCTAAAATTTTGAGGCAATTACCCCCAAAATCAATCCCAGCATTCCCTTTGTGATATGGAACCTTGTGGTACAATGTCAGAGAGATCCATACACTAACACACAAGTTATGTCTGGAAGTTACAAAAATGCTTATTTTTGGCCCCTTTTTGGCCCCTAATTCCTTAACTGTTGGTACCCCCCAAAATCAATCCTAACCTTCCTTTTGTGGTATTGAACCTTATGGTAAAATTTCATAGATATCCATTCCTAAAACTAAACTTAGAGTGCGAAAACCAATGTGTCTTCGGACGACGCCAACGTCATACCAATATATAAATAAAAAGTAAGCCGGACTATTCATTATTATAAACTATGCAAGTTTCATATCTGAAACATATCTTTACAACTCTAAAAAAAATATCCGGTTCATGGGTTTTGTAGAAGTTTGAAATATAAAGAGTTTCTATGTACAAAGTCAACGGCTTTATTTCAAAATCAACAAACGCACAATAGTTGAAGTACTCTGTATTAATATGAAATATGCACGAGATTTGCCTTTTAACTTTGAAGTATGAATCCGTGACACTTCGAATTCAACCTCACTCGAAACATTAAATGTGTTTTTATCAATTACATATTTAGCTATAACTATTTTCAATAAGCTTATACAAAACGAAGTTATAATTTTTGTATTATTTGTTGTTTCATAGAGTTAGAATGTACAATTATTATATAACAATTATTTATTACCTTTAATTTAAAACTAATATTTATTTCTTATATAGAATTATGACTTGGTTTGATACAATATTTTCATTTTTGTTCGTTTTAATTAACCATTTTCTTTAAGGCCATTATACGCCAATACTTAGTACAGCGGTTAGGACATCCCAGCTAATATAATAATAAGATAGCTACAATGTGCATGCTAAGACTTGCCGCCAGTCGGTCCTAACTTTTTCCTAATCTCTGTCCTAAGAATCCATTATAGGATCGATTTTAGGACAGTTTCGATATTCGATATTATGTTGATAAAATGTCACAAGTTATGTCCATCAATATTCCGCAATATACCATCTTCATTATATTTGACATTTATCATTCAGAATCAATTAATTTTTTTTTATTATATTGTTATTTCCATTAATTCATAATCATACAAAATAAACAATTTGGCGGACAAAGAAATGAATATTTATTTATTTATTGTTTATTGTTTATTTATTTATTTATTTATCATTTATGTTAATTATTATTATTTTTTGTTTTTTTTGTTTGTTTGCTTATAAATTTAAAAGTTTAGTTGTTTGTCCTCTTGTTATTTATACTGTTTTTTTTTCTGACAATAATCTTGAAAGCATTGACGTGGTTAAAATCTTTCCAGAGCCCAGGTTTATACCAAAGTCCATCAGAAATCAGGTATGGTTTTTCTTGCTTTCATTTACCTATGCATACTATTTCAAAAACGAGTTGTCTCCCTTTCGGGTTTGGTTTCCTACCTATTCACTTAGAAATGAAATAAATGGTTGTGTTTTATACAGTTTGAAAAAAATCTTTGTGTTTATGATATGAAAGATGATATTCATCACACGAAGTCAGAGTGTTCCTTCAAGAAATCAGATAATACAGAGAAAATAAAGAAAAATAGCTTCCAGAGTTCGGGTTACCACTTTTACCAAGGCGGAAATATAGAAAACTTATTTTTCAATCTTTAGCCAGTTAAGAACAAAAGCATACTCATACATAACATTAAACTTTATATTTTACACCATATCCATTAATGTTTGTCACAAAAATCTTTAAAGAATGATAACAAAACATAATTAAAGATTTCCGGTTCGACGAATTTCCGGCAAATTCTGGTTTTCACCACCCCACACCACTGCACACCACCGAACACACAAAAAAAACCATCAACCACTGAGAAAATCAGTGATTTTGTACAATAAAACGGTAAAATCAATTAAATTACGCCTAATTTGACAATTTTTTAGATGTTTATATGCATCATTTTTCTGTTAAAGTCGATTATCAATATAATCCATATAAAGAAAAACGTCTCTGGATTCATCACTATTTTTTCCGGATTACATTGTGTGTGTATAAGAATCATTTGACATCAATTACTGATGAAGGATATTAGTTACGTAAATACTTAACATTTGTTCATGTCTCTTTTCTTGTTATTGGTACAACTATTTTATAAAAGAAGAAAAAAAATGATGAAAAAAAATTATTTGAGGTGTCCAGTGGTGGTTTGCAGAGTTGTAGTGTTATAGACTCTCCTTTTCTGTTCGATGTAGATATTTGTTCTCTTAACCTTATTATTTGTTAAATTAATAACTTAAATATTATATTTAGGTCACATTTATAACAATAAGAGTTCAAAAATATAAATTTTTGGGGTGTTCGGTGGTGTTCGGCAATGTGCGGTGGTGTTTGGTGGTGAAAAGACCTACAGATTCCGGTTTGGGGTTCGGGTACGGGTTAACACTTTTACTGACCACCTTTTGGGAATAGTTCCCCCATTTGGTGGGTTGAACCCAACCTGTATAATTGCTTACATCCACTTTATTTGAACTTTGGTGGATAGTTGCCACCTTGGCAATCATACATCTCCTTATTTTTATATTTACATTCCAAATACAATGATTCGCTGAGCACAGCCTGATACAACGGTAGAGGTCGAACCCTGAACAGTTGGGGCAAGTTTGGACACAATATTCCAGCTTGATACTGTCTGAATTTGGATTGTGATCAAATTTTTGACATAATATACGGTAGGTTTCTGACACAAAATAAATGTGGTCAAAGATTTTAAAAATTTTAAATGGGACATTTAATTTACCTAGAATGGTCTGATATCTAAAATCTAACAACATCATGAACATGGTTTAGATTCAGCATATAAAAAAATAAATGTGGATAGTGTCCACATATGGACACAGATGATGCCCCCCTTGCATATCATATATTTATAAAGGGACATAACTGAAGAACGGTAAAAGTGACACTACCCAAAATTTGAACTTTATCTGTGTTTTGTGGTAATAAGCATTGTGTGTAAGTCTCATAACATTTGGTTGAGGCTATTAAACTTAGGTAGAGAACAGAAATTAAAAATTCAGCAATTTTTCTATTTGTAAACAGGCATAACTCTAGAACGGTTGTGTATAAGTTTTATAACATTTGGTTGAGACAAACTAAAGTTAGAGAACGGAAACAAAAAATTCAGCAATTTTTATGTTTGTAAAGGGACATAATGTTTGGTTGGGGCAAACTTGAGTTACAGAATGGAAACTAAAAATTTTGCAATCTTTCGATTTAAAAAGGGGCATAACTCAATAATGGTTAAAGTGACACTACCCAAATTCAACTTGATCTGTGTTTTATCAGTGGAAGTCAAAATTAAACATTGCCTTGTATGAAGCATTGGTTGTAGTTGATTCAACTATAATCATGGACAAAGGAAGATAACACCAATTTTAATAAAATGCTTCGTTGAGCGCAGCTGGATACGACCGCAGAGGTCCAACCCTGAACAGTTGGGGCAAAAATGGACACAATATTTGGACTTGATACAGGTCTGAATTTGGATTGTAATTAAATATTTGACACATAATAGGTTTCTGACACCGAATAACTGTAGTCAAAGAACTAAGAATTGGTTATATGATTTGAATTTAATTTATAATCAATTTTTTGCTTTTGTGCAATACACTATGATGTTGCAAAATTTGTTTTTTGGCCCCTTTTGGCCCCATATTCCTAAACGTTTAGGGCAATTACCTCCAAACTCAAACCCAGCTTTCCTTTTTTGATATGGAACCTTGTAGTACAATTTCATTAAGATCAATACACTTACACACAAGTTATTGTCCTGAAACTAGAAAAATGCTTGTTTTTTGCCCCTTTTTGGCCCCTAATTCCTAAAATTTTGAGGCAATTACCCCTAAAATCAATCCCAGCCTTCCCTTTGTGGTATGGTATCTTGCAGTACAATTTCAGAGAGATCCATACACAAGTTATTGTCTGGAAACTAGAAAAATGCTTATTTTTGGCCCCTTTTTGGCCCCTTATTCCTAAACGTTTTGGGCAATTACCCCCAAACTCAATTCCAGCTTTCCCTTTGTGATATGGAACCTTGTAGTACAATTATAGACAAATCCATACACTTACACACAAGTTATTGTCATAAAACTAGAAAAATGCTAGTTTTTGCCCCTTTTTTGGCCCCCAATTCCTAAAATTTTCAGGCAATTACCCCCAAAATCAATCCCAACCTTTCTTTTGTGGTATTGAACCTTATGGTAAAATTTCATAGAGATCCATTCACTTAAACTAAAGTTATTGTGTGAAAACCAATGTGTGTTCTTGATGACGACGATGACGCCAACGTCATACCAATATACGACTGCCAAAAAGTCATATAAAAATTACTTGATATTTGCAATTTTTCTATTTATAAAGGGGCATAACTCTAGAACGGTTAAAGTGACGCCCCCAAAATTCAAACTTGATCGGTAATAAGCATTGTGTACAAGTTTCAAAACATTTGGTTGAGGCAAACTCAAGTTAGAGAACGGAAACCAATTTTGGGACGTAGGTACAGACGGAAAAGGATAAAACTTAATGCCCCCACCGCTACGACGGGGGCATAAAAACCAAAAATTTAATTTTAGTTGAAATCAAACAAAGTTTAATTTTGGACCCCTCAAACCTTAATATGGACTAAACACTGGGCCCAAAATAAAAAAACTAAATGCACAATAAGATTCAGCATATCATACAGCCGCAATAATTCAGTTTTTGATGAAGTTTAATTTTGGACCCTTTTGACATCAATGTAGACCAATTTAAAAATGGGGCCCAATATCCCAAAAAGTAATACAAGGTTAGAACCCCCAAAAATTAAAGACTTTAAATTAATCCCATTGAAATTGGTAGAGATTTGTATTTATTTTTAATTGATGATTTCTTGCTATTGCGCAATACTGTGCAATTGAAGACATCAATGTAGACCAATTTAAAAATGGGGCCCAATATCCCAAAAACTAATACAATGTTAGAACCCCCAAAAATTAAAGACTTTAAATTAATCCCATTGAAATTGGTAAAGAGATTTGTATTTATTTTCAATTGAAGATTTCTTGCTATTGTGCAATACTGTGCAATTGAAGATTTTTTGATATTGCGCAATACTGTGCAATTAAAGATTTCTTGCTATTGCGCAATACTGTGCTATTGCACAATACTGTGCAATTGAAAATTTCTTGCTATTGCGCAATACTGTGCATTCTTGCTATTGCGCTATACTGTGCAATTAAAGATTTTTTGCTATTGTCCAATATCGTTCAAATTGTTTAAAATTTCAAAAATTTAAGAAAAAAAATATGAACCCCCCCCCCCCCAATTAAAATGGAAAAAAAATCCCCCAAAATTTTTGAACCCCCTCTATAGTAATTACCCCCAAACTTAATCCCAGCCTTCCCTTTGTGGTATGGAACCTTGTAGTACAATTTTAGAGAGATCCATACACTTAAACACAAGTTATTGTCTGGAAACTAGAAAAATGCTTGTTTTTTTACCCCTTTTTTGCCCTAATTCCTGAACGTTTGGGGCAATTACCCCCAAACTCAATCCCAGCCTCCCCTTGTGATATGGAACCTTTTGCTACAAATTTAGAGAGATCCATACACTTACACACAAGTTATTATCCGGGAACTACAAAAATTGTTGTTTTTGGCCTCTAATTCCTTAACTGTTGGTACCATAACCCCCAAAATCAATCCCAACCTTCCTTTTGTCATGTTTTTGGTATTGTACAAAATGTACCTTCTGGTAAAATTTTTTAAAGATCCATTCACTTTACGTAAAGTTATTGTCCGGAAACCAAACGTGTCTTCGGACGACGACGCTGACGACGCCGACGACGAAAACGACGACATCATAGCATAATACGACGCAAAAAATTATTTGCGGTCGTATAAAAAACTCGTGCTGAGTCACTAAATTCGAGCGCATCCTGCATGGAAGGTGTATACTTCAGAATTGGTTTATATTTATATTTGTTTTAACCAATATCTTAATTAATGAACTTGTTTTAATGAAATCATTGCTAGAACTGCATGCACTAATCCTCTATCAAGCGCCGAATTGACAAATATTAGAGTACAAGGGGAAAGGCTGTGGACTTTCTATAAAACTATAACATGTTTAGCATTGAAACAACAAAAGGGTACAGTGTAACACAATCCTTAATGTTTATAAATATCTTTAAAAAAAGGGAAAAATCCGAGTGAAATTTGTGAACATTGTAAAGTCACAGTCGATGTTTTACTCTTTCTTTTAGTCTGCTCAAAATATGAAACGCAAAGAAAACAGGAAAGCAAGGAGTCATAGATTTTTCACTGAAACACCTTCTTTCCGGATACACACGGTAATTACTTTTTACGGGAAACTAATATACTTATAAGAAAATAAGGAAGGCTCTCAAATAAGTATCATCAATATATTCCATCTACTAGTATTCATATGAATATATCCTTTAGATAAAATAATTATGTAAAACTATTTGTGACCCATGTGTACATGATGTATTTCTAAGGTGGTCTTTCAAGTTCAATTATTTCTCCATTACAAAACAAGCACGATAAAAGAAAAAAAACTTACCCAAAATCTGATTTTTTAAACATCCATAGAATTATTATAAGCAATCCACAATTGCATTGCACACTTCACCGTTGTGTTGTACTTCAGTGAATCAATCATCTTTTATACAGCAACTAGTCGTGTTCATTTACTAAATATAGTAACACAGATATATTTTGTGTAATGTCAATTTCATCATGGAACACCTTTTCCACAATCTGGGGTTCATTAAGGGATGAAAATAAGTTAGAAATTTGTGTTACAATTCAAATAGCTATCAATGTATTATTTTAAGTTGCAGTATAAGAACAATATTAGGTCAATTTCATAAAAATATTTTTTTTTTTGTATTCGGCACAAAACTGGGGAAGTGCGATGTTTTACAGAGCCCTTCCCCAGTTTCTCAGCCTCATTCAAAAAAAGTTTATATATTTCTGACTTTGATTTAAACACCTGTAAGTAACTGACCACGCAATGCACGCAATCATTTTCAACAAGCCTCAAACATTCAAGTAAATCACTCTACGGTAGATTATAAGAAAACTCTGAAACCAAGGACGTATAACTAACATATACGTCCTTGCTGAAACTTATACACTTATATTATATAAATTTATATATGTTAAAAAAAAGAAAAAGAAAGAAAGAAAAAAAAATACAATATAACTTTTCGAGTCTCACAAACCGACAATTACGTACGGTCATATATTATTAGAAATTAGAGAGAGAAAAAAACACAAAAAAAACACATGAAGCTCATATATTTATGAAAGAGAAGCATTTGCTACACCTTCTATGACGGTGTCACTAAAATTTGTCTTAATTATTTAGCAGTATTATACAATTATAGCCTTGGTATGAGGTCGATACAAGGATATATTGACCTGAAAGAAGTATATTGACTGAGGACTAAGTCCGAGGTCGATATACTTCTTTGGGTCGATATATCCTGTATTGACCTCATACATAGGCTATAATTGTTATATTATTAATTTCCGACCATATTTGTATGAAAATCGTCGATTGATTTTGTTGGAAATTTATAGATATCATATTGTCTCCTAGACAATAACAACATATTAGTTGTTATTTCATTTATTTTTTATGTTTGTTTTTTAACATCTTATTTATTTTTTTTTCTTCAAATAATCGATCAAAGATATGTTTTAATAAAACTTTTAACAATATCATGAAATTCATTACATGACGTCACAAAGTATATCGGTTTTTAGATATTCTAAAAATAACCGTGCAATATGCTTTTTTGCTATGCAATATGCTTTTTGCTATCCGCCGTTTTCTGTCTACCTTCGAAAATATAGTTTAACATGTGACTATCCCTGAACGAATCAAATTAGTTAAAATATACGAATTAATAATATATGTTAATATAGAGATGCGCCATGAGCGCACGATACGCCCGCCGCTTTTTCAAAGAATAAAGTTCCCTAACTCCTCAATTTCATTTCAGAAATTTATAAAAAAAATTTCATGGTTATTTTAATAAATATAAACCTTCACCAAAGTTCATTGGAACTGCTTCAAGCACTTCTGAGTTATTGTTCGAAAACTGGAACCCCATTTTTTTTAAAGAATAAAACCCCATAACGCTGAAACGTAAAATCTAAAATTCATAAAAATCGAAAGGGAGATCACGTCAACAGATATAAACAATTCACCAAAGTTTTATGAAAACTGAAAACTGGAATATCCCCCTTGTTTAATGAATAAAACCCCATAACTCTGAAACGTAAAATCTAAATTTCAGAAAAATCGAAAGGGAGCTCACGTCAATAGATATAAACAATTCACCAAAGTTTTATGAAAACTGAAAACTGGAATATCCCCCTTGTTTAATGAATAAAACCCAATAACTCTGAAACGTAAAATCTAAAATTCATAAAATTCGAAAGGGAGCTCAAGTCAATAGATATAAACAATTCACCAAATTAAAGTTTTATGAAAACTGAAAACTGGAATATCCCCCTTGTTTAATGAATAAAACCCCATAACTCTGAAACGTAAAATCTGAAATTCATAAAAATCGAAAGGGAGCTCACGTCAGTAGATATAAACAATTCACCAAAGTTTCATGCAAATTGGTTAAAGCGTTTTTGAGTTATTGTCAGACATGTTGACGACGGGCGGACGGACGGACAGCGGTATACCACCATACGTCTCGTAAACGGGCATGAAGACCGTACTTTGACCTATAATATGATATGTAAACCTGAAAAATAAGTCTTAGTTGATTTTCTTATGTACTAAGACAGCTTTGGCAAACTTAAATTATGGGATCAAACTGAATATTTTCATAACTTGTACCGTTTTTAGAGGATAGGAATGCCCGTTATCGTCAGACGTCAACTTGAACGGTCATTTTCGGCTACCGTTAGCGTAAAAAAAGAAACCATATACACATGATTACATCCTACATAACCGCATTCTTGAATCCGTTACATCTGCTAAATATCTGGGCGATACTCTACAATCAAATCTGAAATGGAACAAACATTATAACAACATTATTTCAAACGGAAAAAAATCTCTATGATTCCTTAAAAAAATTAAAATATCAAACACAGACATTAAATCCAGAGCATATCAAGCAATAGTCAGACATAAATTAGAATACAGCTGATGTTTACGGGACCCTCACACAAAAGATGTTACTCAAAAAATAGAAATGGTTCAAAGACGAGCAACTAGGTAAATCTGTAATAACTATCATAACACCAGTAGCGTTACAAAGATGATGAACAACATAAAACTACCTACATTAACTGAACGCCGCCTTAAAACACGTCTAACATCACGGTACTCAAATCGCACCCATTTAGCAAAAATAGCAACGTTTTTTTAGAGACTAAACTATATTTTTTATTATAGGATTAAACGCCTTTTTAAAGGAATTTATTGGTGTATAAACTCGACCAATTCACTCACAAACAAATAAAAGTCCGAAGGAAGGACTTTTATTTGATGGAGTGAATTGGTTGAGTTTATACACCAATAAATTCCTTTAAAAAGGCGTTTAGTCCTTATAATTCTTTAAAATTGGAGATAAGGAATATATTTTTCCACACTCGCAACCTTTATCACACGTAAATTGTATATTTGTGTCCTTGAATAGGCATGGCGTATGAATACATTTGTTGGTTAACGCAGAAATAAGTACTCCATGAAATTTGCTATCTGATAAAAAATAAACTACAAAAACTCTTATTGTCATTCCAACAAATGATTTTGTGTTTATTATTTAATTTAACGATTAACGTGCAGTGAAAATAATTTTGTTAATGTCGGTGTTATTATCGCCGCCATCTTGTTTACATTGGTTACGAAAAGAAGTTCGGTCAACGTCGTCTATCGAAAAATAAACAACGTCAAGATCAACTACCGGAAGTCCTCTCGACCAATCATATCAACGTATTCCCTAATATACAAATCATATAAGAATTATGATTTCATATTAAGCACGTCTTTCAACATATTTTGATATATCTGAATAAACACAAAACGTTCACAGTATATATCAATAGATGAAGTATTTACTCAAAAGTAAAATCTACGGAAACGTCGCCATGCGACGTCCACAAAAAGTCAACTTTTAAAAATGAGCATGAAAATATGTTACAGGCATCCATTTCTTAAAAAATGATTAGTCAGCATGGACTATTGTCAAATTGTTCTAAATATCTGAAGAATTAAGACAAAACATCCGTTGTTCAAATTTTACAGATGTGAATTTAACCCTCTGAGTCCCAAGCGGACATATATGTCCTCCAACGGCCGAGTCCCAAGAGGACATATATGTCCATTCCACCTTGTTATGAAATATAATCGAGTAGAACTCTGTAAATAACCTGCATAACTTATAAATATGTACTAATTTTAAAACCTTGTTCTCCGCAAACATTTTATACTTATTTTCATGCAGATCTATCCGGGCTATACATCAAAAAGACCGTCAATATTTTGAAAAAACATTGTTACATTTCTCCGTTTAGTTTTCATTTTCTGTATCGGATTTTACTTCTTATAATATGTGAAGTAAATTATTCTCAAGCTGGATTTTGATTTTATTTACAACAGATTCAATATTTGCATTTGAATATTTTTCGGTATTATGTTTAAAAAATTAAGAATATTGACAGTTTTGGACTAAGCGTGTGACGTTTCGTGACGTCAACGAAATTTATCTAAATGACGTCAGATATTACGTCGTAAATTACTGTCGGGCACTCACCGTCGTCTTCCTTTAGTTGATGGCTGCGAAATACTTATTAAGAAGAAATTAATACAGCTTTTTAATAAATAACCAACACAATATAAGAGACATATTAAGTAATTATTTTTGGCATAAATAAGCTTGACAAAAACATGGTTTTTTAATACTTTTATGTCATTTGGTCTCTGGTGGAGGGTTGTCGCATTGACAATCATACCACATCTGATCACATCTTCTTATTCTTTATATTTTTTAATAATCTTATATTCCGAATCTTAAACACCACAGAGACTGACTTAACGTATATTATATATTTTAATTTGTTAAACTGGTTCTAAAGAGGTTTTGTTGTTAAAATATTCCAAGTTTTCCATTTCGAATTTTGAAATGTGAGACCACACAAAAAAAATATTATCGACAAAAAATCAATGTCATGACATCTTTAGAACTTCTAAAAATATATACGTGTAGGCCAAAATATAGATATTTAAGTCATAATTGACTTTTTTGCTCTTCTTTAGACAAAACATTAGCACAGCAGAATAAAATCTAACCGTAGAATTCAGAAGTATTTTTCTATCAGAAAAGGCTGAATTATGGAAAAGAAAAAAAAACCAGTTTGAATCAAAGATACAATTAACTTCAAATATAAATAACAAATTTATTGCCAAAATATGATATATGGTAGTAGTTTGCATCTCTATGATTTGAGTAAATAAAAAAAATACTAGTAACTAATCAGTACAGGCTGCATATTTATGTATAATAGTGCATTTTTATGTTTTGAATTTGATTTGCTTTTTGTTGTTTCTTTTTCTTTTTAATGCTCTTCGATTTCGTTACTATTTTGGTTTCCAATTTTTCATTTGAGAGAGACGAAACGGGCGTAATGTAGACTTAATTATGATAAAAATTAAAAGAAGTGGTATAATTACCAACGGGACAACTCTCCACCAGAGACCAAATGGCGTAGAAGTTAGCAACTAAAGGTCACCATACGGCCTTCAATATGATATCTTTTTTTGTACAATAACCAAACATCATGACGATATATCAAACTCTAAATAGCCCATAGAAAAGACAAGTTGTAAGCAACTATCACAGGGGGGGATGTTATACATATACTAATTCCTCGTCCTTTCTATATCTATATTAGTAAATTATTAAAGCACATTCACACTGTAACCATTGTTGAAGAAAATATTATTCTAAATTTGAACGAAACAAATTTGAAATAAAAATCTATTATAAAATATTATGTTGCAAACTAGATGTTTAGCAAGCCACAATCAATCAAAATACTAAGTGAAAATTGTCTGTATATTATATTCTCCCCTCTCTTGTAAGATCATAAAGAAGACAACAACCTTTGCTAAATGAAAAACCAACAACTTGAAATATAGATCTTTGGTTTCGTTATGTTCATAAACAAGAGTAAGCGAATTACGACAGATTTTCATTTTAACCAGACTGAGGAAAACTTATTTAGGGCATGACACATTGTATTAATACCAAAAATGTCTTCTAGATGTCTACTTGGGGTTTTGTTGTTTGCTTGCTGTCTTATTGATGTATACCCCTGCATCTCCTTTTATTCATAACGGTTCCGTATTGAAGATAGGCCTGTTCTAATAGACACACCCCTAAACTTTACTTCCCAAAAAAACATAGTAAAGTGATTTAGTAACTTTTGACAAACACTTACAATAAAACAAATGCATCAGTGTTTCAAGGGGTTAATTAGATGACTTCAATTTTATCTCTTTCGTCCAAATTAGGGGAAGGCCTTAAAAAAAGTAAAAAAATGGAGATCTTAGAGTAGATGTATAATGCCAGTGATTCCTTTATTTTCTGTAGATTTTTTTTTCTTTGCTATTCAATGATTATAAATTTTTTAATAATTCCATTCTTACGTCCCAACTTTGTCTAAATTACAGTGTCCATTTCATAATAACCGAAAAGAACTCGTATTAAGTTGGCAAAATGTAATTCCACGTTGAGGCTAAAACAAAAAAATCATAGATTCTCGCCCCCATTTGATATTTGGCTATTTTCTTTCTTTTTGCATAAAGTTTTCACCCCAAAAAATGATGAAAAATTAAATTGAAATCCGAAAAAAAAAATCAATTTGTAGGGCATGGTTCTTTGAAATATTTAGACAGTTAAATAGCTTTAAAAGTATCACCTATCACATACATAATCCTATGTCTTCTAAGACGGAGTATAAAGATGCATGCTTAAGGTAAATACATGTATTTCAATAAATTCTGGGTATTTTTATTAGTAGACTGTTTTTATTTTTCTCGCCTTGGTGAACGGGACGTTTGCTCCGGCTTATTTATTTCCGCTGACGACCTGCGGCCTGAAAATGTTGTCCCCTCTGTCGACTGACAAGCCGGATGAAATTTCGAGTAATAGCAAAGTAAGAATAGTTGAACTTTATTGAAAATAATAATACTCCAATGGGATTAATGGCATACGTGAAACGTGCACACATTACATAATACATCACAAAAATGATAAAAAAAAAACCCGAAGAAATGAATTATTGTGCGGCCAATTTATTAAATCACGGCATATTGTTCAGTTGCTTATGTAATGATTTTGATACGATGTTCCAGTGGCGGATCCAGAATTTTTCATAAGTGGGGGCCCACTGACTGCCTAAGAGGGGGCCCGCTCCAGTCATGCTTCAGTGATTCCCTATATAATCAACCAAATGTTTCCCAAAAAAATGGGGGCCCGGGCCCCCTGAAAAACCCTCTAAATCCGCCTCTGCTGTTCCACTTATGAAGAGATATTGTTGACTTCGGCACTATTTATAAAGTAGTAGTCAAGACTTCGACACTATACTTCCGAGTTTTTACAACAAAAGAGTAAATATTTTTTTTAGTATATTGTTTCCAAAATAAAACCTTCTTTAAGTTGAATATATTTCAGCAAATATCAAATATATTTCAAAAAATGAAAAAACTCCGATAGGATGGCAGAAGAACTTTTGCAATCAATAACACTTTACACTATGCAAATTGATAAAACTACAACCGTTTTACAAGCCGTTGACTGTACAACAATAACTAAGCGTATTTTCAAGTACCTGCAAGCTACTTTATTTCGACGTCTTACACATAAACGTCACGATAACACTCTTTTTGATGACGTCATATGCTTTAACGGTACATTTTGAAAATAAAATAACAATGTTTTTATAATGTCAACTATGTAACCTTAATGTTTACAAAGTCAAATACATCAATAAAGGCATACTAGGTTAGGAATGTGTATTCAAAATATGCGGAAAATATGCATTTTACCTCGAAAAAAAGGGGTTTTCCATGTATGAAAATGATAATTATTTGGGACTGAGAGGGATGCAATTTGGGTACTTATCATTACAGAATCATTGGTCGTTTTGAGGTTGGTTCAAACCCCTTTTTCAATTATTCAATATGGATTCAAAATTAAATTGGTGGAAATATATAGTGAAGAAGGATACATCTACAAAATAAACACAGAATGGAAACTTTTATCTGGATCATATATAAACGTAGGTTTAAAAAAACTGTCAAAATAGGTGCAATTTGGGTACCCTCACGTTAATAATATTTTATAAAGTTATTCACGGCCTTATTGTCATACCAACGGACAGTGGAACAAGAAAAAACCACCCAAATACTTATAGACATATATACGAACCACAAAGGAAACATATAAATGACCTTTTTTTCCACATACCATATCATTCAATGGGGCATGACAGGAGAATACAGTCAACCACAGTTAACAGCTTCACAAGGTGTACTATGTCAACTGATTTAATCCAGATGCTAAATTTTGTAAATAATGTTATTTATAATCGCCTATTTTTTTTTTTTTTTTTATTGTTCATGCACAAATTGTCCAATTTATTCATTTTTATTTGGCATTTACAAGATAACTTTATGTTGGTAAATACCACGTATGCGCTAAGACAAGTAATCTTCAGTATCCTGAAGCTTTGTTGTATAACTGAAAAAGAAAAAATTAGTAAAAATTTTATCGTGATTCGTCAAAATATCCTTATCGTGATTCGTCTGAGACAGGATCAGACAGAGGTCTCAAAAAATTATCAGTTTTATTCCGTTATGTTTGGAAATAATTTAGGTATTCATCACATTCCCACGAAACTTTATTCATTACCCCTTTCAAAACTTAGTTCCCTGTTCGATCTGTGTTTGGAAACCACTGTTATACAAACCTTCATTCAAACCAATACAAACTTACAGCCTTTTCAAACCAGTTCGCATTGGAAAAGATGAAAAAGAGAAAAGATCTTTTCTTAAACTTTCCTTTGTCAACAAAGGTCTCGATGGCGTCAACTTAGGCAATATCCTTAATCATAAATTAGTTCAGTCGAAAATACCTCCTTATTTTAAAGATCAGTCTGTACCAATAATTTCTTATACCTATACCAAACCAATTACAACTAAAATGTTTAATTACAAACACGTTTTGCAGGATCTCAATATTGACGACTTCAAGTCTAAACCTCCTGATTGCACCTGTGCTAGTTCCCAATTCACATATAATCCGGCTAGCCACGTTATTACCGGAGACCTCAACATTGTCAATTACACTTCCCTGCGAAATGTGTCAGTATCCAAAGGTCCGAAATATCGTGAGCCTAAATCCATCAATTGAAAATACAACTTGAAAATACTGATGGATTCGGTCGAGGATTATGCCAGGCAATGGGCTAAACGCGAGAAAGAAGACGTAGACACTCTTTTCGAATGGATTAAGGCTGTGAGGTCATTGATACAAATCAGAATTAAGAAACTAAATGGGTCTATCAATACCCATGCTACGTCAATCTTTAAAGACCCAAATGTTGCAAAACACTTGTCCTACCTCCATGACAAATATGTTGTTGTCCCCGCAGATAAAGCCCCAAACAACATCGTTTTTGTGTGTAAATCTCATTACATAAACTGCTTGATGAATGAATTAGGTATTGACAATTCACTTGGAAACTCAACATATACCCTCACGACACTTACCAAAGAGGAAATCCTGGATAATCATAGGTCTGTTCTATGTTCCTTTAGAATTTCAACCAAAGATGAAGAACTGGATCTTCCATCACTGTATTGGATACCTAAACTACATAAGTGTCCTTACAAACAACGGTATATTGCTGGGTCTTCCAAGTGCTTCACGAAACCTCTTTCTAAATTATTAACAACTATTTTATCAGCAATCAAAGCCGGGCTTCAAAGTTATTGTGAAACTGCCTATCCTAGAGGTGGCGTGAATTAGATGTGGATACTAAAAAATTCCATGATCTTTTAGAGTACATACAATCTAAGACTCTCT
Organism: Mytilus californianus; assembly: GCF_021869535.1. Lineage (NCBI taxonomy): Eukaryota > Metazoa > Mollusca > Bivalvia > Mytilida > Mytilidae > Mytilus > Mytilus californianus. The sequence goes on from NW_026262679.1 coordinate 80,325,196, forward strand.
CATCTTGCAATAGTATTTAAACATTTGACTTTTCTACACTTTACACAAGTATTCCCCATTCCAAACTAAAAGACAAATTGAAAGAGTTGGTATTGCTTTGTTTCATAAAAAAGAATAGCGAACGTAGATACAAGTATCTTGTCTTGGGGAGGGATAAATCCTACTTTGTAAAGAATCACTCTGATTCAAACAAAAAAATCTCTGAAACTGACATTATTCAGATGCTTGATTTCTTGATTGACAACATATTTGTTAAGTTTGGAGGACGTGTTTTTCAAGAGACTGTCGGCATTCCAATGGGAACCAATTGTGCCCCTCTTCTTGCCGACTTGTTTCTTTATTATTATGAGGCTGCCTTCATACAGGAACTTCTTAGGAAGAATATAAGAAGTTAGCAATATCCTTTAACTTTACTTTAAGCTATATAGATGATGTTCTCTCACTAAATAATTCAAAATTTGGTGACTATTTTGAACGCATCTATCCCATCGAACTAGAGATAAAGGATACAACAGATACAGTTAAGTCTGCCTCATATGTTCCTTATGTCGTAGTTACAATCCACTTCCTTTTTCCCCACGAATATGACCTACCTAATTAGACTATTTACCGGATTTGTAATAACATGAGCAACACGACGGGTGCCACATGTGGAGCAGGATCTGCTTACTCTTCCGGAGCACCTGAGATCACCCCCAGTTTTTGGTGGGGTTCGTGTTGCTTAGTCTTTAGTTTTCTATGTTGTGTCTTGTGTACTATTATTTGTCTGTTTGTCTTTTTATTTTTTAGCCATGGCGTTGTCAGTTTATTTTCGATCTGTGAGTTTGACTGTCCCTCTGGTATCTTTCGCCCCTCATTGTCTATATTATGTCTATCTAAAAACTTTGTCTCATTTATGTATGAACGATAAATAGGATATATACCCATCGAATAACTCTGTCTCCTTGTTGTTTGAACGTTATATAGGGGTTATACCCATCGAATAACTCTGCCTCATTTGTGTATAAACGATGTATAGAGTTTATACCCATCGAAAAACTTTGTCTCATTTATGTATGAACGATAAATAGGATATATACCCATCGAATAACTCTGTCTAAATGGTGTATGAACGTCATATAGGGTTTATACCCATCGAATAATTCTGTCTCATTAGTGTATGAACGTCATATAGGGTTTATACCCATCGAATAACTCTGTCTCATTGGTGTATGAACGTCATATAGGGTTTATACCCATCGAATAACTCTGTCTCATTGGTGCATAAACTTCATATAGGGTTTATACCCATCGAAAAACTTTGTTTAATTTATGTATGAACGATAAATATGGTTTATACCCATCGAATAACTTTGTCTCATCGGTGTATGAACATTGTTTAGGGTTTATACCAATTGAATAACTCTGTCTTAATTGTTATATAAACGTTATATAGGGTTTATACCCATCGAATAACTTTGTCTCATTGGTGTATAAACTTCATATAGGGTTTATACCCATCGAAAAACTTTGTCTTATTTATGTATGAACGATACATATGGTTTATACCCATGGAATAACTCTGTCTTATTGTTGTTTGAACGTTATATAGGGTTTATACCCATCGAATAACTCTGTCTTATTGGTGTATAAACGATGTATAGGGTTTATACCTATCTAGAAACTTTGTCTCATTGGTGTTTTAACGTCATATAAGGTTTATACACATCGAATAACTCTGTCTCATTGCTGTATGAACGTTATATAGCGTTTATACCCATCGAATAACTCTGTCTCATCGGTTTATAAACTTCATATAGGGTTTATACCCATCGAAAATGTTTGTCTCATTTATGTATGAACGATAAATAGGATATATACTCATCGAATAACTCTGTCTCATTGTTGTTTGAACGTTATATAGGGTTTATACCTATCGAATAACTCTGTCTCATTGGTGTATAAACGATGTATAGGGTTTATACCTATCAAAAAACTTTGTCTAAATGGTGTATGAACGTCATATAGGGTTTATACCCACCGAATAACTCTGTCTCATTAGTGTATGAACGTCATATAAGGTTTATACCCAGCGAATAACTCTGTCTCATCGGTGTATGAACATTGTTTAGGGTTTATACGCATCGAATAACTCTATCTCATTGGTGTATGAACGTCAAATTGGGTTTATACCCATCGAATAACTCTGTCTCATTGGTGCATAAACTTCATATAGGGTTTATACCCATCGAAAAACTTTGTCTAATTTATGTATGAACGATAAATATGGTTTATACCCATCGAATAACTCTGTCTCATTGTTGTATGAACTTCATATAGGGTTTATACCCATCGAATAACTCTGTCTCATTATTGTATAAACGATGTCTCATATCATCGGTTTATGAACATTGATTAGGGTTTATACCCATCGAATAACTCTGTCTTATTGGTGTATAAACTTCATATAGGGTTTATACCAATCGAAAAACTTTGTCTCATTTATGTATGAACGATAAATAGGGTTTATACCCATCAAATAACTCTGTCTAATGTTGTTTTAACGTTATATAGGGTTTATACTCATCGAATATCTGTGTCTCATTGGTGTATAAACAATGTATAGGGTTCATACCTATCTAAAAACTTTGTCTAAATGGTGTATGAACGTCATATAGGGTTTATACCCATCGAACAACTCTGTCTCATTAGTGTATGAACGTCATATAGGGTTTATACCCAGCGAATAACTCTGTCTCATCGGTGTATGAACGTTGTTTAGGGTTTATACCCATCGAATAACTCTGTCTCATTGGTGTATAAACTTCATATAGGGTTTATACCCATCGAATAACTCTGTCTTATTGGTGTATGAACGATAAATATGGTTTATACCCATCGAATAACTCTGTTTCATTCGTGTATGAAGGTCATATAGGGTTTATACGCATCGAATAACTCTGTCTCATTGATGTATAAACGATGTATAGGGTTTATACCTGTCTAAAAACTTTGTCTCAATGGTGTATGAACGTCATATAGGGTTTATACCCATCGAATAACTCTGTCTCATTGGTGTTTGAACGTCATTTAGGGTTTATACCCATCGAATAACTCTGTCTCATTGGTATATGAACGTCATATAGGGTTTATACCCATCGAATAACTCTGTGTCATTGATGTATAAACGATGTATAGGGTTTATACATATCTAAAAACTTTGTCTTATTTATGAATGAACGATAAATAGGATTTATACCCATCGAATAACTCTGTCTAATGTTGTTTGAACGTTATATAGGGTTTATACCCATCGAATATCTGTGTCTCATTGGTGTATTAACGATGTATCGGGTTCATGCCTATCTAAAAACTTTGTCTAAATGGTGTATGAACGTCATATAGGGTTTATACCTATCGAATAACTCTGTCTCATTAGTGTATGAACGTCATATAGGGTTTATACCCATCGAATAACTCTGTGTCATTGGTATATGAACGTCATATAGGGTTAATACCCATCGAATAACTCTGTCTCATCGGTGTATGAACATTGTTTAGGGTTTATACCCATCGAATAACTCTGTCTTATTGGTGTATGAACGTTATATAGGGTTTATACCCATCGAATAACTCTGTCTCATTGGTAAATAAACTTCATATAGGGTTTATACCCATCGAAAAACCTTGCCTCATTTATTAATGAACGATAAGTAGGGTTTATACCCATCGAATAACTCTGTCTCATTGTTGTTTGAACGTTATATAGGATTTATACCCATCGAATAACTCTGTCTCATTGGTGTATATACATTGTTTAGGTTTTATAGCCACCAAAAAACTCTGTCTCATTGGTGTATAAACTTCATACAGGGTTTATACCCATCGAAAAACTTTGTCTCATTTATGTATGAACGATAAATATCGTTTATACCCATCGAATAACTCTGTCTCATTGTTGTATAAACGTTATATAGGGTTTTTACCCATCGAATAACTCTGTCTCATTGGTGTATAAACGATGTATAGGGTTTATACCTATCTAAAAACTTTGTCTCATTGGTGTTTATACGTCATATAGGGTTAATACCCATCGAATAACTCTGTATCATCGGTGTATGAACATTGTTTAGGATTTATACCCATCGAATAACTCTGTCTCATTGGTGTATAAACTTCATATAGGGTTTATGCCCATCGGAAAATTTTGCCTCATTTATGTATGAACGATAAATAGGGTTTATACCCATCGAATAACTCTGTCTCATTGGTGTATGAACGTTATATAGGGTTTATACCCATCGAATAACTCTGTCTCATTGGTGTATGAACGTCATATAGGGTTTATACCAATCGAATAAATCTGTCTCATTGTTATATGAACGTCATATAAGGTTTATGCCCATCGAATAACTTTGTCTCATCGGTGTATGAACATTGATTAAGGTTTATACCAATCGAATAACTCTGTCTTATTTGTTATATAAACGTTATATAGGGTTTATACCTATCGAATAACTTTGTCCATTGGTGTATAAACTTCATAAAGGGTTTATACCCATCGAAAAACTTTGTCTTATTTATGTATGAACGATACATATGGTGTATACCCATGGAATAACTCTGTCTAATTGTTGTTTGAACGTTATATAGGGTTTATACCCATCGAATAACTCTGTCTTATTGGTGTATGAACGTCATATAGGGTTTATACCCAGCGAATAGCTCTGTCTCATCGGTGTATGAACATTGTTTAGGGTTTATACCCATCGAATTACTCTGTCTCATTGGTGTAAAAACTTCATATGGGGTTTATACCCATCGAATAACTCTGTCTTATTGGTGTATAAATTTCATATAGGGTTTATACCCATCGAAAAACTTTGTCATATTTATGTATGAACGATAAATATGGTTTATACCCATGGAATAACTCTGTCTCATTCGTGTATGAACGTCATATAGGGTTTATACTCATCGAATAACTCTGTCTCATTGCTGTATGAACGTTATATAGCATTTATACCCATCGAATAACTCTGTCTCATCGGTGTATAAACTTCATATAGGGTTTATACCCATCGAAAAACTTTGTCTTATTTATGTATGAACGATAAATAGGATATATACCCATCGAATAACTCTGTCTCATTGGTGTATACACGATGTATAGGGTTTATACCTATCAAAAAACTTTGTCTAAATGGTGTATGAACGTCATATAGGATTTATACCCGTCGAATAACACTGTCTCATTAGTGTATGAACGTCATATAGGGTTTATACCCAGCGAATAACTCTGTCTCATCGGTGCATGAACATTGTTTAGGGTTTATACCCATCGAAAAACTTTGTCTCCTTTATGTATGAACGATAGATATGGTTTATACCCATCGAATAACTCTGTCTCATTGTTGTATGAACTTCATATAGGGTTTTTACCCATCGAATAACTCTGTCTCATTATTGTATAAACGATGTTTCATCTCATCGGGGTGTGAACATTGTTTAGGGTTTATACCCATCGAATAACTCTGTCTTATTGGTGTATGAACGTTATATAGGGTTTATACCCATCGAATAACTCTGTCTCATTGGTGTATAAACTTCATATAGGGTTTATACCCATCGAAAAACTTTGTCTCATTTATGTATGAACGATAAATAGGGTTTATACCCATCGAATAACTCTGTCTCATTCGTGTATTAACGATGTATAGGGTTCATACCTATCTAAAAACTTTGTCTAAATGGTGTATGAACGTCATATAGGGTTTATACGCATCGAATAACTCTGTCTCATTAGTGTATGAACGTCATATAGGGTTTATACCCAGCGAACAACTCTGTCTCATCGGTGTATGAACATTGTTTAGGGTTTATACCCATCGAATAACTCTGTCTCATTGGTGTATAAACTTCATATGGGGTTTATACCCATCGAATAACTCTGTCTTATTGGTGTATGAACGATAAATATGGTTTATACCCATCGAATAACTCTGTCTCATTCGTGTATGAACGTCATATAGGGTTTATACCCATCGAATAACTCTGTCTCATTGGTGTATAAACGATGTATAGGGTTTATACCTATCTAAAAAATTTGTCTTAATGGTGTATGAACGTCATATAGGGGTTTTACCCATCGAATAACGCTGTCTTATTGGTGTATGAACGTTATATAGGGTTTATACCCATCGGATAACTCTGTCTCATTGGTGTATGAACATTGTTTAGGGTTTATACCCATCGAATAACTCTGTCTCATTGGTGTATGAACTTCATATGGGGTTTATACCCATCGAATAACTCTGTCTCATCGGTGTATGAACATTGTTTAGGGTTTATACCCATCGAATAACTCTGTCTCATTGGTGTATGAACGTCATATAGGGTTTATACCCATCGAAAAACTCTGTCTCATCGGTGTATGAACATTGTTTAGGGTTTATACCCATCGAATAACTCTGTCTCATTGGTGTATGAACGTCATATAGGGTTTATACCCATCGAATAACTCTGTCTCATTGGTGCATAAACTTCATATGGGGTTTATACCCATCGAAAAACTTTGTCTCATTTATGTATGAACGATAAATATGGTGTATACCCATCGAATAACTTTGTCTCATTGTTGTATGAACTTCATATAGGGTTTATACCCATCGAATAACTCTGTCTCATTATTGTATGAACTTCATATAGGGTTTATACCCATCGAATAACTCTGTCTCATCGGTGTATGAACATTGTTTAGAGTTTATACCCATCGAGTAACTCTGTCTTATTGGTGTATGAACGTTATATAGGGTTTATACCCATCGAATAACTTTGTCTCATTGGTGTATAAACGTCATATAGGGTTTATACCCATCGAAAAACTTTGTATCATTTATGTATGAACGATAAATAGGGTTTATACCCATCGAATAACTCTGTCGAATGTTGTTTGAACGTTATATAGGGTTTATACCCATCGAATATCTGTGTCTCATCGGTGTATAAACGATGTATAGGGTTCATACCTATCTAAAAAATTGTCTAAATGGTGTGTGAACGTCAAATAGGGTTTATACGCATCGAATAACTCTGTCTCATTAGTGTATGAACGTCATATAGGGTTTATACCCAGCGAATAACACTGTCTCATTAGTGTATGAATGTCATATAGGGTTAATACCCAGCGAATAACTCTGTCTCATCGGTGTATGAACATTGTTTAGGGTTTATACCCATCGAATAACTCTGTCTCATTGGTGTATGAACTTCATATGGGGTTTATACCCATCGAATAACTCTGTCTTATTGGTGTATGAACGATAAATATGGTTTATACCCATCGAATAACTTTGTCTCATTGGTGTATAAACTTCATATAGGGTTTATACCCATCGAAAAACTCTGACTCATCGGTGTATGAACATTGTTTAGGGTTTATACCCATCGAATAACTCTGTCTCATTGGTGTATAAACTTCATATAGGGTTTATACCCATCGAATAACTCTGTCTCATTGGTGCATAAACTTCATATAGGGTTTATACCCATCGAAAAACTTTGTCTCATTTATGTATGAACGATAAATATGGTTTATACCCATCGAATAACTCTGTCTCATTATTGTATGAACTTCATATAGGGTTTATACCCATCGAATAACTCTGTTTCATCGGTGTATGAACATTGTTTAGAGTTTATACCCATCGAGTAACTCTGTCTTATTGGTGTACGAACGTTATATAGGGTTTATACCCATCGAATAACTTTGTCTCATTGGTGTATAAACTTCATATAGGGTTTATACCCATCGAAAAACTTTGTCTCATTTATGTATGAACGATAAATAGGGTTAATACCCATCGAATAACTCTGTCGAATGTTGTTTGAACGTTATATAGGGTTTATACCCATCGAATATCTGTGTCTCATCGGTGTATAAACGATGTATAGGGTTCATACCTATCTAAAAAATTGTCTAAATGGTGTGTGAACGTCAAATAGGGTTTATACGCATCGAATAACTCTGTCTCATTAGTGTATGAACGTCATATAGGGTTTATACCCAGCGAATAACACTGTCTCATTAGTGTATGAACGTCATATAGGGTTAATACCCAGCGAATTACTCTGACTCATCGGTGTATTAACATTGTTTAGGGTTTATACCCATCGAATAACTCTGTCTCATTGGTGCATAAACTTCATATAGGGTTTATACCCATCGAAAAACTTTGTCTCATTTATGTATGAACGATAAATATGGTTTATACCCATCGAATAACTCTGTCTCATTGTTGTATCAACTTCATATAGGGTTTATACCCATCGAATAACTCTGTCTCATTATTGTATAAACGATGTCTCATCTCATCGGTGTATGAACATTGTTTAGGGTTTATACCTATCGAATAACTCTGTCTTATTGGTGTATGAACGTTACAAGGGTTTATACCCATCGCATCACTCTGTCTCATTGGTGTATAAACTTCATATAGGGTTTATACCCATCGAAAAACTTTGTATCATTTATGTATGAACGATAAATAGGGTTTATACCCATCGAATAACTCTGTCTAATGTTGTTTGAACGTTATATAGGGTTTATACCCGTCGAATATCTGTGTCTCATCGGTGTATAAACGATGTATAGGGTTCATACCTATCTAAAAAATTGTCTAAATGGTGTATGAACGTCAAATAGGGTTTATACGCATCGAATAACTCTGTCTCATTAGTGTATGAACGTCATATAGGGTTTATACCCAGCGAATAACACTGTCTCATAAGTGTATGAACGTCATATAGGGTTTATACCCAGCGAATAACTCTGACTCATCGGTGTATGAACATTGTTTAGGGTTTATACCCATCGAATAACTCTGTCTCATTGGTGTATGAACGTCATATAGGGTTTATACCCATCGAATAACTCTGTCTCATTGGTGCATAAACTTCATATAGGGTTTATACCCATCGAAAAACTTTGTCTCATTTATGTACGAACGATAAATATGGTTTATACCCATCGAATAACTCTGTCTCATTGTTGTTTGAACGTTATAAAGGGTTTATACCCATCGAATAACTCTGTCTCATTGGTGTATGAACATTGTTTACGGTTTATACCCATCGAATAACTCTGTCCTATTGGTAAATGAACGTTATATAGGTTTTATACCCATCGAATAACTCTGTCTCATTGGTGTATAAACTTCATATAGGGTTTATACCCATCGACAAAATTTGTCTCATTTATTTATGAACGATAAATATGGTTTATACCCATCGAATAACACTGTCTCATTGGTGTATAAACTTCATATAGGGTTTATACCAATCGAAAAACTTTGTCTCATTTATGTTTGAACGATAAATATGGTTTATACTAATCGAATAACTCTGTCTCATTGTTTTTTGAACGTTATATAGGGTTTATACCCATCGAATAACTCTGATTCATTGGTGTATGAACATTGTTTAGGGTTCATACCCATCGAATAACTCTGTCTTATTGGTGTATGAACGTTATATAGGATTTATAACCAGCGAATAACTCTGTCTCATTGGTGTATAAACTTCATATAGGATTTATACCCATCGAAAAACTTTCTCTCATTTATGTATGAGCGATAAATATGGTTTATACCCATCGAATAATTCTGTTTCATTGTTGTTTGAACGTTATATAGGGTTTATACCCATCGAATAACTCTGTCTCATTGTTGTTTGAACGTTATATAGGGTTTATACCCATCGAATAACTCTGTCTCATTGAAGTATAAACGATGTATAGGGTTTATACCTATCTAAAAACGTTGTCTCTTTGGTGTATGAACGTCACATAGGGTTTATACCCTTCGAATAACTCTGTCTCATTGGTGTATGAACGTCATATAGGGTTTATACCCATCGAATAACTCCGTCTCATTGGTGTATGAACGTTATATAGGATTTATACCCATCGAATAACTCTGTCTCATTGGTGTATGAACATTGTTTAGGGTTGATACCCATCGAATAACTCTGTCTTATTGGTGTATGAACGTTATATAGAGTTTATACCCATCGAACAACTCTGTCTCATTGGTGTATAAACTTCATATAGGGTTTATACCCATCGAAAAACTTTGTCTCATTTATTTATGAACGATAAATATGGTTTATACCCATCGAATAACACTGTCTCATTGGTGTATAAACTTCATATAGGGTTTATACCCATCGAAAAACTTTGTCTCATTTATGTATGAACGATAAATATGGTTTGTACCCTTCGAATAACTCTGTCTCATTGGTGTATGAACGTCATATAGGGTTTATACCCATCGAATAACTCTGTCTCATTGGTGTATGAACGTTATATAGGATTTATACCCATCGAATAACTTTGTCTCATTTATGTTTGAACGATAAATATGGTTTATACTAATCGAATAACACTGTCTCATTGGTGTATAAACTTCATATAGGGTTTATACCCATCGAAAAACTTTGTCTCATTTATGTATGAACGATAAATATGGTTTGTACCCTTCGAATAACTCTGTCTCATTGGTGTATGAACGTCATATAGGGTTTATACCCATCGAATAACTCTGTCTCATTGGTGTATGAACGTTATATAGGATTTATACCAATCGAAAAACTTTGTCTCATTTATGTTTGAACGATAAATATGGTTTATACTAATCGAATAACTCTGTCTCATTGTTTTTTGAACGTTATATAGGGTTTATACCCATCGAATAACTCTGTCTCATTGGTGTATGAACATTGTTTAGGGTTCATACCCATCGAATAACTCTTTCTTAATGGTGTATGAACGTTATATAGGATTTATAACCAGCGAATAACTCTGTCTCATTGGTGTATAAACTTCATATAGGATTTATACCCATCGAAAAACTTTCTCTCATTTATGTATGAGCGATAAATATGGTTAATACCCATCGAATAATTCTGTTTCATTGTTGTTTGAACGTTATATAGGGTTTATACCCATCGAATAACTCTGTCTCATTGTTGTTTGAACGTTATATAGGGTTTATACCCATCGAATAACTCTGTCTCATTGAAGTATAAACGATGTATAGGGTTTATACCTATCTAAAAACTTTGTCTCTTTGGTGTATGAACGTCACATAGGGTTTATACCCTTCGAATAACTCTGTCTCATTGGTGTATGAACGTCATATAGGGTTTATACCCATCGAATAACTCTGTCTCATTGGTGTATGAACGTTATATAGGATTTATACCCATCGAATAACTCTGTCTCATTGGTGTATGAACATTGTTTAGGGTTGATACCCATCGAATAACTCTGTCTTATTGGTGTATGAACGTTATATAGAGTTTATACCCATCGAACAACTCTGTCTCATTGGTGTATAAACTTCATATAGGGTTTATACCCATCGAAAAACTTTGTCTCATTTATTTATGAACGATAAATATGGTTTATACCCATCGAATAACACTGTCTCATTGGTGTATAAACTTCATATAGGGTTTATACCCATCGAAAAACTTTGTCTCATTTATGTATGAACGATAAATATGGTTTGTACCCTTCGAATAACTCTGTCTCATTGGTGTATGAACGTCATATAGGGTTTATACCCATCGAATAACTCTGTCTCATTGGTGTATGAACGTTATAAAGGATTTATACCCATCGAATAACTCTGTCTCATTGGTGTATGGACATTGTTTAGGGTTTATACCCATCGAATAACTCTGTCTTTTTGGTGTATGAACGTTATATAGAGTTTATACCCATCGAATAACTCTGTCTCATTGGTGTATAAACTTCATATAGGGTTTATACCCATCGAAAAACTCTGTCTCATTGGTGTATGAACATTGTGTAGGGTTTATACCCATCGAATAAATGTGTCTTATTGGTGTATGAACGTTATATAGGGTTTATACCCATCGAATAACACTGTCTCATTGGTGTATAAACTTCATATAGGGTTTATACCCATCGAAAAACTTTGTCTCATTTATGTTTGAACGATAAATATGGTTTATACTAATCGAATAACTCTGTCTCATTGTTGTTTGAACGTTATATAGGGTTGATTCCCATCAAATAACTCTGTCTCATTGGTGTATGAACATTGTTTAGGGTTTATACCCATTGAATAACTCTGTCTTATTGGTGTATGAACGTTATATAGGGTTTATACCCATCGAATAACTCTGTCTCATTGGTGTACGAACATTGTTTAGGGTTTATACCCATCGAATAACTCTGTCTTATTGGTGTATGAACGTTATAAAGGGTTTTGCCCATCGAATAATTCTGTCTCATTGGTGTATGAACGTCATATAGGGTTTATACCCATCGAATAACTCTGTCTCATTGGTGTATGAACATTGTATAGGGTTTATACCCATCGAATAACTCTGTCTTATTGGTGTATGAACGTTATATAGGGTTTATACCCATCGAATAACTCTGTCTCAATGGTATATAAACTTCATATAGGGTTTATACCCATCGAAAAACTTTGTCTCGATTTATATTTGAACGATAAATATGGCTTATTCTAATCGAAAAGCTCTGTCTATTGTTGTTTGAACGTTATATAGGGTTTATACCCATCGAATAACTCTGTCTCATTGGTGTATGAACTTTATATAGGATGTATACCCATCGAATAACTCTGTCTCATTGGTGTATGAACATTGTTAAGGGTTTATACCCATCGAATAATTCTGTCTTATTGGTGTATGAACGTTATATAGAGTTTATACCCATCGAATAACTTTGTCTCATTGGTGTATAAACTTCATATAGGGTTTATACCCATCGAAAAACTTTGTCTCATTTATTTATGAACGATAAATATGGTTTATACCCATCGAATAACACTGTCTCATTGGTGTATAAACTTCATATAGGGTTTATACCTATCTAAAAACTTTGTCTCATCGGTGTATGAACGTCATATAGGGTTTATACCCATCGAATAACTCTGTCTCATTGGTGCTTAAACTTCATATAGGGTTTATACCCATCGAAAAACTTTCTCTCATTTATGTATGAACGATAAATATGGTTTATACCCATCGAATAACTCTGTCTCATTGTTGTATCAACTTCATATAGGGTTTATACCCATCGAATAACTCTGTCTCATTATTGTATAAACGATGTCTCATCTCATCGGTGTATGAACATTGTTTAGGGTTTATACCCATCGAATAACTCTGTCTTATTGGTGTATGAACGTTACAAGGGTTTATACCCATCGCATCACTCTGTCTCATTGGTGTATAAACTTCATATAGGGTTTATACCCATCGAAAAACTTTGTATCATTTATGTATGAACGATAAATAGGGTTTATACCCATCAAATAACTCTGTCTAATGTTGTTTGAACGTTATATAGGGTTTATACCCGTCGAATATCTGTGTCTCATCGGTGTATAAACGATGTATAGGGTTCATACCTATCTAAAAAATTGTCTAAATGGTGTATGAACGTCAAATAGGGTTTATACGCATCGAATAACTCTGTCTCATTAGTGTATGAACGTCATATAGGGTTTATACCCAGCGAATAACACTGTCTCATAAGTGTATGAACGTCATATAGGGTTTATACCCATCGAATAACTCTGTCTCATTGGTTTATGAACGTCATATAGGGTTTATACCCATCGATTAACTCTGTCTCATTGGTGCATAAACTTCATATAGGGTTTATACCCATCGAAAAACTTTGTCTCATTTATGAATGAACGATAAATATGGTTTATACCCATCGAATAACTCTGTCTCATTGTTGTTTGAACGTTATAAAGGGTTTATACCCATCGAATAACTTTGTCTCATTTGTGTATGAACATTATTAAGGGTTTATACCCATCGAATAACTCTGTCTTATTGGTGTATGAACGTTATATAGGGTTTATACCCATCGAATAACTCTGTCTTATTGGTGTATGAACGTTATATAGGGTTTATACCCATCGAATAACTCTGTCTCATTGGTGTATAAACTTCATATAGGGTTTATACCCATCGACAAAATTTGTCTCATTTATTTATGAACGATAAATATGGTTTATACCCATCGAATAACACTGTCTCATTGGTGTATAAACTTCATATAGGGTTTATACCAATCTAAAAACTTTGTCTCATTTATGTTTGAACGATAAATATGGTTTATACTAATCGAATAACTCTGTCTCATTGTTTTTTGAACGTTATATAGGGTTTATACCCATCGAATAACTCTGTCTCATTGGTGTATGAACATTGTTTAGGGTTCATACCCATCGAATAACTCTGTCTTATTGGTGTATGAACGTTATATAGGATTTATAACCAGCGAATAACTCTGTCTCATTGGTGTATAAACTTCATATAGGATTTATACCCATCGAAAAACTTTCTCTCATTTATGTATAAGCGATAAATATGGTTTATACCCATCGAATAATTCTGTTTCATTGTTGTTTGAACGTTATATAGGGTTTATACCCATCGAATAACGCTGTCTCATTGAAGTATAAACGATGTATAGGGTTTATACCTATCTAAAAACTTTGTCTCTTTGGTGTATGAACGTCACATAGGGTTTATACCCTTCGAATAGCTCTGTCTCATTGGTGTATGAACGTCATATAGGGTTTATACCCATCGAATAACTCTGTCTCATTGGTGTATGAACGTTATATAGGATTTATACCCATCGAATAACTCTGTCTCATTGGTGTATGAACATTGTTTAGGGTTGATACCCATCGAATAACTCTGTCTTATTGGTGTATGAACGTTATATAGAGTTTATACCCATCGAACAACTCTGTCTCATTGGTGTATAAACTTCATATAGGGTTTATACCCATCGAAAAACTTTGTCTCATTTATTTATGAACGATAAATATGGTTTATACCCATCGAATAACACTGTCTCATTGGTGTATAAACTTCATATAGGGTTTATACCCATCGAAAAACTTTGTCTCATTTATGTATGAACGATAAATATGGTTTGTACCCTTCGAATAACTCTGTCTCATTGGTGTATGAACGTCATATAGGGTTTATACCCATCGAATAACTCTGTCTCATTGGTGTATGAACGTTATATAGGATTTATATCCATCGAATAACTCTGTCTCATTGGTGTATGGACATTGTTTAGGGTTTATACCCATCGAATAACACTGTCTCATTGGTGTATAAACTTCATATAGGGTTTATACCCATCGAAAAACTTTGTCTCATTTATGTTTGAACGATAAATATGGTTTATACTAATCGAATAACTCTGTCTCATTGTTGTTTGAACGTTATATAGGGTTTATTCCCATCAAATAACTCTGTCTCATTGGTGTATGAACATTGTTTAGGGTTTATACCCATTGAATAACTCTGTCTTATTGGTGTATGAACGTTATATAGGGTTTATACCCATCGAATAACTCTGTCTCATTGGTGTACGAACATTGTTTAGGGTTTATACCCATCGAATAACTCTATCTTATTGGTGTATGAACGTTATAAAGGGTTTATACCCATCGAATAATTCTGTCTCATTGGTGTATGAACGTCATATAGTGTATATACCCATCGAATAACTCTGTCTCATTGGTGTATAAACTTCATATAGGGTTTATACCCATTGAAAAACTTTGTCTCATTTATTTATGAACGATAATTATGGTTTATACCCATCTAATAACACTGTCTCATTGGTGTATAAACTTCATATAGGGTTTATATCCATCAAAAAACTTTTTCTCATTTATGTATGAACGATAAATAGTGTTTATACCCATCGAATAACTCTGTCTCGTTGTTGTTTGATCGTTATATAGGGTTTATACCCATCGAATAACTCTGTCTCATTGGTGTATGAACATTGTATAGGGTTTATACCCATCGAATAACTCTGTCTTATTGGTGTATGAACGTTATATAGGGTTTATACCCATCGAATAACTCTGTCTCATTGGTATATAAACTTCATATAGGGTTTATACCCATCGAAAAACTTTGTCTCGATTTATGTTTGGACGATAAATATGGTTTATACTAATCGAATAACTGTGTCTCATTGTTGTTTGAACGTTATAGAGGATTCATACGAATAGAATAACTCTGTTTCATTGGTGTATGAACATTGTTTAGGGTTTATACCCATCGAATAACTCTGTCTTATTGGTGTATAAACTTCATATAGGGTTTATCCCCTTCGAAAAACTTTGTCTCATTTATATTTGAACGATAAATATGGCTTATTCTAATCGAAAAGCTCTGTCTCATTGTTGTTTGAACGTTATATAGGGTTTATACCCATCGAATAACTCTGTCTCATTGGTGTATGAACTTTATATAGGATGTATACCCATCGAATAACTCTGTCTCATTGGTGTATGAACATTGTTAAGGGTTTATACCCATCGAATAACTCTGTCTTATTGGTGTATGAACGTTATATAGAGTTTATACTCATCGAATAACTTTGTCTCATTGGTGTATAAACTTCATATAGGGTTTATACCCATCGAAAAACTTTGTCTCATTTATTTATGAACGATAAATATGGTTTATACCCATCGAATAACACTGTCTCATTGGTGTATAAACTTCATATAGGGTTTATACCTATCTAAAAACTTTGTCTCATCGGTGTATGAACGTCATATAGGGTTTATACCCATCGAATAACTCTGTCTCATTGGTGTATGAACGTTATATAGGATTTATACCCATCGTATAACTCTGTCTCATTGGTGTATGAACACTGTTTAGGGTTTATACCCATCGAATAACTCTGTCTTATTGGTGTATGAACGTTATATAGGGTTTATACCCATCGAATAACTCTGTCTCATAGGTGTATAAACTTCATATAGGGTTTATACCCATCGAATAACTCTGTCTCATTGTTGTTTAAACGTTATATAGGGTTTATAATCATCGAATAACTCTGTCTCATTGGTGTATAAACGATGTATAGGGTTTATATCTATCTAAAAACTCTGTCTCATTGGTTTATGAACGTTATATAGGATGTATACCCATCGAATAACTCTGTCTCATTAGTGTATGAACATTGTTTAGGGTTTATACCCATCGAATAACTCTGTCTTATTGGTGTATGAACGTTATATAGAGTTTATACCCATCGAATAACTCTGTCTCATTGGTGTATGAACGTTATATAGGATGTATACCCATCGAATAACTCTGTCTCATTGGTGTATGAACACTGTTTAGGGTTTATACCCATCAATTAACTCTGTCTCATTGGTTTATAAACTTTATATACGGTTTATACCCATCGATAAAATTTGTCTCATTTATTCATGAACGATAAATATGGTTTATACCCATTGAATAACACTATCTCGTTGGTGTATAAACTTCATATAGGGTTTATACCCATCGAAAAACATTGTCTCATTTATGTTTGAACGATAAATATGGTTTATACTAATCGAATAACTCTGTCTCATTGTTGTTTGAACGTTATATAGGGTTTATACCCATCGAATAACTCTGTCTCATTGGTGTATGAACATTGTTTAGGGTTTATACCCATCGAATAACTCTGTCTTATTGGTGTATGAACGTTATATAGGGTTTATACCCATCGAATAACTCTGTCTCATTGGTGTATACACTTCATATAGGGTTTATACCCATCGAATAACTCTGTCTCATTGTTGTTTGAACGTTATATAGGGTTTATAGCCATCGAATAACTCTGTCTCATTGATGTATAAACGATGTATAGGGTTTATATCTATCTAAAAACTTTGTCTCTTTGGTGTATGAACGTCACATAGGGTTTATACCCTTCGAATATCTCTGTCTCGTTGTTGTTTGAACGTTATATAGGGTTTATACCCATCGAATAACTTTGTCTCATTTGTGTATGAACATTATTAAAGGTTTATACCCATCGAATAACTCTGTCTTATTGGTGTATGAACGTTATATAGGGTTTATACCCATCGAATAACTCTGTCTCATTGGTGTATGAACATTGTTTAGGGTTTATACCCATCGAATAAATCTGTATCATTGGTTTATAAACTTCACATAGGGTTTATACCCATCGAAAAACTTTGTCTCATTTATTTATGAACGATAAATATGGTTTATACCCATCGAAAAACTTTGTCTCATTCATGTTTGAACGATAAATATGGTTTATACTAATCGAATAACTCTGTCTCATTGTTGTTTGAACGTTATATAGGGTTTATACCCATCGAATAACTCTGTCTCATTTGTGTATGAACATTGTTTAGGGTTTATACCCATCGAATAACTCTGTCTTATTGGTATATGAACGTTATATATTGTTTATACCCATCGAATAACTCTGTCTCATAGGTTTATAAACTTCATATAGGGTTTATACTCATCGAATAACTCTGTCTCATTGTTGTTTTAACGTTATATAGGGTTTATAACCATCGAATAACTCTGTCACATTGGTGTATAAACGATGTATAGGGTTTATATCTATCTAAAAACTCTGTCTCATTGGTTTATGAACGTTATATAGGATGTATACCCATCGAATAACTCTGTCTCATTGGTGTATGAACATTGTTTAGGGTTTATACCCATCGAATAACTCTGTCTTATTGGTGTATGAACGTTATATAGAGTTTGTACCCATCGAATAACTCTTTCTCATTGGTGTATGAACGTTATATAGGATGTATACCCATCGAATAACTCTGTCTCATTGGTGTTTGAACATTGTTAAGGGTTTATACCCATCGAATAACTCTGTCTTATTGGTGTATTAACGTTATATAGGGTTTATACCCATCGAAAAACTTTGTATCATTTATGTTTGAACGATAAATATGGTTTATACTAATCGAATAACTCTGTCTCATTGTTCTTTGAACGTTATATAGGGTTTATACCCATCGAATAACTCTGTCTCATTGGTGTATGAACATTGTTTAGGGTTTATACCCATCGAATAACTCTGTCTTATTGGTGTATGAACGTTATATAGGGTTTATACCCATCGAATAACTCTGTCTCATTGGTATATAAACTTCATACAGGGTTTATACCCATCGAAAAACTTTGTCTCGATTTATGTTTGGACGAAAAATATGGTTTATACTAATCGAATAACTCTGTCTCATTGTTGTTTGAACGTTATAGAGGATTCATACGAATAGAATAACTCTGTCTCATTGGTGTATGAACATTGTTTAGGGTTTATACCCATCGAATAACTCTGTCTTATTGGTGTATAAACTTCATATAGGGTTTATCCCCTTCGAAAAACTTTGTCTCATTTATATTTGAACGATAAATATGGCTTATTATAATCGAATAGCTCTGTCTCATTGTTGTTTGAACGTTATATAGGGTTTATACCCATCGAATAACTCTGTCTCATTGGTGTATGAACGTTATATAGGATATATACCCATCGAATAACTCTGTCTCATTGGTGTATGAACATTGTTAAGGGTTTGTACCCATCGAATAACTCTGTCTTATTGGTGTATGAACGTTATATAGAGTTTATACCCATGGAATAACTTTGTCTCATTGGTGTATAAACTTCATATAGGGTTTATACCCATTGAAAAACTTTGTCTCATTTATGTTTGAACGATAAATATGGTTTATACTAATCGAATAACTCTGTCTCATTGTTGTTTGAACGTTATATAGTGTTTATACCCATCGAATAACTCTGTCTCATTGGTATATGAACATTGTTTTGGGTTTAAACCCATCGAATAACTCTGTCTTATTGGTGTATGAACGTTATATAGGGTTTATACCCATCGAATAACTCTGTATCATTGGTGTATAAACTTCATATAGGGTTTATACCCATCGAAAAACTTTGTCTCATTTATTTATGTATAAATATGGTTTATACCCATCGAATAACACTGTCTCATTGGTGTATAAACTTCATATAGGGTTTATACCTATCTAAAAACTTTGTCTCATCGGTGTATGAACGTCATATAGGGTTTATACCCATCGAATAACTCTGTCTCATTGGTGTATGAACGTTATATAGGATTTATACCCATCGAATAACTCTGTCTCATTGGTGTATGAACACTGTTTAGGGTTTATACCCATCGAATAACTCTGTCTTATTGGTGTATAAACTTCATATAGGTGTTATACCCTTCGAAAAACTATGTCTCATTTATGTTTGAACGATAAACATGGTTTATTCTAATCGAATAACTCTGTCTTATTGTTGTTTGAACGTTATATAGGGTTTATACCCATCGAATTACTCTGTCTCATTGGTGTATGAACGTTATATAGGATGTATACCCATCGAATAACTCTGTCTCATTGTTGTATGAACGTCATATAGGGTTTATACCCATCGAATAACTCTGTCTTATTGGTGTATGAACGTTATATAGAGTTTATACCCATGGAATAACTCTATCTTATTGGTGTATGAACGTTATATAGGGTTCATACCCATCGAATAACTCTGTCTCATTGGTGTATAAACTTCATATAGGGTTTATACACATCGAAAAACTTTGTCTCATTTATTTATGAACGATAAATATGGTTAATACCCATCGAATAATACTGTCTCATTGGTGTATAAACTTCATATAGGGTTTATACCCATCGAAAAACTTTTTCTCATTTATGTATGAACGATAAAAATGGTTTGTAACCATCGAATGACTCTGTCTCGTTGTTGTTTGAACGTTATATAGGGTTTATACCCATCGAAAAACTCTGTCTCATTGGTGTATGAACATTGTTTAGGGTTTATACCCATCGATTTACTCTGTCTTATTGGTGTATGAACGTTATATAGGGTTTATACCCATCAAATAACTCTGTCTCTTTGGTGTATGAACGTTATATAGGATTTATACCCATCGAAAAACTTTGTCTCATTTATGTATGAACGATAAATATGGTTTATACCCATCGAATAACTCTGTCTCATTGTTGTTTGAACGATATATAGAGTTTATACCCATCGAATAACTCTGTCTCATTGGTACATAAACTTCACATAGGGTTTATACCCATCGAAAAACTTTGTCTCGATTTATGTTTGAACGATAAATCTGGTTTATACTAATCGAATAACTCTGTCTCATTGTTGTTTGAACGTTATATAGGGTTTATACCCATCGAATAACTCTGTCTCATTCGTGTATGAACATTGTTTAGGGTTTATACCCATCGAATAACTCTGTCTCATTGGTGCATGAACGTTATATAGGGTTTATACCCAACGAATAACTCTGTCTCATTGTTGTTTGAACGTTATATAGGGTTTATACCCATCGAATAACTCTGTCTTATTGGTGTATGAACATTGTTTAGGGTTTATACCCATCGAATAACTCTGTCTTATTGGTGTATGAACGTTATAAAGGGTTTATACCCATCGAATAACTCTGTCTCATTGGTGTATAAACTTCATATAGGGTTTATACCCATCGAAAAACTTTGTCTCATTTATTTATGAACGATAAATATGGTTTATACCCATCGAATAACTCTGTTTCGTTGTTCTTTGAACGTTATATAGGGTTTATACCCATCGAATAACTCTGTCTCATTGGTGTATGAACATTGTTTAGGGTTAATACCCATCGAATAACTCTGTCTTATTGGTGTATGAACGTTATATAGAGTTTATACCCATCGAATAACTCTGTCTCATTGGTGTATAAACTTCATATAGGGTTTATACCCATCGAAAAACTTTGTCTCATTTATGTTTGAATGATAAATATGGTTTATACTAATCGAATAACTCTGTCTCATTGTTCTTTGAATGTTATATAGGGACTATACCCATCGAATAACTCTGTCTCATTGGTGTATGAACATTGTTTAGGGTTTATACCTATCGAATAACTCTGTCTTTTTGGTGTATGAACGTTATATAAGGTTTATACCCATCGAATAACTCTGTCTCATTGGTGTATGAACGTCATATAGGGTTTATATCCATCGAATAACTCTGTCTCATTGTTTTTTGAACGTTAAATAGGGTTTATACCCATCGAATAACTCTGTCTCATTGGTGTATGAACATTGTTTAGGGTTTATACCCATCGAATAACTCTGTCTTATTGGTGTATGAACGTTATATAGGGTTTATATCCATCGAATAACTCTGTCTCATTGGTGTATAAACTTCATATAGGGTTTATACCCATCGATAAAATTTGTCTCATTTATGTATGAACGATAAATATGGTTTATACCCATCGAATAACACTGTCTCTTTGGTGTATAAACTTCATATAGGGTTTATACCCATCGAGAAACTTTGTCTCATTTATGTTTGAACGATAAATATGGTTTATACTAATCGAATAACTAGTTCTCATTGTTGTTTGAACGTTATATAGGGTTTATACCCATCAGATAACTCTGTCTCATTGGTGTATGAACATTGTTTAGGGTTTATACCCATCGAATAACTCTGTCTTATTGGTGTATGAACGTCATATAGGGTTTATACAATTCGAATAACTCTGTCTCATTGTTGTATGAACGTCATCTAGAGTTTATACCCATCGAATAACTCTGTCTCATTGGTGTATGAACATTGTTTAGGATTTATACCCATCGAATAACTCTGTCTCATTATAGATTGAACATTGTTTTGGGTTTATACCCATCGAATAACTCTGTCTTATTGGTGTATGAACGTTATATAGAGTTTATACCCATCGAATAACTCTGTCTCATTGGTGTATAAACTTCATATAGGGTTTATACCCATCGAAAAACTTTGTCTCATTTATTTATGAACGATAAATATGGTTTATACCAATCGAAAAACATTGTCTCATTGGTGTATCAACTTCATATAGGGTTTATACCCATCGAAAAAATTTTTTCATTTATGTATGAACGATAAATATGGTTTATACCAATCGAATAACTCTGTCTCGTTGTTGTTTGAACATTATATAGGGTTTATACCCATCGAATAACTCTGTCTCATTGGTGTATGAACATTGTTTAGGGTTTATACCCATCGAATAACTCTGTCTTATTGGTGTATGAACGTTACATTGGATTTATACCCATCCAAAAACTTTGTCTCATTTATGTATGAACGATAAATATGGTTTATACCCATCGAATAACTCTGTCTCATTGTTGTTTGAACGTTATATAGAGTTTATACCCATCGATTAACTCTGTCTTATTGGTGTATAAACTTCATATAGGGTTTACACCCATCGAAAAACTTTGTCTCGATTTTTTTTTGAACGATAAATATGGTTTATACTAATCGAATAACTCTGTCTCATTGTTGTTTGAACGTTATATAGAGTTTATACCCATCGAATAACTCTGTCTCATTGGTATATAAACTTCATTTAGGGTTTATACCCATCGAAAAACATTGTCTCGGTTTATGTTTGAACGATAAATATGGTTTATACTAATCGAATAACTCTGTCTCATTGTTGTTTGAACGTTATATAGGGTTTATACCCATCGAATAACTCTGTCTCATTGGTGTATGAACATTGTTTAGGGTTTATACCCATCGAATATCTCTGTCTTATTGGTGTATGAACGTCATATAGGGTTTATACAATTCGAATAACTCTGTCTCATTGTTGTTTGAACGTTATATAGGATTTATACCCATCGAATAACTCTGTCTCATTGGTGTATGAACATTGTTTAGGGTTTATACCCGTCGAATAACTCTGTCTTATTGGTGTATGAACGTTATATAGGATTTATACCCATCGAATAACTCTGTCTCATTGGTGTATGAACATTGTTTAGGGTTTATACCCGTCGAATAACTCTGTCTTATTGGTGCATGAACGTTATATAGGGTTTATACCTATCTAAAAACTTTGTCTCATTGGTGTATGAACGTCATATAGGGTTTATACAATTCGAATAACTCTGTCTCATTGGTGTAAGAACGTTATATAGGATTTATACCCATCGAATAACTCTGTCTCATTGGTGTATGAACATTGTTCAGGATTTATACCCATCGAATAACTCTGTCTTATTGGTGTATGAACGTTATATAGAGTTTATACCCATCGAATAACTCTGTCTCATTGATGTATAAACTTCATATAGGGTTTATACCCATCGAAAATCTTTGTCTCATTTATGTTTCAACGATAAATATGGTTTGTACTAATCGAATAACTCTGTCTTATTGTTGTTTGAACGTTATATAGGGTTTATACCCATCGAATAACTCTGTCTCATTGGTGTATGAACATTGTTTAGGGTTTATACCCATCGAATAACTCTGTCTTATTGGTGTATGAACGTCATATAGGGTTTATATCCATCGAATAACTCTGTCTCATTGTTGTTTGAACGTTATATAGGGTTTATACCCATCGAATAACTCTGTCTCATTGGTGTAAGAACATTGTTTAGGGTTTATACCCATCGAATAACTCTGTCTCATTGGTGTATGAACGTCATATAGGGTTTATATCCATCGAATAACTCTGTCTCATTGTTGTTTGAACGTTATATAGGGTTTATACCCATCGAATAACTCTGTCTCATTGGTGTATGAACATTGTTTAGGGTTTATACCCATCGAATAACTCTGTCTTATTGGTGTATGAACGTTATATAGAGTTTATACCCATCGAATAACTCTGTCTCATTGGTGTATGAACGTCATATAGTGTTTATACCTATCGAATAACTCTGTCTCATTGGTGTATAAACTTCATATAGGGTTTATACCTATCGAAAAACTTTGTCTCATTTATTTATGAACGATAAATATGGTTTATACCCATCGAATAACACTGTCTCATTGGTGTATAAACTTCATATAGGGTTTATACCCATCGAAAAACTTTTTCTCATTTATGTATGAACGATAAATATGGTTTATACCCATCGAATAACTCTGTCTCGTTGCTGTTTGAACGTTATATTGGGTTTATACCCATCGAATAACTCTGTCTCATTGGTGTATGAACGTTATATAGGGTTTATAACTATCTAAAAACTTTGTCTCATTGGTGTATAAACTTCATTAGGGTTTATACCCATCGAAAAACTTTGTCTCATTTATGTTTGAACGATAAATATGGTTTATAGCCATCGAATAACTCTGTCTCATTGTTGTTTGAACGTTATATAGGGTTTATACCCATCGAATAACTCTGTCTCATTGTTGTTTGAATGTTATATAGGGTTTATAACCATCGAATAACTCTGTCTCATTGGTGTATAAACGATGTATAGGGTTTATATCTATCTAAAAACTTTGTCTCTTTGGTGTATGAACGTCACATAGGGTTTATACCCTTCGAATAACTCTGTCTCATTGGTGTATGAACGTTATATAGGGTTTAAACCCATCGAATAACTCTGTCTCATTGGTGTATGAACGTTATATAGGATTTATACCCATCGAAAAACTTTGTCTCATTTATGTATGAACGATAAATATGGTTTATACCCATCGAAAAACTCTGTCTTATTGGTGTATGAACGTTATATAGGGTTCATACCCAGCGAATAACTCTGTCTCATTGGTGTATAAACTTCATATAGGGTTTATACCCATCAATAAACTTTGTCTCATTTATTTATGAACGATAAATATGGTTTATACCCATGGAATAAAACTGTCTCATTGGTGTATAAACTTCATATAAGGTCTATACCCATCGAAAAACTTTGTCTTATTTATGTTTGAACGATAAATATGGTTTATACTAATCGAATAACTCTGTCTCATTGTTTTTTGAACGTTATATAGGGTTTATACCCATCGAATAACTCTGTCTCATTTGTGTATGAACATTGTTTAGGGTTTATACCCATCGAATAACTCTAACTTATCGGTGTATGAACGTTATATAGGGTTTATACCCATCGAATAACTCTGTCTCATTGCTGTATAAACTTCATATAGGGTTTATACCCAGCGAAAAACTTTGTCCCATTTATGTATGAACGATAAATATGGTTTATACCCATCGAATAACACTGTCTCATTGGTGTATAAACTTCATCTAGGGTTTATACCCAGCGAAAAACTTTGTCCCATTTATGTATGAACGATAAATATGGTTTATACCCATCGAATAACTCTGTCTCATTGTTGTTTGAACGTTACATAGGGTTTATACCCATCGAATAACTCTGTCTCATTGTTGTTTGAATGTTATATAGGGTTTATAACCATCGAATAACTCTGTCTCATTGGTGTATAAACGATGTATAGGGTTTATATCTATCTAAAAACTTTTTCTCTTTAGTGTATGAACGTCACATAGGGTGTATACCCTTCGAATAACTCTGTCTCATTGGTGTATGAACATCATATAGGGTTTATACCCATCGAATAACTATGTCTCATTGGTGTATGAACGTTATATAGGATGTATACCCATCGAATAACTCTATCTCATTCGTGTATGAACATTGTTTAGGGCTTATACCCATCGAATAACTCTGTCTTATTGGTGTATGAACGTTATATAGAGTTTATACCCATCGAATAACTCTGTCTCATTGGTGTATGAACATTGTTTAGGGTTTATACCCATCGAATAACTCTGGCTTATTGGTGTATGAACGTTATATAGAGTTTGTACCCATCGAATAACTCTGTCTCATTTATGTATAAACTTCATATATGGTTTATACCCATCGAAAAACTTTGTCTCATTTATGTTTGAACGATAAATATGGTTTATACTAATCGAATAACTCTATCTCATTGTTGTTTGAACGTTATATAGGGTTTATACCCATCGAATAACTCTGTCTCATTGGTGTATGAACGTCATATAGGGTTTATACCCATCGAATAACTCTGTCTTATTGGTGTATGAACGTTATATAGGGTTTATACCCATCAAATAACTCTGTATCATTGGTGTATAAACTTTCTATAGGGTTTATACCCATCGAAAAACTTTGTCTCATTAATTTATGAACGATAAATATGGTTTATACCAATCGAATAACACTCTCTCGTTGTTGTTTGATCATTGTTTAGGGTTTATACCCATCGAATAACTCTGTCTTATTGGTGTATGAAAGTTATATAGGGTTTATACCCATCGAATAACTCTGTCTCATTGGTGTATGAACGTTATATAGGATTTATACCCATCGAAAAACTTTGTCTCATTTATGTATGAACGATAAATATGGTTTATACCCATCGAATAACTCTGTCTCATTGTTGTTTGAACGTTATATAGAGTTTATACCCATCGAATAACTCTGTCTCATTGGTATATAAACTTCAGATAGGGTTTAAACCCATCGAAAAACTTTGTCTCGATTTATGTTTGAACGATAAATATGGTTTATTATAATCGATTAACTCTGTCTCATTGTTGTTTGAACGTTATATAGGGATTATACCCATCGAATAACTCTGTCTCATTGGTGTATGAACATTGTTTAGGGTTTATACCCATCGAATAACTCTGTCTTATTGGTGTATGAACGTTATATAGGGTTTATACCTATCTAAAAACTTTGTCTCATTGGTGTTTGAACGTCATATAGGGTTTATACAATTCGAATAACTCTGTCTCATTGTTGTATGAACGTCATATAGGATTTATATCCATCGAATAACTCTGTCTCATTGGTGTATGAACGTTATATAGGATTTATACCCATCGAATAACTCTGTCTCATTGGTGTATGAACATTGTTTAGGGTTTATACCCATCGAATAACTCTGTTTTATTGGTGTATGAACATTATATAGAGTTTATACCCATCGAATAACTCTGTCTAATTGGTGTATAAACTTCATATAGGGTTTATACCCATCGAAAAACTTTGTCTCATTTATGTTTGAACGATAAATATGGTTTATACTAATCAAATAACTCTGTCTCATTGTTGTTTGAATGTTATATAGGGTTTATACCCATCGAATAACTCTGTCTCATTGGTGTATGAACATTGTTTAAGGATTATACCCATCGAATAACTCTGTCTTATTGGTGTATGAACGTTATATAGGGTTTATACCCATCGAATAACTCTGTCTCATTGTTGTTTGAACGTTATATAGGGATTATACCCATCGAATAACTCTATCTCATTGGTGTATGAACATTGTTTAGGGTTTATACCCATCGAATAATTCTGTTTTATTGGTGTATGAACGTTATATAGGGTTTATACCTATCTAAAAACTTTGTCTCATTGGTGTATGAACGTCATAAAGGGTTTATACAATTCGAATAACTCTGTCTCTTTGTTGTATGAACGTCATATAGGGTTTATATCCATCGAATAACTCTGTCTCATTGGTGTATGAACGTTATATAGGATTTATACCCATCGAATAACTCTGTCTCATTGGTGTATGTACATTGTTTAGGGTTTATACCCATCGAATAACTCTGTTTTATTGGTGTATGAACATTATATAGAGTTTATACCCATCGAATAACTCTGTCTAATTGGTGTATAAACTTCATATAGGGTTTATACCCATCGAAAAACTTTGTCTCATTTATGTTTGAACGATAAATATGGTTTATACTAATCGAATAACTCTGTCTCATTGTTGTTTGAATGTTATATAGTGTTTATACCCATCGAATAACTCTGTCTCATTGGTGTATGAACATTGTTTAGGAATTATACCCATCGAATAACTCTGTCTTATTGGTGTATGAACGTTATATAGGGTTTATACCCATCGAATAACTCTGTCTCATTGGTGTATGAACGGCATATAGGGTTTACATCCATCGAATACCTCTGTCTCATTGTTGTTTGAACGTTATATAGGGTTTATACCCATCGAATAACTCTGTCTCATTGGTGTATGAACATTGTTTAGGGTTTATACCCATCGAATAACTCTGTCTTATTGGTGTATGAACATTATATAGAGTTTATACCCATCGAATAACTCTGTCTAATTGGTGTATAAACTTCATATAGGGTTTATACCCATCGAAAAACTTTGTCTCATTTATGTTTGAACGATAAATATGGTTTATACTAATCGAATAACTCTGTCTCATTGTTATTTGAATGTTATATAGGGTTTATACCCATCGAATAACTCTGTCTCATTGGTGTATGAACATTGTTTAGGAATTATACCCATCGAATAACTCTGTCTTATTGGTGTATGAACGTTATAATGGGTTTATACCCATCGAATAACTCTGTCTCATTGGTGTATGAACGTCATATAGGGTTTATTCCCATCGAATTAGTCTGTCTCATTGGTGTATGAAAGTTATATATAGGATTTATACCCATCGAATAACTCTGTCTCATTGGTGTATAAACTTCATATAGGGTTTATACCCATCGAAAAACTTTGTCTCATTTATGTATGAACGATTAATATGGTTTATACCCATCGAATAACTCTGTCTCATTGTTGTTTGAACGTTATATAGGATTTATACCCATCGAATAACTCTGTCTCATTGTTGTTTGAATGTTATAAAGGGTTTATAACCATCGAATAACTCTGTCTCATTGGTGTATAAACGATGTATAGGGTTTATATCTATCTAAAAACTTTGTCTCTTAGGTGTATGAACGTCACATAGGGTTTATACCCTTCGAATAACTCTGTCTCATTGGTGTATGAACGTCATATAGGGTTTATACCCATCGAATAACTCTGTCTTATTGGTGTATGAACATTGTTTAGGGTTTATACCCATCGAATAAATCTGTCTCATTGGTGTATGAACGTCATATAGGGTTTATACCCATCGAATAACTCTGTCTTATTGGTGTATGAACGTTATATAGGGTTTATACCCATCGAATAACTCTGTCTCATTGGTGTATAAACTTCATATAGGGTTTATACCCATCGAAAAACTTTGTCTCATTTATTTATGAACTATAAATATGGTTTATACCCATCGAATTACACTGTCTCATTGGTAAATAAACTTCATATAGGGTTTATACCCATCGAAAAACTTTTTCTCATTTATGTATGAACGATAAATATGGTTTATACCCATCGAATAACTCTGTCTCGTTGTTGTTTGAACGTTATATAGGGTTTATACCCATCGAATAACTCTGTCTCATTGGTATATAAACTTTATATAGGATTTATACCCATCGAAAAACTTTGTCTCATTTATGTATGAACGATAAATATCGTTTATACCCATCGACTAACTCTGTCTCATTGTTGTTTGAACGTTATATAGGGTTTATACCCATCGAAGAACTCTGTCTCATTGGTGTATGAACATTGTTTAGGGTTTATACCCATCGAATAACTCTGTCTTATTGGTGTATGAACGTTATATAGGGTTTATACCTATCTAAAAAATTTGTCTCATTGGTGTATGAACGTCATATAGGGTTTATACAATTCGAATAACTCTGTCTCATTGTTGTATGAACGTCATGAACGTTTATACCTATCTAAAAAATTTGTCTCATTGGTGTATGAACGTCATATAGGGTTTATACAATTCGAATAACTCTGTCTCATTGTTGTATGAACGTCATATAGGGTTTATACCCATCGAATAACTCTGTCTCATTGGTGTATGAATTTATATAGGATTTAACCCATCGAATAACTCTGTCTCATAGGTGTATGAACATTGTTTAGGGTTTATACCCATCGAATAACTCTGTCTTATTGGTGTATGAACGTTATATAGAGTCTATACCCATCGAATAACTCTGTCTCATTGGTGTAAAAACTTCATATAGGGTTTATACCCATCGAAAAACTTTGTCTCATTTATGTTTGAACGATAAATATGGTTTATACTAATCGAATAACTCTGTCTCATTGTTGTTTGAATGTTATAAAGGGTTTATACCCATCGAATAACTCTGTCTCATTGGTGTATAAACGATGTATAGGGTTTATACCAATCGAAAAACTTTGTCTCATTTATGTACGAACGATAAATATGGTTTATACCCATCGAATAACTCTGTCTCGTTGTTGTTTGAAAGCTATTTATACAAAATTCTCAGAAAAGGTCCTGAATATGTTTAATTGTCATTTGTTCCATGTTTGCATTGTGTTCTGATTCTTTGTAAATATTTTTAGGGTAAATTAATTTATGTTTGATGTGATGTTGTACTAATCTTATTTTAATTGTCTGTTGTTTATACTGTATCTTTTCTTTGGTAAGTGTTAGTCTGTTATGTAATAGGGAAATGTGTGTTAACACCTGAGTAAACATCCAACCTGATACCTTCTTGCAAATTTCTTTGACCTGACAATTAAACCATCCTGATGTAACTTTCTGTCCTATATTTCGACTTTTGCTAATAAATGTGTCAGTGAACAAAATCCTCAAAGTCACACATAATGAGTTCATAGTAATTTAAATAATTTAATTACCCCTGATTTCTTTCAGAACTCACCATTTGAACTCATGATATGTAAAATTAAGGATTTAGTGCTCACATCAACATTATTATCAACCTAATTTTTTCCTGTCATAACCTATCTTGTAAATAAACTCCTGGGAAATATTGTGTAGCAATGCCAGTGGTATCCATGTTTGAATTAAACATAAATCATAATTGAATTAAAACTTTTATTTTATATATATACATCACTAATTTGGCCCTTGGGGAATCTACTCAGCTAAAAAATTTAATTTTTTGCTCCATGCCTAAACCAAGAGCCTAGCTATGTGCATACTGAAAAGTAGCAAAGTATAGACCCCTGGCTTGACATCACACCAATCCAATTGGAACGATGGTTCAAAATAAATGCGTGAGGCTATCAGGAAGCCTATGAGGCTATCATGCCTAGAGGCTATCATGCCTATGAGGAAGCCTATAATGAGGCAATGAGGAAGCCTATAAGGAGGCTATGAGGAAGCCTATAAGGAGGCTATGAGGAAGCCTAGTAGTGTTGATGTTGAATTGGTGTTGGAATGAATTTGTATGAAATTTGACAGTTTATCCCCAGAAATTCTTGGGGGATGAGTGAAATTTTTGAAACAACCAGTGATAAAATTTCATAAATGTCCATAACACAGATGGTAACAGCTGAGTGTCCCCAAGGATTTGTGAGGTAAGGGACGGGGTACCTTCAATAAAGCCATGAGAAAAAAAAAAAAAAAAAAAAAAACTAAAAGTAATCACATTATAATAACACATTATCAAAATCAATTGTCAAACAAAAACAATATCATACAGAAACTTTGTGAAAACATGCATACATATATATATGAAACATTTGAAGATGAGCATTCCTTTAAATTCTACCTAACCTACTTTGAGCTGTTTTAATAGATGCTGGCGTGACTCTAATGTATCTGATGTAACTATCTGAAGACCAGCGCCCTAATGTTTTTATCAAGTGATCTTCTATTTTTGCCTTACCAGCACTAGTGGCTGCCCCAATTCTAAAACTATGACCATTATAATGACTTGAGTTGAAGCCACATATATCCAGTACTTTTTTAATACAGGTGAGGAAATATTGTCTCTCCAGAGGTTTTTTATCAATGGTTATGAAAAGTGGATCAGTTTGATTGATAGGAGAAAATTCCTTCCTTATTTGTATATATTCTAACAAAATTGTGTAAGGGCAGATAAGCTGACCTAATTTATGTAGCTGTATATTTATGCCTTTTCTAAAAGGATCAGTTTTTGATTGTTTTAATTTCAAAACTACTAAGTCTGTGTGAAAAACAACATCTTCAATACATAAATTTATATCTGGATCAAATTGTGAGGCCTTTGACACTGTAAACTCTCCACATCTCAAAAATCCATAAAATGCGACAATGCATGCAGTTCTTAACATCAAATCAGTAAACTTGGAACAAAAACCTTTTCTCAAACAATTTACAATTTTCTCCAAAATTTCGAAAGTTATTGGTAATCTTATGTGATTTTTTGTTTTTTGCAGTCTTTTTACAGAATTTAAAACATAATCAAGCCTAATTAAAGGTGTATTATTAGCAGATTGCAAGGGATCATTATGATTACCCTGTACATACTTATACCTAATTCCACATAAATATAGTTTAATGGTAGAGTATTGTAAACTCAGAATTTTAAAGCAGTGGGCTATGAAATAAATTAAAATATCCTCAGAAATAGGAGGTAAACTAGTAAATTGAAAACCATTCAATAACATAAAAGTCTCAAACTTTCTAAACCCAGTATCATAAACAGTTCTTGTAGTATTAGCAATAGCACTGTTCCAAAGTTCATTCACTGCTTTATTTAAGACCATATTACATCTGAGCTGCTTGGGCACTTCATTGGATGTTGTGCTGCACTGGGAGCTAGTTTGCGGAATCTGTCTATCTGAAAACGAGATAGAGCATCACTTATGTCATTCTGATATCCTGGAACATGTTTCGCACTAAAATGAAAGTTGTATTTACAAGCACACCATGTAAGTTTCCTCATTAATTTCATTATTTGTAAACACTTTGAACGGCCCTTTTTTTACTATAGCTACTGTAGCTTCATTGTCACACCAGAAAAGAATGCATTTTGTTGTCCACTGTGAGCCCCACAGTATTGCGGATACTACAATAGGGTATAATTCAAGAAAAGCCATTGAAAATGTTTTGTCAGGATAAGCAATGTTTGATGGCCATGATGAATAAAACCATTCTCCTTTGAAATATCCACCAAATCCTTTCGTTGATGAGGCATCAGTGAAAAGTTCCATATCATAACTTGAGTTAAATTGTCTACTGTAAAACATGTTCACACCATTCCAGCTGCTCAAAAAAAGTAACCAAAATTCTAGGTCAACACGGCATTCCTTATCTAATTTAACATAATGATGCAAATCATTGACAGTAGTGGACAGCCCTATGAGGTATGAAACAAAGGATCTACCAGGTAAAATGACACGTGAAGCAAAGTTTAAGTGGCCCAAAAGCTGCAACAATTCCCTTTTGGTACATGATTTTTTCCAGTATAATTTTTTGATGAATTCACAAATGCGATTGACTTTATTAAGGGGCAGTCGAGCTTCCATTTTTTCAGAATCTAGAATAATACCCAAATATTCTAAACATTTTACAGGACCTATTGTCTTATGTTTAGCTATAGGAATGTTCAGTTTTTTGAAAATCATCATCATTATAGCCATAGTCCTCTCACCATCAGCATCTGGTGGATCTATGGTTAGAAAATCATCCAATAAATGCAAAATGCTATTAACTTTGTAATTTTTTTCTGCAATATGACACAAAGCTTGGGATAAATGGTCAAAAATTTAAGGGCTTGAACGACATCCAAAAGTTAAACGGACATAAAAATAATACATTTTTTCCCATTTTATGCAGAAAAGAGGCCACTGACTTGGTATAATAGGACAATTTTTAAACGCGTCGGATATGTCGAACTTGCAAAGCCAGGAATTTCTTCCAAATTTCAAAATAACATCAATGGCGTCATCTATTCTTACATAAGACATTGAGCAATCTTGTTTGTCAATAAGATCATTAATGCTTAGATGGTTGTCATCATTATGTGGTGAAGATAAGTCCAATATTAAGCGCTTTTTACCAGAATATTTCCCTTCTGCAATACCAATTGGGCTTACCCTATATTTTTGAAAAGGGGGATCCTTAAAAGGCCCATACAAGAAACCTTTAAAAACTTCTTTCTCTATCAACTCAGAAACCACATCTGGTTGTGTCCTAGCAGATAAACTATTCCTACATTCTTTTGTAGGTAAATCTGTTGTAGCTACCATAGTATCAAAACCTTTCTCTAAGCCATTGCATAAATAGTTAACAAATTTTTTGTCAGGATGAGATACTAATTCTTTTGCAAGTTTAATAACATTAGTTGGAGTAGTTGCCAGATGTGGAAAATCATGTAGTCATTGACCTTGCTTATTTGTTGTTATTTTCTCAAACTTTAGTGGTGAAGAGTTAACTGTATGTGGCTTAGATTGTACTTCAGTCCTACCTTGAGAGGGAAAAACTTTTTGACAAGCTAATAGGGTATGACCAGCGACTTTACATCTACTACAGATATGTGAAAAATGACAAAAACTCCTGGTACAACCCCTACTGGTATTAAAATTATTGCACACCTCCCTCCCAGAATGATAAACCTTCTTTCTACCTAACTTATCAGTATTGTCTACCTGCCTTGATACTTTATCTGGGTAGTCTTGATACCCCATGGAGGTTTGCATAGGACAGAAAGCTGTAGTGTGATCAACCAAATTACAAATTTTGCAAACATTTACATTCCCACCAGCAACTATTAATGAAAGAAGATCCCTATCTCTTTTGCTCCAGTCCACCTTAATCCTTCTCTCCCTTAAAAGAGCTGCTGATTTTGCAGAAAACAATTTGTGGTAATCATAAAATCTATCACCATAAAAATTACTAATATCTATAATCTCATCTTCATAAGCATCCAGATCTGCTCTACGATCAGGATAAGCTGATGACATAACCCTTTTAAACTTGCCAAATGCCTTAATGAATTCTTGAATTGTGAGTTTCCTATTTAGACGGGGATCTGGCTTCCCAAAGATATTTAATTCTAACCCATTAGCTGCAACATAGTGAACTTGGGGACTTTCATAATTTGGGATTAGAAGAGATGCCAAATTAACATCCTTACCGTCAATGATTTGCTTCTGAATAGATGGAGATATTATGTCCACATTAGAGTATTCATCAGAACGCACTCCACATGAAAAATTTCCAATTTGTGTTCCTGAGATGAAAGATGCATTCTCTGTATTTCCTTGTAAACTGTTGTTATTTCCCCTGTTAGAAGTGTAGGTTTCACTCCTATTTCCAATCCCTGCATGGTTATACCACTGTTGAAGGTTGAATTCGCGATCTCTACTCGTGTCATGAGTATTGTCTCTGTAAATTAACTGTTTGAAGGTCTCTTGAAGCCCTGCAAAACACTGAGCTATGTTTTGTGATTCTGCAGTCTTGTTCCTGTCTGTTCCACCATTCTCATTTTTGCCATTCGATACACTGCTTCTGTGTTGATGCACTGATTCTGCCAAGTTAATCGGAACAGTGTTCTCTGGTGAGGAATCTGTGTTAATCTCATCACTAACGTTCTCTGTCTGTTGTGTCTCTATAGGTGTTACTCCTTCAATACTATTCTCTATGTAAAGTTGTTTTAACACTTGTTTTGACATTCCAGTAGGTGTTCTTATTCCCTTTTTGTTAAGTTCTTCTTTCAGTTTGCTTATAGTCCAGTTAGATGGGTTATTAGAATCCCATTGGGTCTCATACGGAGACCTCCTAGTCTTCATTCGCACACCTTTTCCTCTGCCAGACATTTTGTTGTCAGTTATTCCAATAATGTTTAAATTCTCCAGTTAAATTAGTCTGAATTATATTAAATTGTTTAAAAACTGTAATATAGCTTTAGTATAGTAATCCAAACACTGAAAGTTCAAGTTTTTAGCTAAAACACTATTAGAGCCAAGATTAGTCTAATAACTGCTTAATCTGCATTTAAATAAATGGATACTCAAGGCAGCATACACAGGTTTTTAATACACAACTTCTTAATGGGATACTCCTATGTGGGAGGAGTTAAAACTGCACCCAGGTTAATGTATAAAGAACAAAGGACAAAGGAAGCCAAATGCCACAAGTGGTCACTAATTAACAAGACATGTATATTTGTATTGGAACTGATGTAATTAAACCTCCTGCTAAGAACATGTGATAAACTTCACATCTAACTGATTGAGATATGATAATAAATCTGTTTCATCTCAACAGTAAAGAAAACACACATCCTGGGAAAATCCTAAAATAATGACCACTGAGTGTAATGAAAATCAAACTATGTATAAACATTACTTATATAACATATAAGTACCTATTTAGGGTTTATACCCATCGAATAACTCTGTCTCATTGGTGTATAAACGATGTATAGGGTTTATACCCATCGAAAAACTTTGTCTCATTTATGTATGAACGATAAATATGGTTTATACCCATCGAATAACTCTGTCTCATTGTTGTTTGAACGTTATATAGGGTTTCTACCCATCGAATAACTCTGTCTCATTGGTGTATAAACGATGTATAGGGTTTATACCAATCGAAAAACTTTGTCTCATTTATGTACGAACGATAAATATGGTTTATACCCATCGAATAACTCTGTCTCGTTGTTGTTTGAAAGTTATATAGGGTTTATACCCATCGAATAACTCTGTTTCATTGTTGTTTGAACGTTATATAGGGTTTATACCCATCGAATAACACTGTCTCATTGGTGTATAAACGATGTATACGGTTTAAACCTATCTAAAAACTTTGTCTCTTTGGTGTATGAACGTCACATAGGGTTTATACCCTTCGAATAACTCTGTCTCATTGGTGTATGAACGTCATATAGGGTTAATACCCATCGAATAACTCTGTCTCATTGGTGTATGAACGTTATATAGGATTTATACCCATCGAATAAATCTGTCTCATTGGTGTATGAACATTGTTTAGGGTTTATACCCATCGAATAACTCTGTCTTATTGGTGTATGAACGTTATATAGAGTTTATTCCCATCGAATAAATCTGTCTCATTGGTGTATAAACTTCATATAGGGTTTATACCCATCGAAAAACTTTGTCTCATTTATGTTTGAACGATAAATATGGTTTATACTAATCGAATAACTCTGTCTCATTGTTGTTTGAACGTTTTATAGGGTTTATACCCATCGAATAACTCTGTCTCATTGGTGTATGAACATTGTTTAGGGTTTATACCCATCGAATAACTCTGTCTTATTGGTGTATAAACGTTATATAGGGTTTATACCCATCGAATAACTCTGTCTCATTGGTGTATAAACTTCATATAGGGTTTATACCTATCGATAAAATTTGTCTCATTTATTTATGAACGATAAATATGATTTATACCCATCGAATAACACTGTCTCATTGGTGTATAAACTTCATATAGGGTTTATACCCATCGAGAAACATTGTCTCATTTATGTTTGAACGATAAATATGGTTTATACTAATCGAATAACTCTGTGTCATTGTTTTCTGAACGTTATATAGGGTTTATACCCATCGAATAACTCTGTCTCATTGGTGTATCAACATTGTTTAGGGTTTATACCCATCGAATAACTCTGTCCTACTGGTGTATGAACGTTATATAGGGTTTATACCCATCGAATAACTCTGTCTCATTGTTGTTTGAACGTTATATAGGGTTGTTACCCATAGAATAAATCTGTCTTATTGGTGTATGAACGTTGAATAGGGTTTCTACCCACTGAATAACTCTGTCTCATTGGTGTATAAACTTCATATAGGGTTTATACCCATCGAAAAACTCTGTCTCATTTATGTATGAACGATAAATATGGTTTATACCAATCGAATAACTCTGTCTCATTGTTGTTAGAACGTTATATAGGGTTTATACCCATCGAATAACTCTGTCTCATTGTTGTTTGAACGTTATATAGGGTTTATACCCATCGAATAGCTCTGTCTCATTGGTGAATAAAAGATGTATAGGGTTAATACCCATCGAAAAACTTTGTCTCATTTATGTATGAACGATAAATATGGTTTATACCCATCGAAAAACTCTGTCTCATTGTTGTTTGAACGTTATATAGGGTTTATACCCATCGAATAACTCTGTTTCATTGGTGTATAAACTTCATATAGGGTTTATACCTATCGATAAAATTTGTCTCATTTATTTATGAACGATAAATATGGTTTATACCCATCGAATAACACAGTCTCATTGGTATATAAACTTCATATAGGATTTATACCCATCGAAAAACTTTGTCTCATTTATGTATGAACCATAAATTTGGTTTATACCCATCGGACAACTCTGTCTCCTTGTTGTTTGAACGTTATATAGGGTTTATACCCATCGAATAACTCTGTTTCATTGTTGTTTGAACGTTATTTAGGGTTTATACCCATCGAATAACTCTGTCTCATTGGTGTATAAAAGATGGATAGGGTTTATACCTATCTAAAAACTTTGTCTCTTTGGTGTATGAGCGTCACATAGGGTTTATACCCATCGAATAACTCTGTCTCATTGGTGTATGAATGTAATATAGGGTTAATACCCATCGAATAACTCTGTCTCATTGGTGTATGAACGTTATATAGGATTTATACCCATCTAATAAATCTGTCTCATTGGTGTATGAACATTGTTTAGGGTTTATACCCATCGAATAACTCTGTCTTATTGGTGTATGAACGTTATATAGAGTTTATGTCCATCGAATAAATCTATCTCATTGGTGTATAAACTTCATATAGGGTTTATACCCATCGAAAAACTTTGTCTCATTTATGTTTGAACGATAAATATGGTTTATACTAATCGAATAACTCTGTCTCATTGTTGTTTGAACGTTATATAGGGTTTATACCCTTCGAATAACTCTGTCTCATTGGTGTATGAACATTGTTCAGGGTTTATACCCATCGAATAACTCTGTCTTATTGGTGTATAAACGTTATATAGGGTTTATACCCATCGAATAACTCTGTCTCATTGGTGTATAAACTTCATATAGGGTTTATACCTATCGAAAAACTTTGTCTCATTTATGTTTGAACGATAAATATGGTTTATACTAATCGAATAACTCTGTCTCATTGTTGTTTGAATGTTATAAAGGGTTTATACCCATCGAATAACTCTGTCTCATTGGTGTATGAACATTGTTTAGGGTTTATACCCAACGAATAACTCTGTCTTATTGGTGTATGAACGTTATATAGGGTTTATACCCATCGAATAACTCTGTCTCATTGGTGTATGAACGTCATATAGGGTTTATATCCACCGAATAACTCTGTCTCATTGTTGTTTGAACGTTATATAGGGATTATAACCATCGAATAACTCTGTCTCATTGGTGTATGAACATTGTTTAGGGTTTATACCCATCGAATAACTCTGTCTTATTGGTGTATAAACTTCATATAGGGTTTATACCCATCGAAAAACTTTTTCTCATTTATGTATGAACGATAAATATGGTTTATACCGATCGAATAACTCTGTCTCGTTGTTGTTTGAACGTTATATAGGGTTTATACCCATCGATTAACTCTGTCTCATTGGTGTATGAACATTGTTTAGGGTTTATACCCATCGAATAACTCTGTCTTATTGGTGTATGAACGTTATATAGGGTTTATACCCATCGAATAACTCTGTCTCATTGGTGTATGAACATTGTTTAGGGTTTATACCCATCGAATAACTCTGTCTTATTGGTGTATGAACGTTATATAGGGTTTATACCCATCGAATAACTCATTCTTATTGGTGTATGAACGTTATATAGGATTTATACCCATCGAAAACTTTGTCTCAATTATGTATGAACGATAAATATGGTTTATACCCATCGAATAACTCTGTCTCGTTGTTGTTTGAAAGTTATTTAGGGTTTATACCCATCGAATAACTCTGTCTCATTGGTGTATAAACGATGTATAGGGTTTATACCCATCGAAAAACTTTGTCTCATTTATGTATGAACGATAAATATGGTTTATACCCATCGAATAACTCTGTCTCATTGTTGTTTGAACGTTATATAGGGTTTATACCCATCGAATAACTCTGTCTCATTGGTGTATAAACTTCATATAGGGTTTATACCTATCGATAAAATTTGTCTCATTTATTTATGAACGATAAATATGATTTATACCCATCGAATAACACTGTCTCATTGGTGTATAAACTTCATATAGGGTTTATACCCATCGAGAAACATTGTCTCATTTATGTTTGAACGATAAATATGGTTTATACTAATCGAATAACTCTGTGTCATTGTTTTCTGAACGTTATATAGGGTTTATACCCATCGAATAACTCTGTCTCATTGGTGTATCAACATTGTTTAGGGTTTATACCCATCGAATAACTCTGTCCTACTGGTGTATGAACGTTATATAGGGTTTATACCCATCGAATAACTCTGTCTCATTGTTGTTTGAACGTTATATAGGGTTGTTACCCATAGAATAAATCTGTCTTATTGGTGTATGAACGTTGAATAGGGTTTCTACCCACTGAATAACTCTGTCTCATTGGTGTATAAACTTCATATAGGGTTTATACCCATCGAAAAACTCTGTCTCATTTATGTATGAACGATAAATATGGTTTATACCAATCGAATAACTCTGTCTCATTGTTGTTAGAACGTTATATAGGGTTTATACCCATCGAATAACTCTGTCTCATTGTTGTTTGAACGTTATATAGGGTTTATACCCATCGAATAGCTCTGTCTCATTGGTGAATAAAAGATGTATAGGGTTAATACCCATCGAAAAACTTTGTCTCATTTATGTATGAACGATAAATATGGTTTATACCCATCGAAAAACTCTGTCTCATTGTTGTTTGAACGTTATATAGGGTTTATACCCATCGAATAACTCTGTTTCATTGGTGTATAAACTTCATATAGGGTTTATACCTATCGATAAAATTTGTCTCATTTATTTATGAACGATAAATATGGTTTATACCCATCGAATAACACAGTCTCATTGGTATATAAACTTCATATAGGATTTATACCCATCGAAAAACTTTGTCTCATTTATGTATGAACCATAAATTTGGTTTATACCCATCGGACAACTCTGTCTCCTTGTTGTTTGAACGTTATATAGGGTTTATACCCATCGAATAACTCTGTTTCATTGTTGTTTGAACGTTATTTAGGGTTTATACCCATCGAATAACTCTGTCTCATTGGTGTATAAAAGATGGATAGGGTTTATACCTATCTAAAAACTTTGTCTCTTTGGTGTATGAGCGTCACATAGGGTTTATACCCATCGAATAACTCTGTCTCATTGGTGTATGAATGTAATATAGGGTTAATACCCATCGAATAACTCTGTCTCATTGGTGTATGAACGTTATATAGGATTTATACCCATCTAATAAATCTGTCTCATTGGTGTATGAACATTGTTTAGGGTTTATACCCATCGAATAACTCTGTCTTATTGGTGTATGAACGTTATATAGAGTTTATGTCCATCGAATAAATCTATCTCATTGGTGTATAAACTTCATATAGGGTTTATACCCATCGAAAAACTTTGTCTCATTTATGTTTGAACGATAAATATGGTTTATACTAATCGAATAACTCTGTCTCATTGTTGTTTGAACGTTATATAGGGTTTATACCCTTCGAATAACTCTGTCTCATTGGTGTATGAACATTGTTCAGGGTTTATACCCATCGAATAACTCTGTCTTATTGGTGTTTAAACGTTATATAGGGTTTATACCCATCGAATAACTCTGTCTCATTGGTGTATAAACTTCATATAGGGTTTATACCTATCGAAAAACTTTGTCTCATTTATGTTTGAACGATAAATATGGTTTATACTAATCGAATAACTCTGTCTCATTGTTGTTTGAATGTTATAAAGGGTTTATACCCATCGAATAACTCTGTCTCATTGGTGTATGAACATTGTTTAGGGTTTATACCCAACGAATAACTCTGTCTTATTGGTGTATGAACGTTATATAGGGTTTATACCCATCGAATAACTCTGTCTCATTGGTGTATGAACGTCATATAGGGTTTATATCCACCGAATAACTCTGTCTCATTGTTGTTTGAACGTTATATAGGGATTATAACCATCGAATAACTCTGTCTCATTGGTGTATGAACATTGTTTAGGGTTTATACCCATCGAATAACTCTGTCTTATTGGTGTATAAACTTCATATAGGGTTTATACCCATCGAAAAACTTTTTCTCATTTATGTATGAACGATAAATATGGTTTATACCGATCGAATAACTCTGTCTCGTTGTTGTTTGAACGTTATATAGGGTTTATACCCATCGATTAACTCTGTCTCATTGGTGTATGAACATTGTTTAGGGTTTATACCCATCGAATAACTCTGTCTTATTGGTGTATGAACGTTATATAGGGTTTATACCCAACGAATAACTCTGTCTCATTGGTGTATGAACATTGTTTAGGGTTTATACCCATCGAATAACTCTGTCTTATTGGTGTATGAACGTTATATAGGGTTTATACCCATCGAATAACTCATTCTTATTGGTGTATGAACGTTATATAGGATTTATACCCATCGAAAACTTTGTCTCAATTATGTATGAACGATAAATATGGTTTATACCCATCGAATAACTCTGTCTCGTTGTTGTTTGAAAGTTATTTAGGGTTTATACCCATCGAATAACTCTGTCTCATTGGTGTATAAACGATGTATAGGGTTTATACCCATCGAAAAACTTTGTCTCATTTATGTATGAACGATAAATATGGTTTATACCCATCGAATAACTCTGTCTCATTGTTGTTTGAACGTTATATAGGGTTTATACCCATCGAATAACTCTGTCTCATTGGTGTATAAACGATGTATAGGGTTTATACCAATCGAAAAACTTTGTCTCATTTATGTACGAACGATAAATATGGTTTATACCCATCGAATAACTCTGTCTCATTGGTGTATGAACATTGTTTAGGGTTTATACCCATCGAATAACTCTGTCTTATTGGTGTATGAACGTTATATAGGGTTTATACCCATCGAATAACTCATTCTTATTGGTGTATGAACGTTATATAGGATTTATACCCATCGAAAACTTTGTCTCAATTATGTATGAACGATAAATATGGTTTATACCCATCGAATAACTCTGTCTCGTTGTTGTTTGAAAGTTATTTAGGGTTTATACCCATCGAATAACTCTGTCTCATTGGTGTATAAACGATGTATAGGGTTTATACCCATCGAAAAACTTTGTCTCATTTATGTATGAACGATAAATATATTTTATACCCATCGAATAACTCTGTCTCATTGTTGTTTGAACGTTATATATGGTTTATACCCATCGAATAACACTGTCTCATTGGTGTATAAACGATGTATAGGGTTTAAACCTATCTAAAAACTTTGTCTCTTTGGTGTATGAACGTCACATAGGGTTTATACCCTTCGAATAACTCTGTCTCATTGGTGTATGAACGTCATATAGGGTTAATACCCATCGAATAACTCTGTCTCATTGGTGTATGAACGTTATATAGGATTTATACCCATCGAATAAATCTGTCTCATTGGTGTATGAACATTGTGTAGGGTTTATACCCATCGAATAACTCTGTCTTATTGGTGTATGAACGTTATATAGAGTTTATACCCATCGAATAACACTGTTTCATTGGTGTATAATCTTCATATAGGGTTTATACCCATCGAAAAACTTTTTCTCATTTATGTATGAACGATAAATATGGTTTATACCCATCGAATAACTCTGTCTCATTGTTGTTTGAACGTTATATAGGGTTTATACCCATCGAATAACTCTGTCTCATTGGTGTATGAACATTGTTTAGGGTTTATACCCATCGAATAACTCTGTCTTATTGGTGTATGAACGTTAAATAGGGTTTATACCCATCGAATAACTCTGTCTCATTGGTGTATAAACTTCATA
The DNA here is from genome assembly GCF_021869535.1 of Mytilus californianus. Taxonomy (NCBI): domain Eukaryota; kingdom Metazoa; phylum Mollusca; class Bivalvia; order Mytilida; family Mytilidae; genus Mytilus; species Mytilus californianus. The sequence goes on from NW_026262679.1 coordinate 80,369,704, forward strand.
TAGGGTTTATACCCATCGAAAAACTTTGTCTCATTTATTATTGAACGATAAATATGGTTTATACCCATCGAATAACGCTGTCTCATTGTTGTTTGAACGTTATATAGGGTTTATTCCCATCGAATTACTCTGTCACATTGGTGTATGAACGTTATATATAGGATTTATACCCATCGAATAACTCTGTCTCATTGGTGTATAAACTTCATATAGGGTTTATACCCATCGAAACACTTTTTCTCATTTATGTATGAACGATAAATATGGTTTATACCCATCGAATAACTCTGTCTCATTGTTGTTTAAACGTTATATAGGGTTTATTCCCATCGAATTACTCTGTCTCATTGGTGTATGAACGTTATATAGGATTTATACCCATCGAATAACTCTGTCTCATTCGTGTATAAACTTCATATAGGGTTTATACCCATCGAAAAACTTTGTCTCATTTATGTATGAACGAAAAATATGGTTTATACTCATCGAAAAACTCTGTCTCATTGTTGTTGGAACGTTATATAGGGTTTATACCCATCGAATAACTCTGTCTCGTTGTTGTTTGAACGTTATATAGGGTTTATATCCATCGAATAACTCTGTTTCATTGGTGTATAAACATTGTTTAGGATTTATACCCATCGAATAACTCTATCTTATTGGTGTATAAACGTTATATAGGGTTTATACCCATCGAATAACTTTGTCTCATTGGTGTATGAACGTTATATAGGATTTATACCCATCGAAAAACTTTGTCTCATTTATGTATGAACGATAAATATGGTTTATACCCATCGAATAACTCTGTCCCATTGTTATTTGAACGTTATATAGAGCTGATACCCATCGAATAACTCTGTCTCATTGGTATATAAACTTCATATAGGGTTTATACCCATCGAAAAACTTTGTCTCATTTATTTATGAACGATAAATATGGTTTATACCCATCGAATAACACTGTCTCATTGGTGTATAATCTTCATATAGGGTTTATACCCATCGAAAAACTTTTTCTCATTTATGTATGAACGATAAATATGGTTTATACCCATCGAATAACTCTGTCTCATTGTTGTTTGAACGTTATATAGGGTTTATACCCATCGAATAACTCTGTCTCATTGGTGTATGAACATTGTTTAGGGTTTATACCCATCGAATAACTCTGTCTTATTGGTGTATGAACGTTAAATAGGGTTTATACCCATCGAATAACTCTGTCTCATTGGTGTATAAACTTCATATAGGGTTTATACCCATCGAAAAACTTTGTCTCATTTATTATTGAACGATAAATATGGTTTATACCCATCGAATAACGCTGTCTCATTGTTGTTTGAACGTTATATAGGGTTTATTCCCATCGAATTACTCTGTCACATTGGTGTATGAACGTTATATATAGGATTTATACCCATCGAATAACTCTGTCTCATTGGTGTATAAACTTCATATAGGGTTTATACCCATCGAAACACTTTTTCTCATTTATGTATGAACGATAAATATGGTTTATACCCATCGAATAACTCTGTCTCATTGTTGTTTAAACGTTATATAGGGTTTATTCCCATCGAATTACTCTGTCTCATTGGTGTATGAACGTTATATAGGATTTATACCCATCGAATAACTCTGTCTCATTCGTGTATAAACTTCATATAGGGTTTATACCCATCGAAACACTTTTTCTCATTTATGTATGAACGATAAATATGGTTTATACCCATCGAAAAACTCTGTCTCATTGTTGTTTAAACGTTATATAGGGTTTATACCCATCGAATAACTTTGTCTCATTGGTGTATGAACGTTATATAGGATTTATACTCATCGAAAAACTTTGTCTCATTTATGTATGAACGATAAATATGGTTTATACCCATCGAATAACTCTGTCCCATTGTTATTTGAACGTTATATAGAGCTGATACCCATCGAATAACTCTGTCTCATTGGTATATAAACTTCATATAGGGTTTATACCCATCGAAAAACTTTATCTCATTTATGTTTGAACGATAAATATAGTTTATACTAATCGAAAACCTCTGTCTCATTTATGTTTAAACGATAAATATGGTTTATACTAATCGAGGAACTCTGTCGAATTGTTGTTTGAACGTTATATAGGGTTTATACCCATCGAATAACACTGTCTCATTGGTGCATAAACTTCATATAGGGTTTATATCCATCGATAAAATTTCTCTCATTTATGTTTGAGCTATAAATATGGTTTATTCTAATCGAATACCTCTGTCTTATTGTTGTTTGAACGTTATATAGGGTTTATTCCCATCGAATAATTTTGTCTCATTGGTGTATGAACGTTATATAGGATTTATACCCATCAAAAAACTTTGTCTCATTTATGTATATACGATAAATATGGTTTATACCCATCGAATAACTCTGTCTCATTGTTGTTTGAACGTTATTTAGGGTTTATACCCATCGAATAACTCTGTCTCATTGTTGTTTGAACATTATATAGGGTTTATAACCATCGAATAACTCTGTCTCATTGGTGTATAAACGATGTATAGGGTTTATACCCATCGAAAAACTCTGTCTCATTGTTGTTTGAGCGCTATATAGGGTTTATACCCATCGAATAACTCTGTTTCGTTGTTGTTTGAACGTTGTATAGGGTTTATACCCATCAAATAACTGTGTCTCATTACTGTATGAACATTGTTTAGGGTTTATACCCATCGAATAACTCTGTCTTATTGGTGTATGAACGTTATATAGGGTTTATACCCATCGAATAACTCTGTCTCATTGGTGTATAAACTTCATATAGGGTTTATACCCATCGAAAAACTTTGTCTCATTTATTTATGAACGATAAATATGGTTTATACCCATCGAATAACACTGTCTCATTGGTGTATTAACTTCATATAGGGTTTATACGAATCGAAAACTTTTTCTCATTTATGTATGAACGATAAATATGGTTTATACCCATCGAATAACTCTGTCTCATTGTTGTTTGAACGTTATATAGGGTTTATTCCCATCGAATTACTCTGTCTCATTGGTGTATGAACGTTATATAGGATTTATACCCATCGAATAACTCTGTCTCATTCGTGTATAAACTTCATATAGGGTTTATACCCATCGAAAAACTTTGTCTCATTTATGTTTGAACGATAAATATGGTTTATACTAATCGAATAACTCTGTCTCCTTGTTGTTTGAACGTTATATATGGTTTATACCCATCGAATAACTCTGTCTCATTGGTGTATGAACATTGTTTAGGGTTTATACCCATCGAATAAATCTGTCTTATTGGTGTTTATACGTTATATAGGGTTTATATCCATCGAATAACTCTGTCTCATTGGTGTGTAAACTTCATATAGGGTTTGTACCCATCGAAAAACTTTGTCTCATTTATGTTTGAACGATAAATATGGTTTAAACTAATTGAATATCTCTGTCTCCTTGTTGTTTGAACGTTATATAGGGTTTATACCCATCGAATAACTCTGTCTCATTGGTGTATGAACATTGTTTAGGGTTTATACCCATCGAATAAATCTGTCTTATTGGTGTTTATACGTTATATAGGGTTTATACCCATCGAATAACTCTGTCTCATTGGTGTATAAACTTCATATAGGGTTTATACCCATCGAAAAACTCTGTCTCATTTATTTATGAACGATAAATATGGTTTATACCCATCGAATAACACTGTCTCATTGGTGTATAAACTTGATATAGGGTTTATACGAATCGAAAAACTTTTTCTCATTTATGTATGAACGATAAATATGGTTTATACCCATCGAATAACTCTGTCTTATTGTTGTTTGAACGTTATATAGGGTTTATTCTAATCGAATTACTCTGTCTCATTGGTGTATGAACGTTATATAGGATTTATACCCATCGAATAACTCTGTCTCATTCGTGTATAAACTTCATATAGGGTTTATACCCATCGAAAAACTTTGTCTCATTTATGTAAGAACGAAAAATATGGTTTATACTCATCGAAAAACTCTGTCTCATTGTTGTTTGAACGTTATATAGGGTTTATACCCATCGAATAACTCTGTTTCGTTGTTGTTTGAACGTTGTATAGGGTTTATACCCATCAAATAACTCTGTCTCATTAGTGTATGAACATTGTTTAGGGTTTATACCCATCGAATAACTCTGTCTTATTGGTGTATGAACGTTATATAGGGTTTATACCCATCGAATAACTCTGTCTCATTGGTGTATAAACTTCATATAGGGTTTATACCCATCGAAAAAGTTTGTCTCATTTATTTATGAACGATAAATATGGTTTATACCCATCGAACAACACTGTCTCATTGGTGTATTAACTTCATATAGGGTTTATACGAATCGAAAACTTTTTCTCATTTATGTATGAACGATAAATATGGTTTATACCCATCGAATAACTCTGTCTCATTGTTGTTTGAACGTTATCTAGGGTTTATTCCCATCGAATTACTCTGTCTCATTGGTGTATGAACGTTATATAGGATTTATACCCATCGAATAACTCTGTCTCATTCGTGTATAAACTTCATATAGGGTTTATACCCATCGAAAAACTTTGTCTCATTTATGTTTGAACGATAAATATGGTTTATACTAATCGAATAACTCTGTCTCCTTGTTGTTTGAACGTTATATATGGTTTATACCCATTGAATAACTCTGTCTCATTGGTGTATGAACATTGTTTAGGGTTTATACCCATCGAATAAATCTGTCTTATTGGTGTTTATACGTTATATAGGGTTTATATCCATCGAATAACTCTGTCTCATTGGTGTATAAACTTCATATAGGGTTTATACCCATCGAAAAACTTTGTCTCATTTATGTTTGAACGATAAATATGGTTTATACTAATTGAATAGCTCTGTCTCCTTGTTGTTTGAACGTTATATAGGGTTTATACCCATCGAATAACTCTGTCTCATTGGTGTATGAACATTGTTTAGGGTTTATACCCATCGAATAACTCTTTCTTATTGGTGTATGAACGTTATATAGGGTTTATACCCATCGAATAACTCTGTCTCATTCGTGTATAAACTTCATATAGGGTTTATACCCATCGAAAAACTTTGTCTCATTTATGTTTGAACGATAAATATGGTTTATACTAATTGAATAGCTCTGTCTCCTTGTTGTTTGAACGTTATATAGGGTTTATACCCATCGAAAAACTCTGTCTCATTTATGTATGAACGAAAAATATGGTTTATACTCATCAAAAAACTCTGTCTCATTGTTGTTAGAACGTTATATAGGGTTTATACCCATCGAATAACTCTGTTTCGTTGTTGTATGAACATTGTTTAGGGTTTATACCCATCGAATAACTCTGTCTTTTTGGTGTATGAACGTTATATAGGGTTTATACCCATCGAATAACTCTGTCTCATTGGTGTATAAACTTCATATAGGGTTTATACCCATCGAAAAACTTTGTCTCATTTATTTATGAACGATAAATATGGTTTATACCCATCGAATAACACTGTCTCATTGGTGTATTAACTTCATATAGGGTTTATACGAATCGAAAAACTTTTTCTCATTTATGTATGAACGATAAATTTGGTTTATACCCATCGAATAACTCTGTCTCATTGTTGTTTGAACGTTATATAGGGTTTATTCCCATCGAATTACTCTGTCTCATTGGTGTATGAACGTTATATAGGGTTTATATCCATCGAATAACTCTGTCTCATTGGTGTATAAACTTCATATAGGGTTTATACCCATCGAAAAACTTTGTCTCATTTATGTTTGAACGATAAATATGGTTTATACTAATTGAATAGCTCTGTCTCCTTGTTGTTTGAACGTTATATAGGGTTTATACCCATCGAATAACTCTGTCTCATTGGTGTATGAACATTGTTTAGGGTTTATACCCATCGAATAACTCTGTCTCATTGGTGTATAAACTTCATATAGGGTTTATACCCATCGAAAAACTCTGTCTCATTTATTTATGAACGATAAATATGGTTTATACCCATCGAATAACACTGTCTCATTGGTGTATAAACTTGATATAGGGTTTATACGAATCGAAAACCTTTTTCTCATTTATGTATGAACGATAAATATGGTTTATACCCATCGAATAACTCTGTCTTATTGTTGTTTGAACGTTATATAGGGTTTATTCCCATCGAATTACTCCTTCTCATTGGTGTATGAACGTTATATAGGATTTATACCAATCGAATAACTCTGTCTCATTCGTGTATAAACTTCATATAGGGTTTATACCCATCGAAAAACTTTGTCTCATTTATGTATGAACGAAAAATATGGTTTATACTCATCGAAAAACTCTGTCTCATTGTTGTTTGAGCGCTATATAGGGTTTATACCCATCGAATAACTCTGTTTCGTTGTTGTTTGAACGTTGTATAGGGTTTATACCCATCAAATAACTGTGTCTCATTACTGTATGAACATTGTTTAGGGTTTATACCCATCGAATAACTCTGTCTTATTGGTGTATGAACGTTATATAGGGTTTATACCCATCGAATAACTCTGTCTCATTGGTGTATAAACTTCATATAGGGTTTATACCCATCGAAAAACTTTGTCTCATTTATTTATGAACGATAAATATGGTTTATACCCATCGAATAACACTGTCTCATTGGTGTATTAACTTCATATAGGGTTTATACGAATCGAAAACTTTTTCTCATTTATGTATGAACGATAAATATGGTTTATACCCATCGAATAACTCTGTCTCATTGTTGTTTGAACGTTATATAGGGTTTATTCCCATCGAATTACTCTGTCTCATTGGTGTATGAACGTTATATAGGATTTATACCCATCGAATAACTCTGTCTCATTCGTGTATAAACTTCATATAGGGTTTATACCCATCGAAAAACTTTGTCTCATTTATGTTTGAACGATAAATATGGTTTATACTAATCGAATAACTCTGTCTCCTTGTTGTTTGAACGTTATATATGGTTTATACCCATCGAATAACTCTGTCTCATTGGTGTATGAACATTGTTTAGGGTTTATACCCATCGAATAAATCTGTCTTATTGGTGTTTATACGTTATATAGGGTTTATATCCATCGAATAACTCTGTCTCATTGGTGTGTAAACTTCATATAGGGTTTGTACCCATCGAAAAACTTTGTCTCATTTATGTTTGAACGATAAATATGGTTTAAACTAATTGAATATCTCTGTCTCCTTGTTGTTTGAACGTTATATAGGGTTTATACCCATCGAATAACTCTGTCTCATTGGTGTATGAACATTGTTTAGGGTTTATACCCATCGAATAAATCTGTCTTATTGGTGTTTATACGTTATATAGGGTTTATACCCATCGAATAACTCTGTCTCATTGGTGTATAAACTTCATATAGGGTTTATACCCATCGAAAAACTCTGTCTCATTTATTTATGAACGATAAATATGGTTTATACCCATCGAATAACACTGTCTCATTGGTGTATAAACTTGATATAGGGTTTATACGAATCGAAAAACTTTTTCTCATTTATGTATGAACGATAAATATGGTTTATACCCATCGAATAACTCTGTCTTATTGTTGTTTGAACGTTATATAGGGTTTATTCTAATCGAATTACTCTGTCTCATTGGTGTATGAACGTTATATAGGATTTATACCCATCGAATAACTCTGTCTCATTCGTGTATAAACTTCATATAGGGTTTATACCCATCGAAAAACTTTGTCTCATTTATGTTTGAACGATAAATATGGTTTATACTAATCGAATAACTCTGTCTCCTTGTTGTTTGAACGTTATATATGGTTTATACCCATTGAATAACTCTGTCTCATTGGTGTATGAACATTGTTTAGGGTTTATACCCATCGAATAAATCTGTCTTATTGGTGTTTATACGTTATATAGGGTTTATATCCATCGAATAACTCTGTCTCATTGGTGTATAAACTTCATATAGGGTTTATACCCATCGAAAAACTTTGTCTCATTTATGTTTGAACGATAAATATGGTTTATACTAATTGAATAGCTCTGTCTCCTTGTTGTTTGAACGTTATATAGGGTTTATACCCATCGAATAACTCTGTCTCATTGGTGTATGAACATTGTTTAGGGTTTATACCCATCGAATAACTCTTTCTTATTGGTGTATGAACGTTATATAGGGTTTATACCCATCGAATAACTCTGTCTCATTCGTGTATAAACTTCATATAGGGTTTATACCCATCGAAAAACTTTGTCTCATTTATGTTTGAACGATAAATATGGTTTATACTAATTGAATAGCTCTGTCTCCTTGTTGTTTGAACGTTATATAGGGTTTATACCCATCGAAAAACTCTGTCTCATTTATGTATGAACGAAAAATATGGTTTATACTCATCAAAAAACTCTGTCTCATTGTTGTTAGAACGTTATATAGGGTTTATACCCATCGAATAACTCTGTTTCGTTGTTGTATGAACATTGTTTAGGGTTTATACCCATCGAATAACTCTGTCTTTTTGGTGTATGAACGTTATATAGGGTTTATACCCATCGAATAACTCTGTATCATTGGTGTATAAACTTCATATAGGGTTTATACCCATCGAAAAACTTTGTCTCATTTATTTATGAACGATAAATATGGTTTATACCCATCGAATAACACTGTCTCATTGGTGTATTAACTTCATATAGGGTTTATACGAATCGAAAAACTTTTTCTCATTTATGTATGAACGATAAATTTGGTTTATACCCATCGAATAACTCTGTCTCATTGTTGTTTGAACGTTATATAGGGTTTATTCCCATCGAATTACTCTGTCTCATTGGTGTATGAACGTTATATAGGATTTATACCCATCGAATAAATCTGTCTCATTCGTGTATAAACTTCATATAGGGTTTATACCCATCGAAAAACTTTGTCTCATTTATGTATGAACGAAAAATATGGTTTATACTCATCCAAAAACTCTGTCTCATTGTTGTTTGAACGTTATATAGGGTTTATACCCATCGAATAACTCTGTCTCGTTGTTGTTTGAACGCTATATAGGGTTTATATCCATCGATTAACTCTGTTTCATTGGTTTATGAACATTTTACCCATCGAAAAACTTTGTCTCATTTATGTATGAACGATAAATATGGTTTATACCCATCGAATAACTCTGTCCCATTGTTATTTGAACATTATATAGAGTTGATACCCATCGAATAACTCTGTCTCATTGGTATATAAACTTCATATAGGGTTTATACCCATCGAAAAACTTTGTCTCATTTATGTTTGAACGATAAATATAGTTTATACTAATCGAAAAACGTTGTCTCATTTATGTTTGAACGATAAATATGGTTTATACTAATCGAGGAACTCTGGCTTATTGTTGTTTGAACGTTATATAGGGTTAATACCCATCGAATAACACTGTCTCATTGGTGTATAAACTTCATATAGGGTTTATATCCATCGATAAAATTTATCTCATTTATGTTTGAACGATAAATATGGTTTATACTAATCGAATACCTCTGTCTCATTGTTGTTTGAACGTTATATAGGGTTTATTCCCATCGAATAACTCTGTCTCATTGGTGTATGAACGTTATATAGGATTTATACCAATCAAAAAACTTTGTCTCATTTATGTATGAAAGATAAATATGGTTTATACCCATCGAATAACTTTGTATCATTGTTGTTTGAACGTTATATAGGGTTTATACCCATCGAATAACTCTGTCTCATTGTTGTTTGAACATTATATAGGGTTTATACCCATCGAATAACTCTGTCTCATTGGTGTATAAACGATGTATAGGGTTTATACCCATCGAAAAACTTTGTCTCATTTATGTTTTAGCGATAAATATGGTTTATACTAATCGAATAGCTCTGTCTCATTGTTGTTTGAACGTTATATAGGGTTTATACCCATCGAATAACTCTGTCTCATTGGTATATAAACTTCATATAGGGTTTATACCCATCGAATAACTCTGTCTCATTGGTGTATGAACATTGTTTAGAGTTTATACCCATCGAATAACTCTGTCTTATTGGTGTATAAACTTCATATAGGGTTTATACCCATCTAAAAACTTTGTTTCATTTATGTTTGAACGATAAATATGGTTTATACTAATCGAATAACTCTGTCTCATTGTTGTTTGAACGTTATATATGGTTTATACCCATCGAATAACTCTGTCTCATTGGTGTATGAACATTGTTAAGGGTTTATACCCATCGAATAACTCTGTCTTATTGGTGTATGAACGTTATATATAGTTTATACCCTTCGAATAACTCTGTCTCATTGGTGTATAAACTTCATATAGGGTTTATACCCATCGAAAAACTTTGTCTCATTTATGTTTCAACGATAAATATGGTTTATACCCATCGAATAACTCTGTCTCATTGTTGTTTGAACGTTATATAGGGTTTATTCCCATCGAATTACTCTGTCTCATTGGTGCATGAACGTTATATAGGGATTTATACCCATTGAATAACTCTGTCTCATTGATGTATAAACTTCATATAGGGTTTATACCCATCGAAAAACTTTGTCTCATTTATGTATGAACGATAAATATTGTTTATACCCATCGAATAACTCTGTCTTATTGTTGTTTGAACGTTATATAGGGTTTATACCCATCGAATAACTCTGTCTCATTGGTGTATAAACGATGTATAGGGTTTATATCTATCTGAAAACTTTTTCTCATTGGTGTATGAACGTCACATAGTGTTTATACCCTTCGAATAACTCTGTCTTATTGGTGTATGAACGTCATATAGGGTTTCTACCCATCGAATAACTCTGTCTCATTGGTGTATGAACGTTTAATAGGATGTATACCCATCGAATAAATCTGTCTCATTAGTGTATGAACATTGTTTAGGGTTTATACCTATCGAATACCTCTGTCTTATTAGTGTATGAACGTTATATAGAGTTTATACCCATCGAATAACTCTGTCTCATTGGTGTATGAACGTTATATAGGATGTATACCCATCGAATAACTCTGTCTCATTGGTGTATGAACATTGTTAAGGGTTTATTCCCATCGAATAACTCTGTCTTATTGGTTTATGAACGTTATATATAGTTGATACCCATCGAATAACTCTGTCTCATTGGTGTATAAACTTCATATAGGGTTTATACCCATCGAAAAACTTTGTCTCATTTATGTTTCAACGATAAATATGTTTAATACTAATCGAATAACACTGTCTCATTGGTGTATAAACTTCATATAGGGTTTATACCCATCGAAAACGTTTTCTCATATATGTATGAACGATAAATATGGTTTATACCCATCGAATAACTCTGTCTCGTTGTTGTTTGAACGTTATATAGGGTTTATACCCATCGATAACTCTGTCTCATTGGTGTATGAACATTGTTTATGGTTTATACCCATCGAACAACTCTGTCTTATTGGTGTATGCACATTGTTTAGGGTTTATACCCATCGAATAACTCTGTCTCATTGGTGTATGAACATTGTTTAGGGTTTATACCCATCGATTAACTCTGTCTTATTGGTGTATGAACGTTATATAGGGTTTATACCCATCGAATAACTCTGTCTCATTGGTGTATAAACTTCATATAGGGTTTATACCCATCGAAAAACTTTGTCTCATTTATTTATGAACGATAAATATGGTTTATACCCATCGAATAACACTGTCTCATTGGTGTATAGACTTCATATTGGGTTTATACCCATCGAAAAACGTTTTCTCATCTATGTATGAACGATAAATATGGTTTATACCCATCGAATAACTCTGTCTCGTTGTTGTTTGAACGTTATATAGGGTTTATACCCATCGATAACTCTGTCTCATTGGTGTATGAACATTGTTTAGGTTTTATACCCATCGAATAACTCTGTTTTATTGGTGTATTAACGTTATATAGGGTTTATACCCATCGAATAACTCTGTCTCGTTGGTGTATGAACATTGTTTTGGGTTTAAACCCATCGAATAACTCTGTTTTATTGGTGTATTAACGTTATATAGGGTTTATACCCATCGAAAAACTTTGTCTCATTTATGTATGAATGATAAATATGGTTTATATCCATCGAATAACTCTGTTTCATTGTTGTTTGAACGTTATATAGAGTTTATACCCATCGAATAACTCTGTCTCATCGGTATATAAACTTCATATAGGGTTTATACCCATCGAAAAACTTTGTCTCATTTATGTCTGAACGAAAAATATGGTTTATACTAATCGAATAACTCTGTCTCATTGTTGTTTGAACGTTATATAGGGTTTATACCCATCGAATAACTCTGCCTCATTGGTGTATGAACATTGTTTAGGGTTTATTCCCATCGAATAACTCTGTCTTATTGGTGTATGAACGTTATATAGGGTTTATACCTATCTAAGAACTTTGTCTCATTGGTGTATGAACGTCAAATAGGGTTTATACAATTCGAATAACTCTGTCTCATTGGTGTATGAACGTCATATAGGGTTTTACCCATCGAATAACTGTGTCTTATTGGTGTATGAACGTTATATAGAGTTTATACCCATCGAATAACTCTGTCTCATTGGTGTATAAACTTTATATAGGGTCTATACCCATCGAAAAACTTTGTCTCATTTATGTTTTAACGATAAATATGGTTTATACTAATCGAATAACTCTGTCTCATTGTTGTTTGAACGTTATATATAGGGTTTATACCCATCGAATAACTCTGTCTCATTGGTGTAAAAACTTCATATAGGGTTTATACCCATCGAAAAACTTTGTCTCATTTATTAATGAACGATAAATATGGTTTATACCCATCGAATAACACTGTCTAATTGGTGTATAAACTTCATATAGGGTTTATATCCATCGAAAAACTTTGTCTCATTTATGTTTGAACGATAAATATGGTTTATACTAATAGAATAGCTCTGTCTCATTGTTGTTTGAACGTTATATAGGGTTTATACCCATCGAATAACTCTGTCTCATTGGTGTATGATAAAATTGAGAATGGAAATGGGGAATGTGTCAAAGAGACAACAACCCGACCATAGAACAGACAACAGCAGAAGGTCACCAACAGGTTTTCATGAACATTGTTAAGGGTTTATACCCATCGAATAACTCTGTTTTATTGGTGTATGAACGTTATATAGGGCTTATACCCATCGAATAACTCTGTCTCATTGGTGTATAAACTTCATATAGGGTTTATACCCATCGAAAAACTTTGTCTCATTTATTTATGAACGATAAATATGGTTTATACCCATCGAATAACACTGATTCATTAGTGTATAAACTTCATATAGGGTTTATACGAATCGAAAAACTTTTTCTCATTTATGTATGAACGATACATATGGTTTATACCCATCGAATAACTCTGTCTCATTGTTGTTTGAACGTTATATAGGGTTTATTCCCATCGAATTACTCTGTCTCATTGGTGTATAAACTTCATATAGGGTTTATACCCTTCGAAAAACTTTGTCTCATTTATGTAATTACTATGAACGATAAATATGGTTTATACCCATCGAATAACTCTGTGTCATTGTTGTTTGAATGTTATATAGGGTTTATTCCCATCGAATTACTCTGTCTCATTGGTGTATGAACGTTATATAGGATTTATACCCATCGAATAACTCTGTCTCATTGGTGTATAAACTTCATATAGGGTTTATACCCATCAAAAAACTTTGTCTCATTTTTGTATGAACGATAAATATGGTTTATACGCATCGAATAACTCTGTCTCATTGTTATTTGAACGTTATATAGGGTTTATACCCATCGAATAACTCTGTCTCATTGTTTTTGAACGTTATATAGGGTTTATACCCATCGTATAACTCTGTCTCATTGGTGTATAAACGATGTATAGGGTTTATACCAATCTAAAAACTTTGTCTCTTTGGTGTATGAACGTCACATAGGGTTTATACCCTTCGAATAACTCTGTCTCATTGGTGTATGAACGTCATATAGGGTTTATACCCATCGAATAACTCTGTCTCATTGGTGTATGAACGTTATATAGGATGTATACCCATCGAATAACTCTGTCTCATTGGTGTATGAACATTGTTTAGGGTTTATACCCATCGAATAACTCTGTCTTATTGGTGTATGAACGTTATATAGAGTTTATACCCATCGAATAACTCTGTCTCATTGGTATATGAACGTTATATAGGATGCATACCCATCGAATAACTCTGTCTCATTGGTGTATGAACATTGTTTAGGGTTTATATCCATCGAATAACTCTGTGTTATTGGTGTATGAACGTTATATAGAGTTTATACCCATCGAATAACTCTATCTCATTGTAGTAGAAACTTCATATAGGATTTATACCCATCGAAAAACTTTGTATCATTTATTTATGAACGATAAATATGGTTTATACCCACCGAATAACACTGTCTCATTGGTGTATAAACTTCATATAGGGTTTATACCCATCGAAAAACTTTTTCTCATTTATGTATGAACGATAAATATGGTTTATACCCATCGAATAACTCTGTCTCGTTGGTGTTTGAACGTTGTATAGGGTTTATACCAATCGAATAACTCTCTCTCGTTGGTGTATGAACATTGTTTAGGGTTTATACCCATCGAATAACTCTGTCTTATTGGTGTATGAACGTTATATAGAGTCTATACCCATCGAATAACTCTGTCTCATTGGTGTATAAACTTCATATAGGGTTTATACCCATCGAAAAACTTTGTATCATTTATTTATGAACGATAAATATGGTTTATACCCATCGAATAACACTGTCTCATTGGTGTATAAACTTCATATAGGGTTTATACCCATCGAAAAACTTTTTCTCATTTATGTATGAACGATAAATATGGTTTATACCCATCGAATAACTCTGTCTCGTTGTTGTTTGAACGTTGTATAGGGTTTATACCAATCGAATAACTCTGTCTCATTGGTGTAGTAACATTGTTTAGGGTTTATACCCATCAAATAACTCTGTCTTATTGATGTATGAACGTCATATCTCTGTCTCATAACACTGTCTCATTGGTGTATAAACTTCATATAGGGTTTATGTATGAACGATAAATATGGTTTATACCCATCGAATAACTCTGTCTCGTTGTTGTTTGAACGTTGTATAGGGTTTATACCAATCGAATAACTCTGTCTCATTGGTGTAGGAACATTGTTTAGGGTTTATACCCATCGAATAACTCTGTCTTATTGGTGTATGAACGTCATATCTCTGTCTCATAACACTGTCTCATTGGTGTATAAACTTCATATAGGGTTTATACCCATCGAAAAACTTTTTCTCATTTATGTATGAACGATAAATATGGTTTATACCCATCGAATAACTCTGTCTCGTTGTTGTTTGAACGTTGTATAGGGTTTATACCCATCGAATAACTCTGTTTCATTGGTGTATGAATATTGTTTAGGGTTTATACCCATCGATTAACTCTGTCTTATTGGTGTATGAACATTGTTTAGGGTTTATACCCATCGAATAACTCTGTCTCATTGGAGTATGAACGTTATATAGGGTTTATACCCATCGAATAACTCTGTCTCATTGGTGTATGAACGTTATATAGGATTTATACCCACCGAAAAACTTTGTCTCATTTATGTTTGAACGATAAATATGGTTTATACTAATCGAATAACTCTGTCTCGTTGTTGTTTGAACGTTATATAGGGTTTATACCCATCGATAACTCTGTCTCATTGGTGTATGAACATTGTTTAGGGTTTATACCCATCGAATAACTCTGTCTTATTGGTGTATGAACATTGTTTAGGGTTTATACCCATCGAATAACTCTGTCTCATTGGAGTATGAACGTTATATAGGGTTTATACCCATCGAATAACTCTGTCTCATTGGTGTATGAACGTTATATAGGATTTATACCCATCGAAAAACTTTGTCTCATTTATGTATGAACGATAAATATGGTTTATACCCATCGAATAACTCTGTCTCATTGTTGTTTGAACGTTATATAGGGTTTATTCCCATCGAATAACTCTGTCTCATTGGTGTATAAACTTCATATAGGGTTTATACCCATCGAAAAACTTTGTCTCATTTATGTATGAACGATAAATATGGTTTATACTAATCGAATAACTCTGTCTCATTGTTGTTTGAACGTTAAATAGGGTTTATACCCATCGAATAACTCTGTCTCATTGGTGTTTGAACGTCTTATCGGGTTTATACCCATCGAAACACTCTGTCTCATTGGTGTATGAACATTGTTTAGGGTTTATACCCATCGAATAACTCTGTCTTATTGGTGTATGAACGTAATAAAGGGTTTATACCCATCGAATAACTCTGTCTCATTGGTGTATGAACGTCATATAGGGTTTATACCCATCGAATAACTCTGTCTTATTGGTGTATAAACTTCATATAGTGTTTATATCCATTGAAAAACTTTGTCTCATTTATTTATGAACGATAATTATGGTTTATACCCATCGAATAACACTGTCTCATTAGTGTATAAACTTCATAATTATAGGGTTTATACCCATCAAAAAACTTTTTCTCATTTATGTATGAACGATAAATAGAGTTTATACCCATCGAATAACTCTGTCTCATTGGTTTATAAACTTCATATAGGGTTTATACCCGTCGATAAAATTTGTCTCATTTATTGATGACCGATAAATATGGTTTATACCCATCGAATAGCACTGTCTCATTGGTGTATAAACTTGATATAGGGTTTATACCCATCGAAAAACTTTGTCTCATTTATGTTTGAACGTTAAATATGGTTTATACTAACCGAATAACTCTGTCTCATTGTTGTATGAACGTTATATAGGGTTTATACCCATCGAGTAACTCTGTCTCATTGGTGTATGAACATTGTTTATGGTTTATACCCATTGTAAACTCTGTCTTATTGGTGTATGAACGTTATATAGGGTTTATACCCATCGAATAACTCTGTCTCATTGGTGTATAAACTTCATATAGGATTTATACCCATCGAGTAACTCTGTCTCATTGTTGTTTGAACGTTATATAGGGTTTATAACCATCGAATAACTCTGTCTCATTGGTGTATAAACGATGTATAGGGTTTATATCTATCTAAATACTTTGTCTCTTTGGAGTATGAACGTCACATAGGGTTTATATCCTTCGAATAACTCTGTCTCATTGGTGTATGAACGTCATATAGGGTTTATACCCATTGAATAACTCTATCTCATTGGTTTATGAACGTTATATAGGATGTATACCCATCGAATAACACTGTCTCATTGGTGTATAAACTTCATATAGGGTTTATACCCATCGAAAAACGTTTTCTCATATATGTATGAACGATAAATATGGTTTATACTAATCGAATAACTCTGTCTCGTTGTTGTTTGAACGTTATATAGGGTTTATACCCATCGATAACTCTGTCTCATTTGTGTATGAACATTGTTTAGGGTTTATACCCATCGAAAAACTCTGTCTTCTTGGTGTATGAACATTGTTTAGGGTTTATACCCATCGAATAACTCTGTCTCATTGGTGTATGAACTTCATATAGGGTTTATACCCATCGAAAAACTTTGTCTCATTTATGTATGAACGATAGATATGGTTTATACCCATCGAATAACTCTGTCTCATCGTTGTTTGAACGTTATATAGGGTTTATTCCCATCGAATTACTCTGTCTCATTGGTGTATGAACGTTATATAGGATTTATACCCATCGAATAACTCTGTCTCATTGGTGTATAAACTTCATATACGGTTTATACCCATCGAAAAACTTTGTCTCATTTATGTATGAACGATAAATATGGTTTATACCCATCGAATAACTCTGTCTCATTGTTGTTTGAACGTTATATAGGGTTTTTACCCATCGAATAACTCTGTCTCATTGTTGTTTTAACGTTATATAGGGTTTATACCCATCGAATAACTCTGTCTCATTGGTATTTACACGATGTATAGGGTTTATACCTATTTAAAAACTTTGTCTCTTTGGTGTATGAACGTCACGTAGGGATTATACCCTTCGAATAACTCTGTCTCATTGGTGTATAAACGTCATATAGGGTTTATACCCATCGAAAAACGTTTTCTCATATATGTATGAACGATAAATATGGTTTATACTCATCGAATAACTCTGTCTCGTTGTTGTTTGAACGTTATATAGGGTTTATACCCATCGCTAACTCTGTCTCATTGGTGTATGAACATTGTTTAGGGTTTATACCCATCGAATAACTCTGTTTTATTGGTGTATGAACGTTATATAGGGTTTATACCCATCGAATAACTCTGTCTCATGGGTGTATGAACGTTATATATGATTTATACCCATCGAAAAACTTTGTCTCATTTATGTATGAACGATAAATATGGTTTATACCCATCGAATAACTCTGTCTCATTGTTGTTTGAACGTTATATAGAGTTTATACCCATCGAATAACTCTGTCTCATTGGTATATAA
This sequence comes from Mytilus californianus, assembly GCF_021869535.1. Taxonomy (NCBI): domain Eukaryota; kingdom Metazoa; phylum Mollusca; class Bivalvia; order Mytilida; family Mytilidae; genus Mytilus; species Mytilus californianus. The sequence continues at coordinate 80,388,303 of NW_026262679.1, forward strand.
ACTTCATATAGGGTTTATACCAATTGAAAAACTTTGTCTCGATTTATGTTTGAACGAAAAATATGGTTTATACTAATCGGATAACTCTGTCTCATTGTTGTTTGAACGTTATATAGGGTTTATACCTAACGAATAACTCTGTCTCGTTGTTGTTTGAACGTTATATAGGGTTTATACCCATCGATAACTCTGTCTCATTGTTGTATGAACATTGTTTAGGGTTTATACCTATCGAATAACTCTGTCTTCTTGGTGTATGAACATTGTTTAGGGTTTATACCCATCAGATAACTCTGTCTCATTGGTGTATGATCTTCATATAGGGTTTATACCCATCGAAAAACTTTGTCTCATTTATGTATGAACGATAAATATGGTTTATACCCATCGAATAACTCTGTTTCATTGTTGTTTGAACGTTATATAGGGTTTATTCCCATCGAATTACTCTGTCTCATTGGTGTATGAACGTTATATAGGATTTATACCCATCGAATTACTCTGTCTCATTGGTGTATAAACTTCATATACGGTTTATACCCATCGAAAAACTTTGTCTCATTTATGTATGAACGATAAATATGGTTTATACCCATCGAATAACTCTGTCTCATTGTTGTTTGAACGGTATATAGGGTTTATACCCATCGAATAACTCTGTCTCATTGTTGTTTGAACGTTATATAGGGTTTATACCCATCGAATAACTCTGTCTCATTGTTGTATACACGATGTATAGGGTTTATACATATTTAAAAACTTCGTCTCTTTGGTGTATGAACGTCACATAGGGTTTATACCCTTCGAATAACTCTGTCTCATTGGTGTATAAACGTCATATAGGGTTTATACCCATCGAATAACTCTGTCTCATTGGTGTATGAACGTTATATAGGATTTATACCCATCGAATAACTCTGTCTCATTGGTGTATGAACATTGTTAAGGGTTTGCACCCATCGAATAACTCTGTCTCATTGGTGTATAAACTTCATATAGGGTTTATACCCATCGAAAAACTTTGTCTCATTTATGTTTGAACGATAAATATGGTTTATACTAATCGAATAACTCTGTCTCATTGTTGTTTGAACGTTATATAGGGTTTATAACCATCGAATAACTCTGTCTCATTGGTGTTTGAACATTGTTTAGGGTTTATACCCATCGAATAACTCTGTCTCATTGGTGTATAAACTTCATATAGGGTTTATACCCATCAAAAAATTTTGTCTCATTTATTTATGAACGATAAATATGGTTTATACCCATCGAATAACACTGTCTCATTGGTGTATAAACTTCATATAGGGTTTATACCCATCGAAAAACTTTATCCATTTATGTATGAACGATAAATATGGTTTATACCCATCGAATAACTCTGTCTCGTTGTTGTTTGAACGTTATATAGGGTTTATACGCATCGAATAACTCTGTCTCATTGGTGTATGAACATTGTTTAGGGTTTATACCCATCGAATAACTCTGTCTTATTGGTGTATGAACGTTATATAGGGTTTATACCCATCGAATAACTCTGTCTCATTGGTGTATGAACGTTATATAGGATTTATACCCATCGGAAAACTTTGTCTCATTTATGTATGAACGATAAATATGGTTTATACCCATCGAATAACTCTGTTTTATTGGTGTATGAACGTTATATAGGGTTTATACCCATCGAATAACTCTATCTCATTGGTGTATGAACGTTATATAGGATTTATACCCATCGAAAAACTTTGTCTCACTTATGTATGAACGATAAATATGGTTTATACCCATCGAATAAATCTGTCTCTTTGTTGTTTGAACGTTTTATAGGGTTTATACCCATAGAATAACTCTGTCTCATTGGTGTATGAACATTGTTTAGGGTTTATACCCATCGAATAACTCTGTCTTATTGGTGTATGAACGTTATATAGAGTTTATACCCATCGAATAACTCTGTCTCATTGGTGTATAAACTTCATATAGGGTTTATACCCATCGAAAAACTTTGTCTCATTTATGTTTGAACGATAAATATGGTTTATACTAATCTAATAACTCTGTCTCATTGTTGTTTGAACGTTATATAGGGTTTATACCCATCGAATAACTCTGTCTCATTGGTGTATGAACATTGTTTAGGGTTTATACCCATCGAATAACTCTGTCTTATTGGTGTATGAACGTTATATAGGGTTTATACCCATCGAATAACTCTGTCTCATTGGTGTATAAACTTCATATAGGGTTTACACCCATCGAAAAACTTTGTCTCATTTATTTATGAACGATAAATATGGTTTATACCCATCGAATAACACTGTCTCATTGGTGTATAAACTTCATATAGGGTTTATACCCATCGAAAAACTTTTTCTCATTTATGTATGAACGATAAATATGGTTTATACCCATCGAATAACTCTGTCTCGTTGTTGTTTGAACGTTATATAGGGTTTATACCAATAGAATAACTTTGTCTCATTGGTGTATCAACATTGTTTAGGGTTTATACCCATCGAATAACTCTGTCTTATTGGTGTATGAACGTTATATAGGGTTTATACCCATCGAATAACTCTGTCTCATTGGTGTATGAACGTTATATAGGATTTATATCCATCGAAAAACTTTGTCTCATTTATGTATGAACGATAAATATGGTTTATACCCATGGAATAACTCTGTCTCATTCTTGTTTGAACGTTATATAGAGTTTATACCCATCGAATAACTCTGTCTCATTGGTATATTAACTTCACATAGGGTTTATACCCATCGAAAAACTTTGTCTTGATTTGTGTTTGAACGATAAATATGGTTTATACTAAACGAATAACTCTCTCTCATTGTTGTTTGAACGTTATATAGGGTTTATACCCATCGAATAACTCTGTCTTATTGGTGTATGAACGTTATATAGGGTTTATACCTATCAAAAAACTTTGTCTCATTGGTGTATGAACGTCATATAGGGTTTATACAATTCGAATAACTCTGTCTCATACGTGTATGAACGTCATATAGGGTTTATACCCATCGAATAGCTCTGTCTCATTGGTGTATGAACGTTATATAGGATTTTTACCCATCGAATAACTCTGTCTCATTGGTGTATGAACATTGTTTAGGGTTTATAACCATCGAATTACTCTGTCTTATTGGTGTATGAATGTTAAATAGAGTTTATACCCATCGAATAACTCTGTCTCATTGGTGTATAAACTTCATATAGGGTTTATACCCTTCGAAAAACTTTGTTTGAACAAAAAATATGGTTTATACTAATCGAATAACTCTGTCTCATTGTGGTTTGAACGTTATATAGGGTTTATACCCATCGAATAACTCTGTCTCATTGGTGTATGAACATTGTTTAGGGTTTATACCCATCGAATAACTCTGTCTTATTGGTGTATGAACGTCATATAGAGTTTATACCCATCGAATAACTCTGTCTCATTGGTGTATGAACGTCATATAGGGTTTATACCCATCGAATAACTCTGTCTTATTGGTGTATAAACTTCATATAGGGTGTATACCCTTCGAATAACTCTGTCTCATTGGTGTATAAACGTCATATAGGGTTTATACCCATCGAATAACTCTGTCTCATTGGTGTATGAACGTTATATAGGATTTATACCCATCGAATAACTCTGTCTTATTGGTGTATAAACTTCATATAGGGTTTATACCCATCGAAAAACTTTGTCTCATTTATTTATAAACGATAAATATGGTTTATACCCATCGAATAACACTGTCTCATTGGTGTATAAACTTCATATAGAGTTTATACCCATCGAAAAACTTTGTCTCATTTATGTTTCAACGATAAATATGGTTTATACTAATCGAATAACTCTGTCTCATTGGTGTATGAATTAACATTGTTTAGGGTTTATACCCATCGAATAACTCTGTCTCATTGGTGTATGATCATTGTTTAGGTTTTATACCCATCGAATAACTCTGTCTTATTGGTGTATAAACGTTATATAGGGTTTATACCCATCGAATAACTCTGTCTCATTGGTGTATAAACTTCATATAGGGTTTATACCCATCGAAAAACTTTGTCTCATTTATGTATGAACGATAAATATGGTTTATACCCATCCAATAGCTCTGTCTCATTGTTGTTTGAACGTTATATAGGGTTTATTCCCATCGAATTACTCTGTCTCATTGGTGTATGTACGTTATATATAGGATTTATACCCATCGAATAACTCTGTCTCATTGGTGTATAAACTTCATATAGGGTTTATACCCATCGAAAAAATTTGTCTCATTTATGAATGAACGATAAATATGGTTTATACCCATCGAATAACTCTGTCTCATTGTTGTTTGAACGTTATATAGGGTTTATACCCATCGAATAACTCTGTCTCATTGGTGTATGAACATTGTTTAGGGTTTATACCCATCGAATAACTCTGTCTCATTGGTGTATGAACGTTATATAGGATTTATACCCATCGAATAACTCTGTCTCATTGGTGTATAAACATTGTTTAGGATTTATACCCATCGAATAACTCTGTCTCATTGGTGTATGAACGTCATATAGGGTTTATACCCATCGAATAACTCTGTCTTATTGGTGTTTGAACGTTATATAGGGTTTATTCCCATCGAATTACTCTGTCTCATTGGTGTATGAACGTTATATATAAGATTTATACCCATCGAATAACTCTGTCTCATTGGTGTATAAACTTCATATAGGGTTTATACCCATCGAAAAACTTTGTCTCATTTATGAATGAACGATAAATATGGTTTATACCCATCGAATAACTCTGGCTCATTGTTGTTTGAACGTTATATAGGGTTTATACCCATCGAATAACTCTGTCTGATTGTTGTTTGAATGTTATATAGGGTTTATAACCATCGAATAACTCTGTCTCATTGGTGTATAAACGATGTATAGGGTTGATATCTATCTAAAAACTTTGTCTCTTTGGTGTATGAACGTCACATAGGGTTTATACCCTTCGAATAACTCTGTGTCATTGGTGTATGAACATTGTTTACGGTTTATAACCATCGAATTACTCTGTCTTATTGGTGTATGAACGTTATATAGAGTTTATACCCATCGAATAACTCTGTCTCATTGGTGTATAAACTTCATATAGGGTTTATACCCTTCGAAAAACTTTGTCTCATTTATGTTTGAACGATAAATATGGTTTATACTAATCGAATAACTCTGTCTCATTGTTGTTTGAACGTTATATAGGGTTTATACCTATCGAATAACTCTGTCTCATTGGTGTATGAACATTGTTTAGGGTTTATACCCATCGAATAACTCTGTCTCATTGGTGTATGAACGTTATATAGGATTTATGCCCATCGAATAACTCTGTCTCATTGGTGTTTGAACATTGTTTAGGATTTATACCCATCGAATAACTCTGTCTCATTGGTGTATGAACGTCATATAGGGTTTATACCCATCGAATAACTCTGTCTTTTTGGTGTATGAATGTTATATAGGGTTTATACCCATCGAATAACTCTGTCTCATTGGTGTATGAACGTTATATAGGATTTATACCCATCGAATAACTCTGTCTCATTGGTGTTTGAACATTGTTTAGGATTTATACCCATCGAATAACTCTGTCTCATTGGTGTATGAACGTCATATAGGGTTTATACCCATCGAATAACTCTGTCTTTTTGGTGTATGAACGTTATATAGGGTTTATACCCATCGAATAACTCTGTCTCATTGGTGTATAAACTTCATATACGGTTTATACCCATCGAAAAACTTTGTCTCATTTATTGATGAACGATAAATATGGTTTCTACCCATCGAATAACACTGTCTCATTGGTGTATAAACATTGTTTAGGGTTTATACCCATCGAATAACTCTGTCTTATTGGTGTATGAACGTTATATATGGTTTATACCCATCGAATAACTCTGTCTCATTGGTGTATGAACGTTATGTAGGATTTATATCCATCGAAAAACTTTGTCTCATTTATGTATGAACGATAAAGATTGTTTATACCCATCGAATAACTCTGTCTCATTGTTGTTTGAACGTTATATAGAGTTTATACCCATCGAATAACTTTGTCTCATTGGTATATAAACTTCACATAGGGTTTATACCCATCGAAAAACTTTGTCTTGATTTGTGTTTGAACGATAAATATGGTTTATACTAATCGAATAACTCTGTCTCATTGTTGTTTGAACGTTATACAGGGTTTATACCCATCGAATAACTCTGTCTCATTGGTGTATGAACATTGTTTAGGGTTTATACCCATCGAATAACTCTGTCTTATTGGTGTATGAACGTTATATAGGGTTTATACCCATCGAATAACTTTGTCTCATTTATGTTTGAACGATAAATATGGTTTATACTAATCGAATAACTCTGTCTCATTGTTGTTTGAACGTTATATAGGGTTTATACCCATCGAATAACTCTGTCTCATTGGTGTATGAACATTGTTTAGGGTTTATACCCATCGAATAACTCTGTCTTATTGATGTATGAATGTTATATAGGGTTTAAACCCATCGAATAACTCTGTCTCATTGGTGTATGAACGTTATATAGGATTTATACCCATCGAATAACTCTGTCTCATTGGTGTTTGAACATTGTTTAGGATTTATACCCATCGAATAACTCTGTCTCATTGGTGTATGAACGTCATAAAGGGTTTATACCCATCGAATAACTCTGTCTTTTTGGTGTATGAACGTTATATAGGGTTTATACCCATCGATTAACTCTGTCTCATTGGTGTATAAACTTCATATACGGTTTATACCCATCGAAAAACTTTGTCTCATTTATTGATGAACGATAAATATGGTTTCTACCCATCGAATAACACTGTCTCATTGGTGTATAAACTTCATATAGGGTTTATACCCATCGAAAATCTTTTTCTCATTTATGTATGAACGATAAATATGGTTTATACCCATCGAATAACTATGTCTCGTTGTTGTTTGAACGTTATATAGGGTTTATACCCATCGAATAACTCTGTCTCATTGGTGTATGAACATTGTTTAGGGTTTATACCCATCGAATAACTCTGTCTTATTGGTGTATGAACGTTATATATGGTTTATACCCATCGAATAACTCTGTCTCATTGGTGTATGAACGTTATGTACGATTTATATCCATCGAAAAACTTTGTCTCATTTATGTATGAACGATAAAGATTGTTTATACCCATCGAATAACTCTGTCTCATTGTTGTTTGAACGTTATATAGAGTTTATACCCATCGAATAACTCTGTCTCATTGGTGTATGAACATTGTTTAGGGTTTATACCCATCGAATAACTCTGTCTTATTGATGTATGAATGTTATATAGGGTTTATACCCATCGAATAACTCTGTCTCATTGGTGTATGAACGTTATATAGGATTTATACCCATCGAATAACTCTGTCTTATTGGTGTATGAACGTTATATAGGGTTTATACCCATCGAATAACTCTGTCTTATTGGTGTATGAACGTTATATAGGGTTTATACCTATCAAAAAACTTTGTCTCATTGGTGTATGAACGTCATATAGGGTTTATACAATTCGAATAACTCTGTCTCATTCTTGTATGAACGTCATATAGGGTTTATACCCATCGAATAGCTCTGTCTCATTGGTGTATGAACGTTATATAGGATTTTTACCCATCGAATAACTCTGTCTCATTGGTGTATGAACATTGTTTAGGGTTTATAACCATCGAATTACTCTGTCTTATTGGTGTATGAACGTTAAATAGAGTTTATACCCATCGAATAACTCTGTCTCATTGGTGTATAAACTTCATATAGGGTTTATACCCTTCGAAAAACTTTGTTTGAACGATAAATATGGTTTATACTAATCGAATAACTCTGTCTCATTGTGGTTTGAACGTTATATAGGGTTTATACCCATCGAATAACTCTGTCTCATTGGTGTATGAACATTGTTTAGGGTTTATACCCATCGAATAACTCTGTCTTATTGGTGTATGAACGTCATATAGAGTTTATACCCATCGAATAACTCTGTCTCATTGGTGTATGAACGTCATATAGGGTGTATATCCATCGAATAACTCTGTCTTATTAGTGTATAAACTTCATATAGGGTTTATACCCATCGAAAATTTTTGTCTCATTTATTTATGAACGATAAATATGGTTTATACCCATCGAAAAACTCATTCTTATTGGTGTATGAACGTTATATAGGGTTTATACACATCGAATGACTCTGTCTCATTGGTGTATAAACTTCATATAGGGTTTATACCCATCGATAAAATTTGTCTCATTTATTTATGAACGATAAATATGGTTTATACCCATCGAATAACACTGTCTCATTGGTGTATAAACTTCATATAGGGTTTATACCCATCGAAAAACTTTGTCTCATTTATGTTTGAACGATAAATATGGTTTATACTAATCGAATAACTCTGTCTCATTGTTGTTTGAACGTTATATAGGGTTTATACCCATCGAAAAACTCTGTCTTATTGGTGTATGAACCGTTTGAACGTTATATAGGGTTTATACACATCGAATGACTCTGTCTCATTGGTGTATAAACTTCATATAGGGTTTATACCCATCGATAAAATTTGTCTCATTTATTTATGAACGATAAATATGGTTTATACCCATCGAATAACACTGTCTCATTGGTGTATAAACTTCATATAGGGTTTATACCCATCGAAAAACTTTGTCTCATTTATGTTTCAACGATAAATATGGTTTATACTAATCGAATAACTCTGTCTCATTGTTGTTTGAACGTTATATAGGGTTTATACCCATCGAATAACTCTGTCTCATTGGTGTATAAACTTCATATAGGGTTTATACCCATCGAAAAACTTTGTCTCATTTATGTATGAACGATAAATATGGTTTATACCCATCCAATAGCTCTGTCTCATTGTTGTTTGAACGTTATATATGGTTTATACCCATCGAATAACTCTGTCATATTGGTGTATGAACATTGTTTAGGGTTTATACCCATCGAATAACTCTGTCTCATTGGTGTATGAACGTTATATAGGATTTATACCCATCGAATAACTCTGTCTCATTGGTGTATAAACATTGTTTAGGATTTATACCCATCGAATAACTCTGTTTTATTGGTGTATGAACGTTATATAGGGTTTATACCCATCGAATAACTCTGTCTCATTGGTGTATGAACGTTATATAGGATTTATATCCATCGAAAAACTTTGTCTCATTTATGTATGAACGATAAATATGGTTTATACCCATCGAATAACTCTGTCTCGATTTGTGTTTGAACGATAAATATGGTTTATACTAATCGAATAACTCTGTCTCATTGTTGTTTGAACGTTATATAGGGTTTATACCCATTGAATAACTCTGTCTCATTGGTGTATGAACATTGTTTAGGGTTTATACCGATCGAATAACTTTGTGTTATTGGTGTATGAACGTTATATAGGGTTTATACCTATCAAAAAACTTTCTCTCATTGGTGTATGAACGTCATATAGGGTTTATACAATTCGAATAACTCTGTCTCATAGGTGTATGAACGTCATATAGGGTTTATACCCATCGAATAGCTCTGTCTCATTGGTATATGAACGTTATATAGGATTTATACCCATCGAATAACTCTGTCTCATTGGTGTATGAACATTGTTTAGGGTTTATAACCATCGAATTACTCTGTCTTATTGGTGTATGAACGTTATATAGAGTTTATACCCATCGAATAACTCTGTCTCATTGGTGTATAAACTTCATATAGGGTTTATACCCTTCGAAAAACTTTGTCTCATTTATGTTTGAACGATAAATATGGTTTATACTAATCGAATAACTCTGTCTCATTGGTGTATGAACATTGTTTAGGGTTTATACCCATCGAATAACTCTGTCTTATTGGTGTATGAACGTTATATAGGATTTATACCCATCGAATAACTCTGTCTCATTGGTGTATGAACGTCATATAGGGTTTGTATCCATCGAATAACTCTGTCTCATTGTTGTTTGAACGTTATATAGGGATTATACCCATCGAATAACTCTGTCTCATAGGTGTATGAACATTGTTTAGGGTTTATACCCATCGAATAACTCTGTCTTATTGGTGTATGAACGTTAGATAGAGTTTATACCCATCGAATAACTCTGTCTCATTGGTGTATGAACGTCATATAGGGTTTATTCCCATCGAAGAACTTTGTCTCATTGGTGTATGAACATTGTTTAGGGTTTATAACCATCGAATTACTCTGTCTTATTGGTGTATGAACGTTAAATAGAGTTTATACCCATCGAATAACTCTGTCTCATTGGTGTATAAACTTCATATAGGGTTTATACCCTTCGAAAAACTTTGTTTGAACGATAAATATGGTTTATACTAATCGAATAACTCTGTCTCATTGTGGTTTGAACGTTATATAGGATTTATACCCATCGAATAACTCTGTCTCATTGGTGTATGAACGTCATATAGGGTTTGTATCCATCGAATAACTCTGTCTCATTGTTGTTTGAACGTTATATAGGGATTATACCCATCGAATAACTCTGTCTCATAGGTGTATGAACATTGTTTAGGGTTTATACCCATCGAATAACTCTGTCTTATTGGTGTATGAACGTTAGATAGAGTTTATACCCATCGAATAACTCTGTCTCATTGGTGTATGAACGTCATATAGGGTTTATTCCCATCGAATTACTCTGTCTCATTGGTGTATAAACTTCATATAGGGTTTATACCCATCGAAGAACTTTGTCTCATTGGTGTATGAACATTGTTTAGGGTTTATAACCATCGAATTACTCTGTCTTATTGGTGTATGAACGTTAAATAGAGTTTATACCCATCGAATAACTCTGTCTCATTGGTGTATAAACTTCATATAGGGTTTATACCCTTCGAAAAACTTTGTTTGAACGATAAATATGGTTTATACTAATCGAATAACTCTGTCTCATTGTGGTTTGAACGTTATATAGGGTTTATACCCATCGAATAACTCTGTCTCATTGGTGTATGAACATTGTTTAGGGTTTATACCCATCGAATAACTCTGTCTTATTGGTGTATGAACGTCATATAGAGTTTATACCCATCGAATAACTCTGTCTCATTGGTGTATGAACGTCATATAGGGTGTATACCCATCGAATAACTCTGTCTTATTAGTGTATAAACTTCATATAGGGTTTATACCCATCGAAAAACTTTGTCTCATTTATTTATGAACGATAAATATGGTTTATACCCATCGAAAAACTCATTCTTATTGGTGTATGAACGTTATATAGGGTTTATACACATCGAATGACTCTGTCTCATTGGTGTATAAACTTCATATAGGGTTTATACCCATCGATAAAATTTGTCTCATTTATTTATGAACGATAAATATGGTTTATACCCATCGAATAACACTGTCTCATTGGTGTATAAACTTCATATAGGGTTTATACCCATCGAAAAACTTTGTCTCATTTATGTTTGAACGATAAATATGGTTTATACTAATCGAATAACTCTGTCTCATTGTTGTTTGAACGTTATATAGGGTTTATACCCATCGAAAAACTCTGTCTTATTGGTGTATGAACCGTTTGAACGTTATATAGGGTTTATACACATCGAATGACTCTGTCTCATTGGTGTATAAACTTCATATAGGGTTTATACCCATCGATAAAATTTGTCTCATTTATTTATGAACGATAAATATGGTTTATACCCATCGAATAACACTGTCTCATTGGTGTATAAACTTCATATAGGGTTTATACCCATCGAAAAACTTTGTCTCATTTATGTTTCAACGATAAATATGGTTTATACTAATCGAATAACTCTGTCTCATTGTTGTTTGAACGTTATATAGGGTTTATACCCATCGAATAACTCTGTCTCATTGGTGTATAAACTTCATATAGGGTTTATACCCATCGAAAAACTTTGTCTCATTTATGTATGAACGATAAATATGGTTTATACCCATCCAATAGCTCTGTCTCATTGTTGTTTGAACGTTATATATGGTTTATACCCATCGAATAACTCTGTCTCATTGGTGTATGAACATTGTTTAGGGTTTATACCCATCGAATAACTCTGTCTCATTGGTGTATGAACGTTATATAGGATTTATACCCATCGAATAACTCTGTCTCATTGGTGTATAAACATTGTTTAGGATTTATACCCATCGAATAACTCTGTTTTATTGGTGTATGAACGTTATATAGGGTTTATACCCATCGAATAACTCTGTCTCATTGGTGTATGAACGTTATATAGGATTTATATCCATCGAAAAACTTTGTCTCATTTATGTATGAACGATAAATATGGTTTATACCCATCGAATAACTCTGTCTCGATTTGTGTTTGAACGATAAATATGGTTTATACTAATCGAATAACTCTGTCTCATTGTTGTTTGAACGTTATATAGGGTTTATACCCATTGAATAACTCTGTCTCATTGGTGTATGAACATTGTTTAGGGTTTATACCGATCGAATAACTTTGTGTTATTGGTGTATGAACGTTATATAGGGTTTATACCTATCAAAAAACTTTCTCTCATTGGTGTATGAACGTCATATAGGGTTTATACAATTCGAATAACTCTGTCTCATAGGTGTATGAACGTCATATAGGGTTTATACCCATCGAATAGCTCTGTCTCATTGGTATATGAACGTTATATAGGATTTATACCCATCGAATAACTCTGTCTCATTGGTGTATGAACATTGTTTAGGGTTTATAACCATCGAATTACTCTGTCTTATTGGTGTATGAACGTTATATAGAGTTTATACCCATCGAATAACTCTGTCTCATTGGTGTATAAACTTCATATAGGGTTTATACCCTTCGAAAAACTTTGTCTCATTTATGTTTGAACGATAAATATGGTTTATACTAATCGAATAACTCTGTCTCATTGGTGTATGAACATTGTTTAGGGTTTATACCCATCGAATAACTCTGTCTTATTGGTGTATGAACGTTATATAGGATTTATACCCATCGAATAACTCTGTCTCATTGGTGTATGAACGTCATATAGGGTTTGTATCCATCGAATAACTCTGTCTCATTGTTGTTTGAACGTTATATAGGGATTATACCCATCGAATAACTCTGTCTCATAGGTGTATGAACATTGTTTAGGGTTTATACCCATCGAATAACTCTGTCTTATTGGTGTATGAACGTTAGATAGAGTTTATACCCATCGAATAACTCTGTCTCATTGGTGTATGAACGTCATATAGGGTTTATTCCCATCGAATTACTCTGTCTCATTGGTGTATGAACGTTATATATAGGATTTATACCCATCGAATAACTCTGTCTCATTGGTGTATAAACTTCATATAGGGTTTATACCCATCGAAAAACTTTGTCTCATTGGTGTATGAACATTGTTTAGGGTTTATAACCATCGAATTACTCTGTCTTATTGGTGTATGAACGTTATATAGAGTTTATACCCATCGAATAACTCTGTCTCATTGGTGTATAAACTTCATATAGGGTTTATACCCTTCGAAAAACTTTGTCTCATTCATGTTTGAACGATAAATATGGTTTATACTAATCGAATAATTCTGTCTCATTGTTGTTTGAACGTTATATAGGGTTTATACCCATCGAATAACTCTGTCTCATTGGTGTATGAACATTGTTTAGGGTTTATACCCATCGAATAACTCTGTCTCATTGGTGTATGAACATTGTTTAGGGTTTATACCCATCGAATAACTCTGTCTTATTGGTGTATGAATATTATATAGGGTTTATACCCATCGAATAACTCTGTCTCATTGGTGTATGAACGTTATATATAGGATTTATACCCATCGAATAACTCTGTCTCATTGGTGTATAAACTTCATATAGGGTTTATACCCATCGAAGAACTTTGTCTCATTGGTGTATGAACATTGTTTAGGGTTTATAACCATCGAATTACTCTGTCTTATTGGTGTATGAACGTTATATAGAGTTTATACCCATCGAATAACTCTGTCTCATTGGTGTATAAACTTCATATAGGGTTTATACCCTTCGAAAAACTTTGTCTCATTCATGTTTGAACGATAAATATGGTTTATACTAATCGAATAATTCTGTCTCATTGTTGTTTGAACGTTATATAGGGTTTATACCCATCGAATAACTCTGTCTCATTGGTGTATGAACATTGTTTAGGGTTTATACCCAACGAATAACTCTGTCTCATTGGTGTATGAACATTGTTTAGGGTTTATAACCATCGAATTACTCTGTCTTATTGGTGTATGAACGTTATATAGAGTTTATTCCCATCGAATAACTCTGTCTCATTGGTGTATAAACTTCATATAGGGTTTATACCCATCGAAAAACTTTGTCTCATTTATGTATGAACGATAAATATGGTTTATACCCATCGAAAAACTCTGTCTTATTGGTGTATGAACGTTATATAGGGTTTATACCCATCGAATGAGTCTGTCTCATTGGTGTATAAACTTCATATAGGGTTTATACCCATCGATAAAATTTGTTTCATTTATTTATGAACGATAAATATGGTTTATACCCATCGAATAACACTGTCTCATTGGTGTATAAACTTCATATAGAGTTTATACCCATCGAAAAAATTTGTCTCATTTATGTTTCAACGATAAATATGGTTTATACTAATCGAATAGCTCTGTCTCATTGTTGTTTCAACGTTATATAGGGTTTATACCCATCGAATAACTCTGTCTCATTGGTGTATGAACATTGTTTAGGGTTTATACCCATCGAATAACTCTGTCTTATTGGTGTAAGAACGTTATATAGGGTTTAAACCCATCGAATAACTATGTCTCATTGGTGTATAAACTTCATATAGGGTTTATACCAATCGAAAAACTTTGTCTCATTTATGTATGAACGATAAATATCGTTTATACCCATCGAATAGCTCTGTCTCATTGTTGTTTGAACGTTATATAGGGTTTATTCCCATCGAATTACTCTGTCTCATTGGTGTATGAACGTTATATATAGGATTTATACCCATCGAATAACTCTGTCTCATTGGTGTATAAACTTCATATAGGGTTTATACCCTTCGAAAAATTTTGTCTCATTTATTAATGAACGATAAATATGGTTTATACCCATCGAATAACTCTGTCTCATTGGTGTATAAACTTCATATAGGGTTTATACCCATCGAAAAATTTTGTCTCATTTATTAATGAACGATAAATATGGTTTATACCCATCGAATAACTCTGTCTCATTGTTGTTTGAACGTTATATAGGGTTTATACCCATCGAATAACTCTGTCTCATTGGTGTATGAACATTGTTTAGGATTTATACCCATCGAATAACTCTGTCTCATTGGTGTATGAACGTCATATAGGGTTTATACCCATCGAATAACTCTGTATCATTGGTGTATGAACATTGTTTAGGGTTTATACCCATCGAATAACTCTGTCTTATTGGTGTATGAACGTTATATAGGATTTATACCCATTTAATAACTATGTCTCATTGGTGTATGAACGTCATATAGGGTTTGTATCCATCGAATAGCTCTGTCTTATTGGTGTATGAACGTTATATAGGGTTTATACCCATCGAATAACACTGTCTCATTGGTGTATAAACTTCATATAGGGTTTATACCCATCAAAAATCTTTGTCTCATTTATGTTTGAACGATAAATATGGTTTATACTAACCGAATAATTCTGTCTCATTGTTGTTTGAACGTTATATAGGGTTTATACCCATCGAATAACTCTGTCTCATTGGTGTATGAACGTCATATAGGGTTTATACACATCGAATAACTCTGTCTTATTGGTGTATGAACGTTATATAGGGTTTAAACCCATCGAATAACTCTGTCTCATTGGTGTATAAACTTCATATAGGGTTTATACCCATCGAAAAACTTTGTCTCATTTATTGATGAACGATAAATATGGTTTATACCCATCGAATAACACTGTCTCATTGGTGTATAAACTTCATATAGGGTTTATACCCATCGAAAAACTTTTTCTCATTTATGAATGAACGATAAATATGGTTTATACCCATCGAAAAACTATGTCTCGTTGTTGTTTGAACGTTATATAGGGTTTATACCCATCGAATAACTCTGTCTCATTGGTGTATGAACATTGTTTAGGGTTTATACCCATCGAATAACTCTGTCTTATTGGTGTATTAACGTTATATAGGGTTTATACCCATCGAATAACTCTGTCTCATTGGTGTATGAACGTTATATAGGATTTATATCCATCGAAAAACTTTTTCTCATTTATGTATGAACGATAAATATGGTTTATACCCATCGAATAACTCTGTCTCATTGTTGTTTGAACGTTATATAGGATTTATATCCATCGAAAAACTTTTTCTCATTTATGAATGAACGATAAATATGGTTTATACCCATCGAAAAACTATGTCTCGTTGTTGTTTGAACGTTATATAGAGTTTATACCTATCGAATAACTCTGTCTCATTGGTATATAAACTTCACATAGGGTCTATACCCATCGAAAAACTTTGTCTCGATTTGTGTTTGAACGATAAATATGGTTTATACTAATCGAATAACTCTGTCTCATTGTTGTTTGAACGTTATATAGGGTTTATACCCATCGAATAACTCTGTCTCATTGGTGTATGAACATTGTTTAGGGTTTATACCCATCGAATAACTCTGTCTTTTTGGTGTATGAACGTTATATAGGGTTTATACCTATCAAAAAACTTTGTCTCATTGGTGTATGAACGTCATATAGGGTTTATACAATTCGAATAACTCTGTCTCATAGGTGTATAGACGTCATATAGGGTTTCTACCCATCCAATAGCTCTGTCTCATTGGTGTATGAACGTTATATAGAATTTATAACCATCGAATAACTCTGTCTCATTGGTGTATGAACATTGTTTAGGGTTTATAACCCTCGAAAAACTTTGTCTCATTTATGTTTGAACTATAAATATGGTTTATACCCATCGAATAACTCTGTCTCATTGTTGTTTGAACGTTATATAGGGTTTATTCCCATCGAATTACTCTGTCTCATTGGTGTATGAACATTGTTTAGGGTTTATACCCATCGAATAACTCTGTCTCATTGGTGTATAAACTTCATATAGGGTTTATACCCATCGAAAAACTTTGTCTCATTTATGTATGAACGATAAATATGGTTTATACCCATCGAATAACTCTGTCTCATTATTGTTTGAACGTTATATAGGGTTTATACCCATCGAATAACTCTGTCTCATTGGTGTATGAACATTGTTTAGGGTTTATACCCATCGAATAACTCTATCTTATTGGTGTATGAACGTTATATAGGGTTTATACCCATCGAATAACTCTGTCTCATTGGTGTATAAACTTCATATAGGGTTTATACCCATCGAAAAACTTTGTCTCATTTATGTATGAACGATAAATATGGTTTATAACCATCGAATAACTCTATCTCATTGTTTTTTGAACGTTATATAGGGTTTATTCCCATCGAATTACTCAGTCTCATTGGTGTATGAACGTTATATATAGGATTTACACCAATCTAATAACTCTGTCACATTGGTGTATAAACTTCATTTAGGGGCTATACCCATCGAAAAACTTTGTCTCATTTATGTATGAACGATAAATATGGTTTATAGCCATCGAATAACTCTGTCTCATTGTTGTTTGAACGTTATATAGGGTTTATACCCATCGAATAACTCTGTCTCATTGTTGTTTGAACGTTATATAGGGTTTATAACCATCGAATAACTCTGTCTCATTGGTGTATAAACGATGTATAGGGTTTATATCTATCTAAAAACTTTGTCTCTTTGGTGTATGAACGTCACATAGGGTTTATACCCTTCGAATAACTCTGTCTCATTGGTGTATGAACGTAAAAGGTTTATACCCATCGAATAACTCTGTCTTATTGGTGTATGAACTTTATATAGATTTTATACCCATCGAATAACTCTGTCTTATTGGTGTATAAACTTCATATAGGGTTTATAGCCATCGAAAAACTTTGTCTCATTTATTTATGAACGATAAATATGCTTTATACCCATCGAATAACACTGTCTCATTGGTGTATAAACTTCAGATAGGGTTTATACCCATCGAAAAACTTTTTCTCATTTATGTATGAACGATAAATATGGTTTATACCCATCGAATAACTCTGTCTCGTTGTTGTTTGAACGTTAAATAGGGTTTATACCCATCGAATAACTCTGTCTCATTGGTGTATGAACATTGTTTAGGGTTTATACCCATCGAATAACTCTGTCTTATTGGTGTATGAATGTTATATAGGGTTTATATCCATCGAATAACTCTGTCTCGTTGGTGTATGAACGTCAAATAGGGTTTATATCAATAGAATAACTCTGTCTCATTGGTGTACGAACGTTATATAGGATTTATACCCATCGAAAAACTTTGTCTCATTTATGTATGAACGATAAATATGGTTTATACCCATTGAAAAACTCTGTCTTATTGGTGTATGAACGTTATATAGGGTTTATACCCATCGAATAACTCTGTCTCATTGGCGCATTATCTTCATATAGGGTTTATACCCATCGATAAAATTTGTCTCATTTATTTATGAACGATAAAGATGGTTTATACCCATCGAAAAACTCTGTCTTATTGCTGTTTGAACGTTATACAGGGCTTATACCCATCGAATAACTCTGTCTCATTGGTGTATGAACATTGTGTAGGGTTTATACCCATCGAATAATTCTGTCTTATTGGTGTATGAACGTTATATAGGGTTTATACCCATCGAATAACTCTGTTTCATTGTTGTATAAGCTTCATATAGGGTTTATACCCATCGAAAAACTTTGTCTCATTTATGTATGAACGATAAATATGGTTTATACCCATCGAATAACTCTGTCTCATTGTTGTTTGAACGTTATATAGGGTTTATTCCCATCGAATTACTCTGTCACATTGGTGTATGAACGTTATATATAGGATTTATACCCATCGAATAACTCTGTCTCATTGGTGTATAAACTTCATATAGGGTTTATACCCATCGAAACACTTTGTCCCATTTATGTATGAACCATAAATATGGTGTATACCCATCGAAAAACTTTTTCTCATTTATGTATGAACGATAAATATGGTTTATACCCATCGAATAACTCTGTCTCGTTGTTATTTGAACGTTATATAGGGTTTATACCCATCGAATAACTCTGTCTCATTGGTGTATGAACATTGTTTAGGGTTTATACCCATCGAATAACTCTGTCTTATTGGTGTATGAACGTTATATAGGGTTTATACCCATCGAATAACACTGTCTCATTGGTGTATAAACTTCATATAGGGTTTATACCCATCGAAAAACTTTTTCTCATTTATGTATGAACGATAAATATGGTTTATACCCATCGAATAACTCTGTCTTATTGTTGTTTGAACGTTATATAGAGTTTATACCCATCGAATAACTCTGTCTCATTGGTATATAAACTTTATATAGGGTTTATACCCATCGAAAAACTTTGTCTCATTTATTTATGAACGATAAATATGGTTTATACCCATCGAATAACACTGTCTCATTGGTGTATAAACTTCATATAGGGTTTATACCCATCGAAAAACTTTTTCTCATTTATGTATGAACGTCGTATAGGGTTTATACCCATCGATAAAATTTGTCTCATTTATTTATGAACGATAAATATGGTTTATACCCATCGAATAACACTGTCTCATTAGTGTATGAACGTTATATAGGGTTTATACCCATCGAATAACTCTGTCTTATTGGTGTATGAACGTTATATAGGATTTATACCCATCGAAAAACTTTGTCTCATTTATGTATGAACGATAAATATGGTGTATACCCATCGACTAACTCTGTCTCATTGTTGTTTGAACGTTATATAGGGTTTATACCCATCGAATAACTCTGTCTCATTGGCGCATTATCTTCATATAGGGTTTATACCCATCGATAAAATTTGTCTCATTTATTTATGAACGATAAAGATGGTTTATACCCATCGAAAAACTCTGTCTTATTGCTGTTTGAACGTTATATAGGGCTTATACCCATCGAATAACTCTGTCTCATTGGTGTATGAACATTGTGTAGGGTTTATACCCATCGAATAATTCTGTCTTATTGGTGTATGAACGTTATATAGGGTTTATACCCATCGAATAACTCTGTCTCATTGTTGTATAAGCTTCATATAGGGTTTATACCCATCGAAAAACTTTGTCTCATTTATGTATGAACGATAAATATGGTTTATACCCATCGAATAACTCTGTCACATTGGTGTATGAACCTTATATATAGGATTTATACCCATCGAATAACTCTGTCTCATTGGTGTATAAACTTCATATAGGGTTTATACCCATCGAAACACTTTGTCCCATTTATGTATGAACCATAAATATGGTGTATACCCATCGAAAAACTTTTTCTCATTTATGTATGAACGATAAATATGGTTTATACCCATCGAATAAGTCTGTCTCGTTGTTGTTTGAACGTTATATAGGGTTTATACCCATCGAATAACTCTGTCTCATTGGTGTATGAACATTGTTTAGGGTTTATACCCATCGAATAACTCTGTCTTATTGGTGTATGAACGTTATATAGGGTTTATACCCATCGAATAACACTGTCTCATTGGTGTATAAACTTCATATAGGGTTTATACCCATCGAAAAACTTTTTCTCATTTATGTATGAACGATAAATATGGTTTATACCCATCGAATAACTCTGTCTTATTGTTGTTTGAACGTTATATAGAGTTTATACCCATCGAATAACTCTGTCTCATTGGTATATAAACTTCATATAGGGTTTATACCCATCGAAAAACTTTGTCTCATTTATTTATGAACGATAAATATGGTTTATACCCATCGAATAACACTGTCTCATTGGTGTATAAACTTCATATAGGGTTTATACCCATCGAAAAACTTTTTCTCATTTATGTATGAACGTCGTATAGGGTTTATACCCATCGATAAAATTTGTCTCATTTATTTATGAACGATAAATATGGTTTATACCCATCGAATAACACTGTCTCATTAGTGTATGAACGTTATATAGGGTTTATACCCATCGAATAACTCTGTTTCATTGGTGTATGAACGTTATATAGGATTTATACCCATCGAAAAACTTTGTCTCATTTATGTATGAACGATAAATATGGTGTATACCCATCGACTAACTCTGTCTCATTGTTGTTTGAACGTTATATAGGGTTTATACCCATCGAATAACTCTGTCTCATTGGTGTATGAACATTGTCTAGGGTTTATACCCATCGAATAACTCTGTCTTATTGGTGTATGAACGTTATATAGGGTTTATACCTATCTAAAAACTTTGTCTCATTGGTGTATGAACGTCGTATAGGGTTTATACAATTCGAATAACTCTGTCTCATTATTGTATGAACGTCATATAGGGTTTATACCCATCGAATAACTCTATCTTATTGGTGTATGAACATTGTTTAGGGTTTATACCCATCGAATAACTCTGTCTTATTGGTGTATGAACGTTATATAGAGTTTATACCCATCGAATAACTCTGTCTAATTGGTGTGTAAACTTCATATACGGTTTATACCCATCGAAACACTTTGTCTCATTTATTTATGAACGATAAATATGGTTTATACCCATCAAATAACACTGCCTCATTAGTGTATAAACTTCATATAGGGTTTATACCCATCGAAAAACTTTGTCTCATTTATTTATGAACGATCAAAATTGGTTTATACCCATCGAATAACACTGTGTCATTGGTGTATAAACTTCATATAGGGTTTATACCCATTGAAAAACTTTTTCTCATTTATGTATGAACGATAAATATGGTTTATACCCATCGAATAACTCTGTCTCGTTGTTGTTTGAACGTTATATAGGGTTTATACCCATCGAATAACTCTGTCTCATTGGTGTTTGAACATTGTTTAGGGTTTATACCCATCGAATAACTCTGTCTTATTGGTGTATGAACCTATTATAGGGTTTATACTTATCGAATAACTCTGTCTCATTGGTGTCTGAACGTAATATAGGATTTATACCCATCGAAAAACTTTGTCTCATTTATGTATGAACGATAAAGATGGTCTATACCCATCGAATAACTCTGTCTCATTGGTATATAAACTCATATAGGGTTTATACCCATCGAAAAACTTTGTCTCATTTATGTTTGAACGATAAATATGGTTTATACTAATCGAATAACTCTGTCTCATTTGTGTATGAACATTGTTTAGGGTTTATACCCATCGAATAACTCTGTCTTATTGGTGAATGGACGTTATATAGGGTTTATACCCATCAAATAACTCTGTCTCATTGGTGTATGAACGTTATATAGGATTTATACCCATCGAAAAACTTTGTCTCATTTATGTATGAACGATAAATATGGTTTATATCCATCGACTAACTCTGTCTCATTGTTGTGTGAACGTTATATATGGTTTATACCCATCGAATAACTCTGTCTCATTGGTGTATGAACATTGTTTAGGGTTTATACCCATCGAAAAACTTTGTCTTATTGGTGTATGAACGTTATATAGAGTTTATACCTATCTAAAAACTTTGTTTCATTGTTGTATGAACGTCATATAGGGTTTATACAATTCGAATAACTCTGTCTCATTGTTGTATGAACGTCATATAGGGTTTATACCCATCGAATAACTCTGTCTCATTGGTGTATGAACGTTATATAGGATTTAACCCATCGAATAACTCTGTTTCATTGGTGTATAAACTTCATATAGGGTTTATACCCATCGAAAAACTTTGTCTCATTTATGTTTGAACGATAAATACGGTTCATGCTAATCGAATAACTCTGTCTCATTGTTGTTTGAACGTTATATAGGGTTTATACCCATCGAATAACTCTGTCTCATTGGTGTATGAACATTGTTTAGGGTTTATACCCATCGAATAACTCTGTCTTATTGGTGTATGAACGTTTTATAGGTGTAATACACATCAAATAACTCTGTCTCATTGGTGTATGAAAGTCATATAGGGTTTATATTCATCGAATAACTCTGTCTCATTGTTGTTTGAACGTTATATAGGGATTATACCCATCGAATAACTCTGTCTCATTGGTGTATGAACATTTTTTAGGGTTTATAACTATCGAATAACACTGTCTCATTGGTGTATAAACTTCATATAGAGTTTATACCCATCGATAAACTTTGTCTCATTTATGTGTGAACGATAAATATGGTTTATACCCATCGAATAACTCTGTCTCATTGTTGTTTGAACGTTATATAGGGTTTATACCCATCGAATAACTCTGTCTCATTGGTGTATGAACATTGTTTAGGGTTTATACCCATCGAATAACTCTGTCTTATTGGTGTATGAACGTTATATAGGGTTTATACCCATCGAATAACTCTGTCTCTTTGGTGTATGAACGTTATATAGGATTTATACCCATCGAAAAACTTTGTCTCATTTATGTATGAACGATAAATATGGTTTATACCCATCGAAAAACTCTGTCTTATTGGTGTATGAATGTTATATAGGGTTTATACCCATCGAATAACTCTGTCTCATTGGTGTATAAACTTCATATAGGATTATACCCATCGATAAAATTTGTCTCATCTATTTATGAACGATAAATATGGTTTATACCCATCGAATAACACTGTCTCATTGGTGTATAAACTTCATATAGGGTTTATACCCATCGAAAAACTTTGTCTCTTTTATGTTTGAACGATAAATATGGTTTATACTAATCGAAAAAATCTGTCTCGTTGTTGTTTGAACGTTTTATAGGGTTTATACCCATCGAATAACTCTGTCTCATTGGTGTATGAACATTGTTTAGGGTTTATACCCATCGAATAACTCTCTCTTATTGGTGTATGAACGTTATATAGGGTTTATACTCTCGAATAACTCTGTCTCATTGGTGTATAAACTTCATATAGGGTTTATACCCTTCGCAAAAATTTGTCTCATTTATGTTTGAACGATAAATATGGTTTATGCTAATCGAATAACTCTGTCTCATTGTTGTTTGAACGTTATATAGGGTTTATACCCATCGAATATTTCTGTCTCATTGGTGTATGAACATTGTTTAGGGTTTATACCCATCGAATAACTCTGTCTTATTGGTGTATGAACGTTATATAGGGTTTATACCCATCGAATAACTCTGTCTCATTGGTGTATGAACATTGTTTATGGTTTATACCCATCGAATAACTCTGTCTTATTGGTGTATGAACGTTATATAGAGTTTATACCCATCGAATAACTCTGTCTCATTGATGTATAAACTTCATAAAGGGTTATTCCCATCGAAAAACTTTGTCTCATTTATGTTTGAACGATAAAGATGGTTTATACTAATCGAATCACTCTGTCTCATTGTTGTTTGAACGTTATATAGGGTTTATACCCATCGAATAACTTTGTCTTATTGGTGTATGAACGTTATATAGGATTTATACCCATCGAAAAACTTTGTCTTATTGGTGTATGAACGCTATATAGGGTTTACACCCATCGAATAACTCTGTCTCATTTGTGTATGAACGTCATATAGGGTTTATATCCATCGAATAACTCTGTCTCATTGTTGTTTGAACGTTATATAGGGATTATACCCATCGAATAACTCTGTCTCATTGGTGTATGAACATTGTTTAGGGTTTATACCCATCGAATAACTCTGTCTTATTGGTGTATGAACGTTATATAGAGTTTATACCCCTCGAATAACACTGTCTCATTGGTGTATAAACTTCATATAGGGTTTATACCCATCGAAAAACTTTGTCTCATTTATTTATGAACGATAAATATGGTTTATACCCATCGAATAACACTGTCTCATTGGTGTATAAACTTCATATAGGGTTTATACCCATCGAATAACTCTGTCTCATTGTTGTATGAACGTTATATAGGGTTTATTCCCATCGAATTACTCTGTCTCATTGGTGTATGAATGTTATATATAGGATTTATACCCATCTAATAACTCTGTCTCATTGGTGTATAAACTTCATTTAGGGTTTATACCCATCG
Source organism: Mytilus californianus (assembly GCF_021869535.1). Taxonomy (NCBI): domain Eukaryota; kingdom Metazoa; phylum Mollusca; class Bivalvia; order Mytilida; family Mytilidae; genus Mytilus; species Mytilus californianus. The sequence continues at coordinate 80,413,594 of NW_026262679.1, forward strand.
AAAAACTTTGTCTCATTTATGTATGAACGATTAATATGGTTTATAGCCATCGAATAAGTCTGTGTCATTGTAGTTTGAACGTTATATGGGGTTTATACCCATCGAATAACTCTGTCTCATTGTTGTTTGAATGTTATATAGGGTTTATAACCATCGAATAACTCTGTCTTATTGGTGTATAAACGATGTATAGGGTTTATATCTATCTAAAAACTTTGTCTCTTTGGTGTATGAACGTCACATAGGGTTTATACCCTTCGAATAACTCTGTCTCATTGGTGTATGAACCTTATATAGGGTTTATACCCATCGAATAACTCTGTCTCATTGGTGTATGAACGTCATATAGGGTTTATACCCATCGAAAAACTTTGTCTCATTAATTTATGAACGATTAATATGGTTTATACCCATCGAATAACTCTGTCTCATTGTTGTTTGAACGTTATATAGGGTTTATACCCATCGAATAACTTTGTCTCATTGGTGTATGAACGTCATATAGGGTTTATACCCATCGAATAACTCTGTCTTATTGGTGTATGAACGTTATATAGGGTTTATACCCATCGAATAACTCTGTCTCATTGGTGTATGAACGTCATATAGGGTTTATACCCATCGAATAACTCTGTCTCATTGGTGTATGAACGTTATATAGTATGTATACCCATCGATAAACTCTGTCTCATTCGTGTATGAACATTGTTTAGGGCTTATACCTATCGTATAACTCTGTCTTATTGGTGTATGAACGTTATATAGAGTTTATACCCATCGAATAACTCTGTCTCATTGATGTATAAACTTCATATAGGGTTATTCCCATCGAAAAACTTTGTCTCATTTATGTTTGAACGATAAATATGGTTTATACTAATCGAATAACTCTGTCTCATTGTTGTTTGAACGTTAATTAGGGTTTATACCCATCGAATAACTTAGTTTCATTAGTGTATGAACGTCATATAGGGTTTATACCCATCGAATAACTCTGTCTTATTGGTGTATGAACGTTATATAGGGTTTATACCCATCGAATAACTCTGTCTCATTGGTGTATGAACGTCATATAGGGTTTATACCCATCGAATAACTCTGTCTCATTGGTGTATGAACGTTATATAGTATGTATACCCATCGATAAACTCTGTCTCATTCGTGTATGAACATTGTTTAGGGCTTATACCTATCGTATAACTCTGTCTTATTGGTGTATGAACGTTATATAGAGTTTATACCCATCGAATAACTCTGTCTCATTGATGTATAAACTTCATATAGGGTTATTCCCATCGAAAAACTTTGTCTCATTTATGTTTGAACGATAAATATGGTTTATACTAATCGAATAACTCTGTCTCATTGTTGTTTGAACGTTAATTAGGGTTTATACCCATCGAAGAACTTAGTTTCATTAGTGTATGAACGTCATATAGGGTTTATACCCATCGAATAACTCTGTCTTATTGGTGTATGAACGTTATATAGGGTTTATACCCATCGAATAACTCTGTCTCATTGGTATATTAACTTCAGATAGGGTTTAAACCCATCGAAAAACTTTGTCTCGATTTATGTTTGAACGATAAATCTGGTTTATACTAATCGAATAACTCTGTCTCATTGTTGTTTGAACGTTATATAGGGATTATACCCATCGAATAACTCTGTCTTATTGGTGTATGAACGTTATATAGATTTTATACCCATCGAATAACTCTGTCTCATTGGTGTATAAACTTCATATAGGGTTTATACCCATCGAAAAACTTTGTCTCATTTATTTATGAACGATAAATATGGTTTATACCAATCGAATAACACTGTCTCATTGGTGTATAAACTTCATATAGGGTTTATACCCAATCGAAAAACTTTTTCTCATTTATGTATGAACGATAAATATGGTTTATACCCATCGAATAACTCTTTCTCGTTGTTGTTTCAACATTGTTTAGGGTTTATACCCATCGAATAATTCTGTCTTATTGGTGTATGAACGTTATATAGGGTTTATATCCATCGAATAACTCTATCTCTTTGGTATATTAACTTCAGATAGGGTTTAAACCCATCGAAAAACTTTGTCTCGATTTATGTTTGAACGATAAATCTGGTTTATACTACTCGAATAACTCTGTCTCATTGTTGTTTGAACGTTATATAGGGATTATACCCATCGAATAACTCTGTCTTATTGGTGTATGAACGTTATATAGGATTTATACCCATCGAAAAACTTTGTCTCATTTATGTATGAGCGATAAATATGGTTTATACCCATCGAATAACTCTGTCTCATTGTTGTTTGAACGTTATATAGAGTTTATACCCATCGAATAACTCTGTCTCATTGGTATATTAACTTCAGATAGGGTTTAAACCCATCGGAAAAATTTGTCTCGATTTATGTTTGAACGATAAATATGGTTTATACTAATCGAATAACTCTGTCTCATTGGTGAATGAACATTGTTTAGGGTTTATAGTCATCGAATAACTCTGTCTTATTGGTGTATGAACATTATATAGGGTTTATACCTATCTAAAAACTTTGTCTCATTAGTGTATGAACGTCATATAGGGTTTATACAATTCGAATAACTCTGTCTCATTGGTGTATGAACATTGTTTAGGGTTTATATCCATCGAATAACTCTGTCTTATTGGTGTATGAACGTTATATAGAGTTTATACCCATCGAATAACTCTGTCTCATTGGTGTATAAACTTCATATATGGTTTATACCCATCGAAAAACTTTGTCTCATTTATGTTTGAACGATAAATATGGTTTATACTAATCGAATAACTCTGTCTCATTGTTGTTTGAATGTTATATAGGGTTTATACCCATCGAATAACTCTGTCTCATTGGTGTATGAACATTGTTTAGGGATTATACCCATCGAACAACTCTGTCTTATTGGTGTATGAACGTTATATAGGGTTTATACCCATCGAATAACTCTGTCTCATTGGTGTATGAACGTCATATAGGGTTTATATCCATCGAATAACTCTGTCTCATTGTTGTTTGAACGTTATATAGGGTTTATACCCATCGAATAACTCTGTCTCATTGGTGTATGAACGTCATATAGGGTTTATATCCATCGAATAACTCTGTCTCATTGTTGTTTGAACGTTATATAGGTTTTATACCAATCGAATAACTCTGTCTTATTGGTGTATGAACGTTATATAGATTTTATACCCATCGAATAACTCTGTCTCATTGGTGTATGAACATTGTTTAGGGTTTATACCCATCGAATAACTCTGTCTTATTGGTGTATGAACGTTATATTGGGTTTATACCCATCGAAAAACTCTGTCTCATTGGTGTATGAACATTGTTTAGGGTTTATACCCATCGAAAAACTCTGTCTTATTGGTGTATGAACGTTATATAGGGTTTATACCCATCGAATAACTCTGTCTCATTGGTGTATGAACATTGTTTAGGGTTTATACCCATCGAATAACTCTGTCTTATTGGTGTATAAACTTCATATAGGGTTTATACCCATCGAAAAACGTTTTCTCATTTATGTATGAACGATAAATATGGTTGATACCCATCGAATAACTCTGTCTCGTTGTTGTTTGAACGTTATATAGGGTTTATACCCATCGAATAACTCTGTCTCATTGGTGTATGAACACTGTTTAGGGTTTATACCCATCGAATAACTCTGTCTCGTTGGTGTATGAACATTATATAGGATTTATACCCATCGAAAAACTTTGTCTCATTTATGTATGAACGATAAATATGGTTTAAACCCATCGAAAAACTCTGTCTTATTGGTGTATGAACGTTATATAGGGTTTATACCCATCGAATAACTCTGTCTCATTGGTGTATAAACTTCATATAGGGTTTATACCCATCGATAAAATTTGTCTCATTTATTTATGAACGATAAATATGGTTTATACCCATCGAAAAACTCTGTCTTATTGGTGTATGAACGTTATATAGGGTTAATACCCATCGAATAACTCTGTCTCATTGCTGTTTGAACGTTATATAGGGTTTATACCCATCAAATAACTCTGTCTCATTGGTGAATGAACATTGTTTAGGGTTTATACCCATCGAATAACTCTGTCTTATTGGTGTATAAACTTCATATAAGGTTTATACCCATCGAAAAACTTTGTCTCATTTATGTATGAACGATAAATATGGTTTATATCCATCGAATAACTCTGTCTCATTGCTGTTGGAACGTTATAGAGGGTTTATTCCCATCGAATTACTCTGTCTCATTGGTGTATGAACGTTATATATAGGATTTATACCCATCGAATAACTCTGTCTCATTGGTGTAGAAACTTCATATAGGGTTTATACCCATCGAAAAACTTTGTCTCATGAATGAAGGATAAATATGGTTTATACCCATCGAATAACTCTGTCTCATTGTTGTTTGACTGTTATATAGGGTTTATACCCATCGAATAACTGTGTCTCATTGGTGTATAAACGATGTATAGGGTTTATATCTATCTAAAAACTTTGTCTCTTTGGTGTATGAACGTCATATAGGGTTTATACCCATCGAATAACTCTGTCTCATTGGTGTATGAACGTCATGTAGGGTTTATACCCATCGAATAACTCTGTCTTATTGGTGTATGAACGTTATATAGGGTTAATACCCATCGAATAACTCTGTCTCATTGGTGTATAAACTTCATATAGGGTTTATACCCATCGAAAAACTTTGTCTCATTTATTTATGAACGGTAAATATGGTTTATACCCATCGAATAACACTGTCTCATTGGTGTATAAACTTCATATAGGGTTTACATCCATCGAAAAACTTTTTCTCATTTATGTATGAACGATAAATATGGTTTATACCCATCGAATAACTCTGTCTCATTGTTCTTTGAATGTTATATAGGGTTTATAACCATCGAATAACTGTGTCTCATTGGTGTATAAACGATGTATAGGGTTTATATCTATCTGAAAACTTTGTCTCTTTGGTGTATGAACGTCATATAGGGTTTATACCCATCGAATAACTCTGTCTCATTGGTGTATGAACGTCATGTAGGGTTTATACCCATCGAATAACTCTGTCTTATTGGTGTATGAACGTTATATAGGGTTAATACCCATCGAATAACTCTGTCTCATTGGTGTATAAACTTCATATAGGGTTTATACCCATCGAAAAACTTTGTCTCATTTATTTATGAACGGTAAATATGGTTTATACCCATCGAATAACACTGTCTCATTGGTGTATAAACTTCATATAGGGTTTACATCCATCGAAAAACTTTTTCTCATTTATGTATGAACGATAAATATGGTTTATACCCATCGAATAACTCTGTCTCGTTGTTGTTTGAACGTTATATAGGGTTTATACCTATCGAATAACTCTGTCTCATTGGTGTATGAACATTGTTTAGGGTTTATACCCATCGAATAACTCTGTCTTATTGGTGTATGAACGTTATATAGGGTTTATACCCATCGAATAACTCTGTCACATTGGTGTATGAACGTTATATAGGATTAATACCCATCGAATAACTCTGTCTCATTGGTGTATGAACATTGTTTAGGGTTTATACCCATCGAATAACTCTGTCTTATTGGTGTATGAACGTTATATAGAGTTTATACCCATCGAATAACTCTGTCTCATTGGTGTATAAACTTCATATAGGGTTTATACCCAGCGAAAAACTTTGTCTCATTTATGTTTGCACGATAAATATGGTTTATACTAATCGAATAACTCTGTCTCATTGTTGTTTGAATTTTATATAGGGTTTATACCCATCGAATAACTCTGTCTCATTGGTGTATGGACATTGTTTAGGGATTATACCCATCGAATAATTCTGTCTTATTGGTGTATGAACGTTATATAGGGTTTATACCAATCGAATAACTCTGTCTCATTGGTGTATGAATGTCATATAGGGTTTATACCCATCGAATAACTCTGTCTCATTGGTGTATGAACGTTATATAGGATTTATACCCATCGAATAACTCTGTCTCATTGGTGTATGAACATTGTTTAGGGTTTATACCCATCGAATAACTCTGTCTTATTGGTGTATGAACGTTATATAGAGTTTATACCCATCGAATAACTCTGTCTCATTGGTGTATAAACTTCATATAGGGTTTATACCCATCGAAAAACTTTGTCTCATTTATGTTTGAACGATAACTCTGGTTTATACTAATCGAATAACTCTGTCTCATTGTTGTTTGAATGTTATACAGGGTTTATACCCATCGAATAACTCTGTCTCATTGGTGTATGAACATTGTTTGGGGATTATACCCATCGAATATCTGTTTTATTGGTGTATGAACGTTATATAGGGTTTATACCCATAGAATAACTCTGTCTCATTGGTGTATGAACGTCATGTAGGGTTTATACCCATCGAATAACTCTGTCTTACTGGTGTATGAACGTTATATAGGGTTTATACCCATCGAATAACTCTGTCTCATTGGTGTATAAACTTCATATAGGGTTTATACCCATCGAAAAACTTTTTCTCATTTATGTATGAACGATAAATATGGTTTATACCCATCGAATAACTCTGTCTCGTTGTTGTTTGAACGTTATATAGGGTTTATACCTATCGAATTACTCTGTCTCATTGGTGTATGAACATTGTTTAGGGTTTATACACATCGAATAACTCTGTCTTATTGGTGTATGAACGTTATATAGGGTTTATACCCATCGAATAACTCTGTCACATTGGTGTATGAACGTTATATAGGATTTATACCCATCGAATAATTCTGTCTCATTGGTGTATGAACATTGTTTAGGGTTTATACCCATCGAATAACTCTGTCTTATTGGTGTATGACCGTTATATAGAGTTTATACCCATCGAATAACTGTGTCTCATTGGTGTATAAACTTCATATAGGGTTTATACCCAGCGAAAAACTTTGTCTCATTTATGTTTGCACGATAAATATGGTTTATACTAATCGAATAACTCTGTCTCATTGTTGTTTGAATTTTATATAGGGTTTATACCCATCGAATAATTCTGTCTCATTGGTGTATGAACATTGTTTAGGGATTATACCCATCGAATAATTCTGTCTTATTGGTGTATAAACGTTATATAGGGTTTATACCCATCGAATAACTCTGTCACATTGGTGTATGAACGTTATATAGGATTTATACCCATCGAATAATTCTGTCTCATTGGTGTATGAACATTGTTTAGGGATTATACCCATCGAATAATTCTGTCTTATTGGTGTATAAACGTTATATAGGGTTTATACCCATCGAATAACTCTGTCTCATTGGTGTATGAACGTCATATAGGGTTTATACCCATCGAATAACTCTGTCTCATTGGTGTATAAACTTCATATAGGGTTTATACCCATCGAAAAACTTTGTCTCATTTATTTATGAACGGTAAATATGGTTTATACCCATCGAATAACACTGTCTCATTGGTGTATAAACTTCATATAGGGTTTATACCCATCGAATAACTCTGTCTTACTGGTGTATGAACGTTATATAGGGTTTATACCCATCGAATAACTCTGTCTCATTGGTGTATAAACTTCATATAGGGTTTATACCCATCGAAAAACTTTTTCTCATTTATGTATGAACGATAAATATGGTTTATACCCATCGAATAACTCTGTCTCGTTGTTGTTTGAACGTTATATAGGGTTTATACCTATCGAATAACTCTGTCTCATTGGTGTATGAACATTGTTTAGGGTTTATACCCATCGAATAACTCTGTCTTATTGGTGTATGAACGTTATATAGGGTTTATACCCATCGAATAACTCTGTCACATTGGTGTATGAACGTTATATAGGATTTATACCCATCGAATAATTCTGTCTCATTGGTGTATGAACATTGTTTAGGGTTTATACCCATCGAATAACTCTGTCTTATTGGTGTATGAACGTTATATAGAGTTTATACCCATCGAATAACTCTGTCTTATTGGTGTATAAACTTCATATAGGGTTTATACCCAGCGAAAAACTTTGTCTCATTTATGTTTGCACGATAAATATGGTTTATACTAATCGAATAACTCTGTCTCATTGTTGTTTTAATTTTATATAGGGTTTATACCCATCGAATCACTCTTATTGGTGTATGAACATTGTTTAGGGATTATACCCATCGAATAATTCTGTCTTATTGGTGTATAAACGTTATATAGGGTTTATACCCATCGAATAACTCTGTCTCATTGGTGTATGAACGTCATATAGGGTTTATACCCATCGAATAACTCTGTCTCATTGGTGTATGAACGTTATATAGGATTTATACCCATCGAATAACTCTGTCTCATTGGTGTATGAACATTGTTTAGGGTTTATACCCATCGAATAACTCTGTCTTATTGGTGTATGAACGTTATATAGAGTTTATACCCATCGAATAACTCTGTCTCAGTGGTGTATAAACTTCATATAGGGTTTATACCCATCGAAAAACTTTGTCTCATTTATGTTTGACCGATAACTCTGGTTTATACTAATCGAATAACTCTGTCTCATTGTTGTTTGAATGTTATGCAGGGTTTATACCCATCGAATAACTCTGTCTCATTGGTGTATGAACATTGTTTAGGGATTATATCCATCGAATAACTCTGTTTTATTGGTGTATGAAATTTACATAGGGTTTATACCCATAGAATAACTCTGTCTCATTGGTGTATGAACGTCATGTAGGGTTTATACCCATCGAATAACTCTGTCTTACTGGTGTATGAACGTTATATAGGGTTTATACCCATCGAATAACTCTTTCTCATTGGTGTATAAACTTCATATAGGGTTTATACCCATCGAAAAACTTTGTCTCATTTATTTATGAACGGTAAATATGGTTTATACCCATCGAATAACACTGTCTCATTGGTGTATAAACTTCATATAGGGTTTATACCCATCGAATAACTCTGTCTTACTGGTGTATGAACGTTATATAGGGTTTATACCCATCGAATAACTCTGTCTCATTGGTGTATAAACTTCATATAGGGTTTATACCCATCGAAAAACTCTGTCTCATTGGTGTATGAACGTCATGTAGGGTTTATACCCATCAAATAACTCTGTCTTATTGGTGTATGAACGTTATATAGGGTGAATACCCATCGAATAACTCTGTCTCATTGGTGTATAAACTTCATATAGGGTTTATACCCATCGAAAAACTTTTTCTCATTTATGTATGAACGATAAATATGGTTTATACCCATCGAATAACTCTGTCTCGTTGTTGTTTGAACGTTATATAGGGTTTATACCTATCGAATAACTCTGTCTCATTGGTGTATGAACATTGTTTAGGGTCTATACCCATCGAATAACTCTGTCTTATTGGTGTATGAACGTTATATAGGGTTTATACCCATCGAATAACTCTGTCACATTGGTGTCTGAACCTTATATAGGATTTATACCCATCGAATAACTCTGTCTCATTGGTGTATGAACATTGTTTAGGGTTTATACCCATCGAATAACTCTGTCTTATTGGTGTATGAACGTTATATAGAGTTTATACCCATCGAATAACTCTGTCTCATTGGTGTATAAACTTCATATAGGGTTTATACCCAGCGAAAAACTTTGTCTCATTTATGTTTGCACGATAAATATGGTTTATACTAATCGAAAAACTCTGTCTCATTGTTGTTTGAATTTTATATAGGGTTTATACCCATCGAATAAATCTGTCTCATTGGTGTATGAACATTGTGTAGGGTTTATACCCATCGAATAACTTTGTCTCATTTATGTATGAACGATAAATATGGTTTATACCAATCGAATAACTCTGTCTCATTGTTGTTTGAACGTTATATAGGGTTTATTCCCATCGAATTACTCTGTCTCATTGGTGTAAGAACGATATATATAGGATTTATACCCATCGAATAACTCTGTCTCATTGGTGTATAAACTTCATATAGGGTTTATACCCATCGAAAAACTTTGTCTCATTTATGTATGAACGATAAATATGGTTTATACCCATCGAATAACTCTGTCTCATTATTGTTTGAACGTTATATAGGGTTTATACCCATCGAATAACTCTGTCTCATTGGTGTATGAACATTGTTTAGGGTTTATACCCATCGAATAACTCTGTCTTATTGGTGTATGAACGTTATATAGGGTTTATACCCATCGAATAACTCTGTCTCATTGGTGTATAAACTTCATATAGGGTTTATACCCATCGAAAAACTTTGTCTCATTTATGTATGAACGATAAATATGGTTTATAACCATCGAATAACTCTATCTCATTGTTGTTTGAACGTTATATAGGGTTTATTCCCATCGAATTACTCAGTCTCATTGGTGTATGAACGTTATATATAGGATTTACACCCATCTAATAACTCTGTCTCATTGGTGTATAAACTTCATTTAGGGGTTATACCCATCGAAAAACTTTGTCTCATTTATGTATGAACGATAAATATGGTTTATAGCCATCGAATAACTCTGTCTCATTGTTGTTTGAACGTTATATAGGGTTTATACCCATCGAATAACTCTGTCTCATTGTTGTTTGAACGTTATATAGGGTTTATAACCATCGAATAACTCTGTCTCATTGGTGTATAAACGATGTATAGGGTTTATATCTATCTAAAAACTTTGTCTCTTTGGTGTATGAACGTCACATAGGGTTTATACCCTTCGAATAACTCTGTCTCATTGGTGTATGAACGTAAAAGGTTTATACCCATCGAATAACTCTGTCTTATTGGTGTATGAACTTTATATAGATTTTATACCCATCGAATAACTCTGTCTTATTGGTTTATAAACTTCATATAGGGTTTATAGCCATCGAAAAACTTTGTCTCATTTATTTATGAACGATAAATATGCTTTATAGCCATCGAATAACACTGTCTCATTGGTGTATAAACTTCATATAGGGTTTATACCCATCGAAAAACTTTTTCTCATTTATGTATGAACGATAAATATGGTTTATACCCATCGAATAACTCTGTCTCGTTGTTGTTTGAACGTTAAATAGGGTTTATACCCATCGAATAACTCTGTCTCATTGGTGTATGAACATTGTTTAGGGTTTATACCCATCGAATAACTCTGTCTTATTGGTGTATGAATGTTATATAGGGTTTATATCCATCGAATAACTCTGTCTCGTTGGTGTATGAACGTCATATAGGGTTTATATCCATCGAATAACTCTGTCTCATTGGTGTACGAACGTTATATAGGATTTATACCCATCGAAAAACTTTGTCTCATTTATGTATGAACGATAAATATGGGTTATACCCATTGAAAAACTCTGTCTTATTGGTGTATGAACGTTATATAGGGTTTATACCCATCGAATAACTCTGTCTCATTGGCGCTTTATCTTCATATAGGGTTTATACCCATCGATAAAATTTGTCTCATTTATTTATGAACGATAAAGATGGTTTATACCCATCGAAAAACTCTGTCTTATTGCTGTTTGAACGTTATATAGGGCTTATACCCATCGAATAACTCTGTCTCATTGGTGTATGAACATTGTGTAGGGTTTATACCCATCGAATAATTCTGTCTTATTGGTGTATGAACGTTATATAGGGTTTATACCCATCGAATAACTCTGTTTCATCGTTGTATAAGCTTCATATAGGGTTTATACCCATCGAAAAACTTTGTCTCATTTATGTATGAACGATAAATATGGTTTATACCCATCGAATAACTCTGTCTCATTGTTGTTTGAACGTTATATAGGGTTTATTCCCATCGAATTACTCTGTCACATTGGTGTATGAACGTTATATATAGGATTTATACCCATCGAATAACTCTGTCTCATTGGTGTATAAACTTCATATAGGGTTTATACCCATCGAAACACTTTGTCCCATTTATGTATGAACCATAAATATGGTGTATACCCATCGAAAAACTTTTTCTCATTTATGTATGAACGATAAATATGGTTTATACCCATCGAATAATTCTGTCTCGTTGTTGTTTGAACGTTATATAGGGTTTATACCCATCGAATAACTCTGTCTCATTGGTGTATGAACATTGTTTAGGGTTTATACCCATCGAATAACTCTGTCTTATTGGTGTATGAACGTTATATAGGGTTTATACCCATCGAATAACACTGTCTCATTGGTGTATAAACTTCATATAGGGTTTATACCCATCGAAAAACTTTTTCTCATTTATGTATGAACGATAAATATGGTTTATACCCATCGAATAACTCTGTCTTATTGTTGTTTGAACGTTATATAGAGTTTATACCCATCGAATAACTCTGTCTCATTGGTATATAAACTTCATATAGGGTTTATACCCATCGAAAAACTTTGTCTCATTTATTTATGAACGATAAATATGGTTTATACCCATCGAATAACACTGTCTCATTGGTGTATAAACTTCATATAGGGTTTATACCCATCGAAAAACTTGTTCTCATTTATGTATGAACGTCGTATAGGGTTTATACCCATCGATAAAATTTCTCTCATTTATTTATGAACGATAAATATGGTTTATACCCATCGAATAACACTGTCTCATTAGTGTATGAACGTTATATAGGGTTTATACCCATCGAATAACTCTGTCTCATTGGTGTATGAACGTTATATAGGATTTATACCCATCGAAAAACTTTGTCTCATTTATGTATGAACGATAAATATGGTGTATACCCATCGACTAACTCTGTCTCATTGTTGTTTGAACGTTATATAGGGTTTATACCCATCGAATAACTCTGTCTCATTGGCGCATTATCTTCATATAGGGTTTATACCCATCGATAAAATTTGTCTCATTTATTTATGAACGATAAAGATGGTTTATACCCATCGAAAAACTCTGTCTTATTGCTGTTTGAACGTTATATAGGGCTTATACCCATCGAATAACTCTGTCTCATTGGTGTATGAACATTGTGTAGGGTTTATACCCATCGAATAATTCTGTCTTATTTTTGTATGAACGTTATATAGGGTTTATACCCATCGAATAACTCTGTCTCATTGTTGTATAAGCTTCATATAGGGTTTATACCCATCGAAAAACTTTGTCTCATTTATGTATGAACGATAAATATGGTTTATACCCATCGAATAACTCTGTCTCATTGTTGTTTGAACGTTATATAGGGTTTATTCCCATCGAATTACTCTGTCACATTGGTGTATGAACGTTATATATAGGATTTATACCCAACGAATAACTCTGTCTCATTGGTGTATAAACTTCATATAGGGTTTATACCCATCGAAACACTTTGTCCCATTTATGTATGAACCATAAATATGGTGTATACCCATCGAAAAACTTTTTCTCATTTATGTATGAACGATAAATATGGTTTATACCCATCGAATAAGTCTGTCTCGTTGTTGTTTGAACGTTATATAGGGTTTATACCCATCGAATAACTCTGTCTCATTGGTGTATGAACATTGTTTAGGGTTTATACCCATCGAATAACTCTGTCTTATTGGTGTATGAACGTTATATAGGGTTTATACCCATCGAATAACACTGTCTCATTGGTGTATAAACTTCATATAGGGTTTATACCCATCGAAAAACTTTTTTCATTTATGTATGAACGATAAATATGGTTTATACCCATCGAATAACTCTGTCTTATTGTTGTTTGAACGTTATATAGAGTTTATACCCATCGAATTACTCTGTCTCATTGGTATATAAACTTCATATAGGGTTTATACCCATCGAAAAACTTTGTCTCATTTATTTATGAACGATAAATATGGTTTATACCCATCGAATAACACTGTCTCATTGGTGTAAAAACTTCATATAGGGTTTATACCCATCGAAAAACTTTTTCTCATTTATGTATGAACGTCGTATAGGGTTTATACCCATCGATAAAATTTGTCTCATTTATTTATGAACGATAAATATGGTTTATACCCATCGAATAACACTGTCTCATTAGTGTATCAACGTTATATAGGGTTTATACCCATCGAATAACTCTGTCTCATTGGTGAATGAACGTTATATAGGATTTATACCCATCGAAAAACTTTGTCTCATTTATGTATGAACGATAAATATGGTGTATACCCATCGACTAACTCTGTCTCATTGTTGTTTGAACGTTATATAGGGTTTATACCCATCGAATAACTCTGTCTTATTGGTGTATGAACGTTATATAGGGTTTATACCTATCTAAAAACTTTGTCTCATTGGTGTATGAACGTCGTATAGGGTTTATACAATTCGAATAACTCTGTCTCATTGTTGTATGAACGTCATATAGGGTTTATACCCATCGAATAACTCTATCTTATTGGTGTATGAACATTGTTTAGGGTTTATACCCATCGAATAACTCTGTCTTATTGGTGTATGAACGTTATATAGAGTTTATACCCATCGAGTAACTCTGTCTCATTGGTGTGTAAACTTCATATAGGGTTTATACCCATCGAAACACTTTGTCTCATTTATTTATGAACGATAAATATGGTTTATACCAATCGAATAAGACTGTCTCATTGGTGTATAAACTTCATATAGGGTTTATACCCATCGAAAAACTATTTCTCATTTATGTATGAACGTCGTATAGGGTTTATACAATTCGAATAACTCTGTCTCATTGGTGTATGAACGTCATATAGGGTTTATATCCATCGAATAACTCTGTTTCATTGTTGTTTGAACGTTATATAGGGATTATACCCATCGAATAACTCTGTCTCATTGGTGTATGAACATTGTTTAGGGTTTATACCCATCGAATAATTCTGTCTTATTTTTGTATGAACGTTATGTAGAGTTTATACCCATCGAATAGCTCTGTCTCATTTGTGTATAAAATTCATATAGGGTTTATACCCATCGAAAAACTTTTTCTCATTTATGTATGAACGATAAATATGGTTTATACCCATCGAATAACTCTGTATCGTTGTTGTTTGAACGTTATATAGGGTTTATACGCATCGAATAACTCTGTCTCATTGGTGTATGAACATTGTTTAGGGTTTATACCCATCGAATAACTCTGTCTTATTGGTGTATGAACGTTATATAGGGTTTATACCCATCGAATAACTCTGTCTCATTGGTGTATGAACGTTATATAGGATTTATACCTATCGAAAAACTTTGTCTCAATTATGTATGAACGATAAATATGGTTTATACCCATCGAAAAACTCTGTCTTATTGGTGTATGAACGTTATATAGGGTTTATATCCATCAAATAACTCTGTCTCATTGGTGTATAAACTTCATATAGGGTTTATACCCATCGATAAAATTTGTCTCATTTATTTATGAACGATAAATATGGTTTATACCCATCAAATAACACTGCCTCATTAGTGTATAAACTTCATATAGGATTTATACCCATCGAAAAACTTTGTCTCATTTATTTATGAACGATAAATATGGTTTATACCCATCGAATAACACTGTGTCATTGGTGTATAAACTTCATATAGGGTTTATACCCATTGAAAAACTTTTTCTCATTTATGTATGAACGATAAATATGGTTTATACCCATCGAATAACTCTGTCTCGTTGTTGTTTGAACGTTATATAGGGTTTATACCCATCGAATAACTCTGTCTCATTGGTGTATGAACATTGTTTAGGGTTTATACCCATCGAATAACTCTGTCTCATTGGTGTATGAACGTTATATAGGGTTTATACCCATCGAATAACACTGTCTCATTGGTGTATAAACTTCATATAGGGTTTATACCCATCGAAAAACTCTGTCTCATTGGTGTATAAACTTCATATAGGGTTTATACCCATCGAAAAACTTTTTCTCATTGATGTATGAACGATAAATATGTTTTATACCCATCGATTAACTCTGTGTCGTTGTTGTTTGAACGTTATATAGGGTTTATACCCATCGAATAACTCTGTCTGATTGGTGTATGAACATTGTTTAGGATTTATACCCATCGAATAACTCTGTCTTATTGGTGTATGAACGTTATATAGGGTTTATACCCATCGAATAACACTGTCTCATTGGTGTATAAACTTCATATAGAGTTTATACCCATCGAAAAACTTTTTTTCATTTATGTATGAACGATAAATATGGTTTATACCCATCGAATAACTCTGTTTCATTGTTGTTTGAACGTTATATAGAGTTTATACCCATCGAATAACTCTGTCTCATTGGTATATAAACTTCATATAGGGTTTATACCCATCGAAAAACTTTGTCTCATTTATTTATGAACGATAAATATGGTTTATACCCATCGAATAACACTGTCTCATTGGTGTATAAACTTCATACAGGGTTTATACCCATCGAAAAACTTTTTCTCATTTATGTATGAACGTCGTATAGGGTTTATACCCATCGATAAAATTTGTCTCATTTATTTATGAACGATAAATATGGTTTATACCCATCGAATAACTCTGTCTCGTTGTTGTTTGAACGTTATATAGGGTTTATACCCATCGAATAACTCTGTCTCATTGGTGTATGAACATTGTTTAGGGTTTATACCCATCGAATAACTCTGTCTCATTGGTGTATGAACGTTATATAGGGTTTATACCCATCGAATAACACTGTCTCATTGGTGTATAAACTTCATATAGGGTTTATACCCATCGAAAAACTCTGTCTCATTGGTGTATAAACTTCATATAGGGTTTATACCCATCGAAAAACTTTTTCTCATTGATGTATGAACGATAAATATGTTTTATACCCATCGATTAACTCTGTGTCGTTGTTGTTTGAACGTTATATAGGGTTTATACCCATCGAATAACTCTGTCTGATTGGTGTATGAACATTGTTTAGGATTTATACCCATCGAATAACTCTGTCTTATTGGTGTATGAACGTTATATAGGGTTTATACCCATCGAATAACACTGTCTCATTGGTGTATAAACTTCATATAGAGTTTATACCCATCGAAAAACTTTTTTTCATTTATGTATGAACGATAAATATGGTTTATACCCATCGAATAACTCTGTTTCATTGTTGTTTGAACGTTATATAGAGTTAATACCCATCGAATAACTCTGTCTCATTGGTATATAAACTTCATATAGGGTTTATACCCATCGAAAAACTTTGTCTCATTTATTTATGAACGATAAATATGGTTTATACCCATCGAATAACACTGTCTCATTGGTGTATAAACTTCATATAGGGTTTATACCCATCGAAAAACTTTTTCTCATTTATGTATGAACGTCGTATAGGGTTTATACCCATCGATAAAATTTGTCTCATTTATTTATGAACGATAAATATGGTTTATACCCATCGAATAACACTGTCTCATTAGTGTATGAACGTTATATAGGGTTTATACCCATCGATTAACTCTGTCTCATTGGTGTATGAACGTTATATAGGATTTATACCTATCGAAAAACTTTGTCTCATTTATGTATGAACGATAAATATGGTTTATACCCATCGACTAACTCTGTCTCATTGTTGTTTGAACGTTATATAGGGTTTATACCCATCGAATAACTCTGTCTCATTGGTGTATGAACATTGTTTAGGGTTTATACCCATCGAATAACTGTGTCTTATTGGTGTATGAACAATATATAGGGTTTATACCTATGTAAAAACTTTGTCTCATTGGTGTATGAACGTCGTATAGGGTTTATACAATTCGAATAACTCTGTCTCATTGTTGTATGAACGTCATATAGGGTTTATACCCATCGAATAACTCTGTCTCATTGGTGTATGAACATTGTTTAGGGTTTATACCCATCGAATAACTCTGTCTTATTGGTGTATGAACGTTATATAGAGTTTATACCCATCGAATAACTCTGTCTCATTGGTGTGTAAACTTCATATAGGGTTTATACCCATCGAAACACTTTGTCTCATTTATTTATGAACGATAAATATGGTTTATACCCATCAAATAACACTGCCTCATTAGTGTATAAACTTCATATAGGGTTTATACCCATCGAAAAACTTTGTCTCATTTATTTATGAACGAAAAAAATTGGTTTATACCCATCGAATAACACTGTGTCATTGGTGTATAAACTTCATATAGGGTTTATACCCATTGAAAAACTTTTTCTCATTTATGTATGAACGATAAATATGGTTTATACCCATCGAATAACTCTGTCTCGTTGTTGTTTGAACGTTATATAGGGTTTATACACATCGAATAACTCTGTCTCATTGGTGAATGAACATTGTTTAGGGTTTATACCCATCGAATAACTCTGTCTTATTGGTGTATGAACCTATTATAGGGTTTATACTTATCGAATAACTCTGTCTCATTGGTGTATGAACGTTATATAGGATTTATACCCATCGAAACACTTTGTCTCATTTATGTATGAACGATAAATATGGTCTATACCCATCGAATAACTCTGTCTCATTGGTATATAAACTCATATAGGGTTTATACCCATCGAAAAACTTTGTCTCATTTATGTTTGCACGATAAATATGGTTTATACTAATCGAATAACTCTGTCTCATTGGTGTATGAACATTGTTTAGGGTTTATACCCATCGAATAACTCTTTCTTATTGGTGAATGGACGTTATATAGGGTTTATACCCATCGAATAACTCTGTCTCATTGGTGTATGAACGTTATATAGGATTTATACCCATCGAAAAACTATGTCTCATTTATGTATGAACGATAAATATGGTTTATATCCATCGACTAACTCTGTCTCATTGTTGTGTGAACGTTATAAAGGGTTTATACCCATCGAATAACTCTGTCTCATTGGTGTATGAACATTGTTTAGGGTTTATACCCATCGAATAACTCTGTCTTATTGGTGTATGAACGTTATATAGGGTTTATACCCATCGAATAACACTGTCTCATTGGTGTATAAACTTCATATAGGGTTTATACCCATCGAAAAACTTTTTATCATTTATGTATGAACGATAAATATGGTTTATACCCATCGAATAACTCTGTCTCATTGTTGTTTGAACGTTATATAGAGTTTATACCCATCGAATAACTCTGTCTCATTGGTATATAAACTTCATATAGGGTTTATACCCATCGAAAAACTTTGTCTCATTTATTTATGAACGATAAATATGGTTTATACCCATCGAATAACACTGTCTCATTGGTGTATAAACTTCATATAGGGTTTATACCCATCGAAAAACTTTTTCTCATTTATTTATGAACGATAAATATGGTTTATACCCATCGAATAACACTGTCTCATTGGTGTATAAACTTCATATAGGGTTTATACCCATCGAATAACTCTGTCTCATTGGTGTATGAACGTTATATAGGATTTATACCTATCGAAAAACTTTGTCTCATTTATGTATGAACGATAAATATGGTTTAGACCAATCGAAAAACTCTGTCTTATTGGTGTATGAACGTTATATAGGGTTTATATCCATCAAATAACTCTGTCTCATTGGTGTATAAACTTCATATAGGGTTTATACCCATCGATAAAATTTGTCTCATTTATTTATGAACGATAAATATGGTTTATACCCATCAAATAACACTGCCTCATTAGTGTATAAACTTCATATAGGATTTATACCCATCGAAAAACTTTGTCTCATTTATTTATGAACGATAAATATGGTTTATACCCATCGAATAACACTGTGTCATTGGTGTATAAACTTCATATAGGGTTTATACCCATTGAAAAACTTTTTCTCATTAATGTATGAACGATAAATATGGTTTATACCCATCGAATAACTCTGTCTCGTTGTTGTTTGAACGTTATATAGGGTTTATACAGATCGAATAACTCTGTCGCATTGGTGTATGAACATTGTTTAGGGTTTATACCCATCGAATAACTCTGTCTCATTGGTGTATGAACGTTATATAGGGTTTATACCCATCGAATAACACTGTCTCATTGGTGTATAAACTTCATATAGGGTTTATACCCATCGAAAAACTCTGTCTCATTGGTGTATAAACTTCATATAGGGTTTATACCCATCGAAAAACTTTTTCTCATTGATGTATGAACGATAAATATGGTTTATACCCATCGAATAACTCTGTGTCGTTGTTGTTTGAACGTTATATAGGGTTTATACCCATCGAATAACTCTGTCTCATTGGTGTATGAACATTGTTTAGGATTTATACCCATCGAATAACTCTGTCTTATTGGTGTATGAACGTTATATAGGGTTTATACCCATCGAATAACACTGTCTCATTGGTGTATAAACTTCATATACGGTTTATACCCATCGAAAAACTTTTTATCATTTATGTATGAACGATAAATATGGTTTATACCCATCGAATAACTCTGTTTCATTGTTGTTTGAACGTTATATAGAGTTTATACCCATCGAATAACTCTGTCTCATTGGTATATAAACTTCATATAGGGTTTATACCCATCGAAAAACTTTGTCTCATTTATTTATGAACGATAAATATGGTTTATACCCATCGAATAACACTGTCTCATTGGTGTATAAACTTCATATAGGGTTTATACCCATCGAAAAACTTTTTCTCATTTATGTATGAACGTCGTATAGGGTTTATACCCATCGATAAAATTTGTCTCATTTATTTATGAACGATAAATATGGTTTATACCCATCGAATAACACTGTCTCATTAGTGTATGAACGTTATATAGGGTTTATACCCATCGATTAACTCTGTCTCATTGGTGTATGAACGTTATATAGGATTTATACCTATCGAAAAACTTTGTCTCATTTATGTATGAACGATAAATATGGTTTATACCCATCGACTAACTCTGTCTCATTGTTGTTTGAACGTTATATAGGGTTTATACCCATCGAATAACTCTGTCTCATTGTTGTATGAACATTGTTTAGGGTTTATACCCATCGAATAACTGTGTCTTATTGGTGTATGAACGTTATATAGGGTTTATACCTATGTAAAAACTTTGTCTCATTGGTGTATGAACGTCGTATAGGGTTTATACAATTCGAATAACTCTGTCTCATTGTTGTATGAACGTCATATAGGGTTTATACCCATCGAATAACTCTGTCTCATTGGTGTATGAACATTGTTTAGGGTTTATACCCATCGAATAACTCTGTCTTATTGGTGTATGAACGTTATATAGAGTTTATACCCATCGAATAACTCTGTCTCATTGGTGTGTAAACTTCATATAGGGTTTATACCCATCGAAACACTTTGTCTCATTTATTTATTAACGATAAATATGGTTTATACCCATCAAATAACACTGCCTCATTAGTGTATAAACTTCATATAGGGTTTATACCCATCGAAAAACTTTGTCTCATTTATTTATGAACGAAAAAAATTGGTTTATACCCATCGAATAACACTGTGTCATTGGTGTATAAACTTCATATAGGGTTTATACCCATTGAAAAACTTTTTCTCATTTATGTATGAACGATAAATATGGTTTATACCCATCGAATAACTCTGTCTCGTTGTTGTTTGAACGTTATATAGGGTTTATACCCATCGAATAACTCTGTCTCATTGGTGATTGAACATTGTTTAGGGTTTATACCCATCCAATAACTCTGTCTTATTGGTGTATGAACCTATTATAGGGTTTATACTTATCGAATAACTCTGTCTCATTGGTGTATGAACGTTATATAGGATTTATACCCATCGAAAAACTTTGTCTCATTTATGTATGAACGATAAATATGGTCTATACCCATCGAATAACTCTGTCTCATTGGTATATAAACTTCATATAGGGTTTATACCCATCGAAAAACTTTGTCTCATTTATTTATGAACGATAAATATGGTTTATACCCATCGAATAACACTGTCTCATTGGTGTATAAGCTTCATATAGGGTTTATACCCATCGAAAAACTTTTTCTCATTTATGTATGAACGTCGTATAGGGTTTATACCCATCGATAAAATTTGTCTCATTTATTTATGAACGATAAATATGGTTTATACCCATCGAATAACACTGTCTCATTAGTGTATGAACGTTATATAGGGTTTATACCCATCGATTAACTCTGTCTCATTGGTGTATGAACGTTATATAGGATTTATACCTATCGAAAAACTTTGTCTCATTTATGTATGAACGATAAATATGGTTTATACCCATCGACTAACTCTGTCTCATTGTTGTTTGAACGTTATATAGGGTTTATACCCATCGAATAACTCTGTCTCATTGTTGTATGAACATTGTTTAGGGTTTATACCCATTGAATAACTGTGTCTTATTGGTGTATGAACGTTATGTAGGGTTTATACCTATGTAAAAACTTTGTCTCATTGGTGTATGAACGTCGTATAGGGTTTATACAATTCGAATAACTCTGTCTCATTGTTGTATGAACGTCATATAGGGTTTATACCCATCGAATAACTCTGTCTCATTGGTGTATGAACATTGTTTAGGGTTTATACCCATCGAATAACTCTGTCTTATTGGTGTATGAACGTTATATAGAGTTTATACCCATCGAATAACTCTGTCTCATTGGTGTGTAAACTTCATATAGGGTTTATACCCATCGAAACACTTTGTCTCATTTATTTATGAACGATAAATATGGTTTATACCCATCAAATAACACTGCCTCATTAGTGTATAAACTTCATATAGGGTTTATACCCATCGAAAAACTTTGTCTCATTTATTTATGAACGAAAAAAATTGGTTTATACCCATCGAATAACACTGTGTCATTGGTGTATAAACTTCATATAGGGTTTATACCCATTGAAAAACTTTTTCTCATTTATGTATGAACGATAAATATGGTTTATACCCATCGAATAACTCTGTCTCGTTGTTGTTTGAACGTTATATAGGGTTTATACACATCGAATAACTCTGTCTCATTGGTGATTGAACATTGTTTAGGGTTTATACCCATCGAATAACTCTGTCTTATTGGTGTATGAACCTATTATAGGGTTTATACTTATCGAATAACTCTGTCTCATTGGTGTATGAACGTTATATAGGATTTATACCCATCGAAAAACTTTGTCTCATTTATGTATGAACGATAAATATGGTCTATACCCATCGAATAACTCTGTCTCATTGGTATATAAACTCATATAGGGTTTATACCCATCGAAAAACTTTGTCTCATTTATGTTTGAACGATAAATATGGTTTATACTAATCGAATAACTCTGTCTCATTGGTGTATGAACATTGTTTAGGGTTTATACCCATCGAATAACTCTGTCTTATTGGTGAATGGACGTTATATAGGGTTTATACCCATCGAATAACTCTGTCTCATTGGTGTATGAACGTTATATAGGATTTATACCCATCGAAAAACTTTGTCTCATTTATGTATGAACGATAAATATGGTTTATATCCATCGACTAACTCTGTCTCATTGTTGTGTGAACGTTATATAGGGTTTATACCCATCGAATAAATCTGTCTCATTGGTGTATGAACATTGTTTAGGGTTTATACCCATCGAATAACTCTGTCTTATTGGTGTATGAACGTTATATAGGGTTTATACCCATCGAATAACACTGTCTCATTGGTGTATATACTTCATATAGGGTTTATACCCATCGAAAAACTTTTTATCATTTATGTATGAACGATAAATATGGTTTATACCCATCGAATAACTCTGTCTCATTGTTGTTTGAACGTTATATAGAGTTTATACCCATCGAATAACTCTGTCTCATTGGTATATAAACTTCATATAGGGTTTATACCCATCGAAAAACTTTGTCTCATTTATTTATGAACGATAAATATGGTTTATACCCATCGAATAACACTGTCTCATTGGTGTATAAACTTCATATAGGGTTTATACCCATCGAAAAACTTTTTCTCATTTATGTATGAACGTCGTATAGGGTTTATACCCATCGATAAAATTTGTCTCATTTATTTATGAACGATAAATATGGTTTATACCCATCGAATAACACTGTCTCATTAGTGTATGAACGTTATATAGGGTTTATACCCATCGATTAACTCTGTCTCATTGGTGTATGAACGTTATATAGGATTTATACCTATCGAAAAACTTTGTCTCATTTATGTATGAACGATAAATATGGTTTATACCCATCGAATAACTCTGTCTCATTGTTGTTTGAACGTTATATAGGGTTTATACCCATCGAATAACTCTGTCTCATTGGTGTATGAACATTGTTTAGGGTTTATACCCATCGAATAACTGTGTCTTATTGGTGTATGAACGTTATATAGGGTTTATACCTATGTAAAAACTTTGTCTCATTGGTGTATGAACGTCGTATAGGGTTTATACAATTCGAATAACTCTGTCTCATTGTTGTATGAACGTCATATAGGGTTTATACCCATCGAATAACTCTGTCTCATTGGTGTATGAACATTGTTTAGGGTTTATACCCATCGAATAACTCTGTCTTATTGGTGTATGAACGTTATATAGAGTTTATACCCATCGAATAACTCTGTCTCATTGGTGCGTAAACTTCATATAGGGTTTATACCCATCGAAACACTTTGTCTCATTTATTTATGAACGATAAATATGGTTTATACCCATCAAATAACACTGCCTCATTAGTGTATAAACTTCATATAGGGTTTATACCCATCGAAAAACTTTGTCTCATTTATTTATGAACGAAAAAAATTGGTTTATACCCATCGAATAACACTGTGTCATTGGTGTATAAACTTCATATAGGGTTTATACCCATTGAAAAACTTTTTCTCATTTATGTATGAACGATAAATATGGTTTATACCCATCGAATAACTCTGTCTCGTTGTTGTTTGAACGTTATATAGGGTTTATACCCATCAAATAACTCTGTCTCATTGGTGAATGAACATTGTTTAGGGTTTATACCCATCGAATAACTCTGTCTTATTGGTGTATGAACCTATTATAGGGTTTATACTTATCGAATAACTCTGTCTCATTGGTGTATGAACGTTATATAGGATTTATACCCATCGAAAAACTTTGTCTCATTTATGTATGAACGATAAATATGGTCTATACCCATCGAATAACTCTGTCTCATTGGTATATAAACTCATATAGGGTTTATACCCATCGAAAAACTTTGTCTCATTTATGTTTGAACGATAAATATGGTTTATACTAATCGAATAACTCTGTCTCATTGGTGTATGAACATTGTTTAGGGTTTATACCCATCGAATAACTCTGTCTTATTGGTGAATGGACGTTATATAGGGTTTATACCCATCGAATAACTCTGTCTCATTGGTGTATGAACGTTATATAGGATTTATACCCATCGAAAAACTTTGTCTCATTTATGTATGAACGATAAATATGGTTTATATCCATCGACTAACTCTGTCTCATTGTTGTGTGAACGTTATATAGGGTTTATACCCATCGAATAACTCTGTCTCATTGGTGTATGAACATTGTTTAGGGTTTATACCCATCGAAAAACTCTGTCTTATTGGTGTATGAACGTTATATAGAGTTTATACCTATCTAAAAACTTTGTCTCATTGTTGTATGAACGTCATATAGGGTTTATACAATTCGAATAACTCTGTCTCATTGTTGTATGAACGTCATATAGGGTTTATACCCATCGAATAACTCTGTCTCATTGGTGTATGAACGTTATATAGGATTTAACCCATCGAATAACTCTGTCTCATTGGTGTATAAACTTCATATAGGGTTTATACCGATCGAAAAACTTTGTCTCATTTATGGTTGAACGATAAATACGGTTCATGCTAATCGAATAACTCTGTCTCATTGTTGTTTGAACGTTATATAGGGTTTATACCCATCGAATAACTCTGTCTCATTGGTGTATGAACATTGTTTAGGGTTTATACCCATCGAATAACTCTGTCTTATTGGTGTATGAACGTTTTATAGGTGTAATACACATCAAATAACTCTGTCTCATTGGTGTATGAAAGTCATATAGGGTTTATATTCATCGAATAACTCTGTCTCATTGTTGTTTGAACGTTATATAGGGATTATACCCATCGAATAACTCTGTCTCATTGGTGTATGAACATTTTTTAGGGTTTATAACTATCGAATAACACTGTCTCATTGGTGTATAAACTTCATATAGAGTTTATACCCATCGATAAACTTTGTCTCATTTATGTGTGAACGATAAATATGGTTTATACCCATCGAATAACTCTGTCTCATTGTTGTTTGAACGTTATATAGGGTTTATACCCATCGAATAACTCTGTCTCATTGGTGTATGAACATTGTTTAGGGTTTATACCCATCGAATAACTCTGTCTTATTGGTGTATGAACGTTATCTAGGGTTTATACCCATCGAATAACTCTGTCTCTTTGGTGTATGAACGTTATATAGGATTTATACCCATCGAAAAACTTTGTCTCATTTATGTATGAACGATAAATATGGTTTATACCCATCGAAAAACTCTGTCTTATTGGTGTATGAATGTTATATAGGGTTTATACCCATCGAATAACTCTGTCTCATTGGTGTATAAACTTCATATAGGATTATACCCATCGATAAAATTTGTCTCATCTATTTATGAACGATAAATATGGTTTATACCCATCGAATAACACTGTCTCATTGGTGTATAAACTTCATATAGGGTTTATACCCATTGAAAAACTTTTTCTCATTTATGTATGAACGATAAATATGGTTTATACCCATCGAATAACTCTGTCTCGTTGTTGTTTGAACGTTATATAGGGTTTATACACATCGAATAACTCTGTCTCATTGGTGAATGAACATTGTTTAGGGTTTATACCCATCGAATAACTCTGTCTTATTGGTGTATGAACCTATTATAGGGTTTATACTTATCGAATAACTCTGTCTCATTGGTGTATGAACGTTATATAGGATTTATACCCATCGAAACACTTTGTCTCATTTATGTATGAACGATAAATATGGTCTATACCCATCGAATAACTCTGTCTCATTGGTATATAAACTCATATAGGGTTTATACCCATCGAAAAACTTTGTCTCATTTATGTTTGCACGATAAATATGGTTTATACTAATCGAATAACTCTGTCTCATTGGTGTATGAACATTGTTTAGGGTTTATACCCATCGAATAACTCTTTCTTATTGGTGAATGGACGTTATATAGGGTTTATACCCATCGAATAACTCTGTCTCATTGGTGTATGAACGTTATATAGGATTTATACCCATCGAAAAACTATGTCTCATTTATGTATGAACGATAAATATGGTTTATATCCATCGACTAACTCTGTCTCATTGTTGTGTGAACGTTATAAAGGGTTTATACCCATCGAATAACTCTGTCTCATTGGTGTATGAACATTGTTTAGGGTTTATACCCATCGAATAACTCTGTCTTATTGGTGTATGAACGTTATATAGGGTTTATACCCATCGAATAACACTGTCTCATTGGTGTATAAACTTCATATAGGGTTTATACCCATCGAAAAACTTTTTATCATTTATGTATGAACGATAAATATGGTTTATACCCATCGAATAACTCTGTCTCATTGTTGTTTGAACGTTATATAGAGTTTATACCCATCGAATAACTCTGTCTCATTGGTATATAAACTTCATATAGGGTTTATACCCATCGAAAAACTTTGTCTCATTTATTTATGAACGATAAATATGGTTTATACCCATCGAATAACACTGTCTCATTGGTGTATAAACTTCATATAGGGTTTATACCCATCGAAAAACTTTTTCTCATTTATGTATGAACGTCGTATAGGGTTTATACCCATCGATAAAATTTGTCTCATTTATTTATGAACGATAAATATGGTTTATACCCATCGAATGACACTGTCTCATTAGTGTATGAACGTTATATAGGGTTTATACCCATCGATTAACTCTGTCTCATTGGTGTATGAACGTTATATAGGATTTATACCTATCGAAAAACTTTGTCTCATTTATGTATGAACGATAAATATGGTTTATACCCATCGACTAACTCTGTCTCATTGTTGTTTGAACGTTATATAGGGTTTATACCCATCGAATAACTCTGTCTCATTGGTGTATGAACATTGTTTAGGGTTTATACCCATCGAATAACTGTGTCTTATTGGTGTATGAACGTTATATAGGGTTTATACCTATGTAAAAACTTTGTCTCATTGGTGTATGAACGTCGTATAGGGTTTATACAATTCGAATAACTCTGTCTCATTGTTGTATGAACGTCATATAGGGTTTATACCCATCGAATAACTCTGTCTCATTGGTGTATGAACATTGTTTAGGGTTTATACCCATCGAATAACTCTGTCTTATTGGTGTATGAACGTTATATAGAGTTTATACCCATCGAATAACTCTGTCTCATTGGTGTGTAAACTTCATATAGGGTTTATACCCATCGAAACACTTAGTCTCATTTATTTATGAACGATAAATATGGTTTATACCCATCAAATAACACTGCCTCATTAGTGTATAAACTTCATATAGGGTTTATACCCATCGAAAAACTTTGTCTCATTTATTTATGAACGAAAAAAATTGGTTTATATCCATCGAATAACACTGTGTCATTGGTGTATAAACTTCATATAGGGTTTATACCCATTGAAAAACTTTTTCTCATTTATGTATGAACGATAAATATGGTTTATACCCATCGAATAACTCTGTCTCGTTGTTGTTTGCACGTTATATAGGGTTTATACCCATCGAATAACTCTGTCTCATTGGTGAATGAACATTGTTTAGGGTTTATACCCATCGAATAACTCTGTCTTATTGGTGTATGAACCTATTATAGGGTTTATACTTATCGAATAACTCTGTCTCATTGGTGTATGAACGTTATATAGGATTTATACCCATCGAAAAACTTTGTGTCATTTATGTATGAACGATAAATATGGTCTATACCCATCGAATAACTCTGTCTCATTGGTATATAAACTCATATAGGGTTTATACCCATCGAAAAACTTTGTCTCATTTATGTTTGAACGATAAATATGGTTTATACTAATCGAATAACTCTGTCTCATTGGTGTATGAACATTGTTTAGGGTTTATACCCATCGAATAACTCTGTCTTATTGGTGTATGAACGTTATATAGGGTTTATACCCATCGATTAACTCTGTCTCATTGGTGTATGAACGTTATATAGGATTTATACCTATCGAAAAACTTTGTCTCAATTATGTATGAACGATAAATATGGTTTAGACCAATCGAAAAACTCTGTCTTATTGGTGTATGAACGTTATATAGGGTTTATATCCATCAAATAACTCTGTCTCATTGGTGTATAAACTTCATATAGGGTTTATACCCATCGATAAAATTTGTCTCATTTATTTATGAACGATAAATATGGTTTATACCCATCAAATAACACTGCCTCATTAGTGTATAAACTTCATATAGGATTTATACCCATCGAAAAACTTTGTCTCATTTATTTATGAACGATAAATATGGTTTATACCCATCGAATAACACTGTGTCATTGGTGTATAAACTTCATATAGGGTTTATACCCATTGAAAAACTTTTTCTCATTAATGTATGAACGATAAATATGGTTTATACCCATCGAATAACTCTGTCTCGTTGTTGTTTGAACGTTATATAGGGTTTATACAGATCGAATAACTCTGTCTCATTGGTGTATGAACATTGTTTAGGGTTTATACCCATCGAATAACTCTGTCTCATTGGTGTATGAACGTTATATAGGGTTTATACCCATCGAATAACACTGTCTCATTGGTGTATAAACTTCATATAGGGTTTATACCCATCGAAAAACTCTGTCTCATTGGTGTATAAACTTCATATAGGGTTTATACCCATCGAAAAACTTTTTCTCATTGATGTATGAACGATAAATATGGTTTATACCCATCGAATAACTCTGTGTCGTTGTTGTTTGAACGTTATATAGGGTTTATACCCATCGAATAACTCTGTCTCATTGGTGTATGAACATTGTTTAGGATTTATACCCATCGAATAACTCTGTCTGATTGGTGTATGAACGTTATATAGGGTTTATACCCATCGAATAACACTGTCTCATTGGTGTATAAACTTCATATACGGTTTATACCCATCGAAAAACTTTTTATCATTTATGTATGAACGATAAATATGGTTTATACCCATCGAATAACTCTGTTTCATTGTTGTTTGAACGTTATATAGAGTTTATACCCATCGAATAACTCTGTCTCATTGGTATATAAACTTCATATAGGGTTTATACCCATCGAAAAACTTTGTCTCATTTATTTATGAACGATAAATATGGTTTATACCCATCGAATAACACTGTCTCATTGGTGTATAAACTTCATATAGGGTTTATACCCATCGAAAAACTTTTTCTCATTTATGTATGAACGTCGTATAGGGTTTATACCCATCGATAAAATTTGTCTCATTTATTTATGAACGATAAATATGGTTTATACCCATCGAATAACACTGTCTCATTAGTGTATGAACGTTATATAGGGTTTATACCCATCGATTAACTCTGTCTCATTGGTGTATGAACGTTATATAGGATTTATACCTATCGAAAAACTTTGTCTCATTTATGTATGAACGATAAATATGGTTTATACCCATCGACTAACTCTGTCTCATTGTTGTTTGAACGTTATATAGGGTTTATACCCATCGAATAACTCTGTCTCATTGTTGTATGAACATTGTTTAGGGTTTATACCCATCGAATAACTGTGTCTTATTGGTGTATGAACGTTATATAGGGTTTATACCTATGTAAAAACTTTGTCTCATTGGTGTATGAACGTCGTATAGGGTTTATACAATTCGAATAACTCTGTCTCATTGTTGTATGAACGTCATATAGGGTTTATACCCATCGAATAACTCTGTCTCATTGGTGTATGAACATTGTTTAGGGTTTATACCCATCGAATAACTCTGTCTTATTGGTGTATGAACGTTATATAGAGTTTATACCCATCGAATAACTCTGTCTCATTGGTGTGTAAACTTCATATAGGGTTTATACCCATCGAAACACTTTGTCTCATTTATTTATTAACGATAAATATGGTTTATACCCATCAAATAACACTGCCCCATTAGTGTATAAACTTCATATAGGGTTTATACCCATCGAAAAACTTTGTCTCATTTATTTATGAACGAAAAAAATTGGTTTATACCCATCGAATAACACTGTGTCATTGGTGTATAAACTTCATATAGGGTTTATACCCATTGAAAAACTTTTTCTCATTTATGTATGAACGATAAATATGGTTTATACCCATCGAATAACTCTGTCTCGTTGTTGTTTGAACGTTATATAGGGTTTATACCCATCGAATAACTCTGTCTCATTGGTGATTGAACATTGTTTAGGGTTTATACCCATCGAATAACTCTGTCTTATTGGTGTATGAACCTATTATAGGGTTTATACTTATCGAATAACTCTGTCTCATTGGTGTATGAACGTTATATAGGATTTATACCCATCGAAAAACTTTGTCTCATTTATGTATGAACGATAAATATGGTCTATACCCATCGAATAACTCTGTCTCATTGGTATATAAACTTCATATAGGGTTTATACCCATCGAAAAACTTTGTCTCATTTATTTATGAACGATAAATATGGTTTATACCCATCGAATAACACTGTCTCATTGGTGTATAAGCTTCATATAGGGTTTATACCCATCGAAAAACTTTTTCTCATTTATGTATGAACGTCGTATAGGGTTTATACCCATCGATAAAATTTGTCTCATTTATTTATGAACGATAAATATGGTCTATACCCATCGAATAACTCTGTCTCATTGGTATATAAACTCATATAGGGTTTATACCCATCGAAAAACTTTGTCTCATTTATGTATGAACGATAAATATGGTCTATACCCATCGAATAACTCTGTCTCATTGGTATATAAACTCATATAGGGTTTATACCCATCGAAAAACTTTGTCTCATTTATATTTGAACGATAAATATGGTTTATACTAATCGAATAACTCTGTCTCATTGGTGTATGAACATTGTTTAGGGTTTATACCCATCGAATAACTCTGTCTTATTGGTGAATGGACGTTATATAGGGTTTATACCCATCGAATAACTCTGTCTCATTGGTGTATGAACGTTATATAGGATTTATACCCATCGAAAAACTTTGTCTCATTTATGTATGAACGATAAATATGGTTTATATCCATCGACTAACTCTGTCTCATTGTTGTGTGAACGTTATATAGGGTTTATACCCATCGAATAAATCTGTCTCATTGGTGTATGAACATTGTTTAGGGTTTATACCCATCGAATAACTCTGTCTTATTGGTGTATGAACGTTATATAGGGTTTATACCCATCGAATAACACTGTCTCATTGGTGTATACACTTCATATAGGGTTTATACCCATCGAAAAACTTTTTATCATTTATGTATGAACGATAAATATGGTTTATACCCATCGAATAACTCTGTCTCATTGTTGTTTGAACGTTATATAGAGTTTATACCCATCGAATAACTCTGTCTCATTGGTATATAAACTTCATATAGGGTTTATACCCATCGAAAAACTTTGTCTCATTTATTTATGAACGATAAATATGGTTTATACCCATCGAATAACACTGTCTCATTGGTGTATAAACTTCATATAGGGTTTATACCCATCGAAAAACTTTTTCTCATTTATGTATGAACGTCGTATAGGGTTTATACCCATCGATAAAATTTGTCTCATTTATTTATGAACGATAAATATGGTTTATACCCATCGAATAACACTGTCTCATTAGTGTATGAACGTTATATAGGGTTTATACCCATCGATTAACTCTGTCTCATTGGTGTATGAACGTTATATAGGATTTATACCTATCGAAAAACTTTGTCTCATTTATGTATGAACGATAAATATGGTTTATACCCATCGAATAACTCTGTCTCATTGTTGTTTGAACGTTATATAGGGTTTATACCCATCGAATAACTCTGTCTCATTGGTGTATGAACATTGTTTAGGGTTTATACCCATCGAATAACTGTGTCTTATTGGTGTATGAACGTTATATAGGGTTTATACCTATGTAAAAACTTTGTCTCATTGGTGTATGAACGTCGTATAGGGTTTATACAATTCGAATAACTCTGTCTCATTGTTGTATGAACGTCATATAGGGTTTATACCCATCGAATAACTCTGTCTCATTGGTGTATGAACATTGTTTAGGGTTTATACCCATCGAATAACTCTGTCTTATTGGTGTATGAACGTTATATAGAGTTTATACCCATCGAATAACTCTGTCTCATTGGTGCGTAAACTTCATATAGGGTTTATACCCATCGAAACACTTTGTCTCATTTATTTATGAACGATAAATATGGTTTATACCCATCAAATAACACTGCCTCATTAGTGTATAAACTTCATATAGGGTTTATACCCATCGAAAAACTTTGTCTCATTTATTTATGAACGAAAAAAATTGGTTTATACCCATCGAATAACACTGTGTCATTGGTGTATAAACTTCATATAGGGTTTATACCCATTGAAAAACTTTTTCTCATTTATGTATGAACGATAAATATGGTTTATACCCATCGAATAACTCTGTCTCGTTGTTGTTTGAACGTTATATAGGGTTTATACCCATCAAATAACTCTGTCTCATTGGTGAATGAACATTGTTTAGGGTTTATACCCATCGAATAACTCTGTCTTATTGGTGTATGAACCTATTATAGGGTTTATACTTATCGAATAACTCTGTCTCATTGGTGTATGAACGTTATATAGGATTTATACCCATCGAAAAACTTTGTCTCATTTATGTATGAACGATAAATATGGTCTATACCCATCGAATAACTCTGTCTCATTGGTATATAAACTCATATAGGGTTTATACCCATCGAAAAACTTTGTCTCATTTATGTTTGAACGATAAATATGGTTTATACTAATCGAATAACTTTGTCTCATTTATGTTTGAACGATAAATATGGTTTATACTAATCGAATAACTCTGTCTCATTGGTGTATGAACATTGTTTAGGGTTTATACCCATCGAATAACTCTGTCTTATTGGTGAATGGACGTTATATAGGGTTTATACCCATCGAATAACTCTGTCTCATTGGTGTATGAACGTTATATAGGATTTATACCCATCGAAAAACTTTGTCTCATTTATGTATGAACGATAAATATGGTTTATATCCATCGACTAACTCTGTCTCATTGTTGTGTGAACGTTATATAGGGTTTATACCCATCGAATAACTCTGTCTCATTGGTGTATGAACATTGTTTAGGGTTTATACCCATCGAAAAACTCTGTCTTATTGGTGTATGAACGTTATATAGAGTTTATACCTATCTAAAAACTTTGTCTCATTGTTGTATGAACGTCATATAGGGTTTATACAATTCGAATAACTCTGTCTCATTGTTGTATGAACGTCATATAGGGTTTATACCCATCGAATAACTCTGTCTCATTGGTGTATGAACGTTATATAGGATTTAACCCATCGAATAACTCTGTCTCATTGGTGTATAAACTTCATATAGGGTTTATACCGATCGAAAAACTTTGTCTCATTTATGGTTGAACGATAAATACGGTTCATGCTAATCGAATAACTCTGTCTCATTGTTGTTTGAACGTTATATAGGGTTTATACCCATCGAATAACTCTGTCTCATTGGTGTATGAACATTGTTTAGGGTTTATACCCATCGAATAACTCTGTCTTATTGGTGTATGAACGTTTTATAGGTGTAATACACATCAAATAACTCTGTCTCATTGGTGTATGAAAGTCATATAGGGTTTATATTCATCGAATAACTCTGTCTCATTGTTGTTTGAACGTTATATAGGGATTATACCCATCGAATAACTCTGTCTCATTGGTGTATGAACATTTTTTAGGGTTTATAACTATCGAATAACACTGTCTCATTGGTGTATAAACTTCATATAGAGTTTATACCCATCGATAAACTTTGTCTCATTTATGTGTGAACGATAAATATGGTTTATACCCATCGAATAACTCTGTCTCATTGTTGTTTGAACGTTATATAGGGTTTATACCCATCGAATAACTCTGTCTCATTGGTGTATGAACATTGTTTAGGGTTTATACCCATCGAATAACTCTGTCTTATTGGTGTATGAACGTTATCTAGGGTTTATACCCATCGAAAAACTCTGTCTCTTTGGTGTATGAACGTTATATAGGATTTATACCCATCGAAAAACTTTGTCTCATTTATGTATGAACGATAAATATGGTTTATACCCATCGAAAAACTCTGTCTTATTGGTGTATGAATGTTATATAGGGTTTATACCCATCGAATAACTCTGTCTCATTGGTGTATAAACTTCATATAGGATTATACCCATCGATAAAATTTGTCTCATCTATTTATGAACGATAAATATGGTTTATACCCATCGAATAACACTGTCTCATTGGTGTATAAACTTCATATAGGGTTTATACCCATCGAAAAACTTTGTCTCTTTTATGTTTGAACGATAAATATGGTTTATACTAATCGAAAAAATCTGTCTCGTTGTTGTTTGAACGTTTTATAGGGTTTATACCCATCGAATAACTCTGTCTCATTGGTGTATGAACATTGTTTAGGGTTTATACCCATCGAATAACTCTCTCTTATTGGTGTATGAACGTTATATAGGGTTTATACCCTCGAATAACTCTGTCTCATTGGTGTATAAACTTCATATAGGGTTTATACCCTTCGCAAAAATTTGTCTCATTTATGTTTGAACGATAAATATGGTTTATGCTAATCGAATAACTCTGTCTCATTGTTGTTTGAACGTTATATAGGGTTTATACCCATCGAATATTTCTGTCTCATTGGTGTATGAACATTGTTTAGGGTTTATACCCATCGAATAACTCTGTCTTATTGGTGTATGAACGTTATACAGGATTTATACCCATCGAATACTAGTAACTCTGTCTCATTGGTGTATGAACGTCATATAGGGTTAATATCCATCGAATAACTCTGTCTCATTGTTGTTTGAACGTTATATAGGGATTATACCCATCGAATAACTCTGTCTCATTGGTGTATGAACATTGTTTAGGGTTTACACCCATCGAATAACTCTGTCTTATTGGTGTATGAACGTTATATAGGGTTTATACCCATCGAATAACTCTGTCTCATTGGTGTATGAACATTGTTTATGGTTTATACCCATCGAATAACTCTGTCTCATTGGTGTATGAACGTTATATAGAGTTTATACCCATCGAATAACTCTGTCTCATTGATGTATAAACTTCATAAAGGGTTATTCCCATCGAAAAACTTTGTCTCATTTATGTTTGAACGATGAATATGGTTTATACTAATCGAATAACTCTGTCTCATTGTTGTTTGAACGTTATATAGGGTTTATACCCATCGAATAACTTTGTCTCATTGGTGTATGAACGTCATATAGGGTTTATACCCATCGAATAACTCTGTCTTATTGGTGTATGAACGTTATATAGGGTTTATACCCATCGAATAACTCTGTCTCATTTGTGTATGAACGTCATATAGGGTTTATATCCATCGAATAACTCTGTCTCATTGTTGTTTGAACGTTATATAGGGATTATACCCATCGAATAACTCTGTTTAATTGGTGTATGAACATTCTTTAGGGTTTATACCCATCGAATAACTCTGTCTTATTGGTGTATGAACGTTATATAGAGTTTATACCCCTCGAATAACACTGTCTCATTGGTGTATAAACTTCATATAGGATTTATACCCATCGAAAAACTTTGTCTCATTTATTTATGAACGATAAATATGGTTTATACCCATCGAATAACACTGT
This sequence comes from Mytilus californianus, assembly GCF_021869535.1. NCBI lineage: Eukaryota > Metazoa > Mollusca > Bivalvia > Mytilida > Mytilidae > Mytilus > Mytilus californianus. The sequence goes on from NW_026262679.1 coordinate 80,450,678, forward strand.
CTCATTGGTGTATAAACTTCATATAGGGTTTATACCCATCGAATAACTCTGTCTCATTGTTGTATGAACGTTATATAGGGTTTATTCCCATCGAATTACTCTGTCTCATTGGTGTATGAACGTTATATATAGGATTTATACCCATCTAATAACTCTGTCTCATTGGTGTATAAACTTCATTTAGGGTTTATACCCATCGAAAAACTTTGTCTCATTTATGTATGAACGATAAATATGGTTTATAGCCATCGAATCAGTCTGTGTCATTGTAGTTTGAACGTTATATAGGGTTTATACCCATCGAATAACTCTGTCTCATTGTTGTTTGAATGTTATATAGGGTTTATAACCATCGAATAACTCTTTCTTATTGGTGTATAAACGATGTATAGGGTTTATATCTATCTAAAAACTTTGTCTCTTTGGTGTATGAACGTCACATAGGGTTTATACCCTTCGAATAACTCTGTCTCATTGGTGTATGAACCTTATATAGGGTTTATACCCATCGAATAACTCTGTCTCATTGGTGTATGAACGTCATATAGGGTTTATACCCATCGAAAAACTTTGTCTCATTAATTTATGAACGATTAATATGGTTTATACCCATCGAATAACTCTGTCTCATTGTTGTTTGAACGTTATATAGGGTTTATACCCATCGAATAACTTTGTCTCATTGGTGTATGAACGTCATATAGGGTTTATACCCATCGAATAACTCTGTCTTATTGGTGTATGAACGTTATATAGGGTTTATACCCATCGAATAACTCTGTCTCATTGGTGTATGAACGTCATATAGGGTTTATACCCATCGAATAACTCTGTCTCATTGGTGTATGAACGTTATATAGTATGTATACCCATCGATAAACTCTGTCTCATTCGTGTATGAACATTGTTTAGGGCTTATACCCATCGTATAACTCTGTCTTATTGGTGTATGAACGTTATATAGAGTTTATACCCATCGAATAACTCTGTCTCATTGATGTATAAACTTCATATAGGGTTATTCCCATCGAAAAACTTTGTCTCATTTATGTTTGAACGATAAATATGGTTTATACTAATCGAATAACTCTGTCTCATTATTGTTTGAACGTTAATTAGGGTTTATACCCATCGAATAACTTAGTTTCATTAGTGTATGAACGTCATATAGGGTTTATACCCATCGAATAACTCTGTCTTATTGGTGTATGAACGTTATATAGGGTCTATACCCATCGAATAACTCTGTCTCATTGGTGTATAAACTTCATATAGGGTTTATACCCAATCGAAAAACTTTTTCTCATTTATGTATGAACGATAAATATGGTTTATACCCATCGAATAACTCTGTCTCGTTGTTGTTTGAACATTGTTTAGGGTTTATACCCATCGAATATTTCTGTCTTATTGGTGTATGAACGTTATATAGGGTTTATATCCATCGAATAACTCTGTCTCATTGGTATATTAACTTCAGATAGGGTTTAAACCCATCGAAAAACTTTGTCTCGATTTATGTTTGAACGATAAATCTGGTTTATACTAATCGAATAACTCTGTCTCATTGTTGTTTGAACGTTATATAGGGATTATACCCATCGAATAACTCTGTCTTATTGGTGTATGAACGTTATATAGGATTTATACCCATCGAAAAACTTTGTCTCATTTATGTATGAGCGATAAATATGGTTTATACCCATCGAATAACTCTGTTTTATTGTTGTTTGAACGTTATATAGAGTTTATACCCATCGAATAACTCTGTCTCATTTGTATATTAACTTCAGATAGGGTTTAAACCCATCGGAAAAAATTGTCTCGATTTATGTTTGAACGATAAATATGGTTTATACTAATCGAATAACTCTGTCTCATTGGTGTATGAACATTGTTTAGGGTTTATACTCATCGAATAACTCTGTCTTATTGGTGTATGAACATTATATAGGGTTTATACCTATCTAAAAACTTTGTCTCATTAGTGTATGAACGTCATATAGGGTTTATACAATTCGAATAACTCTGTCTCCGTGTTGTATGAACTTCATATAGGGTTTATACCCATCGAATAACTCTGTCTCATTGGTGTATGAACGTTATATAGGATTTATACCCATCGAATAACTCTGTCTCATTGGTGTATGAACATTGTTTAAGGTTTATACCCATCGAATAACTCTGTCTTATTGGTGTATGAACGGTATATAGAGTTTATACCCATCGAATAACTCTGTCTCATTGTTGTTTGAACGTTATATAGGGATTATACCCATCGAATAACTCTGTCTCATTGGTGTATGAACATTTTTAGGGTTTATAACTATCGAATAACTCTGTCTCATTGATGTATAAACTTCATAAAGGGTTATTCCCATCGAAAAACTTTGTCTCATTTATGTTTGAACGATAAATATGGTTTATACTAATCGAATAACTCTGTCTCATTGTTGTTTGAACGTTATATAGGGTTTATACCCATCGAATAACTTTGTTTCATTGGTGTATGAACGTCATATAGGGTTTATACCCATCGAATAACTCTGTCTTATTGGTGTATGAACGTTATATAGGGTTTATACCCATCGAATAACTCTGTCTCATTGGTGTATAAACTTCATATAGGGTTTATACCCATCGAAAAAGTTTGTCTCATTTATTTATGAACGATAAATATGGTTTATACCAATCGAATAACACTGTCTCATTGGTGTATAAACTTCATATAAGGTTTATACCCAATCGAAAAACTTTTTCTCATTTATGTATGAACGATAAATATGGTTTATACCCATCGAATAACTCTTTCTCGTTGTTGTTTCAACATTGTTTAGGGTTTATATCCATCGAATAATTCTGTCTTATTGGTGTATGAACGTTATATAGGGTTTATATCCATCGAATAGCTCTATCTCTTTGGTATATTAACTTCAGATAGAGTTTAAACCCATCGAAAAACTTTGTCTCGATTTATGTTTGAACGATAAATCTGGTTTATACTAATCGAATAACTCTGTCTCATTGTTGTTTGAACGTTATATAGGGATTATACCAATCGAATAACTCTGTCTTATTGGTGTATGAACGTTATATAGGATTTATACCCATCGAAAAACTTTGTCTCATTTATGTATGAGCGATAAATATGGTTTATACCCATCGAATAACTCTGTCTCATTGTTGTTTGAACGTTATATAGAGTTTATACCCATCGAATAACTCTGTCTCATTGGTATATTAACTTCAGATAGGGTTTAAACCCATCGGAAAAATTTGTCTCGATTTATGTTTGAACGATAAATATGGTTTATACTAATCGAATAACTCTGTCTCATTGGTGTATGAACATTGTTTAGGGTTTATACTCATCGAATAACTCTGTCATATTGGTGTATGAACATTATATAGGGTTTATACCTTTCTAAAAACTTTGTCTCATTAGTGTATGAACGTCATATAGGGTTTATACAATTCGAATAACTCTGTCTCATTGGTGTATGAACATTGTTTAGGGTTTATACCCATCGAATAACTCTGTCTTATTGGTGTATGAACGTTATATAGAGTTTATACCCATCGAAAAACTTTGTCTCATTTATGTTTGAACGATAAATATGGTTTATACTAATCGAATAACTCTGTCTCATTGTTGTTTGAATGTTATATAGGGTTTATACCCATCGAATAACTCTGTCTCATTGGTGTATGAACATTGTTTAGGGATTATACCCATCGAACAACTCTGACTTATTGGTGTATGAACGTTATATAGGGTTTATACCCATCGAATAACTCTGTCTCATTGGTGTTTGAACGTTATATAGGGTTTATACCCATCGAATAACTCTGTCTCATTGGTGTATGAACGTCATATAGGGTTTATATCCATCGAATAACTCTGTCTCATTGTTGTTTGAACGTTATATAGGGTTTATACCAATCGATTAACTCTGTCTCATTGGTGTATGAACGTCATATAGGTTTTATACCAATCGAATAACTCTGTCTTATTGGTGTATGAACGTTATATAGATTTTATACCCATCGAATAACTCTGTCTCATTGGTGTATAAACTTCATATAGGGTTTATACCCATCGAAAAACTTTGTCTCATTTATTTATGAACGATAAATATTGTTTATACCCATCGAATAACACTGTCTAATTGGTGTATTAACTACATATAGGCATTATACCCATCGAAAAACTTTTTCTCATTTATGTATGAACGATAAATAAGGTTTATACCCATCGAATAACTCTGTCTCGTTGTTGTTTGAACGTTAAATAGGGTTTATACCCATCGAATAACTCTGTCTCATTGGTGTATAAACTTCATATAGGGTTTATACCCATCGAAAAACTTTGTCTCATTTATTTATGAACGATAAATATGGTTTATACCCATCGAATAACACTGTCTAATTGGTGTATTAACTACATATAGGCATTATACCCATCGAAAAACTTTTTCTCATTTATGTATGAACGATAAATAAGGTTTATACCCATCGAATAACTCTGTCTCGTTGTTGTTTGAACGTTAAATAGGGTTTATACCCATCGAATGACTCTGTCTCGTTGGTGAATGAACATTGTTTAGGGTTTATACCCATCGAATAACTCTGTCTTATTGGTGTATGAACCTTATATAGGGTTTATACTTATCGAATAACTCTGTCTCATTGGTGTATGAACGTTATATTGGATTTATACCCATCGAAAAACTTTGTCTCATTTATGTATGAACGATAAATATGGTTTATACCCATCGAATAACTCTGTCTCATTGTTGTTTGAACGTTATATAGAGTTTATACCCATCGAATAACTCTGTCTCATTGGTATATAAACTTCATATAGGGTTTATACCCATCGAAAAACTTTGTCTCATTTATGTTTGAACGATAAATATGGTTTATACTAATCGAATAACTCTGTCTCATTGGTGTATGAACTTCATATAGGGTTTATACACATCGAAAAACTTTGTCTCATGTATGAAGGATAAATATGGTTTATACCCATCGAATAACTCTGTCTCATTGTTGTTTGAACGTTATATAGGTTTTATACCCATCGAATAACTCTGTCTCATTGTTGTTTGAATGTTATATAGGGTTTATAACCATCGAATAACTCTGTCTCATTGGTGTATAAACGATGTATAGGGTTTATATCTATCTAAAAACTTTGTCTGTTTGGTGTATGAACGTCACATAGGGTTTATACCCTTCGAATAACTCTGTCTCATTGGTGTATAAACTTCATATAGGGTTTATACCTATCGAAAAACTTTGTCTCATTTATTTATGAACGGTAAATATGGTTTATACCCATCGAATAACACTGTCTCATTGGTGTATAAACTTCATATAGGGTTTATACCCATCGAAAAACTTTTTCTCATTTATGTATGAACGATAAATATGGTTTATACCCATCGAATAACTCTGTCTCGTTGTTGTTTGAACGTTATATAAGGTTTATACCCATCGAATAACTCTGTCTCATTGGTGTATGAACATTGTTTAGGGTTTATACCCATCGAATAACTCTGTCTTATTGGTGTATGAACGTTATATAGGGTTTATACCCATCGAATAACTCTGTCTCATTGGTGTATGAACGTTATATAGGATTTATACCCATCGAATAACTCTGTCTCATTGGTGTATGAACATTGTTTAGGGTTTATACCCATCGAATAACTCTGTCTTATTGGTGTATGAACGTTATATAGAGTTTATACCCATCGAATAACTCTGTCTCATTGGTGTATAAACTTCATATAGGGTTTATACCCATCGAAAAACTTTGTCTCATTTATGTTTGAACGATAATTATGGTTTATACTAATCGAATAACTCTGTCTCATTGTTGTTTCAATGTTATATAGGGTTTATACCAATCGAATAACTCTGTATCATTGGTGTATGAACATTGTTTAGGGATTATACCCATCGAATAACTCTGTCTTATTGGTGTATGAACGTTATATAGGGTTTATACCCATCGATTAACTCTGTCTCATTGGTGTATGAACGTCATATAGGGTTTATACCCATCGAATAACTCTGTCTCATTGGTGTATAAACTTCATATAGGGTTTATACCCATCGAATAACTTTGTCTCATTCATTTATGAACGATAAATATGGTTAATACCCATCGAATAACTCAGTCTCGTTGGTTTATGAACGTCATACAGGGTTTATACCCATCGAATAACTCTGTCTCATTGGTGTATAAACTTCATATAGGGTTTATACCCATCGAAAAACTTTGTCTCATTCATTTATGAACGATAAATATGGTTAATACCCATCGAATAACTCAGTCTCGTTGGTTTATGAACGTCATACAGGGTTTATACCCATCGAATAACTCTGTCTCATTGGTGTATAAACTTCATATAGGGTTTATACCCATCGAAAAACTTTGTCTCATTTATTGATGAACGATAAATATGGTTTATACCCATCGAAAAACTCTGTCTTATTGGTGTATGAACGTTATATAGGGTTTATACCCATCAAATAACTCTGTCTCATTGGTGTATGAACATTGTTTAGGGTTTATACCCATCGAAAAACTTTGTCTCATTTATTTATGAACGATAAATATGGTTTATACCCATCGAATAACACTGTCTCATTGGTGTATAAAATTCATATAGGGTTTATACCCATCGAAAAGCTTTTTCTCATTTATGTATGAACGATAAATATGGGTTATACCCATCGAATAACTCTGTCTCGTTGTTGTTTGAACGTTATATAGGGTTTATACCCATCGAATAACTCTGTCTCATTGTTGTTTGAATGTTATTTAGGGTTTATAACCATCGAATAACTCTGTCTCATTGGTGTATAAACGATGTATAGGGTTTATATCTATCTAAAAACTTTGTCACTTTGGTGTATGAACGTCACATAGGGTTTATACCCTTCGAATAACTCTGTCTCATTGGTGTATGAACGTTATATAGGGTTTATACCCATCGAATAACTCTGTCTCATTAGTGTATGAACATTGTTTAGGGATTATACCCATCGAATAACTCTGTTTTATTGGTGTATGAACGTTATATAGGGTTTATTCCCATCGAATAACTCTGTCTCATTGGTGTATGAACATTGTTTAGGGTTTATACCCATCGAAAAACTCTGTCTTATTGGTGTATGAACGTTATATAGGGTTTATACCCATCGAATAACTCTTTCTCATTGGTGTATGAACGTCATATAGGGTTTATACCCATCGAATAACTCTGTCTCATTGGTGTATGAACATTGTTTAGGGTTTATACCCATCGAATAACTCTGTCTTATTGGTGTATAAACTTCATATAGGGTTTATACCCATCGAAAAACGTTTTCTCATTTATGTATGAACGATAAATATGGTTTATACCCATCGAATAACTCTGTCTCGTTGTTGTTTGAACGTTACATAGGGTTTATACCCATCGAATAACTCTGTCTCATTGGTGTATGAACACTGTTTAGGGTTTATACCCATCGAATAACTCTGTCTTATTGGTGCATGAAAGTTATATAGGGTTTATACCCATCGAATAACTCTGTCTCGTTGGTGTATGAACATTATATAGGATTTATACCCATTGAAAAACTTTGTCTCATTTATGTATGAACGATTAATATGGTTTATACCCATCGAAAAACTCTGTCTTATTGGTGTATGAACGTTATATAGGGTTTATACGCATCGAATAACTCTGTCTCATTGGTGTATAAACTTCATATAGGGTTTATACACATCGATAAAATTTGTCTCATTTATTTATGAACGATAAATATGGTTTATACCCATCGAAAAACTCTGTCTTATTGGTGTATGAACGTTATATAGGGTTAATACCCATCGAATAACTCTGTCTCATTGCTGTTTGAACGTTATATAGGGTTTATACCCATCAAATAACTCTGTCTCATTGGTGAATGAACATTGTTTAGGGTTTATACCCATCGAATAACTCTGTCTTATTGGTGTATAAACTTCATATAAGGTTTATACCCATCGAAAAACTTTGTCTCATTTATGTATGAACGATAAATATGGTTTATATCCATCGAATAACTCTGTCTCATTGCTGTTTGAACGTTATAGAGGGTTTATTCCCATCGAATTACTCTGTCTCATTGGTGTATGAACGTTATATATATAGGATTTATACCCATCGAATAACTCTGTCTCATTGGTGTAGAAACTTCATATAGGGTTTATACCCATCGAAAAACTGTCTCATGAATGAAGGATAAATATGGTTTATACCCATCGAATAACTCTGTCTCATTGTTGTTTGACTGTTATATAGGGTTTATACCCATCGAATAACTCTGTCTCATTTTTGTTTGAATGTTATATAGGGTTTATAACCATCGAATAACTGTGTCTCATTGGTGTATAAACGATGTATAGGGTTTATATCTATCTAAAAACTTTGTCTCTTTGGTGTATGAACATCATGTAGGGTTTATACCCATCGAATAACTCTGTCTTATTGGTGTATGAACGTTATATAGGGTTAATACCCATCGAATAACTCTGTCTCATTGGTGTATAAACTTCATATAGGGTTTATACCCATCGAAAAACTTTGTCTCATTTATTTATGAACGGTAAATATGGTTTATACCCATCGAATAACACTGTCTCATTGGTGTATAAACTTCATATAGGGTTTATATCCATCGAAAAACTTTTTCTCATTTATGTATGAACGATAAATATGGTTTATACCCATCGAATAACTCTGTCTCGTTGTTGTTTGAACGTTATATAGGGTTTATACCTATCGAATAACTCTGTCTCATTGGTGAATGAACATTGTTTAGGGTTTATACCCATCGAATAACTCTGTCTTATTGGTGTATGAACGTTATATAGGGTTTATACCCATCGAATAACTCTGTCACATTGGAGTAGGAACGTTATATAGGATTTATACCCATCGCATAACTCTGTCTCATTGGTGTATGAACATTGTTTAGGGTTTATACCCATCGAATAACTCTGTCTTATTGGTGTATGAACGTTATATAGAGTTTATACCCATCGAATAACTCTGTCTCATTGGTGTATAAACTTCATATAGGGTTTATACCCAGCGAAAAACTTTGTCTCATTTATGTTTGCACGATAAATATGGTTTATACTAATCGAATAACTCTGTCTCATTGTTGTTTGAATTTTATATAGGGTTTATACCCATCGAATAACTCTGTCTCATTGGTGTATGAACATTGTTTAGGGATTATACCCATCGAATAATTCTGTCTTATTGGTGTATGAACGTTATATAGGGTTTATACCCATCGAATAACTCTGTCTCATTGGTGTATGAACGTCATATAGGGTTTATACCCATCGAATAACTCTGTCTCATTGGTGTATGAACGTTATATAGGATTTATACCCATCGAATAACTCTGTCTCATTGGTGTATGAACATTGTTTAGGGTTTATACCCATCGAATAACTCTGTCTTATTGGTGTATGAACGTTATATAGAGTTTATACCCATCGAATAACTCTGTCTCATTGGTGTATAAACTTCATATAGGGTTTATACCCATCGAAAAACTTTGTCTCGTTTATGTTTGAACGATAACTCTTGTTTATACTAATCGAATAACTCTGTCTCATTGTTGTTTGAATGTTATACAGGGTTTATACCCATCGAATAACTCTGTCTCATTGGTGTATGAACATTGTTTAGGGATTATACCCATCGAATAACTCTGTTTTATTGGTGTATGAACGTTATATAGGGTTTATACCCATAGAATAACTCTGTCTCATTGGTGTATGAACGTCATGTAGGGTTTATACCCATCGAATAACTCTGTCTTACTGGTGTATGAACGTTATATAGGGTTTATACCCATCGAATAACTCTGTCTCATTGGTGTATAAACTTCATATAGGGTTTATACCCATCGAAAAACTTTGTCTCATTTATTTATGAACGGTAAATATGGTTTATACCCATCGAATAACACTGTCTCATTGGTGTATAAACTTCATATAGGGTTTATACCCATCGAATAACTCTGTCTTACTGGTGTATGAACGTTATATAGGGTTTATATCCATCGAATAACTCTGTCTCATTGGTGTATAAACTTCATATAGGGTTTATACCCATCGAAAAACTTTTTCTCATTTATGTATGAACGATAAATATGGTTTATACCCATCGAATAACTCTGTCTCGTTGTTGTTTGAACGTTATATAGGGTTTATACCTATCGAATAACTCTGTCTCATTGGTGTATGAACATTGTTTAGGGTTTATACCCATCGAATAACTCTGTCTTATTGGTGTATGAACGTTATATAGGGTTTATACCCATCGAATAACTCTGTCACATTGGTGTATGAACGTTATATAGGATTTATACCCATCGAATAATTCTGTCTCATTGGTGTATGAACATTGTTTAGGGTTTATACCCATCGAATAACTCTGTCTTAATGGTGTATGAACGTTATATAGAGTTTATACCCATCGAATAACTCTGTCTCATTGGTGTATAAACTTCATATAGGGTTTATACCCAGCGAAAAACTTTGTCTCATTTATGTTTGCACGATAAATATGGTTTATACTAATCGAATAACTCTGTCTCATTGTTGTTTGAATTTTATATAGGGTTTATACCCATCGAATAACTCTGTCTCATTGGTGTATGAACATTGTTTAGGGATTATACCCATCGAATAATTCTGTCTTATTGGTGTATGAACGTTATATAGGGTTTATACCCATCGAATAACTCTGTCTCATTGGTGTATGAACGTCATATAGGGTTTATACCCATCGAATAACTCTGTCTCATTGGTGTATGAACGTTATATAGGATTTATACCCATCGAATAACTCTGTCTCATTGGTGTATGAACATTGTTTAGGGTTTATACCCATCGAATAACTCTGTCTTATTGGTGTATGAACGTTATATAGAGTTTATACCCATCGAATAACTCTGTCTCATTGGTGTATAAACTTCATATAGGGTTTATACCCATCGAAAAACTTTGTCTCATTTATGTTTGAACGATAACTCTGGTTTATACTAATCGAATAACTCTGTCTCATTGTTGTTTGAATGTTATACAGGGTTTATACCCATCGAATAACTCTGTCTCATTGGTGTATGAACATTGTTTAGGGATTATACCCATCGAATAACTCTGTTTTATTGGTGTATGAACGTTATATAGGGTTTATACCCATAGAATAACTCTGTCTTATTGGTGTATGAACGTCATGTAGGGTTTATACCCATCGAATAACTCTGTCTTACTGGTGTATGAACGTTATATAGGGTTTATACCCATCGAATAACTCTGTCTCATTGGTGTATAAACTTCATATAGGGTTTATACCCATCGAAAAACTTTGTCTCATTTATTTATGAACGGTAAATATGGTTTATACCCATCGAATAACACTGTCTCATTGGTGTATAAACTTCATATAGGGTTTATACTCATCGAATAACTCTGTCTTACTGGTGTATGAACGTTATATAGGGTTTATACCCATCGAATAACTCTGTCTCATTGGTGTATAAACTTCATATAGGGTTTATACCCATCGAAAAACTTTTTCTCATTTATGTATGAACGATAAATATGGTTTATACCCATCGAATAACTCTGTCTCGTTGTTGTTTGAACGTTATATAGGGTTTATACCTATCGAATAACTCTGTCTCATTGGTGTATGAACATTGTTTAGGGTTTATACCCATCGAATAACTCTGTCTTATTGGTGTATGAACGTTATATAGGGTTTATACCCATCGAATAACTCTGTCACATTGGTGTATGAACGTTATATAGGATTTATACCCATCGAATAACTCTGTCTCATTGGTGTATGAACATTGTTTAGGGTTTATACCCATCGAATAACTCTGTCTTATTGGTGTATGAACGTTATATAGAGTTTATACCCATCGAATAACTCTGTCTCATTGGTGTATAAACTTCATATAGGGTTTATACCCAGCGAAAAACTTTGTCTCATTTATGTTTGCACGATAAATATGGTTTATACTAATCGAATAACTCTGTCTCATTGTTGTTTGAATTTTATATAGGGTTTATACCCATCGAATAACTCTGTCTCATTGGTGTATGAACATTGTTTAGGGATTATACCCATCGAATAATTCTGTCTTATTGGTGTATGAACGTTATGTAGGGTTTATACCCATCGAATAACTCTGTCTCATTGGTGTATGAACGTCATATAGGGTTTATACCCATCGAATAACTCTGTCTCATTGGTGTATGAACGTTATATAGGATTTATACCCATCGAATAACTCTGTCTCATTGGTGTATGAACATTGTTTAGGGTTTATACCCATCGAATAACTCTGTCTTATTGGTGTATGAACGTTATATAGAGTTTATACCCATCGAATAACTCTGTCTCATTGGTGTATAAACTTCATATAGGGTTTATACCCATCGAAAAACTTTGTCTCATTTATGTTTGAACGATAACTCTGGTTTATACTAATCGAATAACTCTGTCTCATTGTTGTTTGAATGTTATACAGGGTTTATACCCATCGAATAACTCTGTCTCATTGGTGTATGAACATTGTTTAGGGATTATACCCATCGAATAACTCTGTTTTATTGGTGTATGAACGTTATATAGGGTTTATACCCATAGAATAACTCTGTCTCATTGGTGTATGAACGTCATGTAGGGTTTATACCCATCGAATAACTCTGTCTTACTGGTGTATGAACGTTATATAGGGTTTATACCCATCGAATAACTCTGTCTCATTGGTGTATAAACTTCATATAGGGTTTATACCCATCGAAAAACTTTGTCTCATTTATTTATGAACGGTAAATATGGTTTATACCCATCGAATAACACTGTCTCATTGGTGTAGAAACTTCATATAGGGTTTATACCCATCGAATAACTCTGTCTTACTGGTGTATGAACGTTATATAGGGTTTATACCCATCGAATAACTCTGTCTCATTGGTGTATAAACTTCATATAGGGTTTATACCCATCGAAAAACTTTTTCTCATTTATGTATGAACGATAAATATGGTTTATACCCATCGAATAACTCTGTCTCGTTGTTGTTTGAACGTTATATAGGGTTTATACCTATCGAATAACTCTGTCTCATTGGTGTATGAACATTGTTTAGGGTTTATACCCATCGAATAACTCTGTCACATTGGTGTATGAACGTTATATAGGATTTATACCCATCGAATAACTCTGTCTCATTGGTGTATGAACATTGTTTAGGGTTTATACCCATCGAATAACTCTGTCTTATTGGTGTATGAACGTTATATAGAGTTTATACCCATCGAATAACTCTGTCTCATTGGTGTATAAACTTCATATAGGGTTTATACCCAGCGAAAAACTTTGTCTCATTTATGTTTGCACGATAAATATGGTTTATACTAATCGAATAACTCTGTCTCATTGTTGTTTGAATTTTATATAGGGTTTATACCCATCGAATAACTCTGTCTCATTGGTGTATGAACATTGTTTAGGGATTATACCCATCGAATGATTCTGTCTTATTGGTGTATGAACGTTATATTGGGTTTATACCCATCGAATAACTCTGTCTCATTGGTGTATGAACGTTATATTGGGTTTATACCCATCGAATAACTCTGTCTCATTGGTGTATAAACTTCATACAGGGTTTATACCCATCGATAAAATTTGTCTCATTTATTGATGAACGATAAATATGGTTTATACCCATCGAAAAACTCTGTCTTATTGGTGTATGAACGTTATATAGGGTTTATACCCATCGAATAACTCTGTCTCATTGGTGTATGAACATTGTTTAGGGTTTATACCCATCGAATAACTTTTTCTTATTGGTGTATGAACGTTATATAGGGTTTATACTCATCGAAAAACTCTGTCTCATTGATGTATAAACTTCATATAAGGTTTATACCCATCGAAAAACTTTGTCTCATTTATGTATGAACGATAAATATGGTTTATACCCATCGAATAACTCTGTCTCATTGTTGTTTGAACGTTATATAGGGTTTATTCCCATCGAATTACTCTGTCTCATTGGTGTATGAACGTTATATATAGGATTTATACCCATCGAATAACTCTGTCTCATTGGTGTATAAACTTCATATAGGGTTTATACCCAGCGAAAAACTTTGTCTCATTTATGTTTGCACGATAAATATGGTTTATACTAATCGAATAACTCTGTCTCATTGTTGTTTGAATTTTATATAGGGTTTATACCCATCGAATAACTCTGTCTCATTGGTGTATGAACATTGTTTAGGGATTATACCCATCGAATAATTCTGTCTTATTGGTGTATGAACGTTATGTAGGGTTTATACCCATCGAATAACTCTGTCTCATTGGTGTATGAACGTCATATAGGGTTTATACCCATCGAATAACTCTGTCTCATTGGTGTATGAACGTTATATAGGATTTATACCCATCGAATAACTCTGTCTCATTGGTGTATGAACATTGTTTAGGGTTTATACCCATCGAATAACTCTGTCTTATTGGTGTATGAACGTTATATAGAGTTTATACCCATCGAATAACTCTGTCTCATTGGTGTATAAACTTCATATAGGGTTTATACCCATCGAAAAACTTTGTCTCATTTATGTTTGAACGATAACTCTGGTTTATACTAATCGAATAACTCTGTCTCATTGTTGTTTGAATGTTATACAGGGTTTATACCCATCGAATAACTCTGTCTCATTGGTGTATGAACATTGTTTAGGGATTATACCCATCGAATAACTCTGTTTTATTGGTGTATGAACGTTATATAGGGTTTATACCCATAGAATAACTCTGTCTCATTGGTGTATGAACGTCATGTAGGGTTTATACCCATCGAATAACTCTGTCTTACTGGTGTATGAACGTTATATAGGGTTTATACCCATCGAATAACTCTGTCTCATTGGTGTATAAACTTCATATAGGGTTTATACCCATCGAAAAACTTTGTCTCATTTATTTATGAACGGTAAATATGGTTTATACCCATCGAATAACACTGTCTCATTGGTGTAGAAACTTCATATAGGGTTTATACCCATCGAATAACTCTGTCTTACTGGTGTATGAACGTTATATAGGGTTTATACCCATCGAATAACTCTGTCTCATTGGTGTATAAACTTCATATAGGGTTTATACCCATCGAAAAACTTTTTCTCATTTATGTATGAACGATAAATATGGTTTATACCCATCGAATAACTCTGTCTCGTTGTTGTTTGAACGTTATATAGGGTTTATACCTATCGAATAACTCTGTCTCATTGGTGTATGAACATTGTTTAGGGTTTATACCCATCGAATAACTCTGTCACATTGGTGTATGAACGTTATATAGGATTTATACCCATCGAATAACTCTGTCTCATTGGTGTATGAACATTGTTTAGGGTTTATACCCATCGAATAACTCTGTCTTATTGGTGTATGAACGTTATATAGAGTTTATACCCATCGAATAACTCTGTCTCATTGGTGTATAAACTTCATATAGGGTTTATACCCAGCGAAAAACTTTGTCTCATTTATGTTTGCACGATAAATATGGTTTATACTAATCGAATAACTCTGTCTCATTGTTGTTTGAATTTTATATAGGGTTTATACCCATCGAATAACTCTGTCTCATTGGTGTATGAACATTGTTTAGGGATTATACCCATCGAATGATTCTGTCTTATTGGTGTATGAACGTTATATTGGGTTTATACCCATCGAATAACTCTGTCTCATTGGTGTATGAACGTTATATTGGGTTTATACCCATCGAATAACTCTGTCTCATTGGTGTATAAACTTCATACAGGGTTTATACCCATCGATAAAATTTGTCTCATTTATTGATGAACGATAAATATGGTTTATACCCATCGAAAAACTCTGTCTTATTGGTGTATGAACGTTATATAGGGTTTATACCCATCGAATAACTCTGTCTCATTGGTGTATGAACATTGTTTAGGGTTTATACCCATCGAATAACTTTTTCTTATTGGTGTATGAACGTTATATAGGGTTTATACTCATCGAAAAACTCTGTCTCATTGATGTATAAACTTCATATAAGGTTTATACCCATCGAAAAACTTTGTCTCATTTATGTATGAACGATAAATATGGTTTATACCCATCGAATAACTCTGTCTCATTGTTGTTTGAACGTTATATAGGGTTTATTCCCATCGAATTACTCTGTCTCATTGGTGTATGAACGTTATATATAGGATTTATACCCATCGAATAACTCTGTCTCATTGGTGTATAAACTTCATATAGGGTTTATACCCAGCGAAAAACTTTGTCTCATTTATGTTTGCACGATAAATATGGTTTATACTAATCGAAAAACTCTGTCTCATTGTTGTTTGAATTTTATATAGGGTTTATACCCATCGAATAACTCTGTCTCATTGGTGTATGAACATTGTTTAGGGATTATACCCATCGAATGATTCTGTCTTATTGGTGTATGAACGTTATATTGGGTTTATACCCATCGAATAACTCTGTCTCATTGGTGTATGAACGTTATATTGGGTTTATACCCATCGAATAACTCTGTCACATTGGTGTATAAACTTCATACAGGGTTTATACCCATCGATAAAATTTGTCTCATTTATTGATGAACGATAAATATGGTTTATACCCATCGAAAAACTCTGTCTTATTGGTGTATGAACGTTATATAGGGTTTATACCCATCGAATAACTCTGTCTCATTGGTGTATGAACATTGTTTAGGGTTTATACCCATCGAATAACTTTTTCTTATTGGTGTATGAACGTTATATAGGGTTTATACTCATCGAAAAACTCTGTCTCATTGATGTATAAACTTCATATAAGGTTTATACCCATCGAAAAACTTTGTCTCATTTATGTATGAACGATAAATATGGTTTATACCCATCGAATAACTCTGTCTCATTGTTGTTTGAACGTTATATAGGGTTTATTCCCATCGAATTACTCTGTCTCATTGGTGTATGAACGTTATATATAGGATTTATACCCATCGAATAACTCTGTCTCATTGGTGTATAAACTTCATATAGGGTTTATACACATCGAAAAACTTTGTCTCATGTATGAAGGATAAATATGGTTTATACCCATCGAATAACTCTGTCTCATTGTTGTTTGAACGTTATATAGGGTTTATACCCATCGAATAACTCTGTCTCATTGTTGTTTGAATGTTATATAGGGTTTATAACCATCGAATTACTCTGTCTCATTGGTGTATAAACGATGTATAGGGTTTATATCTATCTAAAAACTTTGTCTCTTTGGTGTATGAACGTCACATAGGGTTTATACCCTTCAAATAACTCTGTCTCATTGGTGTATAAACTTCATATAGGGTTTATACCTATCGAAAAACTTTGTCTCATTTATTTATGAACGGTAAATATGGTTTATACCCATCGAATAACACTGTCTCATTGGTGTATAAACTTCATATAGGGTTTATACCCATCGAAAAACTTTTTCTCATTTATGTATGAACGATAAATATGGTTTATACCCATCGAATAACTCTGTCTCGTTGTTGTTTGAACGTTATATAAGGTTTATACCCATCGAATAACTCTGTCTCATTGGTGTATGAACATTGTTTAGGGTTTATACCCATCGAATAACTCTGTCTTATTGGTGTATGAACGTTATATAGGGTTCATACCCATCGAATAACTCTGTCTCATTGGTGTATGAACGTTATATAGGATTTATACCCATCGAATAACTCTGTCTCATTGGTGTATGAACATTGTTTAGGGTTTATACCCATCGAATAACTCTGTCTTATTGGTGTATGAACGTTATATAGAGTTTATACCCATCGAATAACTCTGTCTCATTGGTGTATAAACTTCATATAGGGTTTATACCCATCGAAAAACTTTGTCTCATTTATGTTTGAACGATAATTATGGTTTATACTAATCGAATAACTCTGTCTCATTGTTGTTTGAATGTTATATAGGGTTTATACCAATCGAATAACTCTGTATCATTGGTGTATGAACATTGTTTAGGGATTATACCCATCGAATAACTCTGTCTTATTGGTGTTTGAACGTTATATAGGGTTTATACCCATCGATTAACTCTGTCTCATTGGTGTATGAACGTCATATAGGGTTTATACCCATCGAATAACTCTGTCTCATTGGTGTATAAACTTCATATAGGGTTTATACCCATCGAATAACTTTGTCTCATTCATTTATGAACGATAAATATGGTTAATACCCATCGAATAACTCAGTCTCGTTGGTTTATGAACGTCATACAGGGTTTATACCCATCGAATAACTCTGTCTCATTGGTGTATAAACTTCATATAGGGTTTATACCCATCGAAAAACTTAGTCTCATTCATTTATGAACGATAAATATGGTTAATACCCATCGAATAACTCAGTCTCGTTGGTTTATGAACGTCATACAGGGTTTATACCCATCGAATAACTCTGTCTCATTGGTGTATAAACTTCATATAGGGTTTATACCCATCGAAAAACTTTGTCTCATTTATTGATGAACGATAAATATGGTTTATACCCATCGAAAAACTCTGTCTTATTGGTGTATGAACGTTATATAGGGTTTATTCCCATCAAATAACTCTGTCTCATTGGTGTATGAACATTGTTTAGGGTTTATACCCATCGAATAACTCTGTCTTATTGGTGTATGAACGTTATATAGGGTTTATACCCATCGAAAAACTCTGTCTCATTGATGTATAAACTTCATATAAGGTTTATACCCATCGAAAAACTTTGTCTCATTTATGTATGAACGATAAATATGGTTTATACCCATCGAATAACTCTGTCTCATTGTTGTTTTAACGTTATATAGGGTTTATACCTATCGAATAACTCTGTCTCATTGTTGTTTGAATGTTATATAGGGGTATAACCATCGAATAACTCTGTCTCATTGGTATATAAACGATGTATATGGTTTATATCTATCTAAAAACTTTGTCTCTTTGGTGTATGAACGTCACATAGGGTTTATACCCTTCGAATAACTCTGTCTCATTGGTGTATGAACGTCATATAGGGTTTATACCCATCGAATAACTCTGTCTTATTGGTGTATGAACGTTATATAGGGTTTATATCCATTGAATAACTCTGTCTCATTGGTGTATAAACTTCATATAGGGTTTATACCTATCGAAAAACTTTGTCTCATTTATTTATGATATGGTTTATACCCTTCGAATAACACTGTCTCATTGGTGTATAAACTTCATATAGGGTTTATACCCATCGAAAAACTTTTTCTCATTTATGTATGAACGATAAATATGGTTTATACCCATCGAATAACTCTGTATCATTGTTGTTTGAATGTTATATAGGGTTTATTCCCATCGAATTACTCTGTCTCATTGGTGTATAAACTTCATATAGGGTTTATACCCATCGAAAAATATGTCTCATTTATGTATGAACGACAAATATGGTTTATACCCATCGAATAACTCTGTTTCGTTGTTGTTTGAACGTTATATAGGGTTTATACCCATCGAATAACTCTGTCTCATTGGTGTATAAACTTCATATAGGGTTTATATCCATCGAATAACTCTGTCTCATTGGTGTATGAACGTTATATAGGATGTATACCCATCGAATAACACTGTCTCATTGGTGTATGAACATTGTTTAAGGTTTATACCCATCGAATAACTCTGTCTCATTGGTGTATGAACGTCATATAGGGTTTATACCCATCGAATAACTCTGTCTCATTGGTGTATGAACGTTATATAGGATGTATACCCATCGAATAACACTGTCTCATTGGTGTATGAACATTGTTTAGGGCTTATACCCATCTAATAACTCTGTCTTATTGGTGTATGAACGTTATATAGAGTTTATATCCATCGAATAACTCTGTCTCATTGGTGTATGAAGATTGTTTAGGGTTTATACCCATCGAATAACTCTGTCTTATTGGTGTATGAACGTTATATAGAGTTTATACCCATCGAATAACTCTGTCTCATTGGTGTATAAACTTCATATAGGGTTTATACCCATCGAAAAACTTTGTCTCATTTATGTTTGAACGATAAATAAGGTTTATCCTAATCGAATAACTCTGTCTTATTGTTGTTTGAATGTTATATAGGGTTTATACCCATCGAATAACTCTGTCTCATTGGTGTATGAACATTGTTTAGGGATTTTACCCATCGAATAACTCTGTCTTATTGATGTATGAACGTTAAATAGGGTTTATACGCATCGAATAACTCTGTCTCATTGGTGTATGAACGTCATATAGGGTTTATATCCATCGAATAACTCTCTCTCATTGTTGTTTGAACGTTATATAGGGTTTATACCCATCGAATAACTCTGTCTCATTGGTGTATGACCATTGTTTAGGGTTTATACCCATCGAATAACTCTGTCTTATTGGTGTATGAACGTTATATAGGGTTTATACCCATCGAATAACTCTGTCTCATTGGTGTATAAACTTCATATAGGGTTTATACCCATCAAAAAACTTTGTCTCATTTATTTATGAACGATAAATATGGTTTATACCCATCGAATAACACTGTCTCATTGGTGTATAAACTTCATATAGGGTTTATACCCATCGAAAAACTTTTTCTCATTTAAGTATGAACGATAAATATGGTTTATACCCATCGAATAACTCTGCCTCGTTGTTGTTTGAATGTTATATAGGGTTTATACCCATCGAATAACTCTGTCTCATTGGTGTATGAACATTGTTTAGGGTTTATACCTATCGAATAACTCTGTATTATTGGTGTATGAACGTTATATAGGGTTTATACCCATCGAATAACTTTGTCTCATTGGTGTATGGACGTTATATAGGATTTATACCCATCGAAAAACTTTGTCTCATTTATGTATGAACGATAAATATGGTTTATACCCATCGAATAACTCTGTCTCATTGTTGTTTGAACGTTATATAGAGTTTATACCCATCGAATAACTCTGTCTCATTGGTATATAAACTTCATATAGGGTTTATACCCATCGAAAACTTTGTCTCATTTTTGTTTGAACGATAAATATGGTTTATAATAATCGAATAACTCTGTCTCATTGGTGTATGAACATTGTTTAGGGTTTATACCCATCGAATAACTCTGTCTTATTGGTGTATGAACGTTATATAGGGTTTATACCCATCGAATAACTCTGTCTCATTGGTGTATGAACAATATATAGGATTTATACCCATCGAATATCTCTGTCTCATTGGTGTATAAATGTTGTATAGGGTTTGTACCCACTAAAAACTGTGTCTCATTGGTATATGAGCGTTTTATAGGGTTTATACCCATTGAATAACTGTGTATTATTGGTGTATGACCGTTGCATAAGGTTTTTACCCGTTGAATAACTGTGAATCATTGGTATATGAACGTTACACAGGGTTTATACCCATCGAAACATTTTGTCTCATTTGTTCATGAACGTTATATAGGGTTAATACCCATCGAATAACTCTGTCGGACCGTTGCATAGGGTTTATACGCGTTGAGTAACTGTGAATCTTTGGTGTATAAACGTTGTATAGGGTTTATACCCATTGGATAACTCTGTCTCATTGGTATATGAACGTTCTATAGGGTTAATACCCATTGAATAACTGTGTCGCATTGGTGTATGATCGTTGTATATGTTTTACCCATTGGATAACTCGGTCTCATTGGTATTTGAACGTTCTATAGGGTTAATACCCTTCGAACAACTCTGTCGCATTGGTGTATGATCGTTGTATATGGTTTACCAATTGGATAACTCTGTCTCATTGGTATATGAACGTTGTATAGTGTTAATACCCATCGAATAACTTTGTCATGGTATATGAACGTGTATAGGCCCGGCTCTATACCCATCAAATAACAATGTCTCATTGGTGTATGAACGTTTATAGAACATATAAATATCGAATAACTCTGTAGAAAAAGTAATTTAATTTGGCATTTCAATTAAAGTTGACTTTTAGTATGTCGTTTTACCTGTGTTGCCACCGGTCAAGTAACCGCTAGATTGATTGATTGATGTTTGTTTTACGTCCAGTGACAAATATTTCATTCATGTTCAGGAAGAGATCATATCAACATAATAGTTAGGTAATGTAACCGCTAGACTCCGTCCGTACAACAAACTATTTACGTCCAGTGGCAATTACTAGTATTTTATTCATGCTCAGAACGGGAACAAATTAATAATGTGAATACAACAGGTTGGTTATATAACCACAGGACTCAGCCGTCTGTCCAATTGACTGGACAGAGTTTTTTTTCTCGGCTTCAACGAGACGAAATCCTTTTGTATTTGGTCTGCACCTTGGTAATGTTGTAGCCATTAAATAAGTACAACCGCTGTGCAGCCACTCAATTGTCCGCCTGTATACCTTTATACCAGTATGTGTTAGCACTACATCCGTATCACCATATTTCAAATATATGTCCGCCTGTTTCGATAATATATATTTTATAAGACTGTATCTAAGAACCATCATCTTCGCTAGCCAAGGGTTACGATCCACTGGGCTCCAGAGAGTTGGGAAGTGGATCGTAACCCTTGGCTAGCGAAGATGAAGAACCACAGACAATACTTACAGGCTGTACGTAAGAACCACAGACAATACTTACAGACTGTATTTAAGAACCACAGACAATACTTAGACTGTATCTAAGAACCACAGACAATACTTACAGACTGTATCTAAGTACCACAGACACTACTTACAGACTGTATGTAAGAAACACAGACACTACTTACAGACTGTATCTTAGAGCCACAGACAATACTGACAGAATGCATGTAAGAACCACAGACAATACTTACAGACTGTATCAAAGTACCACAGACAATACTTACAGACTGTATCTTAGAACCACAAACAATACTTACAGACTGTACCTAAGTACCACAGAAAATACTTACAGACTGTATCTAAGTACCTCAGACAATACTAACAGACTGTATCTAAGTACCACAGACAATACTTTCAGACTGTATCTAAGTACCACAGACACTACTTACAGACTGTATTTAGGAACAACAGACAATACTTACAGAATGCATATTAGAACCTAAGACAATGCATACCAAGGTTTGCTGTGGGTAAATTATTTCAATTTGCTTTACATATATTATCATCTATATTTATCTCATTGTCTTTTGTACATGCCTAATATCTTGCATTATCTATATTTTACTGATTGTTTCATGTACATTTGCCTTATATCTTTCATAATCTATATTTAACTAAATTAGACTAATGCCTTTGTTTTTCTGCTTTTATAGGTACAGTAAAAGTACATTTCAAAGGCAAAAAATAATATTTGACTTCTAAAAACACACAAGAGTGCACACACTGAAATGTCTCACCTGCTTTACTGACCATTGATTTTATGAGTCTTATAGATTAAGGTTTTACTACAAGTATTACAGACAATTCACATTTCAGATAAATCCTGTCAGACACACATGCACACCTTACAATAATTCCATATACCAATTATAGTTGATCTATTGCTTGTGTAGTACTTGAAAAAAGACCAAAACACAAAAAACATAACATTGACCAATGAATCATGAAAATTAGATCAAGGTCAGATGAAACCTGCCGGACTGACATGTACCCCTTACAATCATCACATACACAACATATAATTGACCTAATGCTTCCAGTATTTTAGAAATGGATCTTATCACATAACTTTAACATAAAATGAGGTCAAGGTCAGAAGAACCCTGTCTGACTGAAATGTAGACATTGCAAGGAACCCATATACCAAATATAGTTATCCTATTACTCATAGTGTGTAAGAAATATTGTTTTTCTTTAAGCAGATGCTGAACCATGAAAATGAGGCTGAGGACAATGGACATTTGACAGAGGGAAATTTCGTAACATATGGTATCTGCAGCATCTAGGTCTTCTAACTTTTGAAATATAAGGCTTTATATAGACAAAAACTGAAATGAAAGGTGTTTTAAGAAAAATGATCCTGTAACATGATAAAGTCATGTATCATAATTTAAAACATATTGCATAGACTGTATCTAAGAACCACAGAAACAGCCTACATGCTGTTTGAATATTGGAAAAATACATTCAGACTAGATCTTGGAACTAGACATAACATACTGAGAATATCTAAGAATCACAGACAATACATATATACATGTATACATGTAGACCCTTTCTAAGAAACCCATATAATTCACACAGATTGTATCCTGATCTAGTTTTACTTAGTTAAAATAGTAGTCGTCATTGAGTAAAAAATCATTTCACACATGCTTAGCTACAATACTAAGTCCAATTCAGGCTTTATATTGCATTCCTTCTGTAAACAGGAAATGTGACTTTGAATATGACAGTACAACCCTATAGAAGCAATTTTCTCTCTTGTTTTCTATCTTTTGGTGTTTTATTTTCTATATGATACAAGTTATATTTAAACGCCATATCTATTATTGGAACTGCTTTCCTTTTAATATACATATTGGATAAAAAATCAATCAAAAAAAGTTTTAATTAGTTTTGTTCTTTATTATAAAACTTTTAATTTTTCTAAATTTGTATATAGGTAAATGGATACATTACCATAAATACCTAAATAAAGTCTACACAACATTTAAAGAAAACTATCTATACATTAGTGACATGCATAAAGCACAATTTATATTTATCATGCATAATATTATGGTATTAAACAAAATAGACAAAAAGTAACCAATTAAAAAATCATAGAGCAAGAGGTCACAATGTGGTTTTGAGAGATTTTTTTGGAATAGGAAGACTAATTCAATTGACATTTTAATCTATTATAATTTATAGACCAAACAAATTATCAACAAATTTACCATTTTCAAAAATTAATAATGCACAAGCAATTTATCTTAGAAAGAGACAATATTTAATGCATTTTCTTTTATACATTTAAATAATTGTAAATTAATAAATTGTGACTTTTTGACTTTCTGTCTTGTAACTCTTAGTCCTTTGACTTCTTTCTGTTTTTCAACACATAATGTCAACAATCAATGAGCATAAAATGTGAATAGTCAATTCCAGTTTAGATATTCATCATAATTTAAAGTAAAATTATTTGCAATAATGAAGTATTAGCATATCATAATCATTATGTATGTTTTTCTGTATTTACAACATTTAAAAATCACATTGTGAGGTATATTAAACTAGATGATAAATGCATCCTCTATGCAATGAAGGAAATCCCCAATGAAAAATGAGATTTAGAACTAACCTGAATTATACAAAAAGAATCACTGGTGTGACACTTTCCAAAGTTTTTTTGTATGGAGTCTTCATAATTTTTTTTTTTAGATATTTGTATTGAATGTATGCCAACATTCTCTTTATTTAGAGAGGAGTCCATAGTGGACAGTCCTTATGGTATATATATTTTTTCAAAACTAAACATAATTTGGGGGGGGGGGATTTATACTGCACATATCAAGAAGAAAACAACACAGTTCATACCTACAAGGTATTCAAGAATGACATCTTAATATTATGATATAAAAAAATTAAAGAAAGTTACCTTACTAAAAACTTTTAATAGTTATCAATGGTACTCAAGTAGGAAAAGGTATAAAAAACATCTAAAACATAACTTGTATAATAAACTGCTTCACTGAGCGCAGTTGGATACGCCTGCAGAGGTCCAACCCTGAACAGTTGGGACAAAAATGGACACAATACTCAAGCTTGATACAGGTCTGAATATGGATTGTAATTAAATATTTGACATATTATAGGTTTCTGAATAAATGTAGTCAAAGAACTTGAAATTGGTTATATGAATTGAATTTATATTCAATTAAAGATTTCTTGCTATAAATCTGTTGTCAGACTATAAACAAACAATAACTTATCAATGTTATATCAGAAATTTATAAAAAACTAAAGGGAGGTTATCTTATTAGATATAAATCAGTCATCAAAGTTTAATGAAAACTACTCTAAGCACTTTAAGGATATTGTCCAAAAACTTGAAAATCACCCCTTTTTTATGAATAAAATCTTATAACTCGGAAACATAAAATCTTAAATTTATAAAAATCAAAAGGGAGCTTACAACAATAGATATAAACAATTTACCAAAGTTTCATAAAAAATGCTAAAAGCATTTTTGAGTTATTGTCTGAAAACTGAAAAATCCCCCTTTTTGTAATGAATAAACCCCATAAATCGGAAACGTATAGTCTAAAATTTATAAAAATCAAAAGGGAGCTCATGTCGATAGAAATAAACAATTCACCAAAGTTTCTTGCAAATTGGTGAAATTGTTTTTTGAGTTATTGTCCAAAAACTGGAAAATCCCCCCTTTTTTAATGAATAAAACCCCAAAACTCGTTAATGTCCGACATGTTGAAGATGGATGGATGGACAGACAGACGGTCAACGGTATACTATAATACATCCTGTAAACGGGTATATAAAAAGGAGAAATTATAAAACAGATATATCAGAACAATACATTTCCTGAATGTTACATTACTCTATCATAGTGGTAAAATATAAAACAAAACAAAAAACTCAAAACTAAGTGCAATAAAACAAGTCTTCTCTGTTCTTTAAAATTGTTCTTGCCCTTCACTCTTTGACACTTGTATGGCAAGCACTAAGATTAGTCTTGATAGACCTTAAATAAAATTGCTTTCATGTAAAATTCACAAAATCTGGTTCAATTATTGAAATAAACATTCATTCTAAATGAAAAAAAATAAGTTTGAACTGTTTTGATCACATTTCCACAAGATGACTGGCTTTTCCTATGATATATTAAACTCAATTTGGAATGGTGTCTTGTTTCTGATCTTCCAGTTTGGACATGTTGCAAAAAATACCTTTTTTGGTTTAAAAATATTTTACCAAGTATAATTCATTATACGACTGGAACATCTTTAGCTTGAAAGGTAGATCAAACTATCAAAAAATTAAGTGTGATTAAGTGTATTTAAATTTTTTAGAAAAAAAAAACTATTAAAATCAAGGGCAGATAATTACATTGATTTGATAGGACAATCTGTTTTGTTTTTATGGGCTGATAGACAGACAGGGTGATTCCTATAATCACTTCAAAAACTTTGTGGGATGTATAATAATATGGATAAAGTACAAGATTATATCATGGCAGGAGGTTTTAAACAATAATCTTCAATAGATTTAGCATACATTAACTGTGTAACAATTATATCAGAATTATTTCATTATTTTTTTTGATTTTGGATCTGGAAAATTAAAACTGTACCAGTAAGGTCTCTTCTTATTTTGAAATCAAAGGGAAAAAAAACTAAAAAAAATAATTTGAGAAGACAGTAAAAATTGATTTTTTGTTCATATCTTTAAATAATTCCATTTCTGAATTGATCAAATGTTTAATTAATCCCATGGAATCTGTTTGTAGCAGCATGTCCAGTCTGCCTTACTTCACCAGAGTACTAACCAGATTTTCCATTGGTCAATAAAACATAAAATTTCCATGAAAATTATGGTAAAGATGAATTGAAACATTATCCAATACACCTGAATTATTAAATGGGTTTTAATGAAGTTGTTAAGTTTATATGTCTCAAATTAAAAGTATTATTTTCAGATCAAATAATCCTAAATAAATTTCAGTCTCAAACATAGCATTTTTTTTGGGTGATTTACACCATTGTAAGTCCTGGATTTCTTTCAACATCACCAAATAGCACCTGCTCGTTAAAACCTTCACTGTTGTTTAGGCAGATGTTCTTTTGTTTAAAATACTACTCTCAACTTCATTACACTCTGAAACAATACGCACATAGATATATATTTATATCATTAGATACAGAACAAAGATAAAGAGTTTTCAGATGCATTGTATACACACTCTTTAACTTAATTGACTTAGTCAGATAAATGAAAAATGGTAAAAATTTTGAAAAAAATACAATTTCAACAACTAAACATTGCTTAAACATGTTAAAAGTACATTAATAGTGAATGATTAACTGCAATAATTTATATGATATAAAAAGAACTTTTTACAAACACAAATCACCATGTTTAAGATTTTTTTTATATATTTATACATAAACAAGGACGATTTTAGTGTAATAATGTTATTAAAATGTTTGGGTCATGTTTTCTTTATATGTTCGTGTATGTACCCACAACTAGCTGATTTGTTTTGAGGATTTATTTTATATTTTTTCGATGGACACACCCATTCCCCATTCCCACTCCCCCCCAAAGAAAATAAGAATAAAGGAGACATGGCTTAACTGCCATGAGAAACGTCTATGACGACGGCTACGTAGTGCTTACCGAGATATTTTCCAAAAAAACTTTGTCCAGTCGCACATTGCATATTTGGTATTGTGTACACATAAAAATGATCATGTATGGCAAATTGTTGTATTTGCGTGGTTTAAAAACTCACTTGTTAACACACCATTTCGAGGCCTGTATGGGGATAACTTTTTGCATTACATCCCAGCTCCTTTGTTCTACCAGGGATGATCTGAGCCGGATCACCCCTACCAGATCACCCTAGCTTGAGTTTCTTTGTTCTGCATGCTTTCCTTTGTTCTGTATCATTTTTGTGGGAATGACAAATCCACAATAAAACTTAGAATAACTTATATGGAAAAGACTAACTATCAAAATTTATGTATAAAAAATCCTATGTCTATAGTGGGATTGGAACTCAAGACCTTTAGCATATAGACCTACGATTCATACCCCTACACCAGGATGACTGGATACAAACTCTCTGTTAATTTAACATATCTAAACATTGTGTACAGGGCTCATAAAGGGTATATACTATATAGTAGTATATAAAGTATATTATAATGATTGTGTGGCGTTCTAAAATAGATTTTATGAAGCATAAATGTTTTTTATCTAATCTAGAACAGCTGGGATGTAAAATAGTTATCCCATTCGGACTTGGTGTGTCAGTGTAAGATCACCCTCTGGCCTCCGGCCATTGGGATGATCTTACACTGACACACCACGTCCTCATGGGATAACTATTACGGATTGCAGGATTAAAGAAACCAAAGCTTAGCAGTCTTTACCGTTCGACATCTAATGTTGCTCATCGATTATATACATCCCTGTCAACTGGTAACCAACATACAGAGATACTTTTATGCCAAAAAGAGTTCTATTGAATGGCAGCACATATCAATTACATTGTTCACAGCTATGATATCTTTGGAAACCAGAGGGTGATAAATATATCGAATAGAGAAAAGTAGGCAAATAAATAAAGAATATAGAATAGTGGGGTGATGAAATATACAGAATAGAGAATAATGGTATAAATAAATAAAGAAAGAGAATAAACAGCTGTGCCATGAGCGCATGATACGCCCGTCATCTTGTAAGTGAATTTTTATGCAATAATCATAAATAGTATCTGACATACAGAGCGACATGCGAAAACCCCCCTTTTTTTTTACAAAAAACTCAATATCTCTAAAATAAAATTTTGAATCAAGACCAAAAAGTATACAGATCTTAAGATTAATATAACTAAGAAGTGTGTAAAATTTTAAGCAATAATAATAAATCGTTTTTGAGATACGGCGCAACATGTGAAAACCCCCTTTTAAAAAAAAAAAAAAATCAATATCTCTAAAACAAAATTTTGAATCAAAACCAAAAAGTATACAGATCTTTAGATTAATATAACTAAGAAGTGTGTAAAATTTTAAGCAATAATCATAAATCGTTTTTGAGATACGGCGCGACATGTGAAAAACCCCTCCCCCTTTTTTTACAAAATACTCAATAACTCAAAAATAAAATTTTGAATCATCACCAAAAAGTATACAGATCTTAAGATTAGTATAACTAAGAAGTGTGTAAAGTTTTAAGCAATAATCATAAATTGTTTTTGAGATACGGTGCGACATGAGAAAAAAAAACACACACCTGTTTTAGTTACTAAGTCCCGTAACTCAAAAAGTTTTAATCTTATTTTCACCAAAAAGTATACAGATCCCAGACAGACTGACAGACGACATTTGTATACCATAATAAAAATGGTCTAAAAGTTAAATAATAAACGAGAAAAATGGTCTAAAAGTTAAATAATAAAGAAATAAAAGGACCCCCAACCCACCAACCCCCAATCCAGACCCTCATATAAATTTCGAACATTTATGGACAAACATCGAATAAAAAATAAAACAGGCCACAGGAAAAAGCTTCAATAGTAAATGAAGTGGGGCCATAGGACACAGATGCCCTGCTTGAAAACATATGGCAAATTCTGCAATTTTTCAATTTACAAAGGGACATAACTCAAGAACAGCGAAAGTGACGCCACCCAAATTCAAAGTTGATCTGTTTTTAGTGGTAATAAGCATTGTGAATAAGTTTTATAACATTTGTTTGAGGTAAGCTAATGTTTGCGGAGAGTGCAGAAGCGACAAACTTAGCAATTTTTCCATTGATAAAAGGACATAACTCAAGAACAGTGAAAGTGACGCCACCCAAATTCAAACTTCATCTGTGTTTGGTGGTAATAAGCATTATGTATAAGGTTTAGATCATTTGGTTCAGGCAAACTAAAGTTAGAGAACAGAAACTTAGTTTGGGATGTACGGACGGACGTACAGACGGACAAGAATAACACGGTGGGGACATAAAAATCAAATGTTAAGTTATTTTACACTACCCCCTAGAATGCAACGTGACCATCAAAATGATATCAAGATTTATGAAAACCTGTACTTATAAGAAGTCATATGATTGCTTAGTCTTTGGTTTGCTTTGTTGTGTTCTGAAAAACTCTCCATCCAAGTTAATGTGTAAAAAGTAAACAATTATAGGTCAAAGTACGACCTTCAACAAGGAGCCTTGGCTCACACTGAACAGCAAGCTATAAAGGGCCCCAAAATGACTAGTGTAAAACAATTCAAACAGTAAAACCAACAGTCTGATCTATATAAAAATTGGGAAACGAGAAACACGTATGAAACACATCAACAAGCGACAACCACTGAACAACAGGCTCCCGACTTAGGACAGATGCATAAAAATGCAGCGGGTTTAAATAGCATAATAAGGGACATCTCTATCATATACTAAAATGAAAATTTAACTCTGTCAATCTAGTTGTGATGTCAGTTACTCTGGAATAGGAATTAATATTTTACTAGTTCATAACAAACTAATAAAAGTCACATGGTAATTGCATTTTATAAACTGTGAAGCATGTATGAAACAAATAATTTGGTCTGTTTATATTTGCATACAACCCTGTGTCAGTTACTCTGGAATAGGAATTAATGTTTTACTAGTTCATAACAAACTAATAAAAGTCACGTGGTAATTGCATTTTATAAACTGTAAAGCATGTATGAAACAAATAATTTGGTCTGTTTATATTTGCATACAACCCTCTGTCAGTTACTCAGGAATAGGAATTAATATTTTATTAGTTCACAAGTGTGGACACAGATCAGTGTGAATAGTATGTTTGGATGTTTGACAGTGTTTTCTGACAAAAAGAGTTCTCTGGTTTTCCCCATAGGGTTCTATGTTGAATTGTTGTGCCCAGTGAAAGTCAATCTGTACCAAATACTGAAAATAGCAGTCTTATATTCAATATTGCGTTTTACTGTTCAATATATATAAGAAGATGTGTTACGAGTGCCAATGAGACAACTCTCCATCCAAGTCACACTTTGTAAAAGTAAACCATTATCAGGTCAATCAAGACTGTCATGTAGGAGACACTAGATTAAATCAGTGCTGACCAATCATAGATTTTATTTAGCTAGACATTGCTTTTAATATCAAATCTACATATTGGCCAACATGCTATGATTGCTTCCTGTATATAATATGTACATTCCTGTAAATAAATTTTGTGCATGTGCAACGTTACATTGGAGGATTTCCTTTCAACATTTTAACTTTGAAATAACTTCTATGTGAATACATTAACATTTTTATAAACGATCCGTTAAGGGAACACAGCTAACTGAGTGTGCTCCAAAGCTGGAGAGATTTATGTAAAGAAGCAAAAGATTTCGAAGGATTGCCAAATTATTCCAATAAAATAAATTTAAAAATTTGATTTGGGATAGCAGCAAAAACTTAAAAATAGAGGAGGACCACATTAGGTGCATTTCTGCATGATGTGATTGTAGTATGCATGTAATATTTGTATGGTCCTATTTATGTTCCTTTGAGATGGTCATTTATTACTTGGGTTTGTCCACAAAAAAAACTAAAAATTTGTTCAGGATCTTCCCAGTATCATTAGTAAAAGTTTTTGTTCAAATGTGGAAATTCAAGATATATTATTATGGTTTGATAGTAACGATAATATACCAGATATGGCCGATTCCAATACAGATGCTCATAACTCCTACAAACTGATTAAAATTCTTTTAGATACATGTATGAACAGCATTGAAGGACAAAAGGATAAAATATATAATTTATACTTAGGAACATTACCGGTATGTATAAGTGAAACATCTTTTACACTCAGCACTCATCAGCAGGCAGCACAGATGTTAAAAAAAAGTGTTACAAAACCACCTACATGTAGCATCATATTTTTAGTAGCACGAGTATCATTGTTTGGTAAATTTGTGCTTTTTTTATTTGGCTTATGGACAAAAAAATGTTTGGCTCAAGTGCAAATAAAATGATTTAATCTCCCCATAAATGGGAACATTGAATGAATGGTACAACTCCTTTTGCTGACAGTTTTAATCATATTACCTTGCAGCAGATCATGTGCAGATGTGAGTTGTCTGTCAAATCTTCATTTCACAAAGAATGCATTTGCATAACAATGAACTGAGCTCAAAGCAAAGCACTTTAATAATACACTTGGACAAAAAGCTCAATCCAGTGATATACTTTGTAATAGAGGACTATCATGAACATTCACCCTTCCAATAACCACCAGCATGCGAAACATGGATCAGAAGTCCTGAAAATGACATGTTTTTTGTTTATATTATATGTACATATACATATCCCAATTGAAACATACAAAGTTGTGGTAAAACATTCAGTTTCTAGCAAGTAGTTCATGCACTAATATAATAATATTTGCCGAGTTGCCCTCTTTTTGAAATAAGATCATATTTCCACATAATCATTGTAAATAGGTGACCAAACATTAAAACTATAAAAAGTTATCAGACTTATCTATCAGTGTCTATTTACCATCACAACTGAATCAATATATACATATATAAGACTCTGATTGACATCCAGTCTTTAACCAACCCCCATTCCTGAAGTTTACATTAAAATCTGACATCACAATAAAAATAAAATTTCAAATCTACATGTTATTGTATGACCAATTATATATCCCTAAAATATACATCTTTTTTGTTGTTCTCAAATTAATGTCACAATAGTATTGGCTTTTGTAATCGATTTTTTTTTTAGACTATATATATATAGCTCGCCACAATGAAATCCAAGTTTTATAAAATGTTAGGTTGAACCCAATGCTAAAAAAGTTGTGAAAAATATAATATTTTAAGTCTTGCAAATACATGTAATAATACATTTCAGCAATCGGCTGTACTTTTAGTTTTTTATTTTGTCTATTGCTTGATATTGTGTATTGACCTCTAGAATTGTTTTACATGTAAATTAATAATAATCCTGGTGGCATTTATTTAAATGAAGGATGAACTTCTTACACCAGAATATTAATAGGTCTTATTGTTATTTTCTGAGGTTTGGCCTTTTAATTTTAAGCTGTAACATGCCAAGAGACCATGACAACCATGACTAAGGTGGTTGACCAACTAAACCCCATTGATGAGATGTTGTTATTCTGATATATGTACAACACACCACATATTATTGACTTACCAGTACTGGTTCCCCACAAACTGAACTAATCAGATTTAGCATATATAACAGAGCTCCACACAAGAATTCACAAATTGGGGTTTTTACCAATTAATGTAATGAGTGAAAGTTTTTTTCAATTGCATTATTAACTCCAATTCACCCTTCAAGCAAATATCAAATTGGGTTTTTCACCACCAAACTCTTTAATGTATTGGGTTTTTTCATCATCAATATATTGAATTTAGGCATGTTACAAAATATGTATAATGAAGTTATATCAAACCAAGATGTCAATCCATGATTCAAATGTGTTTCTTTCTATATATATATACATATATATATATTTCTCTAATTCTTCGTCAATTTATCCCTTTCTGCACCCATTGTATAAAAAAAAATTTAATCAACGTGTGGTTCTTTTGATCTCAGTTCTTCATTGGTTAAAATCCGATTATGACGTCAAATTTTCTTGCTTTCCTCTGAATTTCCTATTGTGACGGCATGAAAAAGGCGACCATGCCTGATGACGTCACATAGAAAGAACACATCTTTTTGCAGATCATTCAAAAAGAAGGAATAAGTTTGCCTGCATATTGTTTGAAAATCATTAGAGAAACAGATTCCACCACCAAATCTCGTGTAATACGATATTTATCCACTCTCGGCAGTTAAATTTTAAATATTTAAAACGCTCTGCAAGCCTCGCGTTTTAAATTTGAAAATTTAACTGTCTCGAGTGGATAAATATCGTATCACACTCGATGCAGTGGTAGAATCTATATATATATATATATATATAAGAAAATTAGTAAAAGATAATAACGGTTTCAATTCATCACTTTTACTAGCGCTTTCACTGCTTTTACAGATCTTCAGGTAATTTGACTTGTATACATAAGTGTTATACAAAACAATTGATTGACGTTTACAATAGTATGACGTTAACAAATACAAGGGAGACTACTAATGTCATTTTAAAAATTGAGTAAAGTCTATAAAGTGTTAAGTAAAGAATAAAATATTATTTATCATATATATATATGTATATGTGATGGCTGTTTTATTTGGTTTATACCTTGATGAGCAATTGTTCTTTTAATTTGAGTCTCGTTTGTTTTAACTGTTCAGCCAGTTTTGTTTTTTCTCTCAAAAGTTTTTAGATTTTTAAGTAGTACTTGTGAACATTGGATCCTGTAAGACAGTTTTGCCAGTCCTTTCAACTTTTTGCCAGACCTACTTTAAAAAAAATAAATGGAGAATGTGTCCCCATGGACACAGATGATGCCCCCGCTGCATACAACATTATAAAGGAACTTAACTCCAGGACGATAAAAGTGACGCTACCCAAATTTGTACATGTCAGATCTAAGTGGTTATATTAGTATTGTGTAAAGGTTTCATAATGTTTGGGGCAAACTTAAGTTACAGAACTGAAACTAAAAATTTTGCATTTTCTTTCCATTTATAAAGGGGCATAACTCGAAAATGGTTACAGTGACCCCACCAAAATTCCAACATGATCTGTATTTTGTGGAAATAAGCATTATGTATAAGTTTGATAACATTTGGTTGAGGTTAACTTAAGTTAGAGAACAGAAACTAAAAATTTTGCAATTTTTCCATTTATAAAGGGGCAGAACTCTAGATCAGTTAAAGTAACGCCATCAAAATTAAAACTTGATCTGTGTTTTGTGGTAATAAGCATCCAGGCCTATACAATAACTTTTTTTCCAACTTGTCCAGTAGGACAAGAACATACCAAAACTTACTTGTCCGAATGAAATTGTAACTTGTCCAACAAAACTCTTAATAATAACCTTTTTTGTATTTAAAGTTGATTCAAGGAACAAAATGAATTAAAACAATAGAACAGAATTTGATTTACATCTTTTGAAATACCTTTTAAAAATATGAGTCGAGAACAACTGAATCTAGTCATGTCACAGGACTAAGGTTCTAGTTTTCATCAATACTGAAGTCTCATCATGCAGACTCTTCACATGAGGCACCGTCTGGCCCGAGAACACAGTTATTTCGTAGTGCATTTCTTTTAGACAATAAATTCAAATTAAAAAAATCGCACCTGCTCTATCTCAAAAAGATTTTTACAGTGTAGTGTACTACTATTGATACAAATAATATCAAAATTATAGAAACTTCTACCAGCTCTAACTCAAAATATTGACAATTCTGTGTTAAGGGGGGCTAAACTTCAGTTTGACAGCTTCCGACATTCTAATTTTTGACCTTTTTTAACTGGACCAAATCACTACTTAACATAAAGATTCAGCACCCAAATTTTTTTAACATGTAATTTCATCCCCTTACTTAATATTTCATGCATAAAATATCAAGAAATAAATTGGAAAAGTGTATCAAAAAAAAATGCAAGTTATACACTGTTCACACTAGGGACTATATTCGTAGACAACGAAAACCAAAGGACAATAACTGTGTCCTTGGACCTAATAGGATAGAAAGACTTGACCAATTTTAATAAAACTTTGCATGACCTAAGCTTAGGCAATTTTAAGATAGTTGGCCAAGTTTCATGGCCATAGGATATATATTATAGAAACTAGGGCCATTTTAATATTGAAATTTGGATGTTTATTTTTGACGTTTAAATCAAATATTTTCAACTGTCAAGATTTTGGCCTAAAAAATTTAAATATTGCAAAAATTTGCTTTTTAAATACTCTTGAATTTAATATAATAAGTATTAAAAGCAACGGAACACTCATTTGATTTATCAGATTTATTACAGTTATTCAAAAGTCAAATTTATATGAGCCTGAGCCTGAAAATAGAGATTTTCGAATTAAGGGAAGCCTTACATAAACATGCATTTTTTTCAACCAATTTGAAGTTTTTGAAGGTTTTTAACCATACATTATTCTTCCATATATATTAAATGTACTTTAAATGTAAAGAAAAGTTACAAAAAGCATACCACATGAGTATAAAATGGTCTTAGGCCATGTAAGACTGAGAATTATTTAGAGTCGATTTAGGCCGTAGCCCATATTTACATATAAAAATGCACACAGAGGCTATAAGGAAGTGAAATTTGTTACTTTTTGCTCATTTTTATGCTAAGATGTCATGATACAAGAAGTCTAATTGCAAAAGGACTCTTTAAATTCAACTTTTTTTTGCAGACAGTATGGTCTGATGACCAGTTTTTCACTTTTCAATGGAAAACTTGCATGTAGTTATAGTCTCATTTGGCATATATTTGAACCACTTACTATCCTAAAGAAGAAAATTATGGTAGCATATGAAATGAATAGGGTGTACTGATCATTGTAAAGTGTTTTTTTTACAGATTTAGTGAAATATTTGTGACGGACTACAGATTTTATGTACAAAGCTCTTCACATTTCACATACATCAAACAGGCCGTTTAACCAGGGACATAAATACAAATATTCTGCACATTTTTTCTGTGATAATCTACTTTTCTCTAGATTCCGAGTTCACAAATGGTTAATTAAATTTGATTTAAGCATAGAAACACAAATATCAGGAACATAAAAAGCTGTCAGATAGAAAGTCAGCACGGCTCTTAGGCATAAAATGGAAACTGCTTTAAAATGCTTATTTTAGCCGTATAATGCCAAAATGGGACATTTTAACAGAATTTCTGTCAAACAAAGATGTAAATCCTTTACTTTTATTGAGTTTGACAAATTGAAACCAGAAAACCATTCAGGAAAGTTGCCAAAGTACAGAATCTACATTTACGGAATTCATCTCTTAGGCCCGAGAACACAGTTATTTCGTAGTGCATTTCTTTTAGACAATAAATTCAAATTAAAAAAATCGCACCTGCTCTATCTCAAAAAGATTTTTACAGTGTAGTGTACTACTATTGATACAAATAATATCAAAATTATAGAAACTTCTACCAGCTCTAACTCAAAATATTGACAATTCTGTGTTAAGGGGGGCTAAACTTCAGTTTGACAGCTTCCGACATTCTAATTTTTGACCTTTTTTAACTGGACCAAATCACTACTTAACATAAAGATTCAGCACCCAAATTTTTTTAACATGTAATTTCATCCCCTTACTTAATATTTCATGCATAAAATATCAAGAAATAAATTGGAAAAGTGTATCAAAAAAAAATGCAAGTTATACACAGTTCACACTAGGGACTATATTCGTAGACAACGAAAACCAAAGGACAATAACTGTGTCCATGGACCGTCTGATAGGCCTGTCAATGTCTACTCATTGGATTTGTATCCTGGTTTTTAAAGTTGAAAAAAGTTTATTCAAATGCAATCAATAAAAAAAAGAAGATGATTGAGGTACGATTGCCAATGAGACAACTCTCTGCAAGAGACCAAATGACACAGAAATTAATAACTATAGGTCACCGTATCATGTGTATTGCAAGTATTGTTTTTTTTCATATATATGATCAAGTATGATTTGGGAATTTTATGGTAAATAATTTCTTCATTTTTATTTAAAAAATATTGTTGTTAAAAAAATTACGGTATGGTATTTATTATAAAGCAACAGAATAAGGTAGGAAAAGGAGGTTCTGATTTGTCTTGGTCCCCAATGTCTCCTGTCTCCTGCCAAACTGTCTATTAAACTTGGAGCCGAATCCTTTTCCGAGCTGGTGACAAACTGTCTTGTAAAGTTACCTTATCTACAAAGCGCATCACTGATTCCTGATTCTTATCAGTAAGGTTTCCGAGAATAGTATGCCTTTTACCTGTTAAAAAGTACCTGACAAAGAACCAGTTTTAAATTATCGATTGCAAGTAAACATGTCAAATCAATACTTGTTTTTATCTTCTTTTCTTGTTTTTTGTTTATAATTACTTTGTTCATCAAAGTTGGATTAAATTTATTTTCTGCATAATAATTTAACTTGTCCCGTCGGACAAGCTTGATATAGCTTTGACTTGTCCGACCTTTTTTTCCTCTGGTACTGGACAATCGGACAAGCGTTATTGTCGAGCACTGGCATTGTGTATAAGTTTGATAACATTTAGTTTAGGATAACTTAAGTTAGAGAACGGAGACTAACAATTTTGTAATTTTTCCATTTATAAAGGGGCATAACTCTAGAACG
Organism: Mytilus californianus; assembly: GCF_021869535.1. Lineage (NCBI taxonomy): Eukaryota > Metazoa > Mollusca > Bivalvia > Mytilida > Mytilidae > Mytilus > Mytilus californianus. Next base: position 80,489,819 of record NW_026262679.1, read on the forward strand.
GATAGAGTGACACTACCAAAATTCTAAATTGATCTGTATTTTGTGGTAATAAGCATTGTGTAAAGTTTGATAACATTTGTATGAGGCAAGCTCAAGTTAAGAGGATGGAACCTAAATATTTTGCAATTTTTCCATTTATTAAGGGGCAGAACTCTTGATCAGTTAAAGTGACACCATCAAAATTAAAACTTGATCTGTGTTTTGTGGTAATAAGCATTGTGTATAAGTTTGATAACATTAGGTTGAGGCAAACTAATGTTAGAGAACGGAAACAAAAAATTTAGCAAATTTTCAATTTGTAAAGGGCATAAGTCTAGAACGGTAAAAGTAACGCCACCAAAATTCAAACTTGATCTGTGTTTTGTGGTAATAAGCATTGTGTATAAGTTTGATAACATTTGGTTCAGGCAAACTTAAGTTGGAGAACAGAAACCAATTTTTGAGACGTACGTACGTACAGACAGACAAGGGTAAAACTTAATGCCCCCTCTGCTATGGCAGGGGCATAAAAAAGCTTTATTACATGAATCATTTTGGTGAATTAAATTCTTATAATTGATAATCAGCACTTCTGTGATTAGAGAAATTTTATTAAGAACCTTTTAGAACAAACATTATTTCTAGTTTATCTTGACGATCACAAAGACACTTGATGATCTTTAATAGTGCAGTGATACAGGCAGTCGCCTCTATCCAGTAAATGACGTCATAAAGGCGTGTAAATTTTCCAGCACACATAACTTTAACTCTAAAGAGGTCTATCTATATATAAAGAAAGGGTTCCTCACCTACATTGCAGCTGTCAGTGTTAATGTGTAATGGTGACTGCCAAAAAATAAGTCAATTCGTTAGTGAATTAACAAATCACGATTTAAAACAGTGGACATGACTAAGCATTCATAAAACTAAAAAGCAAGACATTTTGGCTTCATATGGAGCATTTTAGTATTCATAATTATAAAAAGGACAGGTTTGGGGGATCAACATCTAGTTTCTGAGTGTTACAAACAAAATACTCCTTACTTTGGACCACACCATGTGCATTTTAAAAATACATGTAGTTTATAGTATACATACTGTCAAACATGTACATGTACATTCGCTGTTTTGCCAGACAAGCTGGGGCCGTGGCCTTGGAAGTAAGAGTATTCTCGGACTAGTACATTTTGTAATATTAATATGAAGGGGAAAAAGCAATACAGAAATTATATGCAACCATATATATGTATTTTAACCAAAAAATTTCACTGCATGTATTTTTTTTTCAAGTATTGAACATGTTTGTTGAAATTATATTTTCAATGTGTTGCTTCGTGCAGACTATAGTATAGCTATTTTACATACATGTATATATATGGATGATGATAATGTATGGTCTATTGAATAAGTTTCATGGGCATTTTAGTTCAAGACAAAAATTTGGTAAGACAAATACGTGGAATCCAGTATATTTTGCAAAATCTGTAAAAATAATCCAAAATTTAGAATGATATCGAAATTTCCGACACGTGTTTGTTTCAACATTTGTTTACAAATAATAATGTCTCATGATAGATTATACAATGATGTCAAGATTCATTCCGCCATCTTTATGTGAGCATACAAATTCTTCATCATCATAAAATAGCAATTTATTGTGTATTAACTTGAACAAATTGAAGATCTGTTCATGATTACACATGAAATACAAAGATATTGCAAATACAGATAATTCAGATATTAAAATCGGAGAAAAATGTCAGTGACCCATATCGTCATGGTTCACATTTGTGTCCATTGTCTACATTTCTAAGAACTGGGATTGTTACTAACCGCTCTCAAAGACAAAGGTCAACATGTATAGCACCTAAATACAATTCAAATTGTAATGCTCAACGGAATTTCTGAAAACAAAAAATTTATATTCTCTGTTTTCAAAGGCAAAGAAGTTTCATATAAAAAAAAATCACAACTACGTGTACATGTATTTCACTACTGAAGGGTTGCATTCAATTTAGAAGCAGCTGCTACATAGATTTTTTACTACTAAACATGTAGCTAGCCTAGCCTAGCTGCTATCATGACTTTATCTATTTAGCAGCTAGGCTAGCTACACGTTCAGTAGTCAAAAATCTATGTAGCCCTATGAAGCTGCTACGATATCAGTGGCAGATCCAGAAATTTTCATAAGTGGGGGCCTGCTCCGGTCATGCTTTAGTGATTCCCTATATAATCAACCCCCTGCCCCCCTCCCCCCTAAAACCGCCTCTGGATATAGAATGCAACCATGGAACACTAACACTAGTATGGTACTATGAATCTATGACTTCTGTTCTGAAACACCTATTAACACACACAGAAATATCATCAAATAGTGAAATTTAAGATTGACTGCACCTTGTATGGATAATTCCGACACGTGTTACATCTGGAGCCTATGAATTTATGACTTCTGATCTGAAACACCTACTAAAACTCACAGAATTATCATCAAATAGTGAAATATAAGTTTGATTGCACCTTGTATGGATAATTCCGACAAGTGTTACATCGCGGCCCCTTTTGTTTACAAATAATAATATCACGTTATCGCGCACTGCACTGACGACACAAACTACACAATTACTGAAATTACACAATTAACACATACATAACCCATTTACCTTGCAGACATGCAAAGGGTTTGTTATCAAAAATATTGCATGTACAGTTAATAAAAAAATTATTTCATCAAATAGATCAGATTTTCACCCATGACACAAATCGACTGGGTTGACATTTCTGTTAAAAAAAGTGTCATAAAAATGGGATTAAATTGACCGTCAAGAAGATCAAGAGAACCAGTTCTGGAGAACATTACAATAATAAGTAATACTTACCACAATTGCTGATACCAAAGGCTTTTTTCTATTGGAAATGTCAAAAACATGATGATAAAATAGTTTTAATGTTGCAGGTTATTTTCTTGTTTTGGCGCAAAATATTCATACTCCTATTGCTTGACGTAACAAAATTTGTATAGCATTAAATTGAACTTCAACTATAGCTCAGCAAAAGTTAATATACAGAAGCATGACGAAATATTAATGATAAAATGTGTATATATTTCTGTAAAAGATTAGAATTTTACTAAATTACCAGTAAACTTCACTTAGAATTACATTTAAGTGCAAGAAGATCTCTGTTTGTGAATCGATTGAATCCAGGGGTCACATATTAACGGAAATTTTCGTGATTAACGGAAAAATTTAGTGTGTGCTTTGCATTGAGGCTTGCGTTGCTTTACATCGAGGTCACAGCAGTTCAACCAATCGGGGAATGTTAAGTTGGGACATACCTCTATTTTTACTGCAGGTTTTGGCATATTTAAAACGGAATTATAGAAAAATGAAATGTTGTTAGTAGATACAAAACAGAAAATGATAAACACTTTCAGCAAAAGATGAATTGGATTGGGGTTCTGTGTATTCATATTATTTGTACAACTCTCCTTACCCTTGGGAAGCGTGTTCTTTGCATCGAGGCTTGGGTAGCTTTGCATCAAGGCCACAGTAGTTCAACCAATCGGGGAATGTTTATTTGGGGCATGTGACCTATTTTAACTGCAGGTTTTAGAATATTTTAATCGAAATTATAGAAAAATAGAATGTTGTTAGTACATACAAAACAGTAAATGATGAATACTTTTAGCAAAAGATAAACTGGATCAGGGTTCTGTGTATTCACATTATTTGTACAACTCTCCTTACTGATGCCATATTTTGGAATTTCTGTGACCTAAATGGTTCGCGAAAAATTAATATTTTTATATATAGTATAGTAATTATATTCAAAAGTAAGACTTTTAAAGAGGCAGTATATGCAGAAATAGCATTTTTCTTGAAAGAAATCAAACCTATCAACATAGCCTCTTTAAACCTAATTTAAAATACAAGTCTGTTGTCAGATTGAAAATTGTGACAATAATGTATATGTTGTGTACAAGTTATCATTTTGTACAAATTATAAGTTTGAAAGCCTTTAAAAACTGGTGGTCAGGGGTTACTTTCATATAATTGCAAAGGGGGTGCAGCACTTATAAATATAAATGTAAAAAGCAAAAGATGTTGCACAATTCCCGATGCCATAATTCACTCACATGCTCAAACAAATGATACAGAACATTTTTTTTATTTTGTAAATAAGGTTAATCGTGTGGTCATTGAATAAAAATTCTATAGAGTGTATCTTGCTTTTTTATAACAAAATCCATACTATAAATTATTGTACAAGTTATAAGTGAATTTTAGTCGAATTTTGTACAAATTGTAATTTGTACAAGGACTTTTTGTACAAATTGTAATTTGTACAAGGACTTTTTGTACAAATTACAATTTGTACAAAGTCAAAATACACAAATTATAATTTTTTTGTACAAATTATAATTTGTACAAAATGATAACTTGCACACAACATATACAAAAACATTTTATTAACTGTATCCAATTAAAAAAAAATATCTATTATACACTACCAAATGCTCTTTGTGTATCATTCTCATCACAGAAACTCCCCTGTTCCTCAACAGCATTTTCTTTATTTGGTATCTAATAAAAAGAAAAAGCAAATTATATTGAAATTGACCACTCACACTACATATATGATGTATTTAAAAATAAATGGGGAATGTGTCCCATGACACAGATGAGGCCCCGCTTGCACATCATATAAAGTTATAAAGGGACATAACTGAAGAACGGTAAAAGTGAACCATTTGGTTGAGGCAAACTAAAGTTAGGAGAACAGAAGACAACTTTGGGACATACAGACGGACTAGGGTAAAACTTAATACCCCCTCTGCTACGGCAGCCATATAAAAAGAATTAAATGCTTGTTAATACCTGTATGTCCTTTTATTCCACATGTTCAAATTCACTTTAAGCAAAGGAAGGTCCAGCCTGACCTTTGACCAATAATACTTAAAGGTCCTCCATTTTTTTTTGAAGAGCCAATTTTTATTGATAATTCAATTCATAAAAAACCAAACAGACTCATTCTGTTTACCAGTTATGTTCTAATATTATATTCTCCAGTTTCCTGGTATCTTGTATGACGACCCGTCACGAGGGTAAAAAATGTAAGTAATCACATAAGTTTCCTTTCAGTATAGTTGCATATATTAAGATCATTTTAATACTAAATTTTCATATTTTTGCTCAATATGTTTTTGTAATTTTTTTAAACTGCAAATATATGAAAGTACATCGGGTGTAACTAACTACCGGTGGGAAGGTCCAAACCAGTAAATGGAAAGTCATGGACCTCGGACCAACACCAATTTGAACACCTGTATTCTAGTGTATATAAATCTTCCTCAAGTTCAAATATAAATAACACCATACAGCAGAATTATATCCATATTAATTAAAGATGTTCACTAGTCAGGTTTTTAAATTATTGTCAGATTTTGGAATTCCTCTAGTTCTGTCCATTTGAAGACCAAAAATTATTTTTGCCACATACACTCATTTTTCTTTTCATAAATCTTTATTATGCCGGAGAGAAGCCATTTGTAAAATTCTTATCAAGTTCTTGTAATTTTAGCATCCTAGCATTTTGTAATAGTGTTAGTGAAGTAAGATTTGTCAATGATAAAGATATCAAAATTCAAGAGAGAATTTTTCCTGCAAATTTTCAATAGCTTATATCTCAAAAACAAGCACAAACAACACAGTCCTATACGGTATTTAATACTTTCTAGAATCATGCAATTCATAGTTCGTTAGATGCACAAACATACATGCCACACAAAAATCATCTTCAAAACGTTCTGGCATTACTCTCTGAATTTTCACAATTTTTTATCAGAGGTGACTGCAGTCAAAAAATGTGAAAAAAAAAATTCTGATATTTTGAGTACATGCGGTTCTGCTAAAAAGGGCCTGAAGATAATGTCCACTTTCTCCAATGATTCTTTATACATCATCAAGTACTGATTATATTGATACCAAAACCAATCCAATATGTAACTACTACGGTGAATTTTGAACAACAGTTTTAAATGAAACCATTTTCGTATAAAAGTACATTTTTGAAACAGATTATAGCATTTCAAATTATGAAAAATCTGTAAATATTTGTGTTTAAACATCGAAAACTATTTGTTAACTACAAAATGTCATGCCTATTCTAATTTTTATAGTCGTCCATTCGAGTGAACATTTCAATGTTCAAAGGGGATCATTTCTGTACATTATCACTGAATTTGGTAATTTCGATAACAGCACTTGGATCGAGATTGTCATGTTTAAAAATCGATTTGTATATCAAAACTCTAGACATGTACGTGCTTTTTTCAAACAAATCAGCAGAAGTTCAGAAAATGACATATTCTCTCCACAGTAAGTCAAAAGTCAAACCCACCCTTGTTTCTAAGGTAAAACGCAATACAAATATGAAACAGACTATAGCTTAAAACTAGTTAAACAATAATTCATTTGTCACCAAAAAATACGGTTTCACATCAAATATCAAGTAAAATTACTGTTTTTGACACTTTTTGAGCACTATGATAAAGAAATGTCGACGCTGCATAGATTGAAATAAACAATTAATTTCCCCATAGGCGACAATGGTAGCCTTTTTCCAGATACAGACTTTAGAAAGTTGATTTTTTTTAACGAAACCTTGCTAGAATTAAAGAAAAGTTATTAGGATAGTATTTTTTGGTACAAAAAATATAGGTCCGCGTTGATTTTCTTAAGAGTAATTTCTACTTATCTCCCATGCCTATCAATTTTGCACTTAAAAATAAGTGTCTCATCCTGGCGTTTAAAAGACATCTCAGTTCCGTTAGGGCTAAGGAAAATAATTTATTTGGCCTTTGGTATAATGCAGAATGCACAAAGTCTCTAATAACAAAATATAACGGGCGCACATATCAACCAATCAGGATTAGCTATACTCTTAATTCTGAATACCATGTTATGCTCATAAAATGGCTGCGCCCATAAAAACTAATGGTTGATTGTAACCTTTAAGCAGGGTTCTCACTAGGAATTTTTCATTGTGAGTCCTGGGACTCATCACTTTTAGAAATGGTGAGTCCCAATAGATTTTGATGAGTCCGGGATGCGTGTAATTTTTTGTGTCTTACAATATGATGAAATAAAACTAAAACGATGCATGTTTGATCAGTAGTTTTTATTATATCACCAACATGTCATCACAAAATAGCACAACAGTACTGAAAGTTGTGTTAAACAACAGTCAATCAATCAATCAATCCAACTTTGGACACCAGAATAACAACTGAAAAATTAAATAACTCTATGGCACCCTACAACTATTCCTTTTCAAGTCATTATTTTGATCAATATCAAAAGGCAAACCTAAAAGGAGGTAGAAAGATAGTAGACCAATGTTTGAACAAAGCCCCCAAAAACAGCCATTTACAGGTTAAATATATAATACAGGGCAATAAATTAAAAAATATTCTTATTACAAATCCCTTGATACATTGGTATAATTTTTTTACACATTAAAAAGAGATACATGCATTTCATGTATATAAAAACAAGCAAATCTAAAGTGAACACTGTTCAAAATATTGAGCTTGGCTAATTATATAAATAATAATTATTCTTTAATCATTTTAATCGTCATTCAAAACATTTTTCACCTTGTTTACGATCGCGATGTTCAACATGCACAATACGAGAAAAATGTTAAATCATTCGAAGACCAGTAGAATTATTCTTATCCGTAAAATTTCAAATCAACTTTGTTCTATGATCTATTTTATGCATAGTAGCAACAGTTATGAAATATTATATCATTTCATTTCAAGTTCTCAAAATTGTTTACTTTCTTTGGTTCAATTGATAAATACGTGATGTTCAACACATGGAAATATTAAATCTTTTCAAATACTCATAATTTTTTTTAAAAATCGGTAACTATTACATATTTATTAATCAGTTTGAACAGAATTATATACGTTTAATTTAAAAAAAATAGTTATCAGTCAACAAAAATATTCATCTATGCATTACATAATTTTTCAACATCGACTTCCGGTTTAGTTTCCTGTCAAATCAACGCGACGATCATGAATCTTCTTGGCAAAACGATGTGTTCGGGACTCGGGGGATACAACGAGGACCCGTCCCGGGGACTCACGAGTTTCAAAAATGACGCATCCAGCTTGATTTTCATGCGTCCAGGACGCGTATAGCCTCTTAACGAGAACCCTGCTTTAAGTATTTTAGCTCTTTTAGTTGTGAGTGAATGAGTGAGTTTATTAATCTATCAATATTTACCAGTGTTATGAAAAGCTTGATATTTTGAAACTGAGTAGAAAACATCCTTTAAGTAATTTACCATATTGTCAAATGGTGTGATGTATTCTGAATGTATATAACTAACCTGAAATGGAGAATCTCTGCCTATCTGAATTTTGCCTACAAAATAAATGAAGGCATAAGAACATAAATTCTTATTTATTTTTTGCTTATAACAATCATATAATAGTGCACATTAAAGACCCATTGGTGGCCTTGGGCTGTTTTCTACTCTTTAGTTGGGTTGTTGTCTCTTTGACACATTACCTGTTTCCATTCATTATTCTATATTGATCATTTTATAAATGTGTCAAGCCTTAGAAAATTAAATCTATTTTCTCATGTTTGTAGCGTGTTGTCTATTTCTCACATTAAGAGATATTTCGATCTTGCATTACACTTAAAGGAGCGAATAAAAAATTACATGAATATGATTGACTGGGAAATGATGGTGTAACATTCCAATTGGTTATATGATAAAAAGTACATGTATCCATAGTTACCTATTCAATTGTGTAATACACGCTTTATTTTTTTCAAATGTCATGTACACGCTTTTTACATATATACAAGCATTTTCTTACGTGATAGTTATTGGTTATAAGTTGTTTTTCGGCTCTACGTCCTTGAGTCCATGAGTTCTTTGAATCACTAATCTATCAAATGTTTTCATTTTTGTTTTGGGAAGATGCCGAGTGTTTAAATGAAGGCAGTAGCTTCATGTAATATATGACATTTTCAATCAAACCTTTTCTTATTTTTTCAGTATGGCCAAAATAACATGATCTATCAAAAAATCTTCTTTTGAGCACATCACTGGACAAACAGGACAATTAAAGGTGCTCTGCAACAATAATCACCATGAATTTAATTAAATGTCAACTATTGCATATATCCCATATCTCTGAACACAAAAAAGTTTCCTACTACTATGGCTTCAGTGAAAGTGGAAATATTAACACACATCTCTGAACACAAAAAAGTTTCATACTACGATGGCTTCAGTGAAAGTGGAAATATATACCAAGAATAGCATTAAACAAGAACTCTGAACTAAAAAATTAACATACATTAATATGTAATGCTTTGCATTATCAATTGGGCAGAAATGTTTAAAATAAATAAAATGTGTACCTTTTCTTCTTTTTTCATCACAGGCATTTTCTTCGTAGGCTGAATTGATATGGGTTCAAGCAGTTGCTTTTTTATGTGAGTCTATATGAAGTTAAAAAAATCTATTAATATAAATCAGATTTTTCCGCATTAAGACAATAGTTTATGAGCAAACTATGATAATTGATGCTGAAGAACGTTTTAATATTATCAAATCTGAAGTTTATATTACATAGTTTAATAAATGCATTCAAGATACATTGCAATGTAGTCCAAATATATTCTTTATATGATTTTGTCTTTTGGTTTTGAAGTAACACTATTAATGGATGGAAATGCAGAGATCTGATGCAACTCAATATATATATTTTTATATATCAGCACAAGTCATTAAATATATACAACAATACCTGATAAAAACTATGTACCGGTAAAGCTTTGTTTGGTAGAACAACAGCCACATCCTCGATGACCCCAAACACTAGATCGATCATTCATCTTTACCCTGAATCTATTAAAAATGCACAATATTAAATATGAAATGAAAGTAACTAAAAAAATAAACAGTCTTAAACTAAAAGAAAAGGGATTTCAGTAGTTGTACAATCATTAAGTAATTTTGCTGGTAGGTTTTAATTTTTTTCAGCTCATGTGTAAGTGAGTCCACTTCAAAATTATATCAATGGCCATTCATTATCTCTTTTTAGTTTTTTTTTGTATCGGTGCTGTATCAAATAGACACAATTCATAATCTCTTCATGCATTATAGTGACCAAAGAATAATACCGTGCAGTTACTTTCGTGCATGATGATTAGGTCAATTGCTTTGTTTCTAACGATCTTATTATTCTTTAAATACGTTTTTTTCTAAAATAGCTATAAAACCAGGTTAAATCCATCATTTCCTTCATAAAAAATGCCTGTACCAAGTCGTTTTCTATTCGCTTCATGTATTTGAGCTTTTGATTTTGCCATTTGATAATAGACTTTACATTTTGAATTTTCCTCGGAGTTCGGTATTTTTGTTACTTTATTTATAGATGTAACTTGCATAATCTATCTTATCTAAATATCATTTAATTCCTCTTGAAAGAAGATGTATCATGTGTAATAAGGCCATGTTTCTAGAAGTACAAAACAATAACAGCATGCATTCTTGTAAGGGATTTACCAGGAAAAAGTACAAAGGGGTTCAGAAATACACATTTTAAGGTTTAATGGCAATATAATTATCATTCTTATGTAGGTATCTTAAAATAAATATGTAGTTCCAACTCAAACACCTTTGTATTTTTTTTCTGGAGAAGCCCTTTTTAAAATTGTTAACAAATAAAATAATGCATAGTGGAGCAAAACAAAAGATAAACAAATAAAGAGTAATGCAACAATGACCAATCATCTGTGAAACTAAATTAAGAATTAAGAATTTTAAGTTTTATTTTTTTTGGATTAATTATTTAACATTTGATATTTATGAATAAAAAATACAGCATTTATTTTTCATCATAGATTTTATAAACACTTTATTTTGGAAAATGTATATAACATTTATCATGCATGTAGCTGGTATAAAACGAAAAGAAAATTTTGATTTCATTCATGTCAATGTTGGATTTATCAGCCAAATAAAAAAAAACCCATTAAATGTACAAAATACTATCTGATGTTTTGCTTTGTTCTCCAAGCCATCATTTATGGTATAATATTATTAATGACTATATATTCTATTATATTATAAATGGCCATTTGTAGTCATACTATTCAAAATAATATGCTAACTGTTTTTTTCTTTTTTTCTACCAATCTCAACTGAAGACAAACTCCTCCTTTTAAATGCAGGGACTCCAATTGATTTCTTCATTTCCGTACACTGTAATCAAAATTCAAAAAAAAAAACTTTATGAAAAAAATATGATATTTTTTAAAATATTAGCTTTTATTTTTGTGATATGTACACTTCACATAAAAACTGCATTTACAAATATAAAATGTGTGTAACCTGAATAAACTAGCACTTTGAGTCAACTTACACAAGAAAATCCCCCATCCAGCACTACTATTTTTATATTTATCATAAATCTTTATTGCAATTAAGTTAAAAGTCAAGTTGCTTGAAAACGGGGAAAACTTTTAAAATTTTTTGGTATACCTCTTTAACATTTTTGAATGATGATTCCTTATAGAATTGTATAACAGTATTGTTCAGTCTTTATGTTGTTCAGTCACATGTTATAAAAATGTAATCTCTACACAAAGTATGGTTATTTTCTGAAGAAACAGATAGCCTTTTGAAATACTGTGGCTTCATTATTATTCGTTGGATACCAATTTCTATGGATTTTGTGGGAACAGGTAAACCACGAAATTAAATGTTCAACGAATTACATATTTATAATAAGGGTTTATGAAGACTTATGCAAAATCACGAAATCAAATATCCACGAAAATGCAAGTTTTCAGCAATCCACGAAAATTGGTACCCACGAAAAAAAGTGAATCCACAGTACAGCTGATGGCTTGCAGTTTAATTATTATTAAATTTCAAAGCCAGCACCGTCATATTAAACGTAAAGGGAGATAGTAACTAAACTATAGTACATATATGTAAAAGACCATTTCTGCAAATTTCATTGAGAGTGGGCTCTTTTTCTGCAGCTGTAGAGGCAATATTTGTTCGGGCAATTTCCAAGTATATTTCATTTGTCTACATGATTTATTCAGTACAGTATACAATTTGTCTTGTATCTACAGTATATCCTGTTTTATTTTAGAAAATGAACAATGTGTCACTCTCATGAAAGAATTTTAAGCGTGCATATAGACTATTATAAATAAGTATCGCATAACTTTTTCGAATCCTGCAATCAAAATACTGGGACCCTTCTTCATGCAGTGTATAACTAAGTTCGGGTACATCTACCGGTACATGTATGCTTTGTTTATCAAATGTAAAGTAAATCTGAATATTCTGTTTAAAAATCAGACGACACGACCGTTTATATATGTGACTGTTTATATATATATATAATTCTTAAGAAATAGGAGAAACATAATATTTTTGTTTATGTATCTCCCAAAACTTGGTTTGTAGGGTGTATAAAAACAAAAAGTGACAGACATTCCTCAGGCATATGTTCCATTCATTCTTATAATATTAGACATTATTTTCATACCTTTATATCAAACGTGGTTTTAGTTTGGTCTGACCTGTTGCATGCACAGGAAGTCTCACCACTTCAGCATAGGTCATCTTTGATGAACTAGATGCTGTATCAGATGGTGAAGTTGCAACCCCAGTTATGTAGAGTGTTCTAATGGGGGCTTCCATCAATTCCATTGGTACAACTTGCTTCAGGTTAGAATTGCCTAGAATTAAAATGCTTCTCAACCTTTTCTGAAGTTTGTAAATCATATCTAAATAAATAAAATCGGTATACAAAAGTTTGTCGGATCCACGACAGATTTGGCAATTTTTTCCATTTGATAATAAAGGAGCATAAATACATGTAACTCAAGAACGGTTACAGTGAAGGGAGTCAAATTCAAACTTGATCTGTGTTTTGTGGTAATAATTAAGTAGTGTATAAGTTTTTTAACATTTGTTGGGACAAACTAAAGTTAGAGACTAGAAAAGAAAGATTCAGCAATTTTTGCGTTAATAAAGGGGCATAACTCACGAACAGTCAAAGTGATGCCACTCAAATTCTAATTAAATTGATCTGTGTTCTGTGAAAAAGATAATTGTGTGCAAATAAAGTAAGAAAATGGAAAACAATTTCTGTACAGACAGACATATGTATGGACGGACATCATGACAATAGTAAAAGTTAATGCCCCTTTGACTAGCAGTGGGGCATAACAAAAAAGTTATAATTATATTATTCATTCTGTCTTGAGATTCAGTTAATTTTCCAGATATTTTTTTCAACTTCAATCTATTTATATAGTTTGATTGGTGATTCATTCAGTGGTAAAATATTAAAAAAAACCACACCAGATACATTATCTAATACAGGAATAGATTGTCACTAAATACTTGTGGCTAACTATTTTTTTAGACCAGATACATTATCCAATACAAAAATAGATTGTCACTAAATACTTAGCTCTGTAGAGAAGAGATATAACGTCACAGTACCCAAATTGCACAGAGTACCCAAATTGCACATATTCAACAAAAACAGCTGTGGAAACCTTACAAGTTTTCTTTAAGAATAAACACTTGGTATTTTTATGATTTTACATTACACATGTCTTTTAACATAGCTGAATATATTTAAATATACACAAAACGTTCACAGTAAATATCAACAGATGAAGTTTTCACTGGAAAAGTAAATCTACAGAATCGTCGTCATGAGACGTTCTCAAAAAGTCGTTATTTCTTATTAAATGGATAGTATATATGGACTAATGTCAAATTGTTCTAAATATTTGAAGAAATGGAACAAATCATCTGTTATTCAATTCTTAAGGATGTGAATTTAAGCATGGCCGGCTGGCCGATGCAATTTGGGTACTCTTCATAATGGAATCCTGGATCGTTTGGAGGTCGGTTCAAACTCATTTTCCTATGATTCAATATGGATTCAAAATTAAATTGGTGTAACTATATAGTAAACAAGTATACATCTACAAAATAAACACAGAAAAGTCAGAATGGAAACTTTTGTCTGCATCATAAAAAAACATTCTTAAACGTCTTCTCTAATGAAGAATTTGTGTATTAGTGTATAACAGTGGTTTGATTCCGCCAGTGGGTCCGAGTACACAGTTATTTCGTAGTGCATTACTTTTAGACAATAAATGAAAATTAAAAAAATCCCACCTGCGCTTTCTCAATAATTTTTTTACAGTGTGTTGTACTACTTTTGGGACAAATTATATCAAAATTATAGAAAACTACATCGGCTCTAACTCAAAATATGGACAATTTTATGTTAAGGGGGTCTTGAAATCTTTTCACAGCTTCCGAAGTGCTTATTTTTAACCTTTTTCAGCTGGACCAAATCACTACTTTACATTAAAATTCATGACCCAAATTTTTTTACAGTGTAATTTCACCCCCCCTACTTCCTATTTGAGGCATAAAACATGGAGAAATAAATTTGGAAGGGGTATAAAAAAAATTGGCAAGTAACACACTGTCCACACAAGGGACTATATTTGTGGACAACGAAAATCAAAGGACGATAACTGTGTACTCGGACCTAATAGGATAGAAAAAATTGACCAATCTTAATAAAACTTGGTATGACCAAAGCCTAATAAATTATAAGACTGCTTACAAAGGTTCATGGCAATAAGATATATATTATAGACAATATGATAAATTCTATATTCAACTTTGCGTGTTAAAATTTGACGTTAAAATTGAAAAACTTCAACTATCAACATTTGGGGCTTTTAAAATTAAAATATTGCAAAAAAATACTTTTAAAATGCCTTAATATATAATATATCATGTATTAAAAGCAATAGTGTACTCATTTGATATATCAGACTTAGCATAATTATTCAAAAGTCAAATTTATATGAGCCTGTGCCTAAAAATGGAGGTTTTCCAATGAAGGGGGGCCTTACATGAAGATGTAATATTTTCCAGCAATTTTAAATTTGTGAAGCTTTTTGGTTATAAAAAATCCTTACATATGTATTTAATGTACTTTAAATGGAAAGAAAACTTACAAATAACATATCATATTAGTTTAAAAGGGTCTTAGGCCAAGTAAGACTGAAAATAATTTAGGGTCAATTTAGGCCGTAGCACATATTTACATTTAAAAATGCATATTGAAGCTATAGGAAATAAAAATGTGTGTCTTTTCTATCATTTCTATACTCAGGTGACATGATACAATAAATCTGAGCACAAAAAGACTCTTGCATTGAACTTTTTTGGCAGACAGTATGGTCTGATACAAAGATTTTTCACTTTTTAGTGAAAAACTTGCAGGCAATTTTAGTCTCAACAGGCTTATATTTGAACCACTTGCTATCCTACAGCAGAAAAGAAAGAAATTATGTGAAATGAAACAGGTACAAAAGACAATGTTAAGTGCTTTTTATACAAATTTAGTGAGGTCTTTATTATGGACTTCAACTTTTATGTACCAAGCTCCTCACATTTAACTTGATCAAAACAGGGCGTTAGACGAGGGTCATTTATACAACACATTTTGCACATATTGTCTGAGATAATCTTCTTTTCTGTAGATTCAGAGTTCACAAATGAGTAGTACAACTGGATTAAAGCATAGAAACACAAATATTGACACATGAAAACCTGTCAGATAGAAAGTCAGAATGCCACTTATGCATCAAAATTGAAAAAGCTATGAAATGCTTATTTTGACCATATAATGCCAAAATTGGTCATTTTTGCAGAAATTCTATCAAATAAAAGTTTAAATCCTTTAGTTTCATGCTATTTGACAAATTGACACCATCAAATCATTCAGGGAAGTTACCAAAGTACAGATTCTATATTTCCTGATTTCACCTCTTAGGTCCGAGTACACAGTTATTTCGTAGTGCATTTCTTTTAGACAATAAATGAAAATTAAAAAAATCCCACCTGCGCTTTCTCAATAATATTTTTACAGTGTGTTGTACTACTTTTGGGACAAATTATATCAAAATTATAGAAAACTTCATCGGCTCTAACTCAAAATATGGACAATTTTATGTTAAGGGGGTCTTGAAATCTTTTCACAGCTTCCGAAGTGCTTATTTTTTTCACCTTTTTCAGCTGGACCAAATCACTTCTTTACTTTAAAATTCATGACCCAAATTTTTTTACAGTGTAATTTCAACCCCCTACTTCCTATTTGAGGCATAAAACATGGAGAAATAAATTTGGAAGGGGTATAAAAAAAATTGGCAAGTAACACACTGTCCACACTAGGGACTATATTTGTGGACAACGAAAATCAAAGGACGATAACTGTGTACTCGGACCAGTGTACTTTATCCGGTGGAAGAAAATCCCCAGTGATTTTTATCCACCAACAAAAATTCACTAGGTTTTTCTATCCGGGTCCAGTGTAAAACATCCACCAGTCATTACAAGGTTCTAAAAAGAGTTTTTTTGAAGGGGAAATATATATAAAATGTGGCTTAGTAGTTTTTAGTGTATTTGAAACTTGCACAGTTGATTTATGTAAAAAGTGGAGAGTTTTCATCCAAGGAATGTTCTGACACACTAGTGTTTTTGTATGGAATGATTGCACTAGTTATTTTATACCGGGATTAATTACACTAGTGCTTTAGATCCATACATTGATGAAGTGATTGATACTCATTTTGAGCACACGATAACACAATAATGCATATTAACGAATAAGATTTAAATAATTTTCTATGCAAATCTATAAAATCATATGCTTTTAAATTGTCATTAATTGTAATATTTATATTTATTGGATTGCCGAACTTTTTCTGTGTATTTGCTTTTTTCTGTGTATTTGCTTTTCGGTCGACTTAGATATAAAATCATATCTTCTATGTCAATATCAAAGGATGCTTCTATAATTGAAACTTTATGTAAGAACAAATCTGCTCTTTAAATTTTGTTTGTATCAATGTCCTGATCATTGATAAAGTATTTTGAGTTATAAAAATATCCTCCTCATCATCATCAATATTATTTACTGGATTGACTCAGATTAATTAAACTGGTTCCTTGAAAATCATTCTAATTTATTTATGTAAACAATAAACCGGTCTAATATAAACAAAACAACGATATTTAGATCGAAGTTTTCACACTATTTACATCCAATATTCTCTACTGAAAAAAAGTTACCAGAATAAATACACGGTGGAATGAAAGTACGCTTACATTAGCAGTTCCAGTTTTCAGTTTGGCAAGCCCGGTAAAGGTTTTTTTTCTACACCGAACAAATTTTATTTATTAATTCTAGAACTGAATTTGCTTACACTTTTATGTAAATATGACAATCTTGCAATAGGTGCTAATTAGCTGCCTGGTTTTTTTTTTATATAGGGTGCGTATTTCAAAAGAGAGAAAAAAAGAAACTTTGTTTTTGTTTACCTTTTCTACCTCACACGAAGAGAGCTAAAATAAAATATAAAACGGAATCAAAATCGGAATTCGTCCGGAGTAATCGTTTAATCAATCAGTTTTTTAAATAAAATCTCTTTACGCGTTGGCATTTATGTTGTTTTCTCACTTTTGAAAGCATTTCATACACCGTTCAAGTTTATAGTTTAGGGTCCCTGTAAACTGAGAAACGGAACAAAAAACGAAACAGAGCGAAACGAAACGAAATACGATTGAAATTTTTTATCGGAAAAGCATCAAACAAAACCTACCTATTCCCACTAACACAACAGACATGGCTGTGTATATAGGGTCCCGTAAAGTGTATGGGTCCCAGTAAAGTGAGAAACGGAACAGAAACGAAACAGAGCGAAACGAAACGAAACATGGCGAAACGAAACGAAACATGGCGAAACGAAACGAAACACGACGAAACGAAACGAAACATGTAAATTGAGAAACGAAACACTACGAAACGAAACAAAATCTGTATTTTGAGGAACGACATATAGAAAATCTTCCTGACGAGATATGTGCATAGCCGAAGACACCGAACATTCCATTCAACTTTGAAAAAATTACTCGTCATTTACATTGGTATCTTCGTGCATTAGTTGCAATTAGTCAACTTGTTTTGTTAAATGTTAGGCTTAGGTGCGTCAGCTATGCTACAGAGCCTGTTCTAATATCAAGGCTTCTTGTCACGTGCAACAATGAGGGAACATTGAAATTAGAATAGCTGTTACTGGGGATCGTCTGAATATCAGCCTCAAACAAAATTGGCCATTCTTACCTTTGTGACTAGGATTTTTATGTACCGCCTACGGTAGTGGGGCATAATCTTTTCTGGTCTGTGCTGTCGTCCGTCAGTCCGTCCGTCCAATACTAGGTTTATTCTGTTTGTTAAGATAGATTAAATTACAATAGAGTTGTGTTCATGTCAACTTGAAACACATGTTCATTATGACATGTTCTTTTTGAAATGTATGCCAAAATAGAAATTTGAACCATAATTTGCGATTCAATGAACATGCAAATTTGATATTTTAAGCGAGTCATACTGTCCTATGGATACTTAACACATGACATGAGTAAAATCTCTTTGTTCTTACTGTGCTATAATCTGGATAATGCTCAGCAAAGGTGTGCATTTACTACCTCAGATATACTGCACAGTTCAAAAGTACTCTTACCTTTAGGGGCGGACCCTCGATTTTGAAAGGAGTGTAATTCCATATAAAATTAAAAAAATATCACAGAGCGTACATGTAGCGAATATAAAAAAGAAGATGTGATATGATTGCCAATGAGGCAACTCTCCACAAGTGACCAAATGACATAGTAATTAACAACTATAGGTCACCGTACGGCCTTCAACAATAAGCAAAGCCCATATCGCATAGTCAGCTATAAAAGGCCCAGAAATGACGTACAAATGTAAAACAATTCAAACAAGAAAACTAACGGCCTAATTTATATACAAAAAATGAACGAAAAACAAATATGTAACACTTAAACAATTGACAACCACTGAATTACAGGCTCCTGACATGGGACAGGCACATTCATACAGAATGTGGCGGGGTTAAACATGTTAGCGGGATCCCAACCTCCCCCTAACCTAGAACAGTGGTGTAACAGTACAACATAAGAACGAACTATAATAAAATGCTCCGCAGGGCGCAGCTTGATACGACCGCAGAGGTCGAACCCTGAACAGTTGGGGCAAGTATGGACACAACATTCAAGCTTGATACAGCTTTGCATTTGGATTGTGATTAAATATTTGACACAGCATAGGTTTCTGACACAGAATGAATGTGGTCTAAGAACTTAAAAATTTTAAATTGGACATTCACCTATTATGGTCCAATATCCAAAATCTAAATACATGGTTAGATTCAGCATATCAAAGAACCCCAAGAATTCAATTTTTGATGAAATCAAACAAAGTTTAATTTTGGACCCTTTTGCCCTCAATGTGGACAAAGTTGATAACGGGGCCCAAAAATCAAAAATCTAAATACATGGTTAGATTCAGCATATCAAAGAACCCCATATATTCAATTTTTGTTGAAATCAAACAAAGTTTAATTTTGGACCCCGATTTGGACCAACTTGAAAACTGGGCCCATAATTAAAAATCTAAATACATGTTTAGATTCAGCATATCAAAGAACCCTAAGAATTCAATTTTTGTTAAAATCAAACTAAGTTTAATTTTGGACCCTTTGGACCTTAATGTAGACCAATTTGAAAACAGGACCAAAAATTAAGAATCTAAATACACGGTTAGATTCGGCATATCAAAGAACCCCAATAATTCAATTTCTGATGAAATCAAACAAAGTTTAATGTTGGACCCTTTGGACCTCAATGTGGACCAATTTAAAAACGGGGCCCAAAATCCAAAAACTAAATACACGGTTAGATTCAGCATATTAAAGAACCCCAAGAATTCAAGAATAAAACCCCATTGAAATTGGTCAAGAAATAAGCAATTTATACGAAGTATCTTCTTTTGCACAATACTGTGCAATTAAATATTTCTTGCTATTGCGCAATACTGTATAATTGACAATTTCTTGCTATTGCGCAATATTGTGCTATTGGATATTTCTTGCTATTGCGCAATACTGTGCAATTGAAGATTTCTTGCTATTGCGCAATACTGTGCAATTGAAGATTTCTTGCTATTGTGCAATACTGTGCAATTGAAAATTTCTTGCTATTGCACAATACTTATTATATAATAATTTACACATCCTGTTTGGTGTGTATCTCCTACCAAATATAAATCAGAAATAACCAACTTAAAATGGAAAATTTTAAAAGAAAAAAAAAGGAAAAAAAGAAAAAAAATGAAAAAAAAAAAAAAATCCCCCCCCCCCAATTTTTTTGAACCCCCTTATGATTCATCACCCCCAAACTCAATCCCAGCCTTCCCTTTGTGGTATGGTACCTTGCAGTACAATTTCAGAGAGATCCATACACTTGAACACAAGTTATTGTATGGAAACTAGAAAAATGTGTTTTTTGGCCCCTTTTTGGCCCCAAATTCCTAAACATTTAGGGCAATTACCCCCAAACTCAAACCCAGCTTTCCCTTTGTGGTATGGAACCTTGTAGTACAATTTCAGAAAGATCCATACACTTACACACAAGTTATTGTCCTGAAACTAGAAAAATGCTTTTTTTTTGCCCCTTTTTGGCCCCTAATTCCTAAAATTTGAGGCAATTACCCCCATCATCAATCCCAGCCTTCCCTTTGTGGTATGGTACCTTGCAGTACAATTTCAGAGAGATCCATACACTTGAACACAAGTTATTGTCTGGAAACTAGAAAAATGCTTATTTTTGGCCCCTTTTTGGCCCCCAATTCCTAAACGTTTCGGCAATTACCCCCAAACTCAATTCCAGCTTTCCCTTTGTGATATGGAACCTTGTAGTACAATTTCAGAAAGATCCATACACTTACACACAAGTTATTGTCATGAAACTAGAAAAATGCTTGTTTTTTGGCCCCTAATTCCTAAAATTTTGAGGCAATTACCCCCCAAAATCAATCCCAGCATTCCTTTTGTGATATGGAACCTTGTGGTACAATGTCAGAGAGATCCATACACTTACACACAAATTATGTCTGGAAGTTACAAAAATGCTTATTTTTGGCCCCTTTTTGGCCCCTAATTCCTTTACTGTTGGTACCATAACCCCCAAAATCAATCCCAACCTTCCTTTTGTGGTATTGAACCTTGTGGTAAAATTTCATAGAGATCCATTCACTTAAACTAAAGTTAGAGTGCGAAAACCAATGTGTCTTCGGACGACGCCGGACGACGACGACGACGACGACGCCAACGTCATACCAATATACGACCACAAAAATTTTTTTGCGGTCGTATAAAAATCAGTTGAACAAGGCTTAACTCATCAGATGGATACAAATAACATACATCTAACAAAAACAGAGTGGACGTGGCCGGGTACTTGTATATCCCAACAACAAAAAGACACTAAGTACTGATCTGAGAGTACTCGAAGTTACTGACAGCTAGTTCAAAGCCACTAACAAGTAATAAAAAAATCATGCATCTAAGACAAAATTATCAATCTGTACACATCCAACATCCAATGGATTTAGTGTACAGACGTCATAAACAGTCAGAGGAAAAACACGACCTTGTGTAATGCCAAGATACAGGTATCGACAGATTGTAGATCCATGAATGTGTATATGAATTATATAGCAATAATATTTAGTTTGCTTTTAATTTACTGACAACAAAATCAATATTGATACCAATAAAAAAAATTTCAATGATCTAATTACAGTGTTGCATTGGTAACCTTTTAGAATAAGTTTATTTCACGGATCGACAAGTTTACCAGGATCGTTTCTAAATTTCCGGGCACGGTAAACAACATTTCCATAAAAATTAGGATGTGCTATCCCATTTGAACTTCAAAACCAAATCTTTATATCTTTGGAAGAATTTAGTAAAGGTTTTAAGTAATTTGTGGTAACGAAATCCCTGGTTTAATAATTTACCAGTAATACATAGATTACGTTCGTTAAAATCAAAAACGTCACAACAGACACGGGCATAGCGAACGAGTTGTGAAATTCAAACACCATAAGATGGTGCCAATGGAACATCACCATCCAAAAAGGGAAAAATAACAATCGGGAACGAAAAATCGTCCCTTTTGTCGTAAATTTCGGCAGTATATTTAGAAAATTCTTGATTTTTTAACGAAAAAATATCATCAAGATAAAGGTGAGTGTTGTTGAATTTATCAGTTAAATGCAATTTTGACGGGTCTTTACTTAGTGTGGTCATAAACTAGGATTCATAACAGTACAAAAACAAGTCTGCTATTAAAGGGGCGCAATTCGTGCCCATTGAAATACCTACAACCTGTCGATAAACTCTGTTGCCAAAACGTACATAAATATTATCAAGAGGAAATTAACAGCTTCAATCATCTCATCCCACCTCCAGTAGGTATATCTAGCATATTTACCTTTCACATTAAAGAAGCAGGCTTTAAATGAATTGCAGCAAATATATTTGCATTCAGATTAACCAAACGAGCATTTAATTAAATAAGAAAACTTTTGTTTGATAAGATTGTGTGGAGGTGTAGTGTAAAGAGTAGAAAAGTCAAAACTGTCAACAGAATTCAAAAGACCATCAAAAACATCTAATTTATTTAAATCATTCATTTTTTTCACTCCAAAATAGACGATTTTATGCTAAAACATGATATGTTTTCCACTCAAAGGGTGGGACATAAAATATTTTATAATATTTTGTGTACAATGTACATCTGAAATCAGTGTTTCCCAGTCAAACCAGATAATAATTTTTTTTTTGTAATATCTGCCGAAAAAAGAAATGTATTTTAGAATATCCAAAAAAATAAAATCTGATTTGGATTATAGTTTCGTGCTCAATGGAATTAATTACGACTATTTAGATATGTATGCCTTTTAAGTTTTGGGATCGAATTTAATGAGGAACATATTCAAGTTTGTATCAAAGCAGGTTTGGGGGATAAGCTACAGATCAATCAGATTTTGTTTAGAAGCGACATGTCTTTAAAATTGATACAGTAAAAAAAATGGAGGGAGGGGAAGTTAAAGATTGAAAAGTGTAACATTATTTTCTGTTTACATATTAATATTTTTAATTTAGGTACATCTCCACATGTGAAGGTCGACTATTCATATGTATTATATATTGATAGAAACAAGTGTATGTGTACATCTCTCTTTGGTTCATCTTCCTAGAATTATTGGGGGAAAGAAAGACAATTAATCTATACACAATAACCAGTTTAGTTATGATTTTTCATGCACCGATTCAAAAGTACACTCAACGGAACTAAAACTGTATGAAATGTAGGTTACACGTCAATAAGACAGCAACCAAACGACAAGAACAAACTAAGGACATCTAGAAGGCAACTTATAGTATAATTTCAACAATATATAGGTGTCTACACAATATGTCCATTTCTAATTCGTCACTATAACATATTCTAGTTTGTATTCGTTTCTTCTTTGTTTTTAAGTTTCAAAGATTTTTTATTATGGCAGTCCATGACCATGATAACATTCTTCTTCTTTCATTTTGTTGCAAATCAGGCAAGACATAATCTCGTTTAATACAAGTTCAATTCATATAAACCTTTTAAACTACTTACAACAGGTACCATTGACTTCAACTGTATGGAGATGCCGTATGTACTTCGTAACTTATCTTTTGAAAATGTGGTAGATACTATACATAGTAACACGCGTCTGTCAAGATAAATGGCGAATAACAAAACACAATATTCGGTACCGTAAGTTTATAAAAGAAAGTAGAACATGACGAGTCGAACATACAATATTGTATGAATAAAAGGAGAAAATTGACTGTGCTCCAGTACCACTTTAGATCACAAGGTCACGGTTAAAAATTGCCTCGGGTCACCAGGTCACTTTTAAGCAAAATATCCAGTTCTAAACTGATTTGATTCTCGGTTTAAACATTTTAAAGGTCACATGTACTTTCAAAAGAGACGTCAGGTCGCAACGTGGTCAATCCCCCCTTTGACGTACCAGGTCGGACTTGACAATGTTGTAGACACATATAGGGTGAATGCATCCAATTTGAACATTTGGATCCTACTACCTAAAGTTATGTATGGCAAAGTGTCCATACCATTTACATATTTTGGCTATGGTTATTTCACTTGGGATACGTACATGTAAGTGTTTCATTCATGAATCAAATACCTTTCTTGGCACAAACTCATAAACAATAAATGATAAAAAAAACCTATTGCAGATTATTGCATATACAATGATATTAACAGACGTGATCGAATGAAAAGTTATACATACTAATATATCATAATATTATTAATGATAACAATGTGTGGGACTATAAAGCACAGAAAAATACAAAGCACAATAGAACTGGTATGTAATGCGTTCTTTCTAGTGCGGCAATCAGTGAAGTTAATCCCAGTGTGTAATGTGTGTTCGAATAAACCGTTAATCACACGTTCTCTTTGGATTAAACGAGATCTTTTGTATACATATATAAAAAAAAAGCAGAGACAGATCCAGAGTTTAAGGAAAGGGGGAGGCATAATTGTCCAAAAAGATAAACATACCACCAATGTTTTTTTTTTTGACGATTTTTAAGCAAACGATTAGATGATATCAATCAAAAGGGCCCTCTAAACCCACATTGATCTTCGGCTATGTCAGGAAGATTTTCTATAGGTCGTTCCTTGAAATACAGATTTTGATTCGTTTCGTTGTGTTTCGTTTCTCAATTTACATGTTTCGTTTCGTTTCGTCGTGTTTCGTTTCGTTTCGCCATGTTTTGTTTCGTTTCGCACTGTTCCGTTTCTCACTTTACCGGGACCCGTGTATATACTGTCGGGTTCGATACCAGTAATTAGTAAAATCCATACTGAACTAGCTTTGGGAACTTTTGCAAACATTTCAAGACAGGAGAACTCTATAGAAAGACAAGTCGCAGAAAGACAAATCCTCATCTTTAAAAGACAGTTGGTTCACAAAAGTCAGATCTTTATTAATTAAATACAGCCTACCATCAATCTTTAACATTTTAGATGAACCACCTTCAAAATTAAAATGGAAGAACTCTATCAGGAAAGCGATTGACACCTTCTGGGTTGAACATGTGATTACCATGTCTGTCTACTACAAGAGTATTTCATTTATTTCTACATCCAATTATAAAACTGGTCATTAACACAATGCTCTAGCAAGTGTCCAGACTTCTGCAAAAGACATCCAGCGTCTCCCCATCAAACTTAGACTCCTTACTGGTACATACATTCTCCAATGTAATAGGGCAACTTTCAACCAAGTTGACATCAACCCAACATGTCTCTTATGCGAGGAGGACGCTGAAACATTAGACCATTTCATTCGTTCATGTCCTGCTTTAGCTTCTGCTAGAAACTATCACCTGCTTGAACTTTCAAATATTATCAATAAAAGCGAGCTCTGTCCGAAATGTAGAACATTAGAAAAACTAGAAATTAATACACAACTAATATTGGATGCCAGTGCGTTGCTCTGTAACTGTCAATGTAAATGTGGATGTTCAGATTTTCTTCATCTTGTAGAATACATAAGTAGAAAACTTTGCTTTGCTTTGCACATTAGACGTAATACAATATTATTAACATTGCCGGTGAATAAAAAGAAAGGATTGCTTGCAACCACTTCAGTCAAAGGCGTGAATATTTAAAATCTAAATTATCTTTTGTTTTAGATTTTAATAGTGTAATAAACATTTAGTGGGTGTTAAATACACCATAACCTACTCTGTAACTAGAGGTGTGCCTTTGAAAGGCAGGATCTTCACACAAGACAAGACATGGCGAAACGTGACGAAACGAAACGAAACACGGCTAAACGAAACGAAACATGAAAATTGGGAAACGAAACACAAAGAAACGAAACAAAATCTGTATTTTGAGGAACGACCTATAGAAAATCTTCCTGACGAGATATGTGCATAGCCGAAGATCAATCATGTGGGTTTAGAGGGCCCTTTTGATCGAAAACATCTAATTGTTCGCTTAAAAATCGTAAAAACAAATACTCGGTGGTATGTTAATCTTTTAAGACAATTACGCCTCCCCTTTCCTTAAACCCTGGTTCTGTCTCTCTTTTTTTTTTACAAATTATCTCGTTTAATCCAAAGAGAACGTGTGATTAACGGCTCAAGTTATTCGAACACACATTACACACTGGGATTAATTTCACCAATTGCCGCACTAAAAAGAACGCATTACATACCAGTTCTATTGTGCTTTGTATTTGTCTATGTTTTATAGTCCCATACGTTGCTATGGTTAATAATATTATGATATATTAGTATGTATAACTTTTCATTCGATCACGTCTGTTAATATCATTGTATATGCAATAAACTGCAATAGGTTTTTATCATTTATTGTTAATGAGTTTGTCTAATGTGCCAATTAAGGTATTTTTATTTATGAATGAAACACTTATATGTACGTATCCAAAGTGAAATAACCATAGCCAAAATATGTAAATGGTATGGACATTTTGAAATACATTTAGGTAGTACATAGAATCCGAATGTTCAAGTTGGATGC
The DNA here is from genome assembly GCF_021869535.1 of Mytilus californianus. Lineage (NCBI taxonomy): Eukaryota > Metazoa > Mollusca > Bivalvia > Mytilida > Mytilidae > Mytilus > Mytilus californianus. The sequence goes on from NW_026262679.1 coordinate 80,516,465, forward strand.
ATTCACCCTATATGTGGCTACAATATGGTCAAATCCGACCTGCGACGTCAAAAGGGGAGGGGGGATAGACCACTTTGCGAACTGACGTCTGTTTTGAAAGTACCTATGACCTTTAAAATATTTAAACCGAGAATCAAATTAGTTTAGAACTCAATAGTTTGCTTAAAAGTGACCTGGGGACCCGAGACAATTTTTATTCGTGACCTTGTGACCATCTCTTTAAAGTTGAAGTCGATGGTACCCGTTGCAAGTGGGTTAATATGAATTGAACTTGTAACAAAATGGGGGGAAAAAACAAAAATGTCATGGACTGCCATAAAAAAATCTCTGAAACTAAAAGAAAAAGACACGAATAAAAACAAAAATATGTATTCATAGGACAGTATGACTTGCTTAAAATATCACATTGTCATGTTCATTGAATCGCAAATTATGGTTAAAATATCTAATTTGGCATATGTTTCAAAAAGACCATGTCATAATGAACATGTGTAGACGTTACGCGCGATGTTCGTACCGTTTACGTTTTTTGCATGTTTCGTGAGTAAAACTGCGCTGCAGGTGCAGAAAAAAAACGTATTTTAATTAAAACAAAGATATCAATGTGCTGGATATAAATGTCCTTGTTCATTTATCTCCATTAAAACAATATAAAACGCATTTGTTCGAGTTGATAAGAATTTGATTCTGGATTTTGGAGAAATAAAGGGTTGTCCCGGGTAACATTTGACGATGAAAACTGAAGTATAAACCTTCTTTTCGCCTTCTTTTTTAGCCGATTTTTATTTTATTTTTTTGTCACGAATTGCCATTAAATGGCAACCCATTATGACGTATTTGTATGACGGCTAATGACATCATATTCTGTATCGCCAGGCAAATCGGCAAAGTTTCTTTGTGTCCCATCTCCGTTTCCGAAACTACTTTAACGAAAAAAGTTCAAAAATACGGATAAATGATGTCATCAGGTGAGAAAATGATATATCTAGTATAATGTTGTTTTTCTGTAATTAATTAATTTCAAAAGCAAAATCGTTCAAACACAAAAACAAAAAAAATGCTAAATTTTTAAATTTGGTGAATAAAATGTCACACGTTCATTTTTTGCAAAAACGTTTCGTAGAGTCATAATTAAAGTTAACTATGTTTAGTTTTGCTCTTGATTGTCGACAATGAAATTCTAATATAAACATGTTATTTTTCTAGTCTTTTTAAAATATCTATATTGATCTCCATAGCATTCGTACTTTCCGAAAAAAAAAATGTTTGAAAAATGGTGAAAAAGATGTCACACGCATTTAATTTATTACGGCGGCAACCTGACGTCGTTTCGAATGGTGAAAACAACAAAAAACGCGGCGCCATAAAAACACACAGAACAAGCGCACAACTTAGTCGATTGTCGGTGCATGCATGCATTGTTCAACTATATATAGAGAGTGACCTTTTAAGCTACGATTTGATTTATCTATATGTTACTGATTTTTCGGATCCTTTTTGTTATTCCGTATATTAATAAGTGTTGCTCTCGACGCGGAACAGATTGCATGTTTTATTTTACCCGCAAATTTTAACTTGGGTGCAGAACTTTCAAAGTTTTTAAAACGAGTAAAACTTGGGTGCGTAATTGTAAGGGCATTTCTTTTATGCGTTTCTATCTTTTAGCACTAAAGAGGCTTCTTTTAAACAAGCGTTCCATTTTTTAAAACTCAATCATAAATTTTTGGTAATGATCTTAATTTGCAGTTAATAAAAGCACGTCTGCTTTGAGATTGGAAATGTGGAAGGAGAAAAAGGCACAGAAAAACAGAGAAAGATGTAAACAAAACTACGAAATGAAGAAAAAAGACAGAATGAATGCATTAAAACAAAAATGTCACAATTGTGGTTATTCCGAAACTTCCGCGGCCAAGAGAAAAAAAAAGAAAGGCAGTTTAAAGCTGATAAACGACTTTATGAAATTGAACGGAAAAGAAAATATAGGAAAACTCAAAATAAAGTTACCACTATAAACACTATAAATGACATTAAAAACACTTTTTCGAATAAGATGGAGAAAAGCAGGGCTGTAAAGTCAATGAAGAGGACACTCCCTACAACACCGAAGAAAAGAGTTGCAGTAATAGCCACGTGTTTAGACAATAAACATTCCCCAACTGTTCAATCGCTTGAAAAATTAAAGTTTGTTGTGACGCCTAAAGAAAAAACAGACATTCAACTTGGCAATGCTGTTCTAATTGATCTTAAAGAGATATAGTCGAACTGGCAAAATTTTCAAATCTGATTCGGCAAGAACTGCATTAAGTGTAATCGTAGCAAGCACGAGTGGTAAAAACATAACTAAAGAACGAAAGAAAACTTTGCTTTCAAGAAAGTTGGGACTTCCCCTTAAACGGCTATCGAAAGGAAAAAGAGTACGTACGCAAATATTTACTTCTGAAAAGTCATGTGGGACATATCTTGAGAGAGAAAAGAGGAAAGATGCTATTACTGACGATGTAAAGAAAATCGCGTACAATATTTGGACAGATCCTAATAATCCCGTCCGTCTGGAAACAAAAATGACACAAAGCGTACCCGTATCGGCCCCAAACAATTCTTGAAAACATCCTATATATATACTTGATAAATCTCAAATTGAAGTGTTTAATGACTTTTGTATAAATAATCCAAACATAAAAATGAACCAAAGAACATTTGAGAGATTAAAGCCGTATTTTGTCCGGTCAGCAAGACCAAAGGATCGTGTTACGTGCTGTTGTCGCTACCACGTAGAAGCCAGATTTTTGTTTTAAAAAACAATGGAGTTTAGAAAAAAATACACGATTCCGAACATTTTAGATTTCGATAAAAACTTGTACCCTGTTTATGAACACCTGACTGATATCGCCGTTGCTACTCTATGTGATAAGGATCAAGTTAATAATTCTTACTCGAAGGCGTGTTTAGATCGTGAATGTAGTAAATGTGGACTTTCGTTATTAAAATTTACGGACGAATAGTTGAATGTTTCGGATGAATCTCCCAATGTATCTTGGGAACGGTACGAATATATCACTGTGAATTATAAGAAAAAAACTTACACTTGTCAGAAAATGCACTAAACCGGGTGATATGTTTAATTACTTTAGAGAACTTTTAGACAAATTCGCTGGACATCAGTACCGTGCACAGTGGCAAAATGCACAACTTAAATGTTTGAAAGAAAACTTATTACCTAATCACTGTACTATAATTCATGACTATTCCGAAAACTATGGTTGCAAAGAAAAGTTTGAACTTCAACAAACTTATTTTCAGCGCACCGAGGTATCTATCCATGTGTCCGTAATTTATCGACATGCAATTCTGGAGATATACGGAGTAGAAAGTTTGCCGGATATTCCATGTATTATCACTGAACATTTCTTTGTAATAAGCCCGGATGAGAAACATGACCAATTTTTTACCCAAAAAGTTCAAACCCTTGTCAAGGAGTATTTAGATTCGATTCGATATGATGTAAAAGTTATTCATGAGTTTACTGACGGTTGTCCGGTTCAGTATAAGTCACGAAATTGATTTGGAATGTAAACCGACATTTGTTCCAAACACGGATATGAACTTTTCATTCGAAATTGTTTCGAAACTTCTCACGTAAAGGGACCTTAAGCGCAACTTATTCTAAAACGTTTATTGGATTTCAATGAAACTTTACATTAGTGTAGTATACTATGTGCATAGATGTGCATAAAAAATGATAATGTAATCTGACAACTGTTACTTGAGATAATCTTAATTTGAGGGGGAAAGGGGGAGGTGATCGTGATCACAGTTCTCGTTTTATCTGTATTAGAATTAGATTGAAATGAATCATTTTAAAAGAGGTCAAATGGTTTGCAATAAGTGATCATATTTATTGTATTGGGAATACATATCATTATAGTACAATTGTTATTAACGTTACTTATTCTAGAAGTATTTTTGTAGCGTCTGAACCATAAAAAACGTCCAATTTTAGCGATAACGTCTGTTACGCTTATAGGCACGAACATCGCGCGTAACGTCGTATAGTTTAAAGTTGACCTGAACACAACTCCATTGTAATTCAATCTAGCTTAACAAACAACATCAACCTAGTATTGGACGGACGGACTGACGGACGGTAGCACAGACCAGAAAAGTTTAAACATTATGCCCCACTATAGTAGGCAGGGCATAAAAATCGTAGCCTCATCAAGGAAAGAATGGCCAATTCGTGAGATATTCAGACAATCCACAGTAACCACTATTCTTATTTCAATGTTTCCTCATTTTTACACGTGACAAGAAGCCTTAATATTTGAACAGGCTCTAATAGTTGACGAACCTAAGCACCACATTCAACCATAAAAAAAAGTTCATATTCTGACATTGGACTCGGGTTTCCTTTAAACTTAGTTTTACTGATTGTAATGTTGTGTGTTTGTTTGTTCTACATTGGCTAGAGGTATAGGGGGAGAGTTGATATCTCACAAAACATGTTTAACCCCGCCGCACTTTTGCGCCTTTAGTTTATTTATATGTTTTTGAGTTGAGTATGACGTCCATTTTTACTGAACTAGTACACATTTTTATTTAGGGGCCAGCTGAAGCCCGTCTCCGGTCAAGGATTTTCTTTCTGTGTTGAAGATCCAATTGTTGCCCTTCGGCTGTTTTCTGCTTTTTGGTAGGGTTGTTGTCTCTTTGACATATTCGCCATTTCCATTTTCCATTTTCAATTTATCTTTTTCAATATTGATTTTTTGGTTGATGTTCACTACATATAAGAATTAAACGGCAACGTATAAATTTTTGTCAAGAACGGATGCAGAACTATCATGACTATAGCACTATTGTGTACGAATAAAACGTAAGCGAAAGACGTATATATCCATATTTTTACAGTCCGGTTTATACACCACAGAAGGGACTTTTAAAGACCAAGTCATCATCAATGAATAATTTTACGCATTATGTGCAGTATTGACGACCCATTTGTGACCAAACAAATTTGAACAGTGGCGTCGTCTTTTATAGCGTTATTACAAAGTTAAGTGCTTTTCCTGCTTTGATTTTTATTCATTATGTTCATCCATGTTCTTTTTTTCGTCTATTAGCTGAGATTAAAAGGGGGAGACCTGAGATCTCAAATCTAGTGTAGCCCCGCTACATAAGCATTCGCCTGTCCAAAGCCCAGAACTGTCCTACGACAACGTCATATCTTGATTTTTGTTATTTGCAGAATTTTCTGTTAGATTTATCAACAACTATTATAGAATCTGGGTAGTTTAGAGCTTGGCACATACCTACTGTCGAAGATAATATGTATTCTGGTTTGTTCTTGTCGCAGGGTTGCTGTCGCATTGATATTTTTGATGTTTTTGATGGGGTTCGTGTTGCTTAGTCTTTAGTTTTCTATGTAATGTCTTGTGTATTATTATTTGTCTGTTTGTCTTTTTCTTTTTTTGCCATGGCGTTGTCAGTTTGTTTTCGATCTATGAGTTTGAATGTCACTCTGGTATCTCTCGCCTCTCTTTTAGTCAGAGTGAGTAGCTTACAAAGACTGACCCTATCTAAATACACAGAGATACTATATCAATTAAATTCCCCTTCCATCATAGGAACTTGATATTTTTGGAAACATACTTTCATTTTATCGAAACATTGCAATAGTTTCCAAAGTATTCTGTAAATCCCCTCTACCTCGAGTGGGTTTGTTATTTAAGATGAAAAACTGCATCCACCGGACTTAGTTAAAAAGAGAATGTATCAATTATCGAATATGAATGATATCTAGGGAGGGGAAGGGAGGTATGAGCGCTGAATCCTTTCTAAAGTGTCACATTGAATTTGGAGTTTTCAAAATTGAAATAAGTTCGCAATTTTAAACAATTGATTGTACACCGAATAAAAGACTTCATATTTTTGCATTATGTTTAATGTTGAGCCGTTACACCACCATCTTGTGGAAAAATATTTTTAATCCCGCCATATCTTAATGTGTCTTTCCCAAGTTAGGAGACTGTAATTTAGTGGTTGTAGTTGGTTGCTGTCTGTCATATTTTGTGTTCTTGTATGGCTAAGTCATTACTCAGCAAGTTTGTTTTCTCGTTTAAATTGTTCGTAATTTACGCTTCAATATTCTTTGATAAGTTCTTATTGATTTTGGAAAGAAGTAACCCTTTGACATCAAAAACATTACATGCTATTATTTTACAAAATATATGATAAGGACGTCAACTGTCAAAGCTAGGCATAATGCCATTAACTATTTTTATAAACGAAAAATGAAAAAAATAATCCGTTCCTCAAAATACAGATTTTGTTCCGTTTCGTTGCGTTTCGTTTCTTAATTTACATGTTTCGTTTTGTTTCGCCGTGTTTCGTTTCGTTTCGTTTCGCTGTGTTTCGTTTCGTTTCGTTTCGCTGTGTTTCGTTTCGTTTCGTTCTGTTTCGTTTCTCACTTTACAGGGACCCTCAAGTTTATGTCTTTGTATAATAATGAAATTGAAGGATACGGCGTTGCAAACAGCACTCACAGTACTGTGTAAAACCGAGTACATCGGGAAAACTTGTGTCAACTCGTTTAACATTTTCTAAAAATGATTTTATTACCCTCAATATCATTACCAGCTGATCACTATGACCAATCTGAATGGTATGTGGATATTTCTGTGTTGTTTCTTCTTTCAATGCTGTCTGTGTCTGACAGTGGTGACGATATTTCTAAGTCACGGCTTATCAGCTTTTAACACGAAAGGGATCAGACAGCAAAGCCCTTCTTTTACCTCTATTCGTGTATTGTGTGATTTGGAAATTTTTCCTTATGAAAACCAAGTTGGTGCCATTCAACACGCCATTTTCTTTGAATCAAAACAACCCTTGTCATGATTTTTGATGTCCCCGAATTGAACATATTTTGTTATAACTACCAGCAGGTAAAATCTATACTGCACAGTATAAAAGTATACTGTTGTTAGTGTTACTAGCAGACTAATTTTACTAATAGATTCCAACTAAAAGTGGCTAATATTGCAGGATCGGGTGTCTGTCAAACAGAGGGGAGGGAGGGGGAACAAACTTTCTTTTTTTTTTTTAAAGTGGAGTAGAAGCTATGAGATTTCGAAAAAATATTACATTCCACTGGAGGCGTTTCTTTAAGCTTATTTTAAAGCAGAAAACATCTAACAAAAACAGACCGGACGTGGCAGGGTATTCATCCCTAACTATTTGTTTATGTTTATTATTGCATTGTTTTTCATGTTTTTCTATTCTATACATGTATTCATATCATATTTCATATTCATTATCGTATTACATTGACGCTTGACGAAGTACAAATCCAAATCAAGCACGCATTTTTACCTGCATGCTTTCTAGTTACCGCCAAAAATCCCTTCTTACCTGTACTATCTTTTCATAACTGTATTCTGTATTCAGATGAAGGAACCTGCAGATAACTTGTGCCATAATCTATATATTTACATGTTAGTTTTTCTATTTGTTAGTGTTAAGGTTCAGTTCTAATATTGAATAACTGTGTTATTTGTTTGACTACTATTGTTCAATGGTATATTTATACTATTTGTAACTTTCATTGTATATAGATATAAGAAGATGTTGTATCACAAGTGCTAATGAGACAACTCTCCATTCAAGTCATTATATATATTTGTTTTGCATGCACACGTATAAAAATTGCGGTTTTTATCCAACGCAATCATAGGTTTGAACGTTGTTTTCAATTTAGGTTTGTTTATATTTTTTCGTTTGGGCTTGTATTTTATTTGCCTTCGGGTTTATATAATCCGTTCATCCTATTTTGACTCTTTAAAATTCAAGAGTCTATCCAAAATCGAGGTAAATTATATGGCCTTCCAAATGCCGTTTTGATTCCTAACATCACCGAAGAGACATTAATTGTCGAAATCCGGATATGGTGTACAATTTTTGCACCTCATGTTTGCGGTATACCATCTTTTCCGCAAGTTTATTGTTTTCTGTTTGGTAATAAATTAATAATAAGATCTATTTTGTTACATCTTGTAATCCGTTTATTTGGCAATCGCCAATGGCAGTCAGTAGGGTTTAAGAACATCAGTTGTTTGACCTGCTAGTCAAATGCGATTTTGTTAAAATAGACTGTTTCACTTTTTTGGTCTTTTGGAAATTGTTGTTTGTGCTGTATTTAGACCCCTCTACCAAGAAATTTGTTTTGCATGCACACGTATAAAAATTGCAGTTTTTATCCAACGCAATCATAGGTTTGAACGTTGTTTTCAATTTAGACTTTTATATATTTTTTCGTTTGGGCTTGAATTATAATTTCCTTCGGGTTTATATGATCCGTTCATCCTATTTCGACTCTTTAAAATCCAAGAGTCTTTCCTAAATTGAGGTAAATTATATGGCCTTCCAAATACCGTTTCGATCCCCAACATCACTGAAGAGACATTAATTGTCGAAATCCGGATATGGTGTACAAATTTTTGCACCTCATGTTTGTGGTATACCATCTTTTCCACAAGTTTATTGTTTATATATTTTGTATATATATATATATATATATATACAGAAAAAATATTTGTGGGCACTTGCGAAATTATATAGCCATATGGGAAACATACCCGCGGACACTAATAACAAAATAGCCACAAAGTAGAGATCTGAGAGTACTATCAGTTACTGACAGCGATAGTTCAAAGCAAATAACTAATGAAAAATTCATGTATCTTAGACTAAAATGTGTTTACTTTTTACAATTTTAGAGGAATTGTGAATGGTGTACAAATCGTACTAAAATTGTAAATCAATGTCCAACCTGGGACTATTATACTAACATAGTATAATAGTCCCAGGTCCAACACACAATTGTAAAACTGTGCACTACATAAAATATTTAAGGGCGCAAACATAATTTTTTTTAGGTAAAATTATCGAAATATTCTTTATTAAGCTGAGGATAACCCATGCTTTGCAAATTTTAGGAGGGCGCACGCCCGCCACTCCCCCGCCTGAATCCGCCCCTGTTACTTTGCGTGAAAATATGTACTGTTCAATTTTACAATTTCCATGGGGAATAATGCATGGTGTACAGATTGTATGAAAATTGTAAAACAATGTACACAATTATAAAACTGTGCATTACGTAAATTATAAAGCTTGCACAGTTTCACAATTGTTTGCCCAACCCAGTTGCATTATTTTACGTGCATATGATAACGTGCATAAATAGCTATATATAAAAAAGAAGATGTGGTATGATTGCCAATGAGACAACTTCCCACAAGAGACCAAATGACACAGAAATTAACAACTATAGGTTATCGTACGGCCTTAAACAATGAGCAAAGCACATACCGCACAGTCAGCTATAAAAGGCCATGCACACTTTTACAAGTAAATATACATTTATTGCTCATTGTGTACAGTATGTATGAAAATTGTAAAACAATGCATGCCCATGCAGTTTGACAAACAATTGCAAAACTCTGCATTACGTAAATATTAAAGCATGCTTGCAAAGTTTCTCAATTGTTTGACGAATCCGGTTGTTTTATTTTGCGACAAAACACCTCTGATCGTCACGGTTCATTAGACCACACTGTCAAGATGTTCTCTGTTTTTATTAGTTACTTATGATTTGGCGGGTTATTTCTTTTGTTCTAATTACAACTCATATCATGAGCCAGAGGGAATTAATTTCGATGTGAGCAGCTAACACGTTAAACTGGTCCGCCGTTCCATCTATAGCTTCGCACCGATAAGTGAACACAACAGGGGTCCAGTTTACTAACACGTTACATTGAACTGAGTGTTCACAAAGATTTGACATCTTTTTGGTTGGAAAGTTTCTTCTACAAGGTCGGTTTTATTCTTTCTTTATAAATAACATAATAATGGTCTAATAATAGTAGATTTTACACAGAATGAATGTGCAGTTTATGTTGGTGACTGTCGAAAAGGAGTATTATAAAGACAATCAGAAAAGTGGAGATGACTCTGTGGAAATGTTTCATTTGTGTCGCAATAAATAATTTTTTTTTTAATTTTCACATGATATAACATTAATTATAACAGAGACATATATTATTATATGTCTCTGATTATAATAAAATGGTAAATTCATTTTATTTGTTTCTAAGAGGAAAAAAATAAATATGAAACATAAGAATTTCACAAGTGAAGAATTTAATATCATGACTATATATAGTATTTGTCTGAATTTGAAATGGAAAAAGGTAATGCAGAAAAAATGTTTGTTTTGTGGGGAAAGATATAGATAATAAACCATGTAAGAAAATGTTGTTGAAAATAGGAGCATACAGTTTTTACATCATGAAATAAAAACAGAGCAGTGCTGTTAGTAAATATAATTTTAAAAGTCAGTAAGGCCATGTGAGTTTTGTCCCTTACATAATGATGAGGTATATAAATGAATGACCATTTGTACTTGGGACGCTTTAGTAGGCAGTACAGATGGTTAAAAATGTTTGTCAAAAACACTTGGCATCATACATATATTGCAATAAGCATTTTTTTGTGTATTTAATCATGTTTTTATTTATTTGACTGTCTGGCAGACCTAGAATGTTAGTTTCTAATGCAAATACTAAATATGATTCCCCTCAACTAAATTAGTTAATGTTATGCTTCAATAGTACCATATGCTGTTGACAGTTGTTAAAGAGTTCTGATAGATTATACAAATGTTTCAACCGTCTTGATTGCAGTTCACATGAACTTTTATATAAGGGTTGTCTATTTTCAAATCTGAATTCCATACATATATATATATATATATATACATGTAATGTATATGCATAGCAATAAACTGAGCTTAATGCAAAGGACTTTAAAACTACACTTAGACAGAAAACTCAATTCAGTGATATACTTTGTAATACTGGATATAATCATGATAACTTGAATAATTCACAACTGATTGTTACCAAACTCCATGGCGATCCTGAAAAAAATATAAAAAAATGTTTCTACTAGAATACAAAGTAAGCTATCACAAATATTCAGTGCTAATCTAGTTGTAGTTACTACTTGCACAATATATATGCCAAGAGCTGACCGTGCCTCTCATTTTGACACATAAACTGACTTCAACCTTTCAACAAACACTGGGTAACAAACATTGGATTTCAATGTCTTATAATTTTAGTCTTTTTTTGTCTTTGGTTTGTTTTTACCTTTGTTCACAAATTGACCAATATATATTCAATGCATTTATATAAACAAATTTGTAGTTAATGTCTTTAAAAGGACTGTCTGACGTTGGGTAGAGAAATATTGGCAATTCAATGGTCTAAATGTCCAGTAAGGGAACAGTTGTTAAACTCTGAGGAGGTGTTAGGGTTTTCCTTTAACATGTTTAATGTCTTTTGGTCTCTTTTCCTTTTTTGCCATGGCGTTTTAAGTTTATTTTTGGCTTGTGAGTTTGAATATCCCTTTGGTATCTTTCACCTCTTTCCAAGAAATAAATATTGTGACCAAGCAGAAGGGAAAAAAATAATTGTCTGATCAGGACATTTTGCCATTAAACTCAATGTTAAGTTTGGACTTATTGTGCATCTTGAAATTGATGAAAAAAAATTAAATTGGATATCTAAACATTGCTAGAAGGAATTTAATCAGAAGCAAAATAAATGATTCTGTAGAAACAAATGCATGAAGATACCCTTCTAGACAATTATGATTGTAAATAAGTCCATAACTCTAGAAGGTGGAAGACCTGGATGCTTCATACTTTGTAAATAGATGCCTTATGTTATGAAGTTTCTGTCTGTCATATGACCATTGTCCTTGATTTTCATGGTTCAGTGAATACTTGAAAAAAAAGTTTAATTTTTTTATAATGTTAATTTCTCTTATTATGAGTAATAGGATAATTATATTTAGTATGTGCGTACCTTGCAAGGTCCTCATGCCTGTCAGACAGTTCATCTGACCTCGACCTCATTTCATGAATCAGTAAACAAGGTTAAGTTTACAGGTCAAGTTCACATCTCAGATACTATAAGCAATAGGACTACTAAATTTGGTGTATGGAATGATTGTAAGGTGTGCATGTCCAATTGACAGGTGTCATCTGACCTTGACCTCATTTTCATGTGTTTTTTTTTCTAATACTATATGCAATAGGACAACTTTATTTGGTGTATGGAAATATTTTACGATGTACATGTCAGTCTGGTAGGTTTTATTTGATCTTGACCTCATTTTCACGGTTCATTGCTCAGTGTTCAGTTTTTATGTTTTTGGTCTGTTTTTTTTTTAAATATAAACAATAGGTCAACTACATTTGGTGTATGGAATTATTGTAAGGTGTACATGTCTGTCTTGCAGGTATCATATGACCTTGACCTCATTTTTATGGTTCATTGGTCAATGTTAAGTTTTTGTGTTTTGGTCTGGTATTCATGGATCTTTAAAAATGTTAAGTTTATGTGATACTTGTAGTAAAATCGTTATCTTTAAGATTTTCAACATAAAATCAATTGTCAGTAAAGCAGGAGAGACATTTCAGCATGTGCACTCTTGTATAATTTTATTGGGGTGTAAAAGCGTTGATGGAAGCACATTTTGTAAGCACTTCAGATTAAAAATGTGTGCAAGATCAACCCTTTTACAACCCTAGTTATATAGCTGAGAGGGTGAGAGAGATTGTCACCTCTAAAAAAAAAATGTCAACCTTAGTGTCACATAATTATAATGACTTTTTATGAAATTAAGGGTTATATAGGTTTTTTTTAATGCATTATTTTAACAATGTCATGGATAGCCTGTGGAGTCATAGCTGTTGTATTTTATACAGAGTTTGGGTGCCTAATGATTACTGTCAGTAATCAAAATTACGGATTCTAGTGTCAGAAACATACATGTTATGTTATTATTTTCAGGTAAAAGTTTTTTTTCTTTTCTCTTTGATTTCTCTTATAAAAGTAAATAAGAGATAGTTTAATTCTAAATTTGTAACAAAAGAGGCTCAAACAGCTGGCTGTTTATAGTGAAATGGAGATCATAATTACAATAAGTCATGGATAACTTTCAACATGATAGCTATTATGCACCATACTGTTTACAATTCTTTCACAATATTAACAGATTCTATGTCATATATTAAGGAATTGTTGAACTAACACAATCCTTTACCAGTGCACCACAGGATAAAACTCTTATTCTAAAACCAATATAAAAATAACACAGAGCTGAGGGGGGATAGAGAAGATTGTTACAGTGAGAAAAAACAAAAATAATGTTCTATTATTGCAATGCATAGTCTAAATTTTAAATTGAAAGAAATAAACTATGGTGTCATGTACATAAAAACCATCCATTTGAAAAAAATACACAAATGATCAAGCGTCTCCTTGATTGGCATTAGACTATATATAAGCCATGGGATAGAGTAGAATGTCTCCCTCATATTAAAACAATCACAATCTGTCACTTTCAATCTAACCTTGACCTCAGGTTTATTTTTTTAACTCTGGATAAAGGATCTACAAGCGATTCCTGGTCTACGATTTCCTAAAATTATTAACAAAATCTTCCACTATCTTCATAATTTTTTCATAGAAATTAGGACTCTGTATTTGAATTTACTAAATGTCTCATCAATATTAAAATAATTTGAATATATATTACAGATAGATGGAAGCCCAGAGAAGAAAGTACAGTCCTAGACCTGGAGACGATTGAATTGAAGATGCCTAGATGATGATGTAGGTATTTTGTCATTACAATTGTACTTAAACTGTTAATAAGTTGTAAGGTAATAAAATCAGTTTTCCCTGGAGAAACAGCTTAAAAATTTATTACAAATTAGTCCAACATTTCTTTTGCAAATTTATACTCTAATGAAATATATTTTAATAAAAAAGTATACTTGTATTCCAATTTAGGATTTGAATTAAAACATGCATCACATTAATTTCTGAATAAATTATAACAGCAAATAGTCTCTTAACATTGACAATTTGGAAACCCTTTCTCTAATAGTCTCATTTGAACGAAACAAAAGTTTCCAATTGTCAATTTGGATATCTACATATTTAGTCGATTTTTTTAAAGTAATTTGGAAAATATGACTTGATTTAGATTGTTTGAAATTCAGTTGAATTTTAATCATTTCTGTTCAAAATGTATACATCAGATTGTTTTGGTTACCGGTAGCCACCAACTTCTGATAATTTGACAGGAACATTAATTTCGGAAATAATGATTATATCATTAAACCATCTTCATTACTGATTGAAATATAGATTTAAAATGAAAATAAGTGAATGATATATAGTCAAAAAGAGCAATTGACCAATGATGATGGCTGCCATTAATGCCAGTTTTTCTATATAGATATATTGAAGAAAAAAAAAATTAAAGTAGCAAATTTTTTAAGTTTTATATTTGGTTCAATATTTTTGAACTTATTTTGTCTTTGTTTCAGATACCAGCCCCAGGATATTTACGTCAGGACAGGTAACATATGCATCGGAAAGTAAGTATATTTTTTTTTATTTATTAATAGTTGTCTAATAGATATTAAAATAATTTGAATATGTATTACAGATAGACGGGAGCCAACAGAGAAGAAGAAGACAGTACAGTCCTAGACATGGAGATGATTAAATTGTAGATGCCAAGATGATGATGTAGGTATTTTGTTGTTACAATTGTACTTAAACTGTTAATAGTTGTAAGGTAATAAAATCAGTTTTCCCTGGAGAAACAGCTTGAAAATTTATTACAAATTAGTCCAAAATTTCTTTTCAAATTTATACTCTAATGAAAAAAGTATACTTGTACTCCAATTTAGGATTTGAATTAAAACATGCATCACATTAATTTCTGAATTAATTATAACAGCAAATAGTCTCTTAACATTGACAATTTGGAAACCCTTTCTCTAATAGTCTCACCTGTACGAAAGTAAAGTTTCCGATTGTCAATTTGGATATCTACATATTTAGTCGATTTTTTTTTAAAGTAATTTGGAAAATATGACTTGATTTAGATTGTTTGAAATTCAGTTGAATTTTAATCATTTCTGTTCAAAATGTATACATCAGATTGTTTTGGTTAGCCACCAACTTCTGATAATTTGACACGCACATTAATTTCGGAAATAATGATTATATCATTAAACCATCTTCATTACTGATTGAAATATAGATTTAAAATGAAAATAAGTTAATGATATACAGTCAAAAAGAGCAATTGACCAATGATGATGGCTGCCATTAATGCCAGTTTTTCTTTATAGATATTTTGAAAGAAAAACAAATTAAAGTAGCAAATTTTTTAAGTTTTATATTTGGTTCAATATTTTTGAACTTATTTTGTTTTTGTTTCAGATACCAGCCCCCAGGATATTTACGTCAGGACAGGTAACATATGCATCGGAAAGTAAGTATATTTTTTTTTATTTATTAATAGTTGTCTAATAGATATTAAAATAATTTGAATATGTATTACAGATAGACGGGAGCCAACAGAGAAGAAGAAGACAGTACAGTCCTAGACATGGAGATGATTAAATTGTAGATGCCAAGATGATGATGTAGGTATTTTGTTGTTACAATTGTACTTAAACTGTTAATAGTTGTAAGGTAATAAAATCAGTTTTCCCTGGAGAAACAGCTTGAAAATTTATTACAAATTAGTCCAAAATTTCTTTTCAAATTTATACTCTAATGAAAAAAGTATACTTGTACTCCAATTTAGGATTTGAATTAAAACATGCATCACATTAATTTCTGAATTAATTATAACAGCAAATAGTCTCTTAACATTGACAATTTGGAAACCCTTTCTCTAATAGTCTCACCTGTACGAAAGTAAAGTTTCCGATTGTCAATTTGGATATCTACATATTTAGTCGATTTTTTTTTAAAGTAATTTGGAAAATATGACTTGATTTAGATTGTTTGAAATTCAGTTGAATTTTAATCATTTCTGTTCAAAATGTATACATCAGATTGTTTTGGTTAGCCACCAACTTCTGATAATTTGACACGCACATTAATTTCGCAAATAATGATTATATCATTAAACCGTCTTCATTACTGATTGAAATATAGATTTAAAATGAAAATAAGTTAATGATATACAGTCAAAAAGAGCAATTGACCAATGATGATGGCTGCCATTAATGCCAGTTTTTCTTTATAGATATTTTGAAAGAAAAACAAATTAAAGTAGCAAATTTTTTAAGTTTTATATTTGGTTCAATATTTTTGAACTTATTTTGTTTTTGTTTCAGATACCAGCCCCAGGATATTTACGTCAGGACAGGTAACATATGCATCGGAAAGTAAGTATATTTTTTTTTTTCTTATTAATAGTTGTCTAATAGATATTAAAATAATTTGAATATGTATTACAGATAGACGGGAGCCAACAGAGAAGAAGAAGACAGTACAGTCCTAGACATGGAGATGATTAAATTGTAGATGCCAAGATGATGATGTAGGTATTTTGTTGTTACAATTGTATTTAAACTGGTAATAGTTGTAAGGTAATAAAATCAGTTTTCCCTTGAGAAACAGCTTGAAAATTTATTACAAATTAGTCCAAAATTTCTTTTCAAATTTATACTCTAATGAAAAAAGTATACTTGTACTCCAATTTAGGATTTGAATTAAAACATGCATCACATTAATTTCTGAATTAATTATAACAGCAAATAGTCTCTTAACATTGACAATTTGGAAACCCTTTCTCTAATAGTCTCACCTGTACGAAAGTAAAGTTTCCGATTGTCAATTTGGATATCTACATATTTAGTCGATTTTTTTTTAAAGTAATTTGGAAAATATGACTTGATTTAGATTGTTTGAAATTCAGTTGAATTTTAATCATTTCTGTTCAAAATGTATACATCAGATTGTTTTGGTTAGCCACCAACTTCTGATAATTTGACACGCACATTAATTTCGCAAATAATGATTATATCATTAAACCGTCTTCATTACTGATTGAAATATAGATTTAAAATGAAAATAAGTTAATGATATACAGTCAAAAAGAGCAATTGACCAATGATGATGGCTGCCATTAATGCCAGTTTTTCTTTATAGATATTTTGAAAGAAAAACAAATTAAAGTAGCAAATTTTTTAAGTTTTATATTTGGTTCAATATTTTTGAACTTATTTTGTTTTTGTTTCAGATACCAGCCCCAGGATATTTACGTCAGGACAGGTAACATATGCATCGGAAAGTAAGTATATTTTTTTTTTTCTTATTAATAGTTGTCTAATAGATATTAAAATAATTTGAATATGTATTACAGATAGACGGGAGCCAACAGAGAAGAAGAAGACAGTACAGTCCTAGACATGGAGATGATTAAATTGTAGATGCCAAGATGATGATGTAGGTATTTTGTTGTTACAATTGTACTTAAACTGTTAATAGTTGTAAGGTAATAAAATCAGTTTTCCCTGGAGAAACAGCTTGAAAATTTATTACAAATTAGTCCAAAATTTCTTTTCAAATTTATACTCTAATGAAAAAAGTATACTTGTACTCCAATTTAGGATTTGAATTAAAACATGCATCACATTAATTTCTGAATTAATTATAACAGCAAATAGTCTCTTAACATTGACAATTTGGAAACCCTTTCTCTAATAGTCTCACCTGTACGAAAGTAAAGTTTCCGATTGTCAATTTGGATATCTACATATTTAGTCGATTTTTTTTTAAAGTAATTTGGAAAATATGACTTGATTTAGATTGTTTGAAATTCAGTTGAATTTTAATCATTTCTGTTCAAAATGTATACATCAGATTGTTTTGGTTAGCCACCAACTTCTGATAATTTGACACGCACATTAATTTCGCAAATAATGATTATATCATTAAACCGTCTTCATTACTGATTGAAATATAGATTTAAAATGAAAATAAGTTAATGATATACAGTCAAAAAGAGCAATTGACCAATGATGATGGCTGCCATTAATGCCAGTTTTTCTTTATAGATATTTTGAAAGAAAAACAAATTAAAGTAGCAAATTTTTTAAGTTTTATATTTGGTTCAATATTTTTGAACTTATTTTGTCTTTGTTTCAGATACCAGCCCCAGGATATTTACGTCAGGACAGGTAACATATGCATCGGAAAGTAAGTATATTTTTTTTTATTTATTAATAGTTGTCTAATAGATATTAAAATAATTTGAATATGTATTACAGATAGACGGGAGCCAACAGAGAAGAAGAAGACAGTACAGTCCTAGACATGGAGATGATTAAATTGTAGATGCCAAGATGATGATGTAGGTATTTTGTTGTTACAATTGTACTTAAACTGTTAATAGTTGTAAGGTAATAAAATCAGTTTTCCCTGGAGAAACAGCTTGAAAATTTATTACAAATTAGTCCAAAATTTCTTTTCAAATTTATACTCTAATGAAAAAAGTATACTTGTACTCCAATTTAGGATTTGAATTAAAACATGCATCACATTAATTTCTGAATTAATTATAACAGCAAATAGTCTCTTAACATTGACAATTTGGAAACCCTTTCTCTAATAGTCTCACCTGTACGAAAGTAAAGTTTCCGATTGTCAATTTGGATATCTACATATTTAGTCGATTTTTTTTTAAAGTAATTTGGAAAATATGACTTGATTTAGATTGTTTGAAATTCAGTTGAATTTTAATCATTTCTGTTCAAAATGTATACATCAGATTGTTTTGGTTAGCCACCAACTTCTGATAATTTGACACGCACATTTATTTCAGAAATAATGATTATATCATCAAACTGTCTTCATTACTGATTGAAATATAGATTTAAAATGAAAATAAGTTAATGATATACAGTCAAAAAGAGCAATTGACCAATGATGATGGCTGCCATTAATGCCAGTTTTTCTTTATAGATATTTTGAAAGAAAAACAAATTAAAGTAGCAAATTTTTTAAGTTTTATATTTGGTTCAATATTTTTGAACTTATTTTGTTTTTGTTTCAGATACCAGCCCCCGGATATTTACGTCAGGACAGGTAACATATGCATCGGAAAGTAAGTATATTTTTTTTTTTCTTATTAATAGTTGTCTAATAGATATTAAAATAATTTGAATATGTATTACAGATAGACGGGAGCCAACAGAGAAGAAGAAGACAGTACAGTCCTAGACATGGAGATGATTAAATTGTAGATGCCAAGATGATGATGTAGGTATTTTGTTGTTACAATTGTACTTAAACTGTTAATAGTTGTAAGGTAATAAAATCAGTTTTCCCTGGAGAAACAGCTTGAAAATTTATTACAAATTAGTCCAAAATTTCTTTTCAAATTTATACTCTAATGAAAAAAGTATACTTGTACTCCAATTTAGGATTTGAATTAAAACATGCATCACATTAATTTCTGAATTAATTATAACAGCAAATAGTCTCTTAACATTGACAATTTGGAAACCCTTTCTCTAATAGTCTCACCTGTACGAAAGTAAAGTTTCCGATTGTCAATTTGGATATCTACATATTTAGTCGATTTTTTTTTAAAGTAATTTGGAAAATATGACTTGATTTAGATTGTTTGAAATTCAGTTGAATTTTAATCATTTCTGTTCAAAATGTATACATCAGATTGTTTTGGTTAGCCACCAACTTCTGATAATTTGACACGCACATTAATTTCGCAAATAATGATTATATCATTAAACCGTCTTCATTACTGATTGAAATATAGATTTAAAATGAAAATAAGTTAATGATATACAGTCAAAAAGAGCAATTGACCAATGATGATGGCTGCCATTAATGCCAGTTTTTCTTTATAGATATTTTGAAAGAAAAACAAATTAAAGTAGCAAATTTTTTAAGTTTTATATTTGGTTCAATATTTTTGAACTTATTTTGTTTTTGTTTCAGATACCAGCCCCAGGATATTTACGTCAGGACAGGTAACATATGCATCGGAAAGTAAGTATATTTTTTTTTTCTTATTAATAGTTGTCTAATAGATATTAAAATAATTTGAATATGTATTACAGATAGACGGGAGCCAACAGAGAAGAAGAAGACAGTACAGTCCTAGACATGGAGATGATTAAATTGTAGATGCCAAGATGATGATGTAGGTATTTTGTTGTTACAATTGTACTTAAACTGTTAATAGTTGTAAGGTAATAAAATCAGTTTTCCCTGGAGAAACAGCTTGAAAATTTATTACAAATGAGTCCAAAATTTCTTTTCAAATTTATACTCTAATGAAAAAAGTATACTTGTACTCCAATTTAGGATTTGAATTAAAACATGCATCACATTAATTTCTGAATTAATTATAACAGCAAATAGTCTCTTAACATTGACAATTTGGAAACCCTTTCTCTAATAGTCTCACCTGTACGAAAGTAAAGTTTCCGATTGTCAATTTGGATATCTACATATTTAGTCGATTTTTTTTTAAAGTAATTTGGAAAATATGACTTGATTTAGATTGTTTGAAATTCAGTTGAATTTTAATCATTTCTGTTCAAAATGTATACATCAGATTGTTTTGGTTAGCCACCAACTTCTGATAATTTGACACGCACATTAATTTCGCAAATAATGATTATATCATTAAACCGTCTTCATTACTGATTGAAATATAGATTTAAAATGAAAATAAGTTAATGATATACAGTCAAAAAGAGCAATTGACCAATGATGATGGCTGCCATTAATGCCAGTTTTTCTTTATAGATATTTTGAAAGAAAAACAAATTAAAGTAGCAAATTTTTTAAGTTTTATATTTGGTTCAATATTTTTGAACTTATTTTGTTTTTGTTTCAGATACCAGCCCCAGGATATTTACGTCAGGACAGGTAACATATGCATCGGAAAGTAAGTATATTTTTTTATTTATTAATAGTTGTCTAATAGATATTAAAATAATTTGAATATGTATTACAGATAGACGGGAGCCAACAGAGAAGAAGACAGTACAGTCCTAGACATGGAGATGATTAAATTGTAGATGCCAAGATGATGATGTAGGTATTTTGTTGTTACAATTGTACTTAAACTGTTAATAGTTGTAAGGTGATAAAATCAGTTTTCCCTGGAGAAACAGCTTGAAAATTTATTACAAATTAGTCCAAAATTTCTTTTCAAATTTATACTCTAATGAAAAAAGTATACTTGTACTCCAATTTAGGATTTGAATTAAAACATGCATCACATTAATTTCTGAATTAATTATAACAGCAAATAGTCTCTTAACATTGACAATTTGGAAACCCTTTCTCTAATAGTCTCACCTGTACGAAAGTAAAGTTTCCGATTGTCAATTTGGATATCTACATATTTAGTCGATTTTTTTTTAAAGTAATTTGGAAAATATGACTTGATTTAGATTGTTTGAAATTCAGTTGAATTTTAATCATTTCTGTTCAAAATGTACACATCAGATTGTTTTGGTTAGCCACCAACTTCTGATAATTTGACACGCACATTAATTTCAGAAATAATGATTATATCATTAAACCGTCTTCATTACTGATTGAAATATAGATTTAAAATGAAAATAAGTTAATGATATACAGTCAAAAAGAGCAATTGACCAATGATGATGGCTGCCATTAATGCCAGTTTTTCTTTATAGATATTTTGAAAGAAAAACAAATTAAAGTAGCAAATTTTTTAAGTTTTATATTTGGTTCAATATTTTTGAACTTATTTTGTTTTTGTTTCAGATACCAGCCCCAGGATATTTACGTCAGGACAGGTAACATATGCATCGGAAAGTAAGTATATTTTTTTTTTTTATTAATAGTTGTCTAATAGATATTAAAATAATTTGAATATGTATTACAGATAGACGGGAGCCAACAGAGAAGAAGACAGTACAGTCCTAGACATGGAGATGATTAAATTGTAGATGCCAAGATGATGATGTAGGTATTTTGTTGTTACAATTGTACTTAAACTGTTAATAGTTGTAAGGTGATAAAATCAGTTTTCCCTGGAGAAACAGCTTGAAAATTTATTACAAATTAGTCCAAAATTTCTTTTCAAATTTATACTCTAATGAAAAAAGTATACTTGTACTCCAATTTAGGATTTGAATTAAAACATGCATCACATTAATTTCTGAATTAATTATAACAGCAAATAGTCTCTTAACATTGACAATTTGGAAACCCTTTCTCTAATAGTCTCACCTGTACGAAAGTAAAGTTTCGGATTGTCAATTTGGATATCTACATATTTAGTCGATTTTTTTTTAAAGTAATTTGGAAAATATGACTTGATTTAGATTGTTTGAAATTCAGTTGAATTTTAATCATTTCTGTTCAAAATGTATACTTCAGATTGTTTTGGTTAGCCACCAACTTCTGATAATTTGACACGCACATTAATTTCAGAAATAATGATTATATCATTAAACCGTCTTCATTACTGATTGAAATATAGATTTAAAATGAAAATAAGTTAATGATATACAGTCAAAAAGAGCAATTGACCAATGATGATGGCTGCCATTAATGCCAGTTTTTCTTTATAGATATTTTGAAAGAAAAACAAATTAAAGTAGCAAATTTTTTAAGTTTTATATTTGGTTCAATATTTTTGAACTTATTTTGTCTTTGTTTCAGATACCAGCCCCAGGATATTTACGTCAGGACAGGTAACATATGCATCGGAAAGTAAGTATATTTTTTTATTTATTAATAGTTGTCTAATAGATATTAAAATAATTTGAATATGTATTACAGATAGACGGGAGCCAACAGAGAAGAAGAAGACAGTACAGTCCTAGACATGGAGATGATTAAATTGTAGATGCCAAGATGATGATGTAGGTATTTTGTTGTTACAATTGTACTTAAACTGTTAATAGTTGTAAGGTAATAAAATCAGTTTTCCCTGGAGAAACAGCTTGAAAATTTATTACAAATTAGTCCAAAATTTCTTTTCAAATTTATACTCTAATGAAAAAAGTATACTTGTACTCCAATTTAGGATTTGAATTAAAACATGCATCACATTAATTTCTGAATTAATTATAACAGCAAATAGTCTCTTAACATTGACAATTTGGAAACCCTTTCTCTAATAGTCTCACCTGTACGAAAGTAAAGTTTCCGATTGTCAATTTGGATATCTACATATTTAGTCGATTTTTTTAAAAGTAATTTGGAAAATATGACTTGATTTAGATTGTTTGAAATTCAGTTGAATTTTAAACATTTCTGTTCAAAATGTATACATCAGATTGTTTTGGTTAGCCACCAACTTCTGATAATTTGACACGCACATTAATTTCAGAAATAATGATTATATCATTAAACCGTCTTCATTACTGATTGAAATATAGATTTAAAATGAAAATAAGTTAATGATATACAGTCAAAAAGAGCAATTGACCAATGATGATGGCTGCCATTAATGCCAGTTTTTCTTTATAGATATTTTGAAAGAAAAACAAATTAAAGTAGCAAATTTTTTAAGTTTTATATTTGGTTCAATATTTTTGAACTTATTTTGTCTTTGTTTCAGATACAAGCCCCAGGATATTTACGTCAGGACAGGTAACATATGCATCGGAAAGTAAGTATATTTTTTTTTATTTATTAATAGTTGTCTAATAGATATTAAAATAATTTGAATATGTATTACAGATAGACGGGAGCCAACAGAGAAGAAGAAGACAGTACAGTCCTAGACATGGAGATGATTAAATTGTAGATGCCAAGATGATGATGTAGGTATTTTGTTGTTACAATTGTACTTAAACTGTTAATAGTTGTAAGGTAATAAAATCAGTTTTCCCTGGAGAAACAGCTTGAAAATTTATTACAAATTAGTCCAAAATTTCTTTTCAAATTTATACTCTAATGAAAAAAGTATACTTGTACTCCAATTTAGGATTTGAATTAAAACATGCATCACATTAATTTCTGAATTAATTATAACAGCAAATAGTCTCTTAACATTGACAATTTGGAAACCCTTTCTCTAATAGTCTCACCTGTACGAAAGTAAAGTTTCGGATTGTCAATTTGGATATCTACATATTTAGTCGATTTTTTTTTAAAGTAATTTGGAAAATATGACTTGATTTAGATTGTTTGAAATTCAGTTGAATTTTAATCATTTCTGTTCAAAATGTATACATCAGATTGTTTTGGTTAGCCACCAACTTCTGATAATTTGACACGCACATTAATTTCAGAAATAATGATTATATCATTAAACCGTCTTCATTACTGATTGAAATATAGATTTAAAATGAAAATAAGTTAATGATATACAGTCAAAAAGAGCAATTGACCAATGATGATGGCTGCCATTAATGCCAGTTTTTCTTTATAGATATTTTTGAAAGAAAAACAAATTAAAGTAGCAAATTTTTTAAGTTTTATATTTGGTTCAATATTTTTGAACTTATTTTGTCTTTGTTTCAGATACCAGCCCCAGGATATTTACGTCAGGACAGGTAACATATGCATCGGAAAGTAAGTATATTTTTTTATTTATTAATAGTTGTCTAATAGATATTAAAATAATTTGAATATGTATTACAGATAGACGGGAGCCAACAGAGAAGAAGAAGACAGTACAGTCCTAGACATGGAGATGATTAAATTGTAGATGCCAAGATGATGATGTAGGTATTTTGTTGTTACAATTGTACTTAAACTGTTAATAGTTGTAAGGTAATAAAATTAGTTTTCCCTGGAGAAACAGCTTGAAAATTTATTACAAATTAGTCCAAAATTTCTTTTCAAATTTATACTCTAATGAAAAAAGGATACTTGTACTCCAATTTAGGATTTGAATTAAAACATGCATCACATTAATTTCTGAATTAATTATAACAGCAAATAGTCTCTTAACATTGACAATTTGGAAACCCTTTCTCTAATAGTCTCACCTGTACGAAAGTAAAGTTTCTGATTGTCAATTTGGATATCTACATATTTAGTCGATTTTTTTTTAAAGTAATTTGGAAAATATGACTTGATTTAGATTGTTTGAAATTCAGTTGAATTTTAATCATTTCTGTTCAAAATGTATACATCAGATTGTTTTGGTTAGCCACCAACTTCTGATAATTTGACACGCACATTAATTTCGCAAATAATGATTATATCATTAAACCGTCTTCATTACTGATTGAAATATAGATTTAAAATGAAAATAAGTTAATGATATACAGTCAAAAAGAGCAATTGACCAATGATGATGGCTGCCATTAATGCCAGTTTTTCTTTATAGATATTTTGAAAGAAAAACAAATTAAAGTAGCTAATTTTTTAAGTTTTATATTTGGTTCAATATTTTTGAACTTATTTTGTTTTTGTTTCAGATACCAGCCCCCAGGATATTTACGTCAGGACAGGTAACATATGCATCGGAAAGTAAGTATATTTTTTTTTATTTATTAATAGTTGTCTAATAGATATTAAAATAATTTGAATATGTATTACAGATAGACGGGAGCCAACAGAGAAGAAGAAGACAGTACAGTCCTAGACATGGAGATGATTAAATTGTAGATGCCAAGATGATGATGTAGGTATTTTGTTGTTACAATTGTACTTAAACTGTTAATAGCTGTAAGGTAATAAAATCAGTTTTCCCTGGAGAAACAGCTTGAAAATTTATTACAAATTAGTCCAAAATTTCTTTTCAAATTTATACTCTAATGAAAAAAGTATACTTGTACTCCAATTTAGGATTTGAATTAAAATATGCATCACATTAATTTCTCAATTAATTATAACAGCAAATAGTCTCTTAACATTGACAATTTGGAAACCCTTTCTCTAATAGTCTCACCTGAACGAAAGTAAAGTTTCCGTTTGTCAATTTGGATATCTACATATTTAGTCAATTTTTTTAAAGTAATTTGGAAAATATGACTTGATTTAGAATGTTTGAAATTCAGTTGAATTTTAATCATTTCTGTTCAAAATGTATACATCAGATTGTTTTGGTTAGCCACCAACTTCTGATAATTTGACAGGAACATTAATTTCGGAAATAATGATTATATCATTAAACCATCTTCATTACTGATTGAAATAGAGATTTAAAATGAAAATAAGTGAATGATATATAGTCAAAAAGAGCAATTGACCAATGATGATGGCTGCCATTAATGCCAGTTTTTCTATATAGATATTTTGAAAGAAAAAAAAATTAAAGTAGCAAATTTTCTAAGTTTTATATTAAATTGCTGGTTCAATATTTTTGAACTTATTGTTTTTGTTTCAGATACCAGCCCCAGGATATTTACGTCGGAACAGGTAAAGTATGAATCGGAATGTAAGTATATTTTTTTTTTATTTATTAATAGTTGTACTATAGATATTAAAATAATTTGAATATGTATTGCAGATAGACGGCAGCCCAGAGAAAAGAAGAAAGTACAGTCCTAGACCTGGAGACGATAAAATTGAGGATGCTCAGATGATGATGTAGGTATTTTGTCATTACAATTGTACTTAAACTGTTAATAAGTTGTAAGGTAATAAAAAAAAATTTCCCTGGAGAAACAGCTTGAAAATTTATTACAAATTAGTCCAACATTTCTTTTGCAAATTTATACTCTAATGAAATATATTTTAATAAAAAAGTATACTTGTATTCCAATTTAGGATTTGAATTAAAACATGCATCACATTAATTTCTGAATAAATTATAACAGCAAATAGTCTCTTAACATTGACAATTTGGAAACCCTTTCTCTAATAGTCTCACCTGAACGAAAGTAAAGTTTCCGTTTGTCAATTTGGATATCTACATATTTAGTCGATTTTTTTAAAGTAATTTGGAAAATATGACTTGATTTAGATTGTTTGAAATTCAGTTGAATTTTAATCATTTCTGTTCAAAATGTATACATCAGATTGTTTTGGTTAGCCACCAACTTCTGATAATTTGACAGGAACATTAATTTCGGAAATAATGATTATATCTTAAAACCGTCTGCATTACTGATTGAAATATAGATTAAAAATGAAAATAAGTGAATGATATATAGTCAAAAAGAGCAATTGACCAATGATGATGGCTGCCATTAATGCCAGTTTTTCTATATAGATATTTTGAAAGAAAAAAAAATTATAGTAGCAAATTTTTTAAGTTTTATATTTGGTTCAATATTTTTGAACTTATTTTGTTTTTGTTTCAGATACCAGCCCCAGGATATCTACATCGGAACAGGTAAAGTATGAATCGGAAAGTAAGTATATTTTTTTTTTTTTATTTCTTAATAGTTGTCCTATAGATATTAAAATAATTTGAATATGTATTCCAGATAGACGGCAGCCCAGAGAGAAGAAGAAAAAGTACAGTCCTAGACCTGGAGACGATTAAATTGAAGATGCCTTGGTGATGATGTAGGTATTTTGTCATTACAATTGTACTTAAACTGTTAATAAGTTGTCAGTTTTCCTTGGAGAAACAGCTTGAAAATTTATTACAAATTAGTTCATAATTTAAACTCTAATGAAATATATTTTAATAAAAAAGTATACTTGTATTCCAATTTAGGATTTGAATTAAAACATGCATCACATTAATTTCTGAATTAATTATTACAGCAAATAGTCTCTAAACATTGACAATTTGGAAATCCTTTCTCTAAAAGTCTCACCTGAACGAAAGTTAGTTAACGATTGTCAATTTGGATATCTACATAAATGTATACATCAGATGTTTTGGTTAGCCACCAACTTCTGATAATTTGACATGCACATTAATTTCGATATAATGATTATATTATTAAAAAGTCTTCAATACTGAAGTCAAATAAGGATGTACCAGCAGTTATATATATTAAGATATCCTACAATCTATACACATCACAAATTCATACTTTTGTGTTTCTCTTACCAAAGCAAACTACTGTAAATTCAGAAATTATTGTGTATAGATGTAGGAAGATGTGGTATGAGTGCCAATGAGACAACTCTCCATCCAAGTAACAAAGTAAACCATTATAGGTCAAGGTACGGCCTTCAACACGGAGCATCGGCTCACACCAAACAGCAAGCTATAAAGGGCCCCAAAAATTACTAGTGTAAAACCTTTCAAACGGGAAAACCAAAGGTCTAATCTATGTAAAAACGAGAGAACTACTGTACATCATGTGTGCATTTATTATTGCTATTTTTACATAATGGACTAAAAGTAAGATTATTTTATTGAATTTCAGGAAATTCTTCATACAGATATCAGAATTGGAGTTTCTTATTATTGCAATACTCAACCTGTCACATTATTTAGATTAATAAAACCTTGCAAAAGTGTTTCTGAATTAACGGTAAATTATTTGTGCCAGAAGTTATCCAACACATAACTCATCTATAATTTTTGTTTTTGTTACAAATGCAGGCCTGAGAAGTTTCAGTGGTACAGCTTGAAGATGGTTCCATTGTGCATAGAAGATGAAGATGAGTTAGGTTAAACCTTGTTAGGTAATGATAAAATCAGTTTCCCCTGGGAAAATTGCTTGGTTTTTTAATTACAACTGGGTTTAATATTTATAGCTTTCAAATTAATATTCTAATGATACATTCTTTAATAAAAATGTATTGTTATAATCTATTTTCATGTTACCGAATTGACTCCAGAATATAGAACTTTTCGATAGGTAACCTACTCTGTGGTAGGACATTCTAGTACTCTGTGATGTAAGAAAGACTGAAAGAAGTAAAATCATGTAAGCTTACAGTCGAAAAAGTTTTATTTTTTTTTTGAGAGTCATCTCATCTGTGTAAAAATTTTGACCGTTTGTGGCCTAAAAGTTTATTAGCCATTCATAAGGAGCAAACTTCAAAGACCGTGACACACCTTTCAATTCAAAGGAACACAGTATGGCTCCCTATAGCTTTATATATGGCAGCCAAACAAGTTGGAATTGAAGATAGTGACCGGACAACAGAATACTTGGGGGAATAAAAATAATTTGGTTTATAAATCCAGACAATAAAATTTCTTAAATGTCCAAAAACACAGATGAGAATTAACTGAGAGCCCAAAGGATGATGTGAGATGCCCATCTGTCCTTTGATATATCAACACTAATATGAAATGCTTCTAAGACCTGTAGAACAAGCATTCTGAGAGTATTGCATGACAATACATAGTCCCCTACCGGGTAAAAATTCATTATACTGGAACAAAATGCTAACTTGTTCTATAACTTGTCATGGTGTAAACAAAAAGTAAATATCATTTCAATATCTTCAAGCATGACTAAAAACAGTGTTGAAAACTGATTATATGAGTGAATTTTTCAAGTACAAGGACCATAACTATGCACAAAATTATTAGACCGAAAGAAAAATTTGAACTTGATCTGTAACTTGTCATGATAAAACTATATACCAATTATCAATCAATATCTTATAAGCAATATGAAAAAAACATTAGATATGATTAATAGTTCTCTAGAATTAGATATGATGTAATACAGTGTATATCTATTTCAAATTATAATCAGATATAATTAATAGTTCCAAATATTTTTTTCTTTCATTTGTCACCAACTAATATAGATTTGTAACTTATCTATAAAATGTCAACAACTTTTATCTACACAATGTAATGTATTGAAATATATACATTAATAAAAAATAGATTATTATCTAATTATAGGATTTCTCTTCATAATTTTTTTTGGATATATATAGCATTCAGAAAATTAGTTTACACTAAATAACAAACAAACCTGTCAAAAAATTCTTCAAATAATTTAAAAAAGAATGTCTTTTAAAAAATGAATTATCTCCCTTTGTACAGAAATATGGTTTAACATAGTACTCCAACATTAGATATGGTCCAGAGTTATGGTCCATAACTCTGGACTAAATCATCAGACCGGTACAAAATTCGAACTTGATCTATAACTTGTCATGATAAAACTATATACCAAATATCAAATCAATATCTTCAAGAACGAAGAAAAAAAGTGTGGAAAGCTGATTTGCCGGACTGAAGGATGGACAGACGGACAGAGTGCAAACCTAAAGTCCCATTTGACTTCGTCAGTAGGGGACTAATTAACAACTAAAACTGCATATGTGCAAAATTAATATTTAAAAAAGTTAAATTGTAAATGTACAAACTGTTCAAGATTAAGTTTAACTTTGGTGAACATATTTAAGAGTAGTTGAAGAAATCATAATATATATGTAACACTCCCAAACGTGTCCATTCCCCCAAAACATGTCAGATTACCCCAAACGTGTCTATTTCGCCCAAACGCAGCCTAAGAATCTTAAATTGCCCAAACGTGACTGATTTCACTCCCCCAAACGTGTCCAATAATGTTATTCGCCAAAACGTGTCCAGTTTAAAGCGCCAAAACGTCTCAAAACTATATATGTCTCCTGTGAATTTTACGGCAATACAATGATGGGGGACACGATAGAAGACGTCGGGTTTGGGTTGGATTCTAAAAATAAATCTAAGCAGCTATCAAAGGACATCTGGAGGAAAGATATAGTAATCCGCATAGACAAATATCCAAGATATGGTACAATGTGCACAGGGACTTCTGCTTTCAAATAAACAGACACAGTGTAAGAAAAAGGATGACAAAATGAAAAGCTATTTTAACTTACAGCGGTTTTATTAATTTTTTATCAATAGAATTGTCATTGTTTTAAATAACAGATGGAGGTACTTCATAATTAAGAAATCTCATACAATTTATATTGCATGTTTTCCCAGTGCTTCACTGTTAATACAGTGGTCATTTATTAGCATTAATTTGTTCAATGCCCGTTGTTTATATTAAGCATTATTGCAAGCTTAATTTAACTATTGACTGTTGATTGCTTAATGCCAGTGGCAAATATTTCAAGCATATTTAGAGCAAACAATTGCACAGAAAACGCAATTAACTAGTTTTGTACAGTGTAAATCATCGTTTACTTAGTGAATTATTTTGTACTAATATACTCCGGTGATGCCTAAATATCTGTATAATGTATGAGGGTATTGCACGACAGGCTTCCTGCAGAAGTTGTTTCTGGGCTTTTTAAAAGAAACCTTTGGTTCCATATAGACTGGATATGTTGGGGCGTTCATAAACAGAACACGTTTTGATGCCCTTAAGCAACAAGTCATATTTTGCAGTTCATTGACGTCATATGGACACATTTGGGGGGATGGACACGTTTCTGAGTGGTACATATATACAATAACTATCTGATTTCAATCTACATGCAGAGTGAAAAAAAAAAATAAAGCATCAGGGATAACAGTTCCAAGCAAGATGGTAACATAGATCTTCATTACTAACTCAGAGGCTCTGCCATGAAAAAAATAAAGAAGCAAGGACAGCAGCTCCAAGGAAGATTATTACATTGATCATCTTCCAAGTCTGATGTGTGGCCATTAAAGAAATAATGTAAGTACAATTAGGCAATACAATTTCTGTATATTCTCTAAAAATATGTGATAAAAATACAGAAGGCAACTTCCGTCTTCTTATTTTCCACACTTACAACACACAAAAAAAATAATTTATCAATTCAATATATGGTTTCAAGGAACATGAATAAAGCTTTCAAATCACAAAAACTAAAATTCAGAGAGAATTTTTCCTTCAAGGGGAAAATAGTACAACAAACGGCAAGACTGTTTCATTCATTTGGAGATTACTCATTGAAAATATTAGGCTGGCAATTTCAACAAGATTTGTAAAATGTATAATTTATGTCAATTTTAATTCCTTTTTAGGTTATTTCTGAGCGGTACATATATACAATAACTATCTGATTTCCATCTGCATGCAGAGTGAAAAAAAAAATAAAGCAGCAGAGATAGCAGTTCCAAGAAAGATGGTAACATAGATCTTCATTGTTAACTCAGAGGCTCTGCCATGAAAAAAATAAAAAAGCAAGGACAGCAGCTCCAAGGAAGATTATTACATTGATCATCTTCCAAGTCTGATGAGTGGCCATTAAAGAAATAATGTAAGTACAATTAGGCAATACAATTTCTGTATATTCTCTAAAAATATGTGATAAAAATACAGAAGGCAACATCCATTTTCTTATTTTCCACACTTACAACACACAAAAAAAATTATTTACCAATTCAATATATGGTTTCCAGGAACACGAATAAAGCTTTCAAATCACAAAAAGTAAAATTCAGAGAGAATTTTTCCTTCAAGGGGAGACTAGTACAACAAACGGCAAGACTGTTTCATTCATTTGGAGATTACTCATTGAAAATATTAGGCTGGCAATTTCAACAAGATTTGTAAAATGTATAATTTATGTCAATTTTAATTCCTTTTTAGGTGATTTCAGTGTTTTCATGGATGGGAGTAAGACTTGGTGCTATAATATGTCTAATATTTAAGTAGGTATATAATTCCTCTATTTAAACAAGTTTTATTTTAATCATAAAATAAGTTTATAGGAAATAAAATATGCTCTATCCTTGAAGATGTAAGAGGTCAGAAGTTTGTTTTTTTCATATCAGTACCAAAATTTGACCAAATGTTTTAAAGATTTTAATTAATTCTGTGGATGTCATATTTTTGTGTTGTTGGGATGTTGTCACATTAATGTATACAACACATCTTCTGTTACTCATTTTTGTCTTGCCTTGACGGAGTCAAAATGTGAGACATAGATATGCTATTTCCAAAGGCGGCGGCGTCAACAATGTATTAGTTTGTGATTAGGTCTAGTTCATGGTGAACCACTAGTGGTAGGTCAATGATATTTGGTATGCAGTTGTATAAGCATTGGCATATCTCATTTCCATGGAGATTATTTGGCCCCGCCCCTCATTCATGGCCTATTGACTTTGATACTTTTGCTTAGTTTGTGATTAGGTCAGTTTATGGGGAACCACTAGTGGTAGGTCAATGATATTTGGTATGCAGTTGTATAAGCATTGGCACATCTCATTTCCATGGAGATTATTTGGCCCCGCCCCTCATTCATGGCCTATTGACTTTGAAACTTTTGCTTAGTTTTCATGTATTAGTTTGTGATTAGGTCAGTTTATGGGGAACCACTAGTGGTAGGTCAATGATATTTGGTATGCAGTTGTATAAGCATTGGCATATCTCATTTCCATGGAGAATATTTGGTCCCTACCCCTCAGTCATGGTCTATTGACTTTGAAACTTTTGCTTAGTTTACATGTATTAGTTTGTGATTAGGTCAGTTTAAGATTAACCACTTATGTTAAGTCAATGATATTCGGTATGCAAATGTATTGGCATTGTGAAATTCTATTTACAAGAAAAATGGATTATTAATACACAGCGTGTTGACATGTATCATCGCACATGCATTACCTGTCCTTTATTGCCGATTGGGTATTTTAGTTCAGCTTATATCTATTAATAACAACCAATGATATAAGGAATTCCATACTGGCCACTCTTGACATCTAGCTCTCTTATTGCTTTGTGAGATGTGAGAAGGGAACCAATCAGAACAAGGCCCTTATTTCAAATTATCCAATCAGCAGAGATAATTAATTAATTTTCATCCTTTTGGTTTAATTACTGCGTGCCTCATTTAGGCATTCTGCAAGTTTCATTTCCATGGAGATTATATAACCCCACCCCCTAATTATGGTTCATTGATTTTGAAACTTTAACATAGTTTACAAGTTAATGTTTGTGTTAAGGTTTGTTTAAAGGGAACAACTTATGAAAAGTCAATGGTATTTGGTTTGCAGTTGTAGTAACATTGGCACATCTCATTTCCATGGAGATTGTTTAGCCCTGTACCTTCAGTCATGGTTCATTGACTTTGAATATTTGCATAACTTACATGTTAAAGTATTGCTTTTTTAATTTCAACATTTGCATTATCAAAATAACAAATAGGCGAGACAATTATCTCTGTGTTAACAGTTATGTCATATATGACCTATTTCCATATACTCTGGATTTATTATTCTTTGGATACCAATTTTCGTGGATACATAAGCGACCAACATATATAAATGTTCAATGTAGTACAAATTTTCTATAGGCTGGTATGCCAACTTTAGCAAACCCACAAAAATACAATTGTTCCTCAATCCACAAAAATGAAGAAATGTTCAGAATGTTGAGATCTACCTGCTGTACAATTACGTCAAAACTGTCAGACATTCTTAAAGGAGTTATTGCCCTTAAATGTAAAGTTTTACCAATTTTTTTTCATTTTTTATCCATTATCATTTTGAAAATAAAAATAGATGGAGAGAAATTTTAATACAAAAAAAGCAAGAAAAGATATGCACAAAAGTCAAATGACTGAAATCTTCTGAGGACTAGTTATTCGAGTTATTGATCTTCAATGTAGATTTTTACCATTGATCAGCAAGTCAAGATTTACAAAAAAGCTGCCTTGGATTAAATCTTAAGTAGACCTGTTCATGGAGTTTATGCCGTTTTTTTACCACATTTTTTTAGTTTTTGCCTATTATCTTGAAAAAAGTAAAATAGATACAAATGTAGATAGAAACTTTAAAAAGCAAAAATTATCAACAGGACAAGACCTGCAAATATGTCAACATGACTGAAATCGTCAGTTTACTCTTTATAGAGTTGTTGCCCTTTTGTGATGATTTTTACCATGAAGTGGTTATTGTTGAAGATGCAGATGAGTGACACAGGCTCTTAAGAGCCTCTGTTTTGAACAATTTTGATTGACTAAGCATTTTACTTTCAGGCTAGCATTAATTACTGCTTGTCAGTATGGATTGTTTAGAATGGTCATTGGAGCTGTCTTTTAAGGTAAGAACCATTGCATAGATTTATAAACTTGTCGATTAAAGATTATGAAAATGCACTTGCATTTTGCCTGTGACATTTTGTCGCAGAAGCCAGGCATAGCAATTCACATTATTTTGTTTTAGATGTCCAAATTTATGTTCAGTATTATGGTTAAAAAGTTTTCAAACATCAAAAACTTTATCAAACTTTAAAGTAATTGTACATCAGAAGAATCCACAGCAAAATTTTGAAATTCAAATTGAAGGAATACGTCAAACGTCAAACCTTCATAGAATTTTATGAAAATATGAAAATACGACAAAAAACAGTTATTTTATCAGTTTGATATTTGGTTTCCAGTAACATGAATAAAATAATATATAATTAAAATAATATATCATTTGAAAATTAAATTCTGAGATAGATTTCACCTTCAGGGGGAGGCTAGTACAACAAACAGCAAGAATATGTCATTCAATGGGAGATAACTCATAGATTATTGAGAAAAAAATTAATGTTAAAACAAAATCAAAACATGGTTTTTTTTCGGTTTTATAGATATTAAACTGGTTTTGATGCTATGCGAAATCTTAAAATAAAAATTGAGAGGAATCTAATGTGCATTAAGGTGGTACCTAACACTACAGGGAGATAACTCTTTAAAAATCAACTAAACGTTTTAATCACGTTGTATTGTTAATGAAATATTAAGCTTCTCAATGATCAAAATTAGTGTTTGTCAAACTGCTATATAACCAGTGAATTTTTTCTGATAAAGTGGTTGGTTCAAATTATTTGAAATTTTTATATTTTTGTCAGAGGGTCAAAGTAAACATTTTGTCAAAATTTTAGGAAAATTAAACGAGCCAAATTAATATTAGTCAAGGTGTTGGGTACCACCTTAAGCTTGATAGTTTTAAGAGATTGGTCAGAAGTTCTTTTTGTCTACTTTGCACCACAGGGGATATATGGTTATGGTCTTTGTCCAAGTGTCGTAAACACATTAATACTTAAGGATGGTTGCTCTTTTTTTTTTTCTTAACTTTTTGTCAGATATTCAGAATCCTCTTGTTTTATCCATGAAGTGCCATTACAATTTTGCCCACTTACCCCTACTTAGGGAGCTACCATTTGATTTTTATGGGGGGGGGGGGGGGCTGGTGCTAGGATGAAATTTGAAAAAAAAGGCAGGACAGGAGTTTTGAGTAAAAAAAAAAGGCAGGATGAGCAAGTGCAACTTGGCAAAAAAAAATGTTTATGTATGATTTTTCAAGAGATTGCAAGAAAATACATGCAAGCCCAATTACATCCTAGTCGAGTGTCCATGTGTGCCCTATATTAAAGTACATGTACACAAATATATGCACAGCTGCATGTGAATTGAGTTTGGAATGAAGCATTGCTCCACAAAACATTTTTTTGTCAAATTGGTATTGAGTCTCAAGGGCCTGAATGCATAAACCACTTAAGAAATCCAATTGTAGTACTAATTTATTGTAGGACATGTAGAAAAATCTGTCCATTCGGAACAAATCTTAACTTAAGTAGCTTTATAAACTATGCATACAGGCCCAGGCTACTATCTGAGAATGCACTAGCTAAACTAGCCTTTTGGTCATAATATCCCAATATAAATGATTCCATATCCAGATGATCAACGTTAAACAATAAAATATATAAAAAACCTCTGTTTGATCTACAAATCATTAGTCTTCTTTAATGTTATAAATCAATAATCCTTTTTTCCAGACAAAATAACAACACTGGTTGATACAATTCTAGGAACCGGTGAAGAAGTTAAAAGTTTTACAATATACTGAAGACTTGCAACAGAAAATATTTTACTGAACAGTATGAGAGAGCCAAGATGATTGTTGGATTTAGAATGCTTGGAAAATACAACCAAATGAAGACAAACAATGCACTGCATCAACAAACAAAACAACTACTGGAAAGTTGGGGCATCAGTACTGAGTTCTGATACTAAAAACAATTGTTAAGAAGACTGTACATACATGTATATATATATATATATATTTATATAAGAAAAAAAATAATGCATGTCCTTGAAACTTGTGTACATACATGTAATGAATAGAAAAAAGGAAAGAAAAAAAAAGGAAAACAAAATGAAAAGAAAAAAAAAAAAAAAAAAAAAAGAAAAAAAAAGAAAGAAAATTAATAAAAGAAAGAAAAGAAAGAAAGAAAATTAAAATAAAGAAAGAAAATTAAAAAAAAAGAAAAGAAAAGAAAAGAAAGAAAAAAGAAAAGAAAAAGAAAAAAAAATTGAGGAGGGAGGTGGGTAATGCAGCCAAGTAATACTGTATTCACCAATTTTCATGCACCATAACACCCACAATCGTGATAGTACTCTTAGATTGACCTCAAAAATTTGTGATTAAATAATATAACCTCATTATGCAGGAAATCTATTTTAAAAATTATCTTTCATCATCTAGAGCAGACCAATATTTACGTCTTTTACCATTTTCATTGATATAAGATACCCCATTTTTAATTTCTAAATAAAACCAAGGTGCGTATTATTATGAATACAGTACAACTTGCCAGTCACAAGCCTGGAATAAAGAGCCACATTAAATATCAAGAATTTAGTTAGTTTAAACAGGACTGTTTACAACTTTTTTGCCATTAATAGTATATGCATGTTACTCATATTTTTTTCATTTTCTTTCAATAGGTCAATATAGAAAACATGTGTGCTTATTGTTTTTCTATAGCATGTTTAGTAAAATGTACCTACCCTTTTTGAAAGTCTCAATATACAAACCCTTAATTAATTGCTTTCACAACTTAATTGCAGGTGTTTCCCATATACATGTGCTCCAGTAAACAAAAAAATTCTGAAACAAATTGTACATTCTAGTTGTACATTATGTGTCATACTAGTAAGAAAAAGGGGGATACAAATTTTAAAACTTTTTAACATATATTTAAATCATGGATTTATTGTGGCTTTTAATGCAGAGTGAACCATCATATAGTTTTAATTTTAGATTCATTGTGGCTGTTAATGCCGAGTGAACAATCATACAAATGCTTGCAAACTTTGTTTGGTTGTTTGCTCAGACATTGTAATTAAGATTGACACCTAAATTCAATGGGTAGGCAGAGTAACAGTCTGTTATAAACATATACAAATATAGATAGAAACTTTAATAAAATGTTCCGCTGGGCGCAGCTTGATACGACCGCAGAGGAACCCTGAACAGTTGGGGCAAGTATGGACACAACATTCAAGCTTGATACAGCACTGAATTTGGATTGTGATTAAATATTTGACACAGCATAGTTTTCTGACAAAGAATGATTGTGGTCCAAGAACTTAAAAATTTTTAATTTACCAATTCAAACCATATCATTATTATTTGCTTTTATATATAAATCAGAAATAACCAATTTAAAATGGGAAATTTTAAAGAAAAAAAGGAAAAAAATTCCCCCCTCAAATTTTTTGAACCCCCTAATGATACATCACCCCCAAACTCAATCCCAGCCTTCCCTTTGTAGTATGGTACCTTGCAGTACAATTTCAGAGAGATCCGTACACTTGAACATAAGTTATTGTCTGGAAACTAGAAAAATGGTTGTTTCTTGGCCCCTTATTCCTAAACGTTTAGGGCAATAACCCCCAAACTCAAACCCAGCTTTTCCTTTGTGATATGGAACCTTGTAGTACAATTTCATAATGATCCATACACTTACACACAAGTATTGTCCTGAAACTAGAAAAATGCTTGTTTTATCCCCCTTTTTGGCCCCTAATTCCTAAAATTTTGAGGCAATTACCCCCAAAATCAATCCCAGCCTTCCCTTAGTGGTATGGTACCTTGCAGTACAATTTCAGAGAGATCCAAACACTTGAACACAAGTTATTCTCTGGAAACTAGAAAAATGCTTATTTTTGGCCCCTTTTTGGCCCCTTATTCCTAAACAATTTGGGCAATTACCCCCAAACTCAATTCCAGCTTTCCCTTTTGTGATATGGAACCTTGTAGTACAATTTCAGAAAGATCCATACACTTACACACAAGTTATTGTCATGAAACTAGAAAAATGCTTGTTTTTTGGCCCCTAATTCCTAAAATTTGGAGGCAATTACCCCCAAAATCAATCCCAGCATTCCCTTTGTGATATGGAACCTTGTGGTACAATTTCAGAGAGATCCATACACTAACACACAAGTTATGTCTGGAAGTTACAAAAATGCTTATTTTTGGCCCCTTTTTGCCCCCTAATTCCTTAACTGTTGGTACATTATAACCCCCAAAATCAATCCCAACCTTCTTTTTGTGGTATTGAACCTTATGGTAAAATTTCATAGAGATCCATTTACTTAAACTAAAGTTAGAGTGTGAAAACTAATGTGTCTTCGGATGACAACGACGACGACGACGCCAACGTCATACCAATATAGGACTGCAATTTTTTTTGCAGCCATATAAAAAGCAAACATGATCAGCAGCACAAAATCTACAAATATGTCAACATGACTGAAATTGTCAGTTAACTCTTTATAAGAGTTATTGCCCTCTGGTGATGATTATACCCAAGAAGTGGTTATTTTTGAAGATGCAGTTGAGAGACACTGGCTCTTTGGAGCCTCTGTTTTGAACTATTTTGATTGACTAAGCATTTTATTTTCAAGCTAGCATTAACTACTGTCAGTATGGATTGATGTTTAAAACGGACATCGGAGCTGACTTTTTAGGTAAGAACCATTGCAGATCATTGAATAGATTTATAAACTTGGTGACTAAAGATTATGTAATCGCCCTTGAATTTTGTCAAGTCTGTGACATT
The DNA here is from genome assembly GCF_021869535.1 of Mytilus californianus. Taxonomy (NCBI): domain Eukaryota; kingdom Metazoa; phylum Mollusca; class Bivalvia; order Mytilida; family Mytilidae; genus Mytilus; species Mytilus californianus. Next base: position 80,556,012 of record NW_026262679.1, read on the forward strand.
TAGTCACAAAAAGCCAGGCATAGACATCCTACATTAGGTTGTCAAAATTTAGGTTCAGATTTTGTGGTCAAAAAGTTTCTAAACATCAACAACTTAGTCAAACTTTGAAGTAATTGTACATTAGAAGAATCCACAGCAAAATTTTGAAAATGTTATTTTTCTGTTTTCTGTAGTTTACAATTGGTGCAATTTGTGGAAATAGTTAATTGTTATATGTTTTTTATACATGACAAAATCATAGGAAAACAGTCAGCAAAATATTAAATACAAAAAAAAAAAAAAGACCTGCCTCCATCTTTTTTTTAGAAGTCATTATCTGATAACCAGAAAATATATTTGACACAGTGGCGGATTTAGGGGGGGGGGGGGGGGGCTTTTGTGGGAAAAATTTGGTTGATTATATAGGGAATCACCGAAGCATGACTGGAGCGGGCCCCCTCTTAGGCAGTCAGTGAGCCCCCTCTTATGAAAATTTCTGGATACGCCATTGTGACATAGCCTGTATATTGAAAATTGTACAATGATTCCTTGATAAATAATAACTGAAACTGTTTAAGATATTTTCAGTAAAGGACAGTACAGTTTCTGATTGTCAATTTGGATATGTATTCTTGTGTAGTACAATGGCACATAATATATATCAGTGACTTGATACATGTATGAACATATTGATACATTCCGTCCTAATATTTAGTTGTGTGAAGAGCCCAAAGCCCAAGTTTTTTTGCATATATAGACTGATATTAAAATGAATTCCTGCATAACAAATTCAGGGAATGAGACGCTAATAAAACAAGCCATAAGTATAGTGGTTAAGGTTTTTTGTCGAGCCTGCGACTTTTGTCGCAGAAAGCTCGACATAGGGATAGTGATCCGGCAGCAGCGTCGGCGTTAGCTAACTTCTTAAAAGCTTTATATTTTATAAGGTGGAAGGTCTGGATGCTTCATACTTTGTATATGGATGCCTCATGTTACGAAGTTTCTGTCAGTCACATGTCCAATGTCCTTGACCTCATTTTCATGGTTCAGTGACTACTTGAAAAAAAAGTTAAGATTTTTTGTAATGTTAAATTCTCTCTTATTATAAGTAATAGGATAGGATAACTATATTTGGTATGTGCGTACCTTGCAAGGTCCTCATGCCCGTCAGACAGTTTTCACTTGACCTCGACCTCATTTCATGGATCAGTGAACAAGGTTAAGTTTTGGTGGTCAAGTCCATATCTCAGATACTATAAGCAATAGGTCTAGTATATTCGGTGTATGGAAGGACTGTAAGGTGTACATGTCCAACTGGCAGGTGTCATCTGACCTTGACCTCATTTTCATGGTTATAGTTAAGTTTTTGTGTTTTGGTCTGTTTTTCCTATACTGTATGCAATAGGTCTACTATATTTGGTGTATGGAATGATTGTAAGGTGTACATGTCTAGCTGGCAGGTGTCATCTGACCTTGACCTCATTTTCATAGTGCAGTGGTCAAAGTTAAGTTTTTTCTAATACTATATTCAATAGTTCAACTATATTTGATGTATGGAAATATTTTATGATCTATTTGTCAGTCACACAGGTTTTTTTTTTACCTTGACCTCATTTTCAATGTTCATTGCTCAGTGTTAAGTTTTTGTGTTTTGGTCTGTTTTTCTTAAACTATAAGCAATAGGTCAACTATATTTGTTGTAATAAAGCTTTATATTTAGGACTATCAACATAATATCAATGATTAGTAAAGAAGGCGAGACATTTCAGCGTGCATATCATATAAAGTTATAAAGGGACATAACTGAAGAACAGTAAAAGTGACGCTACCCAAATTTGAACTTGATCTGAGTTTTGTGGTAATAAGCATTGTGTATAAATCTCATAACATTTGGTTAAGGCAAACTTAAGTAGAGAACAGAAACTAAAAATTCAGCAAATTTTCTATTTGTAAACATGCATAACTCTAGAACAGTTGTGTAAGTTTTATAACATTTGGTTGAGACAAACTAAAGTTAGAGAACGGAAACGAAAAAATTCAGCAATTTTTATGTTTATAAAGGAATATAACTCAAGAATAGTAAAAGTGTCCCCACCAAATTTCTTACTTAATCTGTATTATGTAGTAATAAGCATTGTGTATAAGTTTCATAACATTTGGTTGAGGCAAACTAAAGTTAGAGAACAGAAACCAATATTGGGACGTATGTACGCCCCTTTGCTACGGCGGGGGCATAAAAATAACAAAATAAATGGGAAGACACAGATGATGCCCCCGCTTGCAATTGCATATCATTTAAATTTATAAAGGGACATAACTGAAGAATGGTAAAAGTGACGCTACCCAAATTTGTAGTAATAAGTAATTTGTAGTAATAAGTTATGTGTATAAGTTTCATAACATTTAGTTGAGGCAAACTTAAGTTTGAGAATGGAAACAAAAACTTTAGCAATTTTTCCTTTTGTATAAAATTAAAGGGCATAAGGAAGCTACTATTTGATTTTTAAAAAAAAGGCAGGACCTAATAGAGTGAAAAATAAAAAGGCAGGACACAGATTACAACTAAAAAAAATGCAGGACAAAATTTTTCATCCTAGCCCCCCCCCCATAAAAATCAAATGGCAGCTCCCTAACTCTAGAACGGTTAAAGTGACAACCACCAAAATTCAAACTTGATCTGTATTTTGTAGTAATAAGCATTTTGTATCAGTTTCATTACGCTTGGTTGAGGCAAATTAAAGTTAGAGAACGGAAACGAAAAATTCATCAATTTTTTCCATTTATTAAGGGGCATAACTCTACAACAATTCAAATGACACCACCAAAATTCAAACTTGATCTGTGTTTTGTGGTAATAAGTATTGTAATAAGTTTCATAACATTTTGTTGAGGCAAACTAAAGTTAGAGAACAGAAACTGACTTTGGGACGTACGGACGGACAAGGGTAAAACTCAATGCCCCTCCGCTACGGCGGGGGCATAACAAAAGAAATTAAAAGCCCACATAGCACTACACCTAAAATTACCTTGTATACATTGAGCAACACGAACCCACAAAAGATCCAGATAGAACTGGTGAACAATTTCAAATTCTGGCACTGAAAATACACATGTAACACAGCAACGTACATTTTGTGTTAAGGCATGGACCATTTGACTTTCTGGGGGCCTGGGTTTTTTTGTTAAAAAAACAATCTGGCCTATTCAGTTGCTAAAACAATATTCAGGCTTCATGTCCTATTCCTTTGTGGTTACAAATGTTGAAAAAAATATTCTTGCTTTGGATTGACTGAAAAAAAATATTCTTGCTCGGTTTGCAAGTTAAAAAAACATCTGGCTTGATATAACCCCCCTCCCAAAAACCTAAATGGTCCATGCCTTAGGGGATATTTATCAATTATGGACGTTTGACAAGTTCAACATGTTATATATGGACCTGTTTAGATTATATTGACTGAGGACAAAGTCCGAGTGTCAATATAATCTAACAGGTCGATATAACGTATTGACTGAGTTAAAGTCCTTAATTTATATATTACATATGTATTATGCATTAAGAAAATTTGTGTTCAATGTTCTGTATATTTTTAAAATTGTATTTTGAAAGAATTTTAACATGTTGAAAATATCATTTTTTTTTAACAACTTCATAGCTTGTTGCGTAAGCTTTCTTGTATTCTTACAGTCTGCATTTAACATAAAAATCTTGAAATCTCCTGATAAACTTGCAAATTTTCTTTTCTGCTGCGACACTTCCTCCTAGGTTGTTGTGTGTGACATCATGAATCTAAATTTTGCAAGATTTTTTTATATTAACCGTCAATAATTTAATTTTGGATGTAACGCATCTTCTGATTGAGCTGATAAACAAAACAATGTCAGCCATAGTTTTGTCATGTGACCGTGACGTCATCAACGGTTTTTCATGGTTTACTATGGTTTAAAATGGAATTTAGAATTAAATTATAAGAAATGACTGTAATATTTTTTCTGTCTATTCGAAATAACATAAACAAGAGGCTCTCAAGAGCCTGAATAGTTCACCAGTTATTTTTTTTGCTTAAATCTTTCATCAATGATTATTTTTGCTTTTTACCCATATGTTCCATTTTAGCCATAGTGTCTATGTTTCTTGACGTACAAGGAAATGAAGTACAAAATTTATACTAGATTCATTTGAGAAGATTTTTAAAGTTAAAAAACATAAAACAACTTGTGTAAAATTGTCCTTAAAGGGCAATAACTCCTAAATGGGTCAATTGACCATTTTGGTCATATAAAAACTTTTTTGTAGATCTTACTTTGCTGAACATTTTTGCTGTTTACAGTTTATATCTATCTATAATAATATTCAAGATAATAACAAAAAACTGCAAAATTTCCTTAAAACTACCAATTTAGTGGCAGCAACCCAACATTGTGTTGTTCGATTTGTCTGAAAATTTTAGGGCTGATAGATCTTGACCAATTGAACAATTTGACCCCATGTCAGATTTGCTCTAAAAGCTTTAGTTTTTGAGATATAAGCCATAACTGCATTTGACCCCTATGTTCTATTTTTAGCCATGGTGGCCATGTTTGTCGATGGATTAAAACTTCGGATACAATTTATAAACTAGATACCCTAAGGAACATTTAGTTAAAGTTTGAAGGTATTTGGCCCAGTAGTTTCAGAGGAGAAGATTTTTGAAATAGGTTACGACGACAGACGACGACGACGGACGCCAAGTGATGGCATAAGCTCACATGGGGCCCTTCGGGCCCCGGTGAGCTAAAAATGTGGTGCACATTTTAAAATAACCCGCTATGCAAGTTATTCAGTGTGCACCACATTTTTGATGTTTTTTCTTCAGACAGAAAAAAATATTACCGTCATTCCTTAAATATACATATAAATAGAAACATAGCATCAATATACTTAAAAATAGTAACAAGGCTTCGGATACGTAAAATAACCTTTGAAACATGTGATTGTAATATCCAATGAAATCAGTAGAATGCAACACCATATGTAATATTTCCTTTGACATCTAACGTGAGGGTACCCAGATTGCACCTTTTTGACAGTTTTTTCACCCACGTTCATATATGACCCAGACAAAAGTTTCCATTCTGTGTTTATTTTGTAAACATAACCTTTTTTGTAAACGTATCCTTATTTACTATATATTTCCACCAATTTAATTTTGAATCCATATTGAATCATAGAAAAATTGGTTTGAACCGACCTCTAAACAATCCATGATTCTGTAATGAGGAGTAGCCAAATTGCATCCATGCTTAAATCACATCCTTAAAAATCGAATAATAGATGTTTTGTTATATTTCTTCAAATATTCAGAGCAATTTGACATTTGTCCACGCTTACTATTCATTTTTTAAGAAATGGATGCTCTTAACATATTTTATTTGCTCATTTTTAAAAGATGACTTTTTGTGGACTTCGCATGGCGATGTTTCCATAGATTTTACTTTTTCCAGTGAATACTTCAGCTGTTGATATATACTGTGGAAGTTTTGTGAATTTTAAATATATTTACCTATTTGAAAGACGAGCATAATGTCAAATAATACAAAAAAAACAAATTGTTTAGTCCCTTAGAAAACTTCTAAGATTTTCGCTGCTATTTTTGCTAAATAGGCGTAATTTGGGTACTGTGTATATATATTTCATACAGATATCATAACACGAGTTGTGTCCGAATTTTCAGTGAGAAAAAGTACAGTAAATGTACATTTTGTTTTTATAAAAACATCATACTTGCGATAATTTTCGATATAGCATAAAATATTACCTTTAAATCTGAGGGGGCCTCGATGGCCGAGTGGTCTAAGTAGTTACTACTGTAATCACTAGCCAGTCATTACTGAGGTTGTGAGTTCAAACCCCGCTCATACGGGTGCACTCGACTCCAATCTTAATTGACTAGGATTGTCAGTTTTCCAATCGAAGGTTGTGGTTTTCTCCGGGCACTCCAACTTCCTCAACCAATAAAAACTGGCCGCCACGAAATAGCCCAAAAGCGGTGCTTAAAAGTGGAGTTAAAACACCAAAAATCAAAAAATCAAATTTAAATCTGATATTGCGTTATGAATGGGGAAACAAAATGGAGCCATAGGCAGATCCAGCCCCCCCCCCCTTTTTGGTGGGAAAAAATTTGGTTGATTATATAAGAAATCACTGAAGCATGACTGGAGCAGATCCGCCTTAGGTAAGTCAGTGGCCCCTTATCAAAAGTTCTGGATCCGCCACTGGGAGCTATTTCGCAGAAAAAACAATCCACTACATTCGTTTTATGTCAAACAGTTTCATGCAAAATGTAACGCGGTACAGGACACAAATTACAATTTTACGAGCTTTGGACTATCATTTCTCATAAATTTATCATCAGACTGTATAATACTTGCAATATTAAAGGGGCACTAGCTACGAGATATAAAAAAATTATATGATTATTTTGTTCAATCATTAATGAAAGTGGAATAATGAAATAATAATTCGCTTTTAGCAGCCAGTATTGTCTAATTTTGTCAAAATAAGCAAATAAATATTGATGATGAATTATTCACTTGCAAGTGAATAATTCGACCTCATTGAATCCGTATTCACGTGAACTTCAATTTAACCCCTTAGGTGGAGTTGGATAACGCATGAATTGTGTGCATGTTTGATTATCTAAAGTAAAAGAATGTCAACATTGAAAGTAAACAAAGGTAATTCATTTAATTGACTGATTCGATCCTAAAAAAAAATCATTCTTATACAGGTAAAAATGATGATTAACATATATTTTTAATCTATAAATGAAATTAAATAGACCTAGAAGAATCCAATTGCACGAGTTGCGCTATCTATTTATATCTTTATTTATGTTTATATCCCTTATATGGGCATCGGTGGTTTTGGGGAGGTCAACGACAGTTAACTAGATGGCATCTAGACTAAAATACACACAAAACAAAGCTACATATTATCGACCCTATGCCCTGTAAATTGTTTATTTTAGATTTTTTTATAATTTGGATAAATGTTTTACATTGTTATATAACAAATGAGAATTTGAGTCAAATAGGTGAACATGAATTTGACAGCTTGTGCCCCTTTAAAATAAGCAAGATTTTGATATATCGCATGTTGGCAGTACATTTTTATTTGAATACCGAAACATGTTTTAGAATAGGGAGAGGACGTTTTTTTCGAAGTAACACCAGTTAATATTTTGCGAGGTCTCACACAATTTCCTGACATTTGCGTAAAATCCAAATAATAGATATACTTTTTAACTCAAATGAAAGTGCCACGAGAATCATGTGATTGTTAAAAGTGTGTTAGCTCCTGTTGTCGTAAATGTAATTTTGTTCATAATTGTATTATAATTAGTAGTTTACTGTATAAATATATAGTTTATGTATGTACTATGTATGTATATTAACCTCTTGTACACTGTTGTGTCTGAGGATAATAAAACTTTGAATCTTTAATCTTGAAAAAAGTTACTATTCAGAAGCATTTATATCACATAAAGAACATATTGAGTCTAAAGAAGCTGAAAACTTGAACGAATACTTTTCTGAAAACTCCCAATAATGAACCATATACTCTTAATGAATTACAGGATGCTATTGCTGATACATCAGATCATACATAAGGTTACCTATAGTATGTTTAAAAGCTTTAATGATACATTACTTGGTGTGTTTCTTTTATATAACAGAATTAGGTTCTTACAAGATCTTCCTCTGACTTGGAAACATTCAATCAATAATAATTCCAAGTTTTAAAAGGGGAGAGATGCAAATGACCCACATGCATATATAAACATCTAAATTTGTAAAAATTAGGAAAAAAAGATTATCAATAACAGACTGCATTGATATCTTGAGAAAAATTCATATTTACTCACCTAATCTGAGAGTGGATTCTGTCAAAATAGAGGGACCATGGTACAAATAATTAGACTTGATAACGATACAAATGAAAAATCATTTAAAAAAAAAGAATATTTAGTGGGACTATTTATTGACTTCCAGAAAGCTTTTGATATGATATGGGAATTTGGACTTAAAAACAAATTGGTCGTAAATGGGATAAAGGGTAACATGCTAGGGGGGGGGGTAATTGTTTTCTTACCAACAGAACCATACATATCATACACACTATCTGAAACTCTCATGATTCAAAATGGTTCCCCTCAAGGAAGTTGTACCAGCCCGACATTATTCAATATTGGGGTAAATGATCTCCCCACATGCTTTAATAATTGTTCTATTTTCCAATTTGCAGACGACAGTGATATATGGTTGTATGGAATAAATTTTGGTTATATTCAAAGACGAATACAGAAGTAAAGATCTTGACATTTTTAAAACATGGTGTAATAAATTGGGATTTCTTGTTCTATTAAATTGTTACCCAACTTTAATAATAACCTCTCAAGACTTTTCTTTCTACTAAACACAATATAATGCCTACCCATGTAAAAATTAGCATAAAGCATGGCATGATAGAATTATTTCGATTCTGATAGGAATATTTAGAACTTTTGCACTTCGAAGCGGACCTATAATACACATCCAAAAGGCAGCCATTTTGATTTGATGAACCAAAAATTGAAAACAACACGTTTAATAATTTCATGCGTCCGAAGCGCTTTTCTGGATTTACCTTCATCAGGAACGCTCAAAGCCAAACATTTGAAATCCGAGGGATGTATAAGTACCGAAACAGTTGAAGAGCTATACAAATACAAAAAACAAATAGCCAAATTCATCTAAGGTCAACTTTGCCTGAGATAGTTGAAACCTTAGTTTCTTTATAATTTCAAAATTTATAAACGGACAATTTTAGAAAGGTTTGTTATAAATCATGTCAGTACCGAAGTACTGACTACTGAGCTGATGATACCCTCAGGGACTGATAGTCCACCAGCAGAGGTATCGACCCAGTGATGTAAAAAATTGAAAACAACATGTTTAATAATTTCATGCGTCTGAAGCGCTTTTCTGGATTTACCTTCATCAGGAACGCTCAAAGCCAAACATTTGAAATCCGAGGGATGTATAAGTACCGAAACAGTTGAAGAGCTATATAAAAATACAAAAAACAAATAGCTTAATTCATCTAAGGTCGACTTTGCCTGAGGGAGTTGAAACCTTAGTTTCTTTATAATTTCAAAATTTATAAACGGACAATTTTAGAAAGGTTTGTTATAAATCATGTCAGTACCGAAGTACTGACTACTGAACTGATGATACCCTCGGGGACTGATAGTCCAAAAAGGTTATAGAAAATCAACAGTTGAACGATCAAAAAATTAATATATAAACGTAAACTTACTTTTAGAATGATTTTATTTAATTTCCTAGCGAGCAACACCGACAAAACTATCCATTTCGACCTACATGTTCAATTGACCTTTATGCTAATTTTAACATGGGTAGGCATTATATAAGTAAGTCGACTTGGTTTAATCATATGCAATATATTGAGGCAAAATGAAACATATCTATTGCACTAATAAGATCTAAAATAGACTATGAATGTGAAGTATACAAACTCTGCCTCACATTCTGTATAAAAAGTTCTGGACTGGGTGCAAAGTCAAGCACAGGAGCATACAAAAATGAAGCCACTAGTGGACTGCAAGTAGAAATGGGTGACTCACCCTTCGAAGAGAATGTAGGAAGTTTCTAATTAATAAATTCTTCTAGAATATATATAGTCATGATGATAATCATCCAACTAAGGAAAGTCTAGCAAAAAAAATCAAACCTTTCTTTGCCTCTAAATAACTCCAGGGAAATAAAACAGCTAGAAAACCTTACTTTTCTGTTGCAAAAGATATGATTAATCAAAATGATGTAGACGTAAGCAATTTTCACCACCCCCTTGCCATTTGTTTAAACCTCATGTATGTTAACAACTATCAAAGCACATCTCGAAAAAGATCCAAATTATAATAACACCTCATGTGCATTTGCTATTCCCGAAATGGGAATAAATAATGATTTCAAACTGCCTAAAAAAATGTCAATTTTTACTTATAGTTTTTGAGCTAATGACAATATTTCTGTCTCTTATATGGGTAGAAGAATTTAAACCAAATAATGTGATTATATTTGTTGTCTCTTTATCAGCTCTCCATGCCTATAGAGCAATTTATTTAAGGTAAAAAAAATAAATATCTAATGATATTTAATTAGTTGTCTTGGTGTAGTCAAGGGTGTACAGAATTTTCAACAACTGTGCAAAATTCTGTACACCCCTGAGTACGACAAGAAAACAAATTTATTTCTTTTGAAACATTCCTTTACTCATTTTTATACTGGGTTGTAAAATCTGGTGAAGTTCTAAGATGACAAAAGCTAAGCGTGTCTCACAAAATGTTTGGTAAAAGACGACGAAAGCAAAGTGTGCTGATATGACCATTTTAGGTTATAGACGACGTAATCAAAGTGAACAGCCAAGACCATTTTAGGTTACAGATGACAAAAGCAAAGTGTGCAACCAAGACCATTTCAGGTTACAGACGACGAAAGCAAAGTGCGGCCAAGACAATTTTAGGTTACAGACGACGAATGTTAAGTGTGCGTTCAAGACCATTTTAAATTACAGAGGACATGTGCATGCAGTCAAGACCATTTAAGGTTACAGACGACAAATGTAAAGTGTGCAGTCAAGACCATTTGAGGTTAGGGGCGAAAATGCAAAGTGTGCGGCCAAGACCATTTTAGGTTACAGACGACAAATGTAAAGTGTGCAGTCAAGACCATTTAAGGTTAGGGTCGAAAAATGCAAAGTGTGCGGCCAAGACCATTTTAGGTTACAGACGACGAAAGTACAGTGTGTGGCCAAAACCATTTTTGGTTACAGATGACGAATTAGGTGTGCAGTCAAGACCTTTTTAAATTACGGAGGACATGTGTATGCAGTCAAGACCATTTCAGGTTACAGAAGACGAATGAAAGTGTTTAGTCAAGACCATTTTAGGTTAGGGAGGACGAATGTAAAATGTGCAGTCAAGACCATATTATGTTAGGGAAGACAAATGCAAAGTGTGCGGCCAAGACCATTTAGGTTACAGATGACGAAAGTACAGTGTGTGGCCAAAACCATTTAAGGTTACAGACGACGAATGTTAAGTGTGCAGTCAAGACCATTTTAAATTACAGAGAACTTGTGCAGTCAAGACCATTTTAGGTTACAAACAATGAATGTAAAGTGTACAGTCAAGAGCATTTTAGGTTAGGGATGACGAAAGTAAAGTGTGTGGCCAAGACCATTTTAGGTTAGACGACAAATGTTAAGTGTGCAGTCAAGACCATTTTAAATCACGGAGGACGTGTGCATGCAGTCAAAACCGTTTTAGCTTAGGGACGACGAATGTAAAAGTGTGCAGTCAGTGTGCTGATATGACCATTTTAGGTTATAGACGACGTAATCAAAGTGAACAGCCAAGACCATTTTAGGTTACAGATGACAAAAGCAAAGTGTGCAACCAAGACCATTTTAGGTTACAGACGACGAAAGCAAAGTGCGGCCAAGACAATTTTAGGTTACAGACGACGAATGTTAAGTGTGCGTTCAGAACCATTTTAAATTAAGGAGGACGTGTGCAGCCAAGACCATTTTAGGTTACAGATGACAAATGTTAAATGTGCAGCCAAGACCAATTTAAATTACGGAGGACGTGTGCAGTCAAGACCATTTTAGGTAAGGAATGACGAATATAAATTGTGCAGTAAAGACCATCCATTTTAGGTTAGGAACGACGAATGCAAAGTGTGCAGTCAAAACCATTTTAAATTACAGAGGACGTGTGCAGCCAAGACCATTTTAGGTTACAGACGACGAATGTTAAATGTGCAGCCAAGACCATTTTAAATTACGGGGGACGTGTGCAGTCAAGACCATTTTAGGTTAGGAACGACAAATGTCAAGTGTGCAGTCAAGACCATTTTAGGTTAGGAACGACAAATGTCAAGTGTGCAGTCAAGACCATTTTAGGTTAGGAACGACGAATGTAAAGTGTGCAGTCAAGACACTTTTTAATTACGGAGGACTTGTACAGTCAAGACAATTTTAGGTTAGGGACGACGAATGCAAAGTGTGCGGGAAAGACCATCTTAATTTACGGAGGACGTGTGCAGCCAAGACCATTTTAAATTACGAAGGATGTGTGCAGTGAAGATCATTTTAGGTTAGGGACGATGAACGCAAAGTGTGCAGCCACGACCATTTTAAATTACAAGGACGTGTGCAGTAAAGACTATTTTAGGTTAGGGACGACGAATGTAAAGTGTGCAGTCAAGACCATTTCAAATTACAGAGGACGTGTGCAGTCAAGACCATTTCAAGTTAGGGTTGACGAATGTAAAGTGTGCAGTCAAGACCATTTTAGGTTAGGGACAACAAATGCAAAGTGTGCAGCCAAGACCATTTAAAATTATGGAGGACATGTGCAGTCAAGACCATTTAAGGTTAGGGACGACGATTGTCAAGTGTGCAGTCAAGACCATTTTAAATTACAAAGGACGTTTGCAGTCAAGACCATTTGAGGAAAGGGACAAAAAATGTAAAGTGTGAAGTCAAAACCATTTTAAATTACAGAGGATGTGTGCAGCCAAGACCATTTTAGGTTACAGACGACAAATGTTAAATGTGCAGCCAAGACCATTTTAAATTACGGGGGACGTGTGCAGTCAAGACCATTTTAGGTTAGGAACGACAAATGTCAAGTGTGCAGTCAAGACCATTTTAGGTTAGGAACGACAAATGTCAAGTGTGCAGTCAAGACCATTTTAGGTTAGGAACGACGAATGTAAAGTGTGCAGTCAAGACACTTTTTAATTATGGAGGACTTGTGCAGTCAAGACCATTTTAGGTTAGGGACGACGAATGCAAAGTGTGCGGGAAAGACCATCTTAATTTACGGAGGACGTGTGCAGCCAAGACCATTTTAAATTACGAAGGATGTGTGCAGTGAAGATCATTTTAGGTTAGGGACGATGAACACAAAGTGTGCAGCCACGACCATTTTAAATTACGGAGGACGTGTGCAGTAAAGACTATTTTAGGTTAGGGACGACGAATGTAAAGTGTGCAGTCAAGACCATTTCAAATTACAGAGGATGTGTCCAGTCAAGACCATTTCAAGTTAGGGTTGACGAATGTAAAGTGTGCAGTCAAGACCATTTTAGGTTAGGGACAACAAATGCAAAGTGTGCAGCCAAGACCATTTAAAATTATGGAGGACATGTGCAGTCAAGACCATTTAAGGTTAGGGACGACGAATGTCAAATGTGCAGTCAAGACCATTTTAAATTACAAAGGACGTTTGCAGTCAAGACCATTTGAGGAAAGGGACAAAAAATGTAAAGTGTGCAGTCAAGGCCATTTTAAATTACGGAAGACATGTGCAGTCAAGACCATTTTAGGTTAGGGATGAGAATGCAAGATTCTTCCTTCATAAGAAATAACATAGTTATCTTGTAACATAGTTATCTTGGTGTAGTCAGAAATTCTATTAAAACTGGAATAAGAGTAGTTGGAATACTTTTTTTATCCCCGGGTGAACTGGGATGGGGTGTTATTTACACCCGGATAGTTAACTAATTAAATGAAAGATTCTTCCTAAATAAGAAATAATATATGTTTATACAACCAGTTAATCAAACTAGATAGTAACATAATATTTGATTGGATTCCAATTCACGTTGGGATTTTAGGAAATGAAATTGCAGACAAGACAGCCAAAGTGGCTCTTAATAAATGTACACTGGATTACTTTTAAAATTAATATTCCGCAAATGAAAAGAGAAGATGAACAATCATATTCAGATTAAGATCTGGTTCATTAAGGTTCATGACCCCTCCTGTAGCCATGTGTATTACGAAATTTTCAAAGTGCAACAATATCAAAACAGCAAAGATAATGAATAATAGAGATGTGCCATTTTGTACATATACCAAAGGGAAACTTCGTTCAAAGCAGTTTTATTTATCGTTTTATTGCATTTTATAGAAAATGGGGATTTTGTTGCAAATGAAGCCAAGATTTTTGCAGAAATTCCAGACTTTAATACAGAGATTTTCGTTATAAAATCTAACATAAATTACTCACTTGTTTATCCATGATGTGCTAGCGTTTATTGTTTACAAAAAGTCCTAAATACCCTGCCACTTCCAGTTTGTGTTTTTGTTTGATGTTTTTCTTTGTATCAATCTGATGAGTTAAGCTTTTTTCAACTGAATTTAATAGTTTCTTATATTGTGCCTACACCACTGTCCCAGGTTAAGGGAGGGTTGAGCGCCCATAAACATGTTTACCACCCCTCCCCCCCTCCCCCCCACACCACAACCACCACCATTATGTGTGTGCCTGTCCCTGGTCAGGAGTCTGTAGTTCAGTCAGTGGTTGTCATTGGTTCATGTCTCATATTTTTTTTCGTAAATTGTTTTGTAATTAATTAGGCTGTTAGTTTTCTCAGTTGAAATTCTCCTTATTTTTATATATACAAATACAATGCTTCGCTGAGCACAGCCTGATACGACCGCAGAGGTCGAACCCTGAACAGTTGGGGTAAGTTTGGACACAATATTCAAGCTTGATACTGTCTGAACTTGGATTGTGATCAAATTTTTGACATAATATAGGTTTCTGACACAAAATAAATGTGGTCAAAGATCTTAAAATTTGAAATGGGACATTTAATTTACCTAGAATGGTCTGATATCTAAAATCTAACAACATGGTTAGATTCAGCATATAAAAAAATAAATGTGGATAGTGTCCACATGTGGACACAGATGATGCCCCCTTGCATATCATATAGTTATAAAGGGACATAACTGAAGAACGGTAAAAGTGACACTACCCAAATTTGAAATTGATCTGAGTTTTGTGGTAATAAGCATTGTGTGCAAGTCTCATAACATTTGGTTGAGGCTAACTTAAGTAGAGAACAGAAATTAAAAATTCAGCAATTTTTCTATTTGTAAACACGCATAACTCTAGAACGGTTGTGTATAAGTTTAATAACATTTGGTTGAGACAAACTAAAGTTAGAGAAAGGAAACGAAAAATTCAGCAATTTTTATGTTTATAAAGGGACATAACTCAAGAATGGTAAAAGTGTCACCACCAAATTTCGTACTTAATCTGTATTATGTAGTAATAGGCATTGTGTATAATTTTCATAACATTTGGTTGAAGTAAACTAAAGTTAGAACACGAAAACAAAAAATTTGTACTTGATCTTAGTTTTGTGGTAATGAATATTGTGTATAGGTTTCATAATGTTTGGTTAGGGCAAACTTAAGTTACAGAATGGAAACTAAAAATTTTGCAATCTTTCGATTTATAAAGGGGCATAACTCAATAATGGTTAAAGTGACACTACCCAAATTCAACTTGATCAGTGTTTTATCAGTGGAAGTCAAAATTAAACATTGCATTGTATAAAGCATTGATTGTAGTTGATTCAACTATAATCATGGACAAAGGAAGATAACTCCAATTTAAAAAATTTCTTGACATCTAAAAGGAAAATTTTTTGCAATTTTTCCATTTATAAAGGGGCATAACTCTAGAACAGTTAAAGTGACGCCACCAAAATTCAAACTTGATCTGTGTTTTGTGGTAATAAGCATTGTGTACAAGTTTCATAACACTTGGTTGAGGCAAACTTAAGTTAGAGAACGGAAACCAATTTTGGGACGTACGTACAGACGGACAAGGCTAAAACTTAATGCCCCCACCGCTACGGCGGGGGCATAAAAACCAAAAATTTAATTTAGTCGAAATCAAACCAAGTTTCATTTGGGACCCTTCAAACCTTAATATGGACTAATTTGAAAACAGGGCCCAAAATAAAAAATATAAATGCACAATAAGATTCAGCATATCATACAGCCGCAATAATTCAGTTTTTGATGAAGTCAAACAAAGTTTAATTTTGGACCCTTTTGACATCAATGTAGACCAATTTAAAGATGGGCCCAATATCTCAAAAAGTAATACAAGGTTAGAACCCCCAAAAATTAAAGACTTTAAATTAATCCCATTGAAATTGGTAAAGAGATTTGTATTTATTTTCAATTGAAGATTTCTTGCTATTGCCCAATACGGTGCAATTGAAGATTTCTTTCCATTGTGCAATACTGTGCTATTGCGCAATACTGTGCAATTGAAGATTTCTTGCTATTGGGCAATACTGTGCAATTAAAGATTTCTTGCTATTGCACAATACTGTGCTATTGCGCAATATTGTGCAATTGAAGATTTCTTGCTATTGTGCAATTGAAGATTTCTTGCTATTGTGCAATTGAAGATTTCTTGCTATTGTGCAATACTGTGCAATTGAAGATTTCTTGCTATTGCGCAATACTGTGTATCCTTGCTATTCACTATACTGTGCAATTGAAGATTTCTTGCTATTGTCCAATATTGTGCAATTATTTGAAATTTCAAAAATTTTCAAGAAAAGAATATGAACCCAGGGGCGTAGCTGCCGTTATGCACTTTAGGCACGTGCCTACAAATAATTTTTTCACAAAGATTTTTTTTCATTGAAAAAAAAAATAAGAAAAAATAATGACAACTTTTTATCTGTAGATGCACGTGAAGTCGTCAAAACTATTTAAGTATCAAATGTCATTTGTACACTAGTTTATCATCCCTAGTGAATGGAGTATTGTATAGAATTGTATCATGTAGGTACATTATATTCCACCTCATATTGAAACTAAAAACTTGCAATTTGGTTCAGATCATTTCACTTAAATCAACAAATGCTTGAAAGAACATAAACATGCTCAAAACCCTGACATTTTATTCTTAGATACATGATGTTTTAGTTGTTTTTGGCTTTCAACAAGCTTTCACTTGGTCTTCATTTGACCTACAATAAAACCCTTGCCAAAGTTAGGCGTTCATTTGTCACGGGATGTATGAATACACAGTTATGTCTGGTCAGAATGAGGGCGTAAAATACGATGCCTAGTGTAGAGAGAATGCCATGCTCTCTCCATGATAAGAACTCTTGCAATAACTCTTTTAGGGGTCCATAGGTGGTCTGCTGAAAGGCAAAATTTCTGTCTCTATCCAATATAAAACCTTCCTTTTCTAATGGCATTTCCAAATTTCCAAACCTTCATCCTGAACGACCCCTATTACAGGACTTACCTGTTGTATTTAGTGTAAATTTGTTTTTGTCCTGAACATGCATGAACTATTTGCCACTGGATGTTTAGCAATCAATCAATCAATCAACAAGCTTTCAGTAACTTCAAGGACTCTCGGATCTACTTGTAATGACCATGATTATTCATATTCCTTAGCAGGTAGTAGTTTTACAGTACAGGATATCAGAAAATATGAATTTCTTGAATTTTGTTAGATAGTATGAACAGAACAGAACCGAACTTCTGGATTAGGCATCGACTGTTTGTGTGGCCGGGGGAAGGTGAAGATTTAAGAATCAACAGATGAATGGTTGATACCTAGCCCAAATGATAGTATGTATATAGTACATGTAGTCTCAGTATTTTAATGAAGGATCGTCAATATGTACTATCAATTGACATATATATCAATTATTCTCGATCAGAAAGGAATAGATGTGAAATACTTAACAGGATATACTGCTTATTTAAGGGCTACGCTGATCTATGATGCATGGGCAATGCATATTGTAAATTATTTTTTTTTAGATTTCCGATTGTACTGTGTCAATTCATCAGTCAGATGGTACTGTAAAATTATCTATAATTCTTCGAATTTTTCTTCATGTATATTATCATGATAAAATGACCAGTAAATTTTATATATTTTGTACACAAAATTTTGCAACTAAAAATGCTGAAAACCGTTTTCCGTCTGGGGTTTGACCCCCTGAACCCCCTATCAGGGCTCTGCCCTGGACCTGCTAAGTGCCTTAAGCGGCCCCAAAACCCCCTGCCGCAATTTGTGCCTACAGTTTATTGGTTACCTAGCTACGCCCCTGGAACCCCCCAAAAAAAATTGGAAAAAAAATCCCCCAAAATCCCCCCCCCCCCCCCCCTAGAGTAATTACCCCCAAACTTAATCCCAGCCTTCCCTTTGTGGTATGGAACCTTGTAGTAAAATTTTAGAGAGATCCATACACTTAAACACAAGTTATTGTCTGGAAACTAGAAAAATACTTGTTTTTGACCCCTTTTTTGCCCACAATTCCTGAACGTTTGGGGCAATTACCCCTTCACTCAATCCCAGCCTTCCCTTTGTGATATGGAACCTTGTGCTACAAATTCAGAGAGATCCATACACTTACACACAAGTTATTATCCGGGAACTACAAAAATGGTTGTTTTTGGCCTCTAATTCCTTAACTGTTGGTACCATAACCCCCATCCCCCCAAAAAAAAAATCAATCCCAACCTTCCTTTTGTGGTATTGTACCTTCTGGTAAAAATTTTTAGAGATCCATTCACTTAAACTAAAGTTATTGTCCGGAAACCAAATGTGTCTTCGGACGACGACGCTGACGACGCCGACAACATAGCATTAAGGTAGCAATACACAGTTAGGAGTTTGGTTTCGCATTTTGGCCCCGGTGGATTTTTCAAATATGAAAGTTATTGTGTAATAAAATTCATTTTTAGACAGCTGAGTACTAATTTAGCCTTCAAAGGTGGTTTATAAGAACATCAAGATTATTTTTTACATGTTTTATGGGCTATTTTCTGTTTGACTCTCCGTATTTTCATAGCTAGACCGGTCATCGGTCCAGAAATTAATGTAATTTTTACAAACACTTTTTTTCTACACAAAGTTTTTGACGCAATTTTACAAAAAAAATGAGACGAAAGACATATGATTTTCATTGGATTTATTGAAAGATATATGTAAACAGTTTCAGAAAAGGTATTACTTGAAGTGATTGAAATTCTACTTTTGGCCAAATTTTGGGGAAATATGTGACATCTTCTCCCCCCTTTTTGCTATATTTTATAACAAAAAAATGCAGATTGTTGCCATGGATACACCAAAAAGAAATTATATTTTACCATTTCATTTACTGGATATGAAATCTATGGAAGATTCTGATTACATACATATGCACATATATGACACAAACAGTAAGCTTAATATTGCAAGAAGGCAATGAAAAGGGGATGGTAAAATTTATGAGGGAAAATTTTAATATTTTTTCCTAACTGTTTATTGCTACCTTATACGGCTTAAAAAAATATTTGCGGTCGTATGAAAAACTCATGCGGAGTCACTTAATTCGAGCGCACCCTGCATGGAAGGTGTATACTTCAGAATTGGTTTATATTTATATTTGTTTTAACCAATATCTTAATTAATGAACTTGTTTTAATGAAATCATTGCTAGCACTGCATGCACTAAT
This sequence comes from Mytilus californianus, assembly GCF_021869535.1. Classification (NCBI taxonomy): domain Eukaryota; kingdom Metazoa; phylum Mollusca; class Bivalvia; order Mytilida; family Mytilidae; genus Mytilus; species Mytilus californianus. The sequence goes on from NW_026262679.1 coordinate 80,575,387, forward strand.
CCTCTATCAAGCGCCGAATTGTCAAATATTAGAGTACATGGGGAAAGGCTGTGGACTTTCTATAAAATTATAACATGTTTAGCATTGAAACAACAAAAGGGCACAGTGTAACACAATCCTTAATGTTTATAAATATCTTTACAAAAATGGGAAAATCCCAGTGAAATTTGTGAACATTTTAAAGTCACAGACGATGTTTTACACTTTCTTTTAGTCTGCTCAAAATATGAAACGCAAAGAAAACAGGAAAGCAAGGAGTCATAGATTTTGCACTGAAACATCTTTCCGGATACACACGCGCTTTACTTTTTACGGGAAACTAATATACTTATAAGAAAATAAAGAAGGCTTTCAAATAAGTATCATCAATATATTCCATCTATTCAAATGAATATATCCTTTAGATAAAATAATTATGTATGTGTGACCCATGTGTACATGATGTATTTCTAAGGTGGTCTTTCAAGTTCAATTATTTCTCCATTACAAAACAAGCACGATAAAAGAAAAAAACTTACCCAAATCTGATTTTTTTAAACATCCATAGAATTATTATAAGCAAGCCACAATTTTTTTTTCATTTGAAGCAAGCCACAATTGCATAGCACACTTCACCGTTGTGTTGTACTTCAGTGAATCAATCATCTTTTATACAGCAACTAGTTGTGTTCATTTACTAAATATAGTAACACAGCTATATTTTGTGTAATGTCAATTTCATCATGGAACACTTTTTCCACAATCTGGGGTTCATTAAGGGATGAAAATAAGTTAGAAATTGTGTTACAATTCAAATAGCTATCAATGTATTAATTTAAGTTGCAGTATAAGAACAATATTAGGTCAATTTTATAAAAATATAACTTTTTTTTGTATTCGGCACAAAACTGGGGAAGGGCGAGGTTTTACAGAGCCCTTCCCCAGTTTCTCAGCCTCATTCAAAAAAGTTTATATTTTTCTGACTTTGATTTAAACACCTGTAAGTAACTGACCACGCAATGCACGCAATCAACAAGCCTCAAACATTCAAGTAAATCACTCTATTGTAGATTAGAAATAAACTCTGAAACTTATATACTTATATTATATAAATGTATATACTATATGTTAAAAAAGAAAAAGAAAGAAAGAAAGAAAATACAATACAATATAACTTTTCGAGTCCCACAAACCGACAATTACGGTCATATATTATTAGAAATTAGAGAGAAAAAAAACACACATGAAGCTCATATATTTATGAAATAGAAGCATTTGCTACACCTTCTTCTATGACGGTGTCACTAAAATTTATCTTAATTATTTCGCAGTATATGTTAATAAAGAGATGCGCCATGAGCGCACGATACGCCCGCCGCTTTTTCAAAGAATAAAGTTACCTAACTCCTCAATTTCATTTCAGAAATTTATAACAAAATTGGAGGTTATTTTAATAAATATAAACCTTCACCAAAGTTCATTGGAACTACTTCAAGCACTTCTGAGTTATTGTTCGAAAACTGGAACCCCCTTTTTTTTAAAGAATAAAACCCCATAACGCTGAAACGTAAAATCTAAAATTCATAACAGTCAAAAGTGAGCTCACGTCAATAGATATAAACAATTCACCAAAGTTTCATGAAAACTGCTCAAAGCACTTTTGAGTTATTGTCCGAAAACTATAAAATCCCCCTTGTTTAATGAATTATACCCCATAACGCTGAAACGTAAAATCTAAAAATTCATAAAAATCGAAAGGGAGCTCACCTCAATAGATATAAACAATTCACCAAAGTTTCATGCAAATTGGTTAAAGTGTTTTTGAGTTATTGTCCGAAATGTTGACGACGGGCGGACAGACGGACGGACGGACAGCGGTATACCATAATACGTCTCGGGCATGAAGACCGTACTTTGACCTATAATGGTTTACTTTTATAAATTTTGACTTGGATTGAGAGTTGTCTCATTGGCACTCATACCACATCTTCTTATATCTATATAAAACAAGAGAAAAGTAAGAACAAATGAAAATACAATATTACTTTCAGAGTCTCACAAACCAACATTTACGGTCTTATTGTTAGAAATTAATAAACAAACAAAAAACACATTAATAAAATTGAGAATGGAAATGGGGAATGTGTCAAAGAGACAACAACCCGAACCATAGAGCAGACAACAGCCGAAGGCCACCAATGGGTCTTCAATGCAGCGAGAAACTCCCGCACCCGGAGGCGTCCTTCAGCTGGCCCCTAAACAAATATGTATACTAGTTCAGTGATAATGGACGTCATACTAAACTCCAAATTATACACAAGAAACTTAAATTAAAAATGATACAAGACTAACAAAGGCCAGAGGCTCCTGACTTGGGACAGGCGCAAAAATGCGGCGGGGTTAAACATGTGTTTTGAGATCTCAACCCTCCCCCTATACCTCTAGCCAATGTAGAAAAAACAAACGCTCATATATTTCAGAATAGAAGCATGTGCTAAATCCTTTTCTATGACGGTGTCAGCAAAAATGATGTGTACCAAGGATAGTGCCATTTAGACAAACACGCACAGAATATTGCAAATATATACACAACCCTGCACTATTGTATCGCTGACAATCTCTGCACTTAAACCAAAACAAAACAATTGCATTGTTTAAATAATATACTGGTATTGACATTTTTTCATATTTATCTATTTTTTCTTCTTACATATATATTACAGGTACAAATATAAGAGGGTAGGAATGCCCTTTACCGCTAGGCGTCAAACGGTCATTTTCGGCTACCGTTAGCGTTAAATTGGTTAAAATTTTACCGTGATTTGTCAAAATATCCTTTATATCGTGATTCGTTAGAAGGTCTCAAATAATTGTCGTTACCGTTATTTTGGGGAAAAAATTAACGTGATTCGTCAAAATCCGTCGATTTATTTTTATCGTCTAAAAGAAAGTGTACATTTTATCGTCATGCACCAAAAATTACCGTTAACGTCATTTGGCAAGAATTTTTACCGTTATTCGTCATGAAGGTACCCCCATTACGACCCTCATATAAGGGTGTAGGTAGGAGCGATTTCTCATTCGACGGTAGAAGTTGGGTTTCTTTCTCGTCAGGGACGGAGGAAACACTGAATGGGTCATTTTCAAAAAATGTCGAATTTTAAGTACACGCATGCTAAAATTTGTATTTCTAATGGAAATTTCAGTTGTAATGGTTTAAATGAAAGCTTGTCGGATTTATGATTCAGAACATCGATAATAAACACGATTTACATCTATTTTGATAAGATTAAAATGTATTAAAGTCCGATTTTGGGGGTATTTGTGTGCGTACAGTGTCAGAAAAACACATTGCAAATGATTTTTTCCCGGTTTTCTGATCGCCTTGATATCTGCAAAAGGGACTTTTTAAGAATGTTAATAATTACTCTAACGAAAAATCGTAGCTTCTTAATCATTATATGTAACATATTATCTACAAACTAAATTCAATCAGCGTACGGGAGGTTCATGTCCATCCTGTTACCGCTACTTAAATCAGCCGTGATATTGTTCTCCCTATGAATATCGAACCAGTCAATGTTGATTTCAAAAGTTCAAAGTTACCTTTACATTTAAAACACCACGTTTCTTGTACGACAGTGTAGAGAAAAGAAATTTTAAGACATTTAGTGAAAATAAATAGAGGGTACTTTTTTTCATGTCTTTGCTGTTACCAACAATTTTGATTAATTACACCAACAGTATACTTGTAAAAATTGCAATATCGTGTTGGAAATCAAATTCACAACAGAAAACCATAATCACTTCACCAAAGGGAGTAGTCATTTCACAACAGCATTCAAAAATGAAGAAATTTGTCTATCCTGTTATGTCTATCCTGTTATGTCTATCCTGTTACTATGGTTGCTATGGTTACAGTAACAGGATAGACAATTGTAGACAGAAACGTCGTTAAAAAATTATCTTAACATATAGGGGAAAATCCGCAATTGGCCTTAATGGTATCCAAACTTCCGGATTTGAAAAAGTGTCCGCAATTAGGCGAATTTCCCCTAGTTGCAAAACGAATGAAATATTTCGTTGTTTGAACTCATCTTAAAGTTATAACGTCTTATTCTTCCCAATTAAGCATTTGCAGGTGCAATACTGATATCGGTAACAGGATAGACAAAAAGGTAACAGGATAGACTTTTATATAGTGACATATCATAAACGTACGTTCCTGTTACCAATGAAATAAAGAGAAAAGTAAACTAACTTATGAGGGATTTACTTGATGTTGGGTTTATTTGAAAGAGAGAAAAAAAAGCCGAACAATATGAATTGCTATCTTAGACTTGCATTACTGGTGGTAATTTTTACAACCTTTGAAAACCAATTTTTAGAGGCATTTTTCAGTACAACCTGGAAAATTGGCAAATAATCTATTATTTTACAGAATGAATATACATAGAAGTTTATTCTCTTGAAAACCATCTAATTGGCTACGTAAAACAAGCTTAAAATTTTATCTAAACCTTTTCTTAATAACCCAAAATTTCTTTTGAAAATGGTAACAGGAGTCTGAGGAGAGACAAAATATTGTACCACCTATCAAAAAATGTTTCAAGATATTCTTGTATGACATTATTAAGATTGCATCTTTTAACATGTAGTTCTTTAAGTACTGTTTGTTTTGATTTGCTTATGTAGAGGGTTGTTTGAATAAGTAATTTTTAATAAATTTTTCAATTTCAAAATACGACATTTTTTGAAAATGACACAAATACCAGCATGTATTTTGAATGTTGTTCGGAATAATATACGCGACCGTTATGGAAAAGGAACGGCTACAAAATCTAAATCCTTATTTCAAGGATTCTTTATCCGCTACATTAATCGCGGGAGACGTCCTCACATTGTTATACGTAGAAAAGGGTTGACAATTTTGGATATTCATCGCTTCTAAGGGGCCACAATTGTCTTATTATACCGAACTAAAAGTGGAAGGGCCTTTTGAATCATTGAAAAAGCACTTACCTTACTTTAGAAACAAACACAAGTTGACGTTCGGAAATACATTTGTGTCTTAGAATTTCAACAAAGGTAGAATCTTTTTGTAAAATATTGATGGCCTTGAAAAGGATCGTTTTTAAGAGATAGGCACTAGATGCATGTCCAAAGCCTTATTTCCTCGTCTCTCGATGGGCTTCCTGTAACGTAAACGTTGCCATATTGTGTATAAATTTACGTCTGTGACGTCATTTTCATGGGAGATAACTCGTGTACAAATTAAGAAACTCAAAAGGTTATTCGCCGGTGAGTATAGGGTTATTTACCGCTGGTGTACATTTTTAGGTTATTCTTCGATCCTTCCTTGAAATTAAATGAAAATTAACTGAATTATTCCATGTCACGTGATAACGTGTTACCCAATAGAATTGTGTGTAATATACCGTGTAAGGCATAATAATAGCATTTTAAAACTAACACGTGACTTGTTCTATGTTTCTCGCTAGTATAGCCTACCGGGAGGGTAATTTAGGTACCAATAATTAATTTTTATTAGCCAATTATCTTAAATAGTGTTATAGATGGGTAGTACCAATGATGATAAAGAAACAACACATTTAATATTTCAAAATTATTTGGGATCAATGGCATCAATATCTGTAAACCTGAAAAATAAGTCTTAGTTGATTTTCTTATGTACTAAGACAGCTTTGGCAAACTTAAATTATGGGATCAAACTGAATATTTTCATAACTTGTACCGTTTTTAGAGGATAGGAATGCCCGTTACCGTCAGACGTCAACTTGAACGGTCATTTTCGGCTACCGTTAGCGTAAAAAAAAAAAGAAACCGTATACACATGATTACATCCTACATAACAACATTCTTGAATCCGTTACATCTGATAAATATCTGGGCGTTACTCTACAATCAAATCTGAAATGGAACCAACATTATAACAACATTATTTCAAACGGAAAAAAATCTCTATGATTCCTTAAAAAAGATTTAAAAATATCAAACACAGACAGAGCATATCAAGCAATAGTCAGACATAAATTAGAATACAGCTGCTGTTTATGGGGCCCTCACACAAAAGATGTCACTCAAAAAATAGAAATGGCTCAAAGACGAGCACCTAGGTAAATCTGTAAAAACTTACCATAACACCAGCAGCGTTACAAATATGATGAACAACTTAAAACTACCTACATTAACTGAACGCCGCCTTAAAAAACACGTCTAACATCACGGTACTCAAATTGCACCCATTTAGCAAACATAGCAACGTTTTTTTAGAGACTAAACTATATTTTTTATGATTTCATATTATGCACGTCTTTCAACATAGTTTAATATATCTGAATATACACAAAACGTTCACAGTATATATCAATAGAAGAAGTATTCACTCAAAAGTAAAATTTACGGAAACGTCGCCATGCGACGTCCACAAAAAGTCAACTTTTAAAAATGAGCACTTAAAATATGTTACAGGCATCCATTTCTTAAAAAAATGATTAGTCAGCATGGACTATTGTCAAATTGTTCTAAATATCTGAAGAATTAAGACAAAACATCAGTCAGTATGCAAATTTTACAGATGTGAATTTAAGCATGGATGCAATTTGGGTACTGCTCATTACAGAATCATTGGTCGTTTTGAGGTTGGTTCAAACCCCTTTTTCTATGATTCAATATGAATTCAAAATTAAATTGGTGGAAATATATAGTGAAGAAGGGTACATCTACAAAATAAACACAGAATGGAAACTTTTATCTGGATCATATATAGACGTAGGTTTTAAAAAAACTGTCAAAATAGGTGCAATTTGGGTACCCTCACGTTAATAATATTTTATAAAGTTATTCACGGCCTTATTGCCATACCAACGGACAGTGGAACAAGACAAAACCACCCAAATACTTATAGACATATATACGAACCACAAAGGAAACATATAAATGGTCTTTTTTTCCACATACCATCATTCAATGGAACATGACAGGAGTATACAGTCAATCACAGTTAACAGCTTAATTCACAAGGTGTACTATGTCAACTGATTTAATCTAGATGCTAAATTTTGTAAATAATGTTATTTATAATCGCTTGTTTTGGGGTTTTTTTTTGTATTGTTCATGCACAAAATGTCCAATTTATTCATTTTTATTTGGCATTTACAAGATAACTTTATTTTGGTAAATACCACGTATGCGCAACGACAAGTAATCTTCAGTATCCTGAAGTTTTGTTGTATAACTGAAGAAGAAAAAATTAGTAAAAATTTTATCGTGTTTTTCATAATATCCTTATCGTGATTCGTCCGAGACAGGATCAGACAGAGGTCTCAAAAAATTATCAGTTTTATTCCGTTATTTTTGGAAATAATTTAGGTATTCATCACATTCGCACGAAACTTTATTCATTACCCCTTTCAAAACTTAATTCTCTGGTCAATTTATGTTTGGAAACCACTGTTACAAATCCTCATTCAAACCAATACAAACTTACAGCTATCATTTCGGATATTGCAAGTCACAAACTTTTCAAACCAGTTCGCATTGGAAAAGATGAAAAAGAGAAAAGATCTTTTCTTAAACTTTCCTTTGTCAACAAAGGTCTCGATGGCGTCAACTTAGGCAATATCCTTCATCATAAATTAGTTCAGTCGAAAATACCTCTTTATTTTAAAGATCAGTCTGTACCAATAATATCTTATACCTATACCAAACCAATTGCAACTAAAATTTTTAATTACAAACACGTTTTGCAGGATCTCAATATATATTGACGACTTCAAGTCTAAACCTCCTGATTGCACCTGTGCTAGTTCCCAATTCAGATATAATCCGGCTGGTCACGTTATTGCCGGAGACCTCAACATTGCCAATTACACTTCCCTGCGAAATGTGTTATCCAAAGGTCCGAAATATCGTAAGCCTAAATCCATCAATTGGAAATACAACTTCAAAATACTGATGGATTCGGTCGAGGATTATGCCAGGCAATGGGCTTAACGCGAGAAAGAAGACTTAGACACTCTTTCCGAATGGATTAAGGCTGTGAGGTCGTTGATACAATTCAGAATTAAGAAACTAAATGGGTCTACCAATACCCATGCTACGTCAATCTTTAAAGACCCAAATGTTGCAAAACACTTGTCCTACCTCCATGACAAATATGTTGTTGTCCCCGCAGATAAAGCCCCAAACAACATCGTCTTTGTGTGTAAATCTCAGTACATAAACTGCTTAATAAATGAATTAGGTATTGGCAATTCACTTGAAAACTCAACATATACACTCACGACACTTACCAAAGAGGGAATCCTGGATAATCATAGGTCTGTTCTATGTTCCTTTAGAGTTTCAACCAAAGATGAAGAACTGGATCTTCCATCACTGTATTGGATACCTAAACTACAGAAGTGTCCTTACAAACAACGGTATATTGCTGGGTCTTCTTAGTGCTCCACGAAACCTCTTTCTAAATTATTAACACCTATTTTATCAGCAATCAAAGCCGGGCTTCAAAGTAATTGTGAAACTGCCTATTCTAGAGGTGGCGTGAATCAGATGTGGATACTAAAAAATTCCAAAGATCTTTTAGAGTACATACAATCTAAGACTCTCTCATCTTGCACGTTTGGAGGACGTGTTTTTCAACAGACTGTCGGCATTCCAATGGGAACCAATTGTGCCCCTCCATGCCGACTTGTTTCTTTATTATTATGAGGCCGACTTCATACAGGAACTTCTTAGGAAGAAAGATGTTAGCAATATCCTTTCACTTTACTTTAAGCTATATAAATGATGTTCTCTCACTAAATAATTCAAAATTTGGTGACTATGTTGAACGCATCTATCCCATCGAACTAGGGATAAAGGATACAACAGATACAGTTTAGTCTGTCTCATATGTTCCTTATGTCGTAATTACAATCCACTTCCTTTTTCATCACGAATGTGACCTACCGAATTAGACTATTTACCGGATTTGTAATAACCTGAGCAACACGACGGGTGCCACATGTGGAGCAGGATCTGCTTACCCTTCCGGAGCACCTATGATCGCCCCCAGTTTTTGATGGGGTTCGTGTTGCTTAGTGTTTAGTTTTCTATGTTGTGTCTTGTGTACTATTATTTGTCTGTTTGTCTTTTTATTTTTTAGCCAGCCATGACGTTGTCAGTTTATTTTCGATCTATGAGTTTGACTGTCCCTCTGGTATCTTTCGCCCCTCTTTTAACGTGATTCGTCAAAATCAGTCAATTTTTTATCGTCATTAAGAAAATGTACATTTTGTCGTCATGCACAAACATTACCGTTAACGACATTTGGCAAGATTTTTTTACCGTTATTCGTCATGAAGGTACTCCCATTGCGACCCTCTTTCAAGCAGTTATCATGACACTTTACATAATATCTATCAATGACAAAGTTATTTTGGCTTTAAAATTCAACTGTCAGTGAGCAGGCACTTCGATCACGATTTTCACGGATCTGCATTAATTTCAGGGGTAAGGGGTTAATAAAACATGGTTGTAGTTACTTATTCATTCATTCTGAACCTTATTTGACACATCGTTGTGGTCACGGTATATTTCCCTTTAAATTCCATCGTGTCAAGTGCTTGTTTACGTACCATTCGTCACAACTCGGCCGATTCCGTACCTTCATCTAGATGTAGAGTAGCGGATTCACCCGAGGATTGCCGATTGGGTTACGGACTAGAAGTCGCCATTCCAATGAATGGTCACTTCCGGGAAACGATACTTTCGCCGTAAAGTTATAATTCTACATAAAGTATTGTTGAGACATAATCAAATTGCTTGCTGGCTTTCCTTTTATTGGTTAGGGTGTTGAATAATATGATATAGTTACGATAATTACGTTTTTTCGAGCGGCGCTTAGGAACTATTTTCTGTTTTCAATGACGTCATATACAAACGTAGGTGATAAGGCTACGAGTGTGGAATTTTAAGATCATATGGTATGAGTGCCAGTGACACAACTCTCCATCCAATGTTTATATTTGATATGTCGCTTGTCTGTTGGAAATAAGGGCAAACTTTCGCAGTTTTATGGATTTATAACGGCACTGTGTGCCATTGGCCAGAGTTGTCTTTCGCATTTCTAAGTTATAGCAGATTTTCATTTCTGTGAGTCGCGCACGTATCTTACCGTCAAGTACATATACAGCTTCGCACAGGCACTTCGGCATATCGTAGGCTAGCTGTCAAGCTGAACAGAACGTCAAAAATAAATAAACCTTCGAATCAACACTTCGAGTCAACAATTTTTTCTGACGTTAGGTACAGGATGAATTTCTTATATATTTAGGCTGCAAGTAATCTTTCGGAATATTGAACCAAAACCTTACTCAAAGACTTTCAGGAACCAAATACTATTTTTAAACATATTCCCGCTTACGCAGGTCTGCAACAGGAGCTTCATATCAGACAAGATGCCGGACCAGTTCAATGTTTACTATTTCTAAAACATGTAGTAGTTTTCTGCAAATGTGACAATTATTAAAGATTTTTATATACGATATCCCACCACGGTGACAAACTTGTATATTCGTAATGTCATGCAATAAGTATATTTAATTTTCTCATTATTGAATTAGTATGATTGATAAAGTCTTGCAAATATTTAGTCTATTAAGTTACATATGGGGTTCGGAAGGACAGAATCTTACTCTCTTAATTTATACCAAAAACATATAATACAATGTATTATATGTCTCTGTTTATACTAACTATGTCATTGTTGTTATATGAGTTATTTATTGAGATAAATACATACTGGACCGTGAGGAAAAAGTCATTCTTGTACGCTGGATATGACCATGCTGCAGTCAACCAACTACACTTAAAACAAGACTATATTGAGGAACACTTTCGATAATCAACACTGAAATAAAAGTACACACAGTATATAATCGAGAGAAATAGCTAGTACCGTTTTTTTTTTAAAGATTTGAGTAATACATTTGACCTTATTTACCCTAAAATACTTTTAGAAAACTCAGATCTGTTCAAATCGCAGAACTCAGATCGAGAGAAGTCAGTAGTACCGTTTTATTTGCGTGAAACCCCTGAGGGTTATATATTGGCGAGTTTTGGGAGCTTAGAACTATGGGCTTAAACTGGTTCGCCGTTCCATCTATAGCTTCGCACCGAACAGTAGCGATAAGTGAACACAACAGGGGTCCAGTTTACTATGGGCTATTCGATATCCCCGAAAACAAGATTCTCGGAACGTCTCGAAAAGTTTCGATCATTTATACATGAAGTTGTTTATGTCTTTGATATACGATCCCTCTATGGATAGGCTACCACGTGACATTGTATAGTTCAACAATCGAAGTTCATTTGTAGATCGGAAAATTAAAAAAAATAAATACTCGATTGCAATAAAAAAAAATCATTTAAATATTGCCACCTACTTGCCTTTTGGTAGAACATATGCGTATTTATAATGCAACATCATCAGAATGTTAAGTAGCATGTCAAGTATAATGATAACGCAATTATATAATTCGTGATTTGAGACGGCCCCTGTGTGCGTTCTGTGTGTAGTTTTTGATAGAACGTGCCATTGTGTATTGTGACAATAAATCTGGGAATAGTATACTAATACATTATGTCTCATAATAAACTGATTATTTCTGCTTAACGTTTACCACGTGACATTATTTACTTCCAATTACAGCCTGGGCAAATGTTGGAAAGCAAGAAGAAACTATTAACAAAACGAAGGTCGGAAAGCATAATTATAATTAACCCGAATAATTCAGTCGTTATATTACACTGCTCTACGATGGCTACATTAACATAGATATAATAGCTATTATATACGATTTCGAAAATTGTGTATTCAGTGGCGGAACCGGGGGTTGGAACAATGCTTTTGAATGGGGACATATGGTTGGAACCCCCTTTAAAAATGGCTGGATCCGCCCCTAGTATTAATTGTGTTTTACCAGCTATCATACACCCGTCTTGATTTATTTTTATTAAATTACACCCTGTTCACACGACACAACATCGGTTTGCGTTTACACAGATTTCGGATTAAATGGCAATGAATCCGGAGTCAAAACACTTGAGGTAGGTAGTTTGACATCCGAATTCGACTAGCATTAGATTTGAGCCTAGAATGAATATACGTGATGACGCAAATGCGTATTGTAATCCAGAGTATCAGCTAGTGCGTACGCTTTCCACTTACTATTTCTTGCGCTGCGCAAGAAAACCACATGCATGCATAGATATTAATTTCACTCGCGGATTGCGAATTTTCGCATTTCTTATCTAAATTCAGGACACGACAGTTAGAGCTGGACATGTGACGCTGAATCATGGTCATCATAAGTTAAGGTATTCTGACCTCTAGCTGTTTCTCTTTTCTTTTTCTTTTTGTGAGTGACTGTCCTATTATAAACTTTGAAATTTTTCGAAATACTAAGGATTTTCTTCCCAAGGAATAAATAGATTACCTTAGATGTATTTGGCAAAACCTTTGTTTCGAAATTTTGGGTCTTCAATGCTCATCGACTTTGTACTTTATTCGGCCTTTTTAACATTTTTTTATTCAAGCGTCACTGATGAGTTTTTGTAGACAAAATGCGCGTCTGGCGTACAACATTTTCATCCTGGTATCTATACATTTATATATATCTACATAGGATACATATCTTTTATTATTATTATTATTAATTGGTTCTTTTGAGAGCATATTCGGGTATTTATAAATCTTCTTTAGAACTAAGTTTTTCCAAGGATTTATATAGTAACTATACAAATCCTTTTTTTTATAGAAAATTTGGATTGATTAAAGTAACTTCAGGAAATCCTTAAAATTTGGGATGTTTTTATAGACCGAAATAATTGTCAGTTTATAAGAGGTCCCAATATAGCTGGTGTTTTACTCTCAAAACTAAAATACGAAACATTGTTACAGAGTTACACTTCACATGGAAATTGGACTTTCAATTTCTCTATACGAAATCTACTGTGAGTACAGACGACAGCTTCAATAATGAGTATAAGAAATATTTGAAGCCATCAAGGAAACAAAATATGAAGATATGACAGACGAAGTAAATGCATTCAGATTATTTTAGCAAATTGAGATTGGTCCGGCTGTGCAATTTGCTTTAGATATTCGGTTTGCAGAAACTAAGAATTGCAATAGGATTAGGACTTTGCATGTATATTAAACACAAATAAAAACTGATAAACACTCCCAAGTAATAAGTAAAATATTCAAGCCTTCAAAGGTAAATTCATAAAGTAGCTGTATACATTTCTCTATTTCCAACTAAAGTACAACATCGCTTTTAATTGACTTGTGTAAGAATCTACACCAATTGCATATTTTCAATAAAGGTGTTTTAACATCATCGTTATATTATTCTATTCAGTCAATTATTTCAAATCTCTGAAAGCCAAAACAAAACAAAAAAATCAGCAACATGTTTTGGTTACCAGTCAGCGGTCTCAGTTCACGTGTTGCTTTTCTTTCAAGTTTTTTAAAGAAAGCAACTTGTTTTAGATTAATCATTCGAGTTATGCGTTTGACCTTATTTACCCTAAACTAAACTACTGCCAGTTAGAAAACTCAAATCTTTTCAAATCGCAGAACTCAGAATGCAGAACACAGCATCGTGATAAATTGGATTAAATGGCCATTTTATTTGACAGACATCATGAAGTTTAATATGCAGTGGAATCTATTAAAAAAAATTGTATTATATGGAATGCCTTAGGGTTTAGATTTTGGTCCTGTCTTATCTTATAATTATATCGATGATTAATCCACTCCAACATGGATTTGTATGGTGATGATTCAACCATAGATATTCTGCTTTCGTGTCGATCCGGCCCAAGTCGATCCGTCCCACGTCGATCCGGCCCAACGTCGATCCGGCCCATATTTAAAGTCGATCCGGCCCAAAAAAAAAATATATTTATAAGGAATAAAACTAAAGATATATATTAATTGTAATTCATAAATGTTTATGAATTTTATTATAATGTAAAAGGTGTACGGTAAAAAAAAATTGGCCTTTGACAAATATTTTCTTCAGATGAGTTTAAAACAACTATGTTGATTATGTTTTCATTACAAGTTTTCAAGATTAATGGATATATATTATATATGTATACGTACTGCGTATGATAGTTACTGTATATGTTATTGTAGTGCTGCAAGTGTGACCCCTTTTATATTATGTAAGTGACAGTGTAACTGTTAGTGTAAATGATTTAAGAGTTATATATATTTATGTGAGTGTCAGAGATAGTGTGTTTGGTAGTGTGTATGAATTTATTGTTATATTATAGTAATGCTGATATTATATTCTAGAGAGTGAAAATGTGCATTCAGTGTAATTATTTTGTTATTATCTTGCAATAAAGAATAATGGATACTCATATAACTTGTTTTATTATCTACACAAACTATTCAAAATATTGTCAACTTTAAAAAAAATATATTGACTATATTCGATATTACAAAAAAAAAACATGTATTATAGAAGCCTCTGATTTTTTTTACTTATGTATGCTGATGATATGATTTTATTTTCTGATTCAGTTATTGGCTTGCAAGATATGTTAGACACATTATTATTATATACTTGTAAATGGGGTTTGACTGTAAATATTGCCAAAACAAAAATTATGGTATTTAGAAACGGAGGTTTTGTAAAAGACGAAGAAATTTGGTATTATGATGGCAATACTATTGACATAGTGGATGAATTTTGTTACCTTGGTGTACTGTTAAATTTTAACGGTAAATTTGTTAAAGCTCAAAAACATTATTCTGTGTGTGAATTAAATAAAATAAAAATCGCCATGACATTCAAAGTTATCATGGAAAATAACTTCATATTAAAATATGTTGAAGCTGCTATACAAACAGACACAATCACACTCATTTTCGTATCGATGTAAAATAATTCTTTGACTGGTACTCCTATACCTCACTTACCTGTTTTCATCCATCAACGATACTTTTTACAAATTCCATTTATACTGTTAAAATTTGTCACAAAATCCTCCAAAGTCAATATAGTTTATTCATATTTTATTATGGGGCCGGATCGACGTAGGGACGGATCGACGTGGGCCGGATCGACTTGGGACGGATCGACTTTGGGCCGGATCGACTTGGGGCCGGATCGGTTTGGGGACGGAACGACCGGATACCGATATTCTTACAAAAAAAAATAATAAATGTGAAATTATCTACATTCTATCCCTCCATTTTTAATTAAGGACTGATAAAATTAATTCAAGCAGTTTTAATTATTTTGTTTTTATCGAGAACAAAATTTTCTGGTGCAAATATTTGTTTTATCACCAGAAAGGCTGCATAACTCTTGCATATATCGTTACTTGTTGAACGCATTACAATCTTTTTAACTCAATAGTCACGTGATACAAACATTGACGTCTTGGAATGTCCGTAGGACATATTATGGCGGTCTAAATAATAACACAGGTAATGAACACTTATAAGAATGTTTTAAGCAAGACAGAAAGATGTTATACATAGATTATCTACGAAAGTTCTACTTTATGATCAATTTGCAACAAAAATCGTTTTTAAACTGGTCGAAAGCTGCCATATCTTAGACCGGAAGCGTGATAGGTAGACTGATCACACCTGAACACAGTCACAAACTTTATGAAAGTTTGACTTTACCCCTTTACCATTCGTGATTTTTAACTATCTTAAAATTTAGATCAACTCTTATGCTTGGTGCCTCCAATTTGCTTCAAAGATCGTGTGTGTTTTATATCTTTTTCTTTTGGACGCACCTCCATCTGTCAGAGAATATATATATAAACATTTTGTACATGTTGGTCCAGTACTGCCAAGTTTTCATGAAGCAAATGCGTGAGATTTGGCCAAAATTGTAAAGATCAAAGGAAAATGCCGCCAAATAAACATGAAAATGCATTGTGAGACTTGGCAGTCCTGTAGTTCTTGAAAATTAGCCCTTTCAACTGAATCCGGGTCAGTTCGCCCAAAGTCACGTTCGCCTCTTTCACATTTGCACCCCATAGGTTCGCACTTTTTATACGACCTCAAAAAAAAATTTGTGGTCGTATATTAGTATGACGTTGGCGTCGTCATCGTCCGCCTTTTTCGTCGTCGTCCAAAGACACATTGCCATTGGTTTTCGCACTCTAACTTTAGTTTAAGTGAATGGATATATATCTCTATGAAATTTTACCATAAGGTTCAATACCACAAAAGGAAGGTTGGGATTGATTTTGGGGGTTATGGTACCAACAGTTAAGGAATTAGTGGCCAAAAATAAGCATTTTTGTAACTTCCAGACATAACTTGTGTGTTAGAGTATGGATCTCTCTGACATTGTACCACAAGGTTCCATATCACAAAGGGAATGCTGGGATTGATTTTGGGGGTAATTGCCTCAAAGTTTGGGACCAAAAAAGGGGCAAAAAACAAGCATTTTTCTAGTTTCATGACAATAACTTGTGTGTAAGTGTATGGATCTTTATGAAATTGTACTACAAGGTATCATATCACAAAGGGAAAGCTGGATTTGAGTTTGGGGGTAATTGCCCAACCTATGATTGCGTTGGATAAAAACCACAATTTTTATACGTGTGCATGCAAAACAAATTTCTTGTTAGAGGGGTCTAAATACAGCACAAACAACATTATCCAAAAGACCAAAAAAGTGAAAAAGTATATTTTAACAAACGCATTTGACTAACAGGTCGAACACCAAATGTTCTTAAACCCTGCTGACTGCCATTGGCGATTGCCAAATAAACGGATCACCGATGTAATAAATGGATCTTAATATATATATATGCACAGTGTATCTTCCTACACCAGATATTGCCAGCAGTGTACTGTACATTTGTAGATTGCAAATTGGTTTGCTGTTATTTGTGATAGCAAAGCAAGTGGCAAATGAATGTTCCATGCTATCTAATAAGATTTTGAGTGTATAAATTGTTACTTTTTACCAACTATAATATATATCCTACATTTTCAATTTCTATGTTATTGTCATGTACATGTATATACATGTACCCGGTGTGTATTATCTGTATTTTTTTTTTGTGTTTCAGACAAAATAAAAAAATGGATACCTTTATGTGAATATTGAACAAAACAGTTTTAAAAGAACTTGACAGATTTTAATTGAAGCATGGTAGAAAATGGTAACTATATTATTTGTTAGATCTATAATAAGAATTTTGGTGACCATTTATGACCGTTTTAGTGTTTCATTGGGATTAAGATACATACAGGAAGACAAAAATGTTTTTTAGAGTTACATGTATTATTAACATGAATTTGTCCTGAAAAGATTCTGTCTAGTCCGTTTTAGGTTTTTGGTACATTTTTGTCCTTCGAATAGAACTGAAAGGATAATATAAATAAAAGGGTTCATTTTTTAGAAGCCTGACACCTCATATTTTATATTCTATAAAAGTTAAGTTTAGATTTTTATGAAAATTTGGGGGAAATGGGGTAAAATCTTAGTTTTTGTCAATTTAAGTCAAAATGCTGATTTGTAATATTTTGACAAAAAAGCCTAGAATAGAAGATTGGGGAAGGTTTGAAAGTTTAAGGCTTTTTAGGTTTGATGATTGGTTGTTTTCATAAGATTTAAATACTATATGTATGTTAGATAGTTTAGTTCAGTGGTCTAATTTTGTAACAAATTTTATTAAATGACTTTGATCTTAGCTATAGATTATACGTTGTTTCATAGAAAGGAAAATATTGACATTTTAATTCATAACAATGATAAGTATTTTAATTTCTGTAGAACACCAAAATATTAATCTTTGCACATACAAATAGGAGATTTAAATACCACAAGGCTGTGGAAGGTTAAGTGATTATTTTTATTAATTGCAGTATTAGTTTGATTATTGAGCACCAGGTTGATTTATGACTTATCAAATTAAATGGTTATCCAGACTTAATAATGCTGTGCATTCATTGTTATTCCTGGGATACCAATTTTGTGGTTTTTGTGAGTACAGGTAGACCACAAATCTAATTGTTTAACAAATTTACTACAGGACTGTATGTAGTAAAATTGAGAATGGAAATGGGGAATGTCCCAAGTCAGGAGCCTCTAGCCTTTGTTAGTCTTGTATTATTTTCAATTTTAGTTTCTTGTGTACAATTTGGAGTTTAGTATGGCGTTCATTATCACTGAACTAGTATATATATTTGTTTAGGGGCCAGCTAAAGGACGCCTCCGGGTGTGGGAATTTCTCGCTGCATTGAAGACCTGTTGGTGACCTTCTGCTGTTGTCTGTTCTATGGTCGGGTTGTTGTCTCTTTGACACATTCCCCATTTCCATTCTCAATTTTAAAATGTCAAAGAGACAACAACCCTACCAAAGAGCAGACAATCGCCGAAGGCCACCAATGGGTCTTCAATGCAGCAAGAAAATCCCGCACCCGGAGGTGTTCCTCAGCTGGCCCCTAAATAAAATTGTGTGCTAGTTCAGTGAAAGTGGACGTCGCACTAAACTCCAAAACATATAAATGAACTAAAATTAAAAAACATACAAGACTAACAAAGGCCAGAGGCTCCTGACATTTTCATGGAAAACCTACTTCAAAGACTTATTCAAAACCATGAAGTAAAAAAAACCAGGAAAATATGATTTTTTCCTCAATCCGCCAAAGTTGATATCCATGAAAATAAGAATTCACAGTAGTCGAAAATGGTTTTGTTTCTTTAATTATTTTTATACGACCGCAAAAAAATTTTGCGGTCGTATATTGGTATGACGTTGGCTTCATCAGTGTCGTCGTCGTCAGAAGACACTTGGTTTTTGCACTCTAACTTTAGGTTAAGTGAATTGATCTCTATGAAATTTTACCATAAGGTTCAAAACCACAAAAGGAAGGTTGGGATTGATTTTGGGGGTTATGGTACCAACACTTAAGGAATTAGGGGCCAAAAATAAGCATTTTTGTAACTTCCAGACAATCACTTGTGTGTTAGTGTATGGACCTCTCTGACATAGTAGCGCAAGGTTCCATATCTCAAAGGGAATGCTGGGATTGATTTTGGGGGTAATTGCCTCAAAATTTTAGGAATTAGGGGCCAAAAAGGGGCAAAAAACAAGCATTTTTTCTTGTTTCAGGACAATAACTTGTTTGTAAGTGTATGGATCTTTATGAAATTGCATTACAAGGTTCCATATCACAAAGGGAAAGCTGGAATTGAGTTTGGGGGTAATTGCCCAAAACGTTTAGGAATAAGGGGCCATAAATAAGCATTTTTTTTTTTTTAGTTTCCAGACAATAACTTGTGTTCAAGTGTATGGGTCTCTCTGAAATTGTACTGCAAGGTACCATACCACAAAGGGAAGGCTGGGATTGATTTTGGGGGTGATGAATCATAAGGGGGTTCAAAAAATATGGGGGGGGATTTTTTTTCTGTCAAAAATTAAACTTAGTTTGATTTTATCAAAAATTGAATTCTTGGAGTTCTTTGATATGCTGAATCTAACCATGTATTTAGATTTTTGATTTTTGGACCATAATAGGTAAATTAAATTTTTGTAAGTTCTTTCTAACATTCATTCTGTGTCAGAAACCTATGCTGTGTCAAATATTTATTCACAATCCAAAATCAGAGCTGTATCAAGCTTGAATGTTGTGTCCATACTTGCCCCAACTGTTCAGGGTTTCGACCTCTGTGGTCGTATCAAGCTGTGCCCAGCGGAGCATTTTATTTGTAAAACTACTGAAAGTATTTATATTGAAAAAGACTAAAAAGTTATAACAAAGACTGAGGTACAAATGTAAAGGCACACCATAGACCAAGCGAAAGGAAGTATTGGGCAACAGAGAGAGCTAGAAAAAAAGCAAAACTTAAGAAAGATTAAATGTGAAATAGTCAAGAAACTAAAAAAGACAACATTTTATTTATATCCAAAAGTTGAAGTCAATATGAAAAGAATCTTTGTCAGTTAAATGACTGTACTTAAATATCATTCATATATATATATATATATATATGCATATTGCTTTTGTAAAGGTTATTGTTTATAAAGTTTTAAAGATTATTATTTCATTATATAAAGTAACATTTCTGTGATGGTTTTACCGTACATAATATTGTATGAGAGAAGCAAATAACAAAAAAAGAAGACAAGAGTGAAAGAGAAGATATTAAATTGTGTGTGTGTGTGTGTGTGAGTTGTCAGGGTGAACTGGACTTTGGCTTGGAATATGGAAGAAAAAAAAGTTTTTGAAACAAAATTACAACTGAGAAGTTATATTAGTTATCTACAAAAAGTTATACAATGATACTATGATAGACAGGGAAGTGGTCAAAGGGAAGATAATGGAGTTGAAATATATGACTTCTGGACTGTGATAAATAGTTAGACAATAGTATTTTAAAATCTGCTGCAAACTAAACCTTCAACTTCAAGTTCAAATATTAAAAAACCTGTAATAAAAATAGCTTTCAGATGTTTGTGAAATTGGGTATCATTTTTATACACCATGTATAATATTGAATTTAGAATTATATGCATGACATCTCTCTACATGATTAAATTGAATTTTAATGTTATTTTGATTAAATTTGAATTTGAATGAAAGGATTGATCTGGACTTCAAGTGATACTGAGAGGGTGAATTTAGAATATGTATGAATTTTTAAAAAGTTATTAGGAAATCTCAAATACGATTCTGTGGTACATGCACAAAAATGTACAAAATTTTGCTCTGCTATGTTGTGGCAATACCATGATGTAAACCTAGCCCAGTGCTCACTTTAATTTCAAATAGTAAATGTTCAAAGGTAAAGTATATATATGACACATTCGATAGTGATCTATTATTGTAAACTTGTTTATAAACAAGCTTAACAAATTAGATCTTTTTCTGTTTATTACAATGGGTATTTAAAAGACCATCATATGGTTCTATGAGGGTCATTATGAAACCAGCTGTAGGTTAAAAAGGGAAGTTATAAGGTAATTGAACTTAAAAATGCCAACTTTAGTTCTGAAATATTATATTTATCACTATGTGATGTTAGGAAAAAACCTGGGAATATGTTAATTCTTTCAAAAATTTCATTTGCAATTGTGATAGAAAAACACAGTTCAGCTGTAATGATCATTAATTTAATTATTAGACATTTTGGATTCAAGGTCCTTCGATTTCCATATAAGATATTTCATTAAAAAGGGTAAAGTATAAGGCATAAATAAATCCTAATCTTTATTTGTATTACATGTTTCTGTGATTGAATTTTCTTTTTTTGACATTCCAACATTTGAAGAAACTTGTCCATATACAACCATACATACATTTGATAGAACTACCCCATGTATAGCCTTATAAGTATTTCTATCTTTAAATCAGGTGTTCTATTTACCTGTAAGGATTACCTAGGTTTTAGATCACCTGTAAGGTGTAACACCTTTTGTTGTTACCTGATAAGATGCTGAGTTTATGGTGTTGAGTTTTGTAGTTCACTGGATTTATCAGGTTTATATTCAGATCACATTAAACTGTTTGTTTACATTTTGATTAAAGGAAGACATGTAGGATATTTACGCCTTTGACTTCAAAATTTAGGCAGAAACATGTATGTTGGATGTTTGTTAATTTACTTGCTACCTTGTGTGTTATTGAGTTTGTTCTACCTAAATGTTAACTAGTGCGTGTAGTGTTACCATCAGATTAATAAAGTGCATGTAAAATTGGAAAAAAAATACAAAATTTAAGATGTTGATGAAATTCTAGCGCAAATTGTGAAAAATGACAAGAATAAATGCAATGAATGGAGTGTAAATATAGGCATTTGGAACATATGCCAAACAGGTCAACAATAACATGTACAATGTACATGTAAAAGTCTGAAGGTCAGTATCTTTGGCTTCATTCCGTCATTTATAATTAGTACACTGTGATGCTTTACTATATGTAATCTATCTACTTACAACTTGTTTTACATGTAAACATTACTAAAGATATACTCTTTGCTTGTGGCAGTTGTATAGCTCATGATTGATATCTCTTTTAATTTATACAAATAAAGAATTGAGATGTCAAAGTTTTTTCATTATGGAAAATAACATTGTAAGTTTTTAAGACGTGAGGGCAAAAAAAACTTACACATTTGGTTTATCTGTATACATAAGGTACATGAAAACAGTTGAGTTATTATGTAAGATCATTTTCTGGTTCCTCTTTTGAACATTTGTTTATATAAAACCACAAAAATACATGACAAGAATTCACTTTTTTGTTACCTTTGTTCACCTGGTGAGACAAAAAAGTTGTCACCAATACATTTCTAGGACAATATAAACTATGAAATGTATTTTAGTTTTCTATCATTTGATTGCTGCCACTTGACATCTACCCCAAATCTTTTATTCATATTTCTTTGACTCTGCATCTGTTGCCTATCTCTTTTTACTCTCTTTATTTTTCATCTTTTCATGGCTAGGTACCAATCTCTTACATGCATCCCCCGAGGGTGAATGGGGTATATAGATATGGTCACCTTGGTCTTCTTCCTACCCTCGCCAAAGTGGGGTGTAAGTCTGACTGAATGGGGTGATGAAATTAGCAGCCAATTCTGTTTGGTCAGAATTGGGATATCAAATCTGATGCCTTTTTTAGCTCACCTGGCCCAAAGGGCCAAGTGAGCTTTTCTCATCACTTGGCGTCCGTCGTCCGGCATCGTCCGGCGTCGGCGTTAACCCTTTACATTTTGAACTTCTTCTAGAGAACCACTGAATGGAATGAAACCAAACATGGCATGAATGTTCCTTATGAGGTGCTGACCAAGTGTTGTTACTTTGTAGCCGATCCATCATCCAAGATGGCCGCCAGCGGGGGACTTAGTTTAACATAGGACCCTATGGGAAATGCATACAAATGACTTCTTTTAGAGAACCACTAAATGGAATGAAACCAAACATGGCATGAATGTTTCTTATGAGGTGCTCACCAAGTGTTGTTACTTTGTAGCCAATCCATCATCCAAGATGGCCGCCAGCGGGGGACTTAGTTTAACATAGGACCCTATGGGAAATGCATACAAATGACTTCTTTTAGAGAACCACTGAATGGAATAAAACAAAACATGGCATGAATGTTCCTTATGAGGTGCTGACCATGTGTTGTTACTTTGTAGCCGATCCATCATCCAAGATGGCCGCCATCGGGGAACTTAGTTTAACATAGGACCCTATGGTAAATATATACAAATGTCTTCTTTTAGAGAACCACTGAATGGAATGAAACCAAACATGGCATGAATGTTCCTTATGAGGTGCTGACCAAGTGTTGTTACTTTGTAGCCTATCCATCATCCAAGATGGCCGCCAGCGGGGGACTTAGTTTAACATAGGACCCTATGGGAAATACATAAAAATGTCTTCTTTTAGAGAACCACTGAATGGAATGAAACCAAACATGGCATGAATCTTCCTTATGAGATGCTGACCAAGTGTTGTTACTTTGCAGCCGATCCATCATCCAAGATGGCCGCCAGCGGGGGACTTAGTTTAACATAGGACCCTATGGGAAATACATACAATTGTCTTCTTTTAGAGAACCACTGAATGGAATTGAACCAAACATGGCATGAATGTTCCTTATGAGTTGCTGACCAAGTGTTGTTACTTTGCAGTCGATCTATCATCCAAGATGGCCACTAGGGGGGGGGGGCTTAGTTTAACATAGGACCCTATGGGAAATACATACAAATGTCTTCTTTTAGAGTACCACTGAATGGAATGAAACCAAACATGGCATGAATGTTCCTTATGAAGTGCTGACCAAGTGTTGCTACTTTGTTGCCGATTTACTGTTCAAGATGGCCACCAGGATATTTTATTAAATAACGGGACCAATATTTATCAAAATTTGGCCTCAATCATTATTTGGGTATCTGTTATGATTTTTATCTATCTTTACATGATTTCTAAAACCAAAGTAGAGTCAGGTGAGCGACACAGGCTCTTGAGAGCCTCTAGTTTGAGATTGCCACCCTGAGTGGCCTCTCTACTTATAAAAGAAAGCCTGCAATAACTTTTTGAGGGGTCTGTAAGTGGTCTGCTGCAAGGCAAGATTTCTTCCCCTATCCAATATACCATAGATTTCCAGTGGCAGTTCAAATTCCACTCACCCCCTTTTTCATTCCTAGGATGCGTCCTTTCAGAATCTATTTATTGATTGTATTAATTGTCAGTAGTTTCCCATTCTGAATATGCATGAAATAATTGCCACTGGACCTTGAGCAAGCAAAAATCAATCAATCAATTTTATATGCAAGCTAGATATTTTGTAACAGCAGAATTTAGGTGTCTTAGTAAACTGGTTTTTTTTTACAGAGGAAAGCTTTATGGCATTTTCAACGACAGAATCACCAGTTTATGTAAGTTATTTCATTATGCCAACAGTAAGAATTCATAATTTGATACCATATTGCTTGGAATTAAAATATTGCCAGCAATACATTTATAAGCATGATTCTATGTGTTAACTTTCAATTATACATTGTCCATGCGTGTACATGAGTATACATTATTTGGCATTAGACTTGCTTTTTATATGTTCTAACAAAATCAATTAGTGTAATGGTATATATGCATATGTGGATGTTCCTTTTCTGGGAATTTAGAGAATTAATTCCAATTTGACATAATGAAAATCATTGGAAATTAACATTTATACATGAGGAATAATGATCACTTCATACATGCTCACCATAAAATATGTTCATGGCATACACAAGAAAGGATATGTATATGTACTTGTATCTATCAAGCAATATCTTCTTTGTGAATTGTTACAATAATACTATGTACTAGTAGTATTATAAATATACACGACCAAAATTACTCCATGTTAAATTAATATTGATTGACATATATCCATTATTAATTATATTTTCTCAATTTATATATTTTTCCATTTTTGTATGAAAAAAATGTACATTTAAAATCTACGCATTTTTAATAGTATTAAATTAGCAATGGACTTCATGGAAAACCTACTTCATGGTTTTCCGTGTACATGTATATCATGTTCCAATCAATTTTTTATAAATGTTGCATCCAATCGAAGTGTTGTATCAGCTGTAGTAATTATCAACAACTCATTACTCTTTGTAAATATAAATTTGTAAAGACCATTTCACTGAAGAAGAAGAAATCAACATTTAGATATTATATGATATATTTACAGGGTGGCAACATTATCACAATAGAGATACCAGAAGAAGCCAATGTTCGACCTCCACTGTATTTTGTATATGAAGGTTCTAATCAGCGACATATTACCCTAGGGCATTACCATCAAGGAAAAGTTCAGTCATTAATTCCAGGTTTGTATTTTTTACTATGATAAATTATATTCATTGAAGGTAATAATAAATACAATTTTAAATGTGCATCAAAAAAGATTTGGAGGATTATTGGAGTACTTTATGCATACCCCACATCTGTGCCAGTATTCAATGCACAGTTGTAGTGATATCAACATCAAGCAAATAATTTTGCTTAAACCAGTGATAGAGGCAGTCTTTCCTGCTTAAAACTCTGATGGGGACAGTCTTGCCTGCTTAAACCTGTGCTAGAGACAAGTCTCTCCTGCTTAAACTTGTGTTAGGGAGTCTTTCCTGCTTAACCCTTTGCTATAGGCAGTCTTTTCTGCTTAAACCTATGCTAGGGACAGTCTTTCCTATAGTTTGTCAGTGAGGTGTCAAATTTTGCTCTATGTTAAAGCCCAATTGGGATTTGAGATAAAGAACAGCAACAAAAAGGACTTTCTTGGCTTAAGGTCATATTTAGTACATTGGGATGTTGAGTATGCATTTATTAAACCATATATCCTGTTAATTCCATCACATGCATGTCATAGCATCATAAAAATGTTAATATAAAAGTGTGTTTACCTGACCTATATTCCACACTTGTTTTATGTTTAAAAATACCTGAGCTACATTCCACACTTGTAAATGTTTAAAAAAAACTATCTCAGGAAATGTAAGTTGCACAGTGATACAAACATAAAATTCAGCATCAAATTTGTATCCCCTATTGTCTTTGATGATATCAGGGGTTAATTTGACATTTTGTTTTTGAGGCATGTGTCCATTTAATTTAGAAATTTATACAATTTTGCATGAATTGAAAGATAAATTTCAGGTGAAATCGGATATTAAAAAAATTTGCATGTGAAATAGGCCTATATTTAGATTAAAATTGTGTTGCAGATTAATGCCTGAGAGTTTACATCAAAATCGGCGCTGTAATTTGTAAGATCATCCAAAGTTGTATAAAGATGCACTTCACATGTAGGCAAAAGTAGATAAATTTGACCTACTTACATGCTTGATTTATTTTGATTCAAGTTTATACAAAAGCATATATCTCAAACACCCAATAACTTTTATGATAACAAAACCTGTAATTGATTGATTCTTTTAGAATTTAAGTGTTTACCCCAAGCATGTTTAGCATGGATAGACGCTATGCCCTTTTTAAATGATGCCATGCCCTTTTTTTTGTTTTACTAAATGACACCATGCCCTTTTTTCACTTCTTTGGAAGACACCATTGTCTCAAAAATGCCCTTTCTTCCTGTCTTCATGTTTCTGACAAGTTTATGACCCTCAGCTAATTAACATTTACAACAGGTGTTATAAAGTTGTGATTACAGTTAATCCGCTTATCACCATCAGCATCGGATGGGTCACTTATCTGTTAATAATTATTAATAAACCTCATAATTGACCACCAAAAATATTTTTCCCCAGTAAAATCAGTCAGTCGGCATTTTAATTTCAATATTTCTCAAGGCCAACGACCACAATTTGCAGTTCGTTTGTCGTAGTTTCGTCATTTGAACAAAATTGTTTTCCCCCGGACAGTTCGCTTTTTATTAATTTTAATATTTCTAAAATGATCACAATTTGCAGTTTGTTTGTCATAGTTTCGTCAAATGATCGTATTTTTGTGATCTTTGGTATAAAACATTCAATTGTGATTAAAAAGATAGAACTATATTCAAAACATCCAGAAAAGTTTTCACGAGTCAAACAGGTGCTTCCTTTACTGTTTACGATATACTGCGCATGCGTGAAAGTATTCCTATGAATTTATAGACACTAAAACGTAAAATACGAAATAAATTTAGTTTAAAATAATGAAAGAGACAAATATAGTTTTGCCGTTTGAATGGTTTTACACTAGTAATTTTTGGGGCCCTTTATAGCTTACTGTTCGGTGTGAGCCAAGGCTCCGTGTTGAAGACCGTACTGTGACCTATAATGGTTTACTTTTATAAATTTTGACTTGGATGGAGAGTTGTCTCATTGGCACTCATACCACATCTTCTTATATCTACTTACTAAGCAAATCAAATTCAAAAAGTGATAATTTACTGCCTTTTTTAAAAACAAACCAATCCGTAGATGAATCCGGATTCATTCTGAATTTATTATCTACTTGTCACTTCCCGTTTACATTTCATTTGTAAATCGAAAGTAAACGTGATCAATTCTCGATTAATTTACAATTTACAGTTATTAGAATCGTTCCAATAAGAATTTGTACAATTCTTTGGTTCCAACTTTATAGAAATGAATTATAAATATCGATCTAAACGTTTTATAAGGATATTGATTATGCAGTTTAATAGTCTTACAAAGTTCTACAAGTTCATTTATACTGTGAATCCTGGTTTAGAAAAAAGGGGCCCAACTTTTGTTGATCAGAACTGTCCCCTGAAACTAATTGAAGTGAAATTTTGAACTAGATTTTCAGATCTTATATCCTAATCTTGATATTTAAGTGCCACATCAGTCAAATCATGTAATTACTGCCTAGTAAATTTATGCCTTAGTCCTTCAAAGTCTGACAAAGATGTATAGCTAGTAATATACATACATCCTTGATCCCTTGTTCTTACCCGAAATAATGTTGATTTTCATCTTTATTTAAAGATTATATACAATATTATTTTGAAACAATACACTTGCTATCTTGAGTTCTGATTCCATCAACAACTGCAAGTCCATATTTACCAATGCAATATGACAATTTATTGCCTTTCTTGTTTTCAGCATAGTTGTAGATGCCCTTTTGTTAATTTTCCATACACTGTAGGTGCCCTTTTTATAAATTTTTGCGTGCTCTAGATGCCCTTTTTCAATCAAGTTACCATGCCCTTTTTGTGTGATAGGGGAAACACTAGAATTTTAACATCATGTTTTTGGGTAGAAAAGAAATGTGACAAGTATAAAAGTACTGTAAATATATGTTTTAAACCAATACCTCTCTTTGATCTTTTATTTGTATGATTTACCTCCCTTACACTACATTAACTGTCCTTCATAAAAAGTTAACAATAAACATCCATAAATAATTTATCAAGGTGTTAACAATGCTTGTTTTTCACTCCTTTTCAACTGATTTTCAGCAGATTTCATGAAAAAGGGGGTTGGCGGACAAAAGAAAGATTAAGAATCATGTTCTATCATGTTCTATGATAAATATTTCATCAAACAATCCTGATATTGTGAATGTAAAATTGTCCGAAACATTGTACCAACAATTTAAAAATGGTTGTTTGCATAGAACATGTCTTAATTGCTTTACTGAGCTGATACATGTAGTAATGCAAAACGAAAAGGAACAATAAAATAAAATTTTAATTATTAGCATGATTAGCTGGTATATAATTTTGGCAGGAGTCTATTTAGAAAAGAAAGCATTTTTTTTGCTCCAAATTTAAACACTCAATTTGCCTGCTTGCTAGTGCCAATTCTTTTCCTATGTTCAAAGTGTATAAAATATAATGTTTGTATTAAAGAATGTGCATTTTTTTTATGTAAATGTTTGAAATTTTATAGTGCTAATTCTTTTTATAACCTTGAAAGTTCGTGAAATATTCAGAGCTCCTTGATTTACAGGTTATAGCGTTGAATGATTAGTCTAATCTTAGAGTACATCCATGGTTAGGTGAAGTCTGATTTAGAACATAAACTGACATTTCCTTAATGTGCAACCCTGCATTAGTGATAAAATAAAGTTCTATGCATGTTTATTTTTTGTATTCAAAGTTGAATTGCCTTAAAAGTTATTAGCTGTCTTCAATAATTATTTGTTTGACACTTTGCAAATGGTTTTTATTAAGTTTAAAAAATGTACACTGCATAGTTAATTATCTGGTTTAGTGTTTGATTTGTGTTGTTTTTGTCAACGTTAATTGAATTTCTATTGATTTTTAGAATTTCAATTTCTATTTGAAAAAAAACCAAGTTGGATTGACCTTGAAAAAGCAATTGTCATGTTCCATAAACAAGTGCAAACAGAAATTGTAATACAGCATATAAATCCTGTAATTGACAGTAACTAATAAAGATTTTTATGTGCCGTTTTATTGACATTGATTTTTGTCGTCATTAGGCAATAATCAGTCATGTGATAAAGTAGTTAGAGCTTCAATGTCTCTCGTTCCTAATGTAAGTGTAGTAGTTTCAAATAATTGGAAGAAATAGAGACAAATGAGATTACATGAAAACTCTTACTTTTCAAGGTTATTATTTTCTTCCTACAGAGTTTTAGCCTTTTTTTTTATTTTAATAGGATTATTTGCTTAACATTTGTCAACTGCTTTAAAATATTTACAAAATGTTAAAGCCGCGAGAATAATAACTGCCGCAAACTCTCTTGAAAAAGAGACATAAATCAGTTGAACAGATGGTAGGAAAACACTCACAGTAACCTAATTTACAATATGAGGAAATAATACAGATATATATTTCCTGCATTGTAATATGAAAAACTATTTATAATGGATGGATAATTGTTGAATGGATGTGTAACATCCAGTGGCAAATTAAATGCATTTTCAGGAGAGAACATGTTAATATGATGTGAATATGATCTCTGCTTTGTACTAGACTGACACACTGAGCCAGATTTTTAGCCTGCTGCATATATGTTCACACAAGGTGTTATTTTGTTACGTTTTATGCCCCCGCCATAGAGGAGGGGGCATTAAGTTTTACCCTTGTCTGTCTGTACGTCCGTCCGTACGTTCCAAAGTTGGTTTCCGTTCTCTAACTTTAGTTTTCCTCAACCATATGTTATGAAACTTTTACACAATGCTTATTACCACAAAACACAGATCAAGTTTGAATTTTGGTGGCGTCACTATAACTGTTCTAGAGTTATGCCCCTTTACAAAAGGAAAAATTGCTGAATTTTTCGTTTCCATTCTCTAACTTTAGTTTGCCTCAAGCAAATGTTATGAAACGTATATACAATGCTTATTACCACATAATACAGATCAAGTTTAAAGTTGGATGGTGTCACTTTTACTGTTCTTGAGTTATGCCTCTTTATAAACATAAAAATTGCTGAATTTTTGTTTCCGTTCTCTAAATAGATATAAGAAGATTTTTAGCCTGCTGCATATATGTTCACACAAGGTGTTATTTTGTTACTTTTTATGCCCCCGCCGTAGTGGAGGGGGCATTAAGTTTTACCCTTGTCCGTCTGTACGTCCCAAACTAACTTTAGTTTGCCTCAACCAAATGTTATGAAACTTTTACACAATGCTTATTACCACAAAATACAGATCAAGTTTGAATTTTGGTGGTGTCACTTTTAACATTCTAGAGTTATGCCTGTTTACAAATGTAAAATTGCTGAATTTTTCGTTTCTGTTCTCTAACTTAAGTTAGCCTCAACAAAATTTATGACACTTATACACTATACTTATTACCACAAAACTCAGATCAAGTACAAATTTGGGTAGCGTCCTTTTACCGTTCTTCAGTTATGTCCCTTTAAACTTTATATTATATGTAAGCGGGGGTATCATCTGTGTCCATGGGACACATTCCCCATTTATTTTTTTCTGAGTCACTGTGTAGATGCAGAACATGCATTTTCATGGTCGAGTTTTTTCAAAACTTTAATACCATTTTAACATCACTTTTGTTTATAAAGTGTAATTAGATTTACAATGTAAGGAAATTTTTTTGCTCACCTGGCCCTTTAGTGAGCTTTTTTCATCACTTGGCATCCATCGTCCGTCATCATCTGTTAACTACGGAGACAAATTTAACCAAACTTGGCCACAATCATTATTTGGGGTATCTGGTTTAAAAAATGTGTCCGCTGACCTCGCCAGCCAACCAAGTTGGCCGACATGGCTAAATAGAACATAGGGGTAAAATGCAAGTTTTGTCTATTAATTTGAAAACCATTATAAATAGAGAAAATCTGACAGGGGTAAAAAAATGTTCAGAATGATGAGCTCTACCAATTGTTCATATACTTCAAAACTGTCAGACAACTTTTTATAGGAGTTATTGCCCTTAAATGACAAATTTTACCATTTTTTTCATTTTTGCCTATTATCTTGAAAACTATAATAGATAGATAGAAACTTTAGACTGCAAAAATGATCAGCAAGACAAGTTCTACAAATAAGTCTGCATGGTCGAAATAGTCAGTCAACTCCTTATTAGAGTTTTTGCCCTTTGATGATGATTTTTATACGACCGCAAAAAAATTTTGTGGTCGTATATTGGTATGACGTTGGCGTCGTCGTCGTCCGGCGTCGTCGTCGTCGTCCGGCGTCGTCGTCCGAATACATATTGGTTTTCGCACTCTAACTTTAGTTTAAGTGAATGGATCTTTTTGAAATTTGACCATAAGGTTAAATACCACAAAAGGAAGGTTGGGATTGATTTTGGGGGTTATGGTACCAACAGTTAAGGAATTAGGGGCCAAAAAGGGGCCAAAAATGAGCATTTTCTAGTTTCCAGACAATATCTGTGGAACGGTGTATGGATCTCTCTGAAATTATACTACAAGTTTCCATACCACAAAGGGATGGTTAGGATTTGCTTTGGGGGGTTATGGCTCAAACCGTTTAGGAATTAGGGGCAAAAAAGGGGGAAAAATAAGGTTGTCCTGGTTAATGGACAAATACTTTAGTACAAAACATAATTTAAAGCAGTGTAAGGGAGATAAATCAAATACATCATTGAAATTATCTCCCTTACACTGCTTTTAAATTATGTATAAAGTAATGGTTAATGAACAATAAAGATAATCTAAAACAGTGTAAGGGAGGTAATCCAAATACAACATTTTGGTTACTTCCCTTACACTGCTTTTAAATTATGTTTAAAGAAATGCATATTTATAAAGGAAGACCAGTTAAAATATCTGCAAATGTTTTCATCTTTTTTTTTTACAAAAAAATCCTTATGAAAGATTTGACACTATATTTTTATTAATTCTATTATAAAATAGATTAAGTTAGCACTATGGTAAATTTAAATGGGTAATTATGGTTGCCAACTCCATTGGAAATTTGAATTGAGATTATGACCATATCTTGAGGGAAAGAATTTTTTGGGGGAAAAAGGGGGGGGGGGGGGGGATAAAAAGAAATTGTGGGGGGCCAATTTTTTCTCATTTCAGATTTCAGAAATTAAAAAGAATTATTCTTCAAATATTATTTTTTTTTCAAATTTCAAATATTGAAAAATTTCAAGAAGTAATCTTTAATTGCACAGTATGGCGCATTAGATTTGTAAAATCTTTGATCACATTTATTTATTTGTTATGCCGAATCTAACAGTGTATTTAGATTTTTAATTTTGGGTCCAGTTTTCAAATTGGTCTACATTAATGTCCAAAGGATCCAAAATTAAACTTTGTTTGATTTTAGCAAAAATTGAATATATGAGGTTCTTTGATATGCTGAATCTAAACATGTATTTAGATTTTTGATTTTTGGCCCAGTTTTCAAGTTGGTCCAAATTGGGGTCCAAAATTAAACTTTGTTTGATTTCAACAAAAATTGAATATATGGGGTTCTTTGATATGCTGAATCTAACCATGTATTTAGATTTTTTATTTGTGGACCCCGTTATCTAATTGGTTCATATTGAGGTCAAAAGGGTCCAAAATTAAACTTTGTTTGATTTCATCTAAAATTGAATTATTGGGGTTCTTTGATATTCCAAATCTAACCGTGTATTTAGGTTTTTAATTTTGGGTCCTGTTTTTTAAATTGGTCTACATTGAGGTCCAAAGGGTCCAAAATTAAACTTAGTTTGATTTTGACAAAAATTGAATTCTTGGGGTTCTTTGATTTGCTGAATCTAAACATGTGTTTATATTTTTGATTATGGGCCCAGTTTTCAAGTTGGTCCAAGTTAGGGTCCAGTATTTAAACTTTGTTTGATTTCAACAAAAATTGAATATATGGGGTTCTTTGATATGCTGAATCTAAACATGTATTTAGATTTTTGATTATGGGCCCAGTTTTCAAGTTGGTCCAAATTGGGGTCCAAAATTAAACTTTGTTTGATTTCAACAAAAATTGAATATATGAGGTTCTTTGATATGCTGAATCTAACCATGTATTTAGATTTTTTATTTGTAGCCCCGCTATCAAATTGGTTCATATTGAGGTCAAAAGGGTCCAAAATTAAACTTTGTTTGATTTCATCGAAAATTGAATTATTGGGGTTCTTTGATATGCCAAATCTAACCGTGTTTTTTAGATTTTTAATTTGGGTCCCGTTTTTTAAATTGGTCTTCATTGAGGTCCAAAGGGTCCAAAATTAAACTTAGTTTGATTTTAACAAAAATTGAATTCTTGGGGTTCTTTGATATGCTGAATCTAAACATGTGTTTAGATTTTTGATTATGGGCCCAGTTTTCAAGTTGGTCCAAGTTGGGGTCCAAAATTAAACTTTTTTTGATTTCAACAAAAATTGAATATATGGGGTTCTTTGATATGCTGAATCTAACCATGAATTTAGATTTTTTATTTGTGGGCCCCGCTATCAAATTGGTTCATATTGAGGTCAAAAGGGTCCAAAATTAAACTTTGTTTGATTTCATCAAAAATTGGATTATTGGGGTTCTTTGATATTCCAAATCTAACCGTGTATTTAGATTTTTAATTTTAAGTCCCGTTTTTTAAATTGGTCTACATTAAGGTCCAAAGGGTCCAAAATTAAACTTAGTTTGATTTTAGCAAAAATTGAATTCTTGGGGTTCTTTGATATGCTGAATCTA
Source organism: Mytilus californianus (assembly GCF_021869535.1). NCBI lineage: Eukaryota > Metazoa > Mollusca > Bivalvia > Mytilida > Mytilidae > Mytilus > Mytilus californianus. The sequence goes on from NW_026262679.1 coordinate 80,609,506, forward strand.
AACATGTGTTTAGATTTTTGATTATGGGCCCAGTTTTCAAGTTTGTCCAAGTTGGGGTCCAAAATTAAACTTTGTTTGATTTTAACAAAAATTGAATATATGGGGTTCTTTGATATGCTGAATCTAACCATGTATTTTGATTTTGGACATTGGACCATAATAGGTAAATTAAAAAAATTCAAGTTCTTAGACCACATTCTTTCTGTGTCAGAAACCTATGCTGTGTCAAATATTTAATAACAATCCAAATTCAGAGCTGTATCAAGCTTGAATGTTGTGTCCATACTTGCCCCAACTGTTCAGGGTTCGACCTCTGCGGTCGTATCAAGCTGCGCCCCAGCGAAGCATTTTATTACCAATTTTTTGTGTTTTTGCCTTATATCCTAAAAATTATAATAGATAGATAGAAACTTAAACAAGACAAGACAAGATCTACAATTAAAACAATTATGGAGGAAATTGTCTGACGACTCCTTATTGAAGTTATTGCCCTGTAATGACGATTTTTACCATTTTTTTTACTTTTTGCCTTACATGATAAAAATAATAAAAGATAAATAGACACTTTAATTTACAATAAAATGCTTCGCTGAGCGCAGCTGGATACGACCGAAGAGGCCCAACCCTGAACAGTTGGGGCAAAAATGGACGCAATATTCGCGCTTGATACAGGTCTGATTTTGGATTGTAATTAAATATTTGACACATAATAGGTTTCTGACACCGAATAACTGTAGTCAAAGAACTTAGAATTGGTTATATGATTTGAATTTATATTCAAATTTTGCTTTTGTGCAATACACTATGCTGTTGCGTATTGACCCCCCCCCCCCAAAAAAAAAATGTTGGCCCCTTTTTGGCCCCTAATTCCTTAACTGTTGGTACCATAACCCCCATAATCAATCCCAACCTTCCTTTTGTGGTATTGAACCTTATGGTAAAATTTCCTAGAGATCCATTCACTTAAACTAAAGTTATTGTGCGTAAACCAATGTGTCTTCGGATGAAGACGCCGCCAATGTCATACCAATATACGACCTTTTTTGCGGTCGTATAAAAATGCAATAAAATAGACAATGATTTCCATATAACAACTCTATGGACCATAATATGTAAATTAAATATTTTTAAGTTATTAGACCACATTCATTCTGTGTCAGAAACCTATGCTATGTCAAATATTTAATCACAATCTAAATTCAGAGCTGTTTGAAGCTTGAATGTTGTGTCCATATTTGCCCCAACTGTTCAGTGTTCGACCTCTGCAGTCGTATCAAGCTGCGCCAAGCGGAGCATTTTATTCTGGATGTTATGCAGTCAATAAATCAAACCTGTTTGAAATTCACTTTTTGCATCCATACATGCTGAAAACTCAGTTGTGACACCAATTTTGGCCTTGGACCATCAACTGAGTCCTAAGCAGCATTGCAGTCATTGACCATCACTGAAGCAGTGACTTCTGAGCAGCAGACTGTTTGCCGATCAAGCATGCCCCTGTGACCCTATCATTGTTTTGTCAAGGTCAGGAGTCTTATGTCTATCTTTATTTCAGGCAAAGCAGAAACCAATACTGTTGCTTTGACACATCTATAAAACAAATTTACCTAGCAAAACTTCAATTAGTGTATCAGAATATCAAATTAGTATTTAGCAAGTGCAAGTTATCTCTTGATAAAAACATTCTCATTGAACTGATTGAAGTATAAACATTGATTTTAGGTATGATGTTTCTGTACTTAATAAACTTTTATCAAGTAAACAAATAGTGTTCAATTAAACCTTGATACCAGTAATACCAGAAATATTTTAAAATCTTGAAATACCTTTCAATAAGAAGATCTGTGTATGTGAATGCTGTAATTCAATTCACCATATTTGTGCTTTCATAAGAAGGTCAGAGTTCAAGGTATCAATACATTTACAATGTTGATATCTTACTTGATTAAAAGGGGAATTAAAAGATTAAAAGGGAATCCGAAAACTTTTAGCATTATAAAGCATTTAAAAGAAATTTAGATAATTTTGTTGGTATATACAGATATTAAGAAAAGGAGATTTTGGGTACGTATCAATGAGACACAAACCATCGAAAACAAAAATGGAAATAGAGTTCAACAGACAACACTATCAAATTTGTCAAGCTCTAGAAATCACCATGAGTCTAGAATAGTTTTGGATAATTTAATAGACTCCTCAATACAAGATTTCCTAAATAACCAAATACAATAAAAACTGTATATTGGATTATTTTTATACGACCGCAAAAAAATTTTGTGGTCGTATATTGGTATGACGTTGGCGTCGTCGTCGTCGTCGTCCGGCGTCGGCGTCGTCGTCGTCGTCGTCGTCCGGCGTCGTCGTCCGAATACATATTGGTTTTCGCACTCTAACTTTAGTTTAAGTGAATGGATCTTTTTGAAATTTGACCATAAGGTTAAATACCACAAAAGGAAGGTTGGGATTGATTTTGGGGGTTATGGTACCAACAGTTAAGGAATTAGGGGCCAAAAAGGGGCCAAAAATGAGCATTTTCTAGTTTCCAGACAATAACTGTGGAATGGTGTATGGATCTCTCTGAATTTATACTACAAGTTTCCATACCACAAAGGGATGGTAAGAATTTGCTTTGGGGGGTTATGGCTCAAGCCGTTTAGGAATTAGGGGCAAAAAAGGGGGAAAAACAAGGTTGTCCTGGTTAATGGACAAATACTTTAGTACAAAACATAATTTAAAGCAGTGTAAGGGAGATAAATCAAATACATCATAGAAATTATCTCCCTTACACTGCTTTTAAATTATGTATAAAGTAATGGTTAATGAACAATAAAGATAATCTAAAACAGTGTAAGGGAGGTAATCCAAATACAACGTTTTGGTTACTTCCCTTACACTGCTTTTAAATTATGTTTAAAGAAATGCATATTTATAAAGGAAGACCAGTAAAAATATCTGCAAATGTTTTCATCTTTTTTTTTTACAAAAAAATCCATATGAAAGATTTGACTATATATTTTTATTAATTCTATTATAAAATAGATTAAGTTAGCACTATGGTAAATTTAAATGGGTAATTATGGTTGCCAACTCCATTGGAAATTTGAATTGAGATTATGACCATATCTTGAGGGAAAGAATTTTTTTGGGGGAAAAAGGGGGGGGGGGATAAAAAGAAATTGTGGGGGGCCAATTTTTTCTCATTTCAGATTTCAGAAATTAAAAAGAATTATTCTTCAAATATTAAAATATTGAAAAATTTCAAGAAGTAATCTTTAATTGCACAGTATGGCGCATTAGATTTGTAAAATCTTTGATCACATTTATTTATTTGTTATGCCGAATCTAACAGTGTATTTAGATTTTTAATTTTGGGTCCAGTTTTCAAATTGGTCCACATTAATGTCCAAAGGGTCCAAAATTAAACTTTGTTTGATTTTAGCAAAAATTGAATATATGAGGTTCTTTGATATGCTGAATCTAAACATGTATTTAGATTTTTGATTTTTGGCCCAGTTTTCAAGTTGGTCCAAATTGGGGTCCAAAATTAAACTTTGTTTGATTTCAACAAAAATTGAATATATGGGGTTCTTTGATATGCTGAATCTAACCATGTATTTAGATTTTTTATTTGTGGACCCCGTTATCTAATTGGTTCATATTGAGGTCAAAAGGGTCCAAAATTAAACTTTGTTTGATTTCATCTAAAATTGAATTATTGGGGTTCTTTGATATTCCAAATCTAACTGTGTATTTAGGTTTTTAATTTTGGGTCCTGTTTTTTAAATTGGTCTACATTGAGGTCCAAAGGGTCCAAATTAAACTTAGTTTGATTTTAACAAAAATTGAATTCTTGGGGTTCTTTGATTTGCTGAATCTAAACATGTGTTTAGATTTTTGATTATGGGCCCAGTTTTCAAGTTGGTCCAAGATAGGGTCCAGTATTTAAACTTTGTTTGATTTCAACAAAAATTGAATACATGGGGTTCTTTGATATGCTGAATCTAAATATGTATTTAGATTTTTGATTATGGGCCCAGTTTTCAAGTTGGTCCAAATTGGGGTCCAAAATTAAACTTTGTTTGATTTCAACAAAAATTGAATATATGAGGTTCTTTGATATGCTGAATCTAACCATGTATTTAGATTTTTTATTTGTAGGCCCGGCTATCAAATTGGTTCATATTGAGGTCAAAAGGGTCCAAAATTAAACTTTGTTTGATTTCATCGAAAATTGAATTATTGGGGTTCTTTGATATGCCAAATCTAACCGTGTTTTTAGATTTTTAATTTGGGTCCCGTTTTTTAAATTGGTCTTCATTGAGGTCTAAAGGGTCCAAAATTAAACTTAGTTTGATTTTAACAAAAATTGAATTCTTGGGGTTCTTTGATATGCTGAATCTAAACATGTGTTTAGATTTTTGATTATGGGCCCAGTTTTCAAGTTGGTCCAAGTTGGGGTCCAAAATTATACTTTTTTTGATTTCAACAAAAATTGAATATATGGGGTTCTTTGATATGCTGAATCTAACCATGAATTTAGATTTTTTATTTGTGGGCCCCGCTATCAAATTGGTTCATATTGAGGTCAAAAGGGTCCAAAATTAAACTTTGTTTGATTTCATCAAAAATTGAATTATTGGGGTTCTTTGATATTCCAAATCTAACCGTGTATTTAGATTTTTAATTTTAAGTCCCGTTTTTTAAATTGGTCTACATTAAGGTCCAAAGGGTCCAAAATTAAACTTAGTTTGATTTTAGCAAAAATTGAATTCTTGGGGTTCTTTGATATGCTGAATCTAAACATGTGTTTAGATTTTTGATTATGGGCCCAGTTTTCAAGTTTGTCCAAGTTGGGGTCCAAAATTAAACTTTGTTTGATTTTAACAAAAATTGAATATATGGGGTTCTTTGATATGCTGAATCTAACCATGTATTTTGATTTTGGACATTGGACCATAATAGGTAAATTAAAAAAATTCAAGTTCTTAGACCACATTCTTTCTGTGTCAGAAACCTATGCTGTGTCAAATATTTAATAACAATCCAAATTCAGAGCTGTATCAAGCTTGAATGTTGTGTCCATACTTGCCCCAACTGTTCAGGGTTTGACCTCTGCGGTCGTATCAAGCTGCGCCCCAGCGAAGCATTTTATTGTGTCATGAACTCATGGTTTGTTCACGATTTACATCTTCGAAGCCAGAAGAGGCAGTGAAATCTTCTCCGTGTTCATTGTTGGAGTTTCACAGCCTTGTACAATGCATTTAAATGGACAGTGAAATGTTCGTGTTTTGTCAATTTAACGGTAAAATGTCTTCTGCAAAAGTAGCGAATTTAGACAATTCGACACACACAAATATTTTCCATATATATTCCTTGATTTTATTACCCTTTGCAAAATATTTTTCTCTCATTATTCATAATGAAAGATCATCGAGAAATGTGCATTTAAAATTAGTGATTGATTTGTTTGTAAAGTTACAGACTAATTTTTTTAAGATTTAAGCAAAAATGTAGTTTGTAACGTAAAAAAAACTACAATTTTATACAATAAATTATTTATGTTAGAATCACAACATCCTTATAAAAAAGCAAATATCTTTTATTATTTTCTTTTTGATTGGTATTAACGTAATATCATAATCTGTGCCCGAGACTTGACATCTTTGTTAACTACTTACTTGAAAGGTAACTGATATCAGAGGCTATTCATACATATACTTTGGTTTTATTTCTTCTTTTTATGGTCGATAACAAACATAGAGGTGATCAGAAATATATAATGCCAATCATGGTCGTTCATTTCCTAAATAACCTTGTTTAACCTCAGTATTTGTTAATTAGGGTCCAGAAGTATCAAGGTTGTTTTTTGTTAGTGTTGTAAGAAATATCCTAATTGCTGTCATTTTATCCCTGGAATGAATTTTGATATCTTCTTGGATTAAGAATGTGATGGAAGTCTTTGAATTTAGGTATGTGTTAAAATTAGTAAAAGGTTTGTAAAGCAATAGATAAATATATATAAGTGATTATTAATTGGATAAAGTTGTTTGATATTATGTTAAAAATTACTGTAATGTATTTTTGCTTCTGTGCTGTCTACCTTAAGATTTCTTTAAGGACAACTGCACTTTTAGAGTTTTTGATGCTGAAATCAAAAGGAACTTTGCTTTTGAAAATTTATTAAAACATATACTTTTTATGAAAGTTAAAAAGATGAGAATGGCTTATATCGAAATTTCCTGATCAATTGGAATTTTATAGGGTACGTAGGATATTATGTCAGTGTGCCCAATAACCATATTCAGAGTGCTAGTGAGTTGCACAATTGTGTGATTTTTAGGGTATATTTAGTAACTATGAACAAAACATGTAAGGTGTTAGCACAGCCACCATAACCATATGCTTCCTGAATTCTGTAGGTCTTGAAACTAAATTAGTAATGCAGTGCATGTAACATTACGATTCTAAGGGATTCAATTTTGTTAGAAATGACAAATATCTGATAATCATTTAAATAATAAGAAGTTATGTATATGGTAAATTATTTCTCAAAGCATACATTTTAGGGAATTTAAAGTTTCAAGGGGCATATCTTCTGAATGCTGTATCAACAGAGTAAAAGGTTTAGGCCTGTGCGAGTAGGAGAGATGTATTAAAGTGAAGGCCTGGCTTGTTCAGGTTACTGTAGTCATTATAGAAAAAATTATGAAATATTGTAGGCATCATTTCTGTTTTATCCACTAATAAAAGTTGTTCCCATGATATATATGAGTGGTATTACCTCCCTTTGAAAAACAATTCTCATTCATTGTATATTTCATATGTAACTTAACATCACAGTTCATCATTTACATTAGTTGTAGCTATAAAAAGATTTGTAATGATGATAACATTTGTATTTTGTGTTCCTAAAATAACTAATCTACAGGTACTAACAGGTAATTAGTACAGGTACAACAACTTTGTCAGGTGTAAATAGTCATAAACAACATAATATCTTCATGTTGACATCAATAATAATATAATTATCACAGTACATTACAGAATGGAGACTATATGTAACTATTGTTCTGGTAAACCAGAATGGAAGACTTTTATATTGTACTTTAAGAGTATAACAAATTTCTCTGGATTCATTAAATTTTCGTGAGTACCAATTTTCGTGGTTCAAAACAAAATTTGCATACAAGCATTAAGTGAATTTGTATAATGTTGAACACTGAGATTCATAATTGTCTTCAATCTATTGAATTAATTAAACAAAATAAATAGCCCAGGAATCCAGAGTGCATGGTCATATAAGTCATAAAGTTAATGAAAGTCTGAGACCCTGATAACAAGAAATGTTTCAAGAATAGAAAAACTAATGAAAAAATGAGCTTATATAAAATATGAAGCTTATGTCAGTTCTGAAATAACTATATTGCATTTGACCAAAGCCAAGAAGAAGTAGGAAAAGAGAAGAAATAATTGATCTTATTTTAAACCAGTATTGTTGTAATAAGAGTACATGTTTCTTTTGCAGAACATGATTTTGAAGAACAGCTTCAGTTGAACTTCTGTGGTTACCTTGAGAATGAACTTTGTATCCTAGCAACATCAGTTTTCCAGTATTACAAAGACAGTACCTATTATTTAGCCTGGTATCTTATTGATAGTGTGTATAACAGTAATTCTTTGGATGACCTTGAACTTATAAGATCAGACAACTTTGACCTTTCTAATGAAATCTTGGATACTCTTGATGACAGACTTTACACTGCATTAACCCATTTAGAAGTACAAATACCAGAACATTGGACAGTGATTGGTGATTTTAAAACAACAGGTAATCATAAAATAAAAATATCATTTACACCTGTATAGGTTTCATTTTTTATTGCCCTTTTTCAAGTCTATTTAATTCCTTCTATACATCAATAAATTCTATCACAACATCCCGTCTCTTGTGTCTCTAAGGATAAAGTATATTTGGTACTTCACCTATACATGTATAAATTACCATTCAAAAGGGTAAATCGTAGTAATCGTCAATTGAACGGCAACAGAGACTTTAATCATCTCTGATTTGGTCAAGGCTTATTATACATAAAGGAAATATTACCTTTGGGTATTGAAGATTTTTTTATGTCCTGCTCTTATATATATGGAAAAGTTTTGAATTTGCCAAAAAATGGGTGTTCTAAACTTATATCCAAATGTAAAGTGTTTCTAGGATTAACCCAGGGTTTGTAGTTTGTAGTTTGTGTCCAGTACTAAAGGTCACGTCCAGGAATACAATATTTGTCAAGGGATAACATTAAGGTTTGATATGAGTACCTGATATATTTTCATGGAAAGTAGGCGCTTTTACATTCTTGGAGTAGGGACTCTGTGGGATTTTTTTAAAGAAAAAAATACACAAAAAGCATTTATTATTTGAAATATATATGTGGTAGAAATATACTAGGACAAGAGTTTTCATTTTTATGTTTGACCTTTGACCCCAAGCATCTGCCTGATATTCATGAATATATACCTTTTGTCTGCCAACATTCCAATTTACAATAAAAACACACTTAAAAACTTAGTAATATAACTACCGCAGCACACATCATACACAAAATGAGCAGAAAGGATGCAAAAACTAACTTTTTTTTATAGCGTATGACCATTGTACGTGAAAATCTTATTTCGCACATGAAAATACGGGAAACTGTACTAGTTAGCACAAAACATTAAAAAACCAAATTTTCAAATGTTTTGAATTTTTAATTTCCATGTACTTACTATTTGACCATATAATTTACACAAATATCAGTTTCTTATTTTAGAAGTTTAGCAAGTGTTAAATGAGGCTACTATTGATGCAGAAGTCAGTTTGTCTAACTTTTAGGTCCAGGGTAAGAACTGAACCCACCCCCCCCCTATTTCTACCATTTTTTATTATGATAAAATAAAAGAAAATTAGTTTTGATCCACCTTTCCATGTGAAACCCTCTACATCAACCTTAAAGATTTCCTGATTTCAGACAGTAATAATAAATTAAGCATACAAAATCATAACTTGAAGTAAAGCTGCGTGTCTTTTTTTTTTTGACGCTTTTGAGTTATAGTTTGCCGTAAATATGAAAAACAAATTATGTGCATAATAAATATGATACGTGCCTGGATTTGTGTTTTTTATTTTTATTTTTAATTATTTTTGTGGTTACGTTGCTGTCTTGTTACTTTATACATCTCCTTTCATTCATGAGCCAAGATAAAACAAATTATTGACAGTTTGTTTCATGTACAGTGGCAAATATTTCAAACACGTTCAGGATGAGAACAAAATATAAATAGATGTAATAGCTTGGTTCTGTAATAGGGATCGACCGGGGAAAAGGAGGGAAATTTCAACAGTCACCAGCTGAAAATGTGGGTATAATGGATAGGGCATGAATCTTCTCCCTTGCATCAGGCTACCCACGGACCCATAAAAGAGTTGCTGCAAAAATTCTTAACGTGCAGGGAGCGTGGTTCTCTCTCTTCACGAGGCCTCAATTCGTCCCTATTCTAACCCGACGTGGTTGCGTATTCACACATCCCGCACAACAAACGGATGCTCCACTTTGCCAAGGGTTTTACTTGTGTTCGGAGGAAAACCATGTTTCTATACCACCAGTCACCTTTGGGGTTCAAGGATGAAGACATGCTACTGTACATGTCTTGTATGTACAGAAAATGAGAATAACACAGGCCTGTATATACGTAACATATATATGTACAGGCACTCTTTCATACATTCAATTCAAAATATGGACTTTAAATATGAACAATTTCATTATATGTTATGAATTAATCTTAATTTAATGTGGCCATTTTCAAATATTATTATGTTGGTATCTTCTTCTGAAAAAATAGAGCTAAATTTCCCTGAATTGATCTGAGCGTCACTGATGAGTCTTATATGTAGACGAAACGCGCGTCTGGCGTAATAAATTATAATCCTGGTACCTTTGATAACTAATTAGACATCCGGACAATTTCCAAAGAGTCTTCATCATTATCAATATTTAGAGTATGCTATCTTCTTGTCTATACATTGAAGGTCTAACCACAACATTATGACATTTCTTTTAAAAACATATCACCTAATTATGGGTCATAGCTGCAACTTAGGTAGATTGTTACAAGTATGCACATGAACATTTGTACCACAACAATGAAGAAGAATAGTATACTTTACCAAAACCAATAAAATTGAGAATGGAAACAGGGATGGCCAAAGAGACAACAACCCGACCAGAGAGCAGAAAAAAGCCGAAAACTACCAATCGGTCTTCAAAACAGTTAGAAAATCTCGCACCCGGAGGCGGGCTTCAGCTGGCCCCTCAATAATAATGTATACTAGTTCATAGAAATGGACGCCACACTAAAATCTAAATTAATTAACGCTCCTTCTTGTATTTCAGATACAATTCATTTTAGTTATTTTAAGGATGTCTTTCAATGCAAAATTTTGAATATCATTTTATATTTTGTTTATACATACTGTTTTAAAACTGTCCCCTACAACAATATATAGCACTGAATAACCTTTTGAATTAATAGATAGATATGTGTAAATTATTTTGTAAAATCTTCAATATGTATTGATTTAGACTCTAGAATACTTCGGATTTGTAACCGCCAAGTAAAAAAACTTGTTAAACAATAAGATGTTCTATATGTAACACTTTGACATACGCCTCCAGAGGTGGTTTTAAAAAGATCGATCTGATTTGAATCGATCTTTCTTCAAGTGTAAACGCTAAGATCGATCGCAATCGATCGCGATCGATCTTTCTTCAATTGAATGTTCTATTTGGATATAAAAATAAATCTGCGCATGTTCGGCGGCAAAAACACATGTGTTTAAAAACGATGAATGGGAAAAGATTCCGCCGTTTTTGGATCATTCTTCTGAATCGATAAATTCTAGTTCTTTGCTACAAATCCTTATCTTCAAATGCATTGACAGTTTGTTTTTAAGTGATAGTCTTCTCGCATTTCTTTGTTTAATAACTTGTGACGTGTGAACCAAAAAGATAATTGATAACTGCATACGAAATTCCAATGATCGAACTATTTTCTCCATAATTTTGCAGTGTGTGATAGTCCGCGCGAAATGCACTCGTTTTTATTCAATTCTATGTTTACTATTATTTGTTTACGAAACGTAAAGTAATCAGATCAGACCGGTTCTGTTTATGTTGCAGTGTAAACTCACTAGATTAAATAAGATCGATCTCGATCGATCTTGCTTGTGCAAATGTAAACGCGCACTGGTCTTTTTAAGATCGATTCAAATGAAGATCGGTTCAATTTCGTACAAGTGTAAACGGGGTCTAATATTTTAAAGAAGACGTGTTTCATGTAGTATGTGTTCCGTGACACAAATTCAATGTTGAATCAAATGTTTATTATAAATATTATACTTGTTTCTTTCAAATTTAATCAATACTGAATGGTAACAACTGAGGACAATCAATAACAAGCTTTTATAGCCGACCATATGGTATGTTTTTTTCTCATTGTTAAAGGCCGTACGGTTGCCTATAATTACTTACATCCAATTCATTTGAACTTTGATGGATAGTTGTCTCTTTGGCAATCATACCACATCTTCTTATTTTTATTTTTTTTGTATCCATATTATTTTAAGATAAAACATGAAGTTGTTCATTCTTTTTTACTTGTTTTGCTTATTTTCATTTTAATTTTTCGTTTTGACTTTTCTTTTTCGTCTTGTTTTATTTTTGTTTTGTTTTGTTTTGTTTTTTACTTTTGGAAGGGGGAAGGGGGATACTATATTTTTTTCATCATTTTTTACAAAACCTGGACCATTCTAAAATAGAAAACTTTTACGTCGCTTGTATTGCATATTTTGTTTGAATTCAATTATGATAATATATTTTTTCTTTAAAGGAAAGTATTAATTGGTTGAGTAAATAAATTATTTATACTTAACTCTTACTATTGCTATCAATTTTTATTAAGTTATGCGAATTCAAGTGTACAGAATATCCTGCACAGTACCCCAATCTATTTTTTATAAACAAAGGGAATTAACCCTTATCAGGTATCTATAATGACAATATTTCATGAAGTTAGTTTTCGAGCGAATCTTTGTCGTATTTGTGCAAGTAAATATGTATTCGAATTTATAATCTGATTAATTGACAACAATGGATCGTGAATAACGCAACCATTACGTTCGTCAGCCAAGTTTTTAGCAGAAATTGCAAGTTTAACTGACTGCATGATGATGTGAACAGTGAATAAATCTAACGTTACTGCGCTTTTTGGTTCTTTTAATGCTGGACCTTGCCGCCTTTGACGCACTGGCGCCTCGTCAATTCGTAACACATTTACATAAACTGGACATTGTTGTAAAGATAATATGTTGTATATCGCGAGGAGCGATGGATCCTTGAAAAATATGTGAACATGGGGTATCTTTTCGGGGGAAAACTCAAAATTATGTTGATTTTCTTCAAAATTAGACACCTTATTGACGAAATTGGATTAGGATACCTACAAAATTTTACTGTTCTCAACTTCAGGATGATGCATGCAAAATTTTGATATCTGTTTACGATTCTATAAATAGCGCTAGGTCCCGATAGGATATTAAATTGTTGCATATGATAGCGAAAAATAAACGTTGTGGATAATATTACCGAATTTCACATTGTTATGAAATACAGATACAAAAAGGTAAAGTCTATAACTTTTAGTCTAGTTTGAAGAGCTAAAATTCAAGTTCCCAGAGACATTTTATTTTTAACTGACATCGTATGAAAAAGTTTTTTTTTGCTATTTTTACCAACGTCGATAACACCAATTATGCATTACGGCAGATATGAGTTTATTTACGTGACGTTCCGACAGAGTCCCTACTTGGAGATCCTTACATGAAAATGGTGTATATATACATAATCCACTGTTAAGACACATATTCATCTATTTCTGTTTCTAATTACTATTGCAAAAAGGAATGAAAGAGTCTATGATAATGTTTTGAGAGAATTTTAACTTGTTATAAAAATACCATTGAATGGTTGTTGGTATATTATTTGAGAAAACACAAGTCCACAGACCACAGTACTAGTGTAAGCCATCAAACCTAGTACATGTAATATTGCAAATTACTTGCCAATTTCAGCCTGTTGTTTTTGAAATGATAGTGGTGACCAACTTCCAAGAAAAACATTGCTATTCAGATATCCTAGCAAGCATTATTATAAATTCAAATATATATATACTATTTATCAATCTCAGTGCATGTTTAATGTGTAACAAAATAGGTGGGTTTTTGGCTTGGATAAAGCCAATTATATTTAAAACACCAGCAAACACTCGACAATAGTTAATTTGATTTCTTATTGTTAGAGTTATATTTTGTAGAAAATGTACATGTTTTAGATTATTGATCTGTATAGATAATCATACATGTACATATATAAATAAACTCAGGATATTAGTAATTATTTGTGTTCCTGATAGCAATATACTGTTATTTTTCAGGCCGTTTGTTTTAATTGTTTGTTTTTTTATTCCTGTACATTCTGTTGTTTATGCACCATTTTGGTAGAATAAAACATTTGATTTGGTCCTTTTATTTTCTTTACCTTTTGTTTTTGTCCTTTTATTTAAATGAAATGACTTTCATTAAGGAAAGTTTATATTATTTGGCCACTCGTAGATTATTATCAAAATTTGAATGAAATTGAAATTTCCATGAAGGAAGAGATTTTTGATACTGAAAAATTGTCCATGGTAGTACCTTCCTTGAGAAAATTCTATGTTTTATTTCTAAAGGAAGTTACGTAAGAAGTTGAAATGAAAAAAAGATAAATAAGTCATTGAAATAAGTGTGGGAATAAATATGAAAATATAAAGTGGCCTAAGAATGATACGTAGAAGGATTCAGATGACTTGCTGATTGTTTTCGTGTAAATAAATAATCGTTTATTTTACTGGAAACATACACTTGTAATTATTTACAGTGATCAGGATTACAAATTTGGTTCAAGAAGGTAACTTTTAATTCTTTTTTTCAGAATTTATTCTGTTTGCATTAGTACTGTCATAAACAATGTTATGAATTTGTATAATAACAGGATGACATGACTGAACAAGACAATATTAGAAACTAATCACAGTGGTTTTTTATTTATATACATGTATGTTTCACTTGTTGCTTAAGTTTTAAATAGAATAATGTAATGAAGATATTTCAAATATACATTTTGAAGTGTATTAAGATTCACTAGTAATGTTTTCTTCGAAGAAAATTACTTATCTCACTTGCCTGTATTCTAAAAATATGATGTTTACATGTATCTGGATATTTATAAATGTTTTCATGTAATAACAAAATCAATTCATGAAAACAAATGCATATACTTGAAACGAAAATTTCCAGCATTAGCCTAACATGACATGTACCATGTAATATATATATATTTGTTTTGTGATTGTAGATTTAACACAGCCTCCAGACAAGTCAACTTTATTACATTTTACTGCACAGTTAGGATTGATTAGAGTGGCATCCTTTTTCCTGGATAAACCTGGTGGTGATATAGCGTTGAAAACGCCAAATCGCCATGGTTACTTGCCAAGAGAAATAGCAGCAGAGCATGGATATACAGAACTTACAGAATTATTAACTGAGTTAGTAGTTGTATATATTATTGCAGCACCATTTTTATGTGGTTTTTTTTAGTCTGTTTTATAAGCTAGTACTTATATACATGTTGAATATACGTTTGTATAATTCCATAGATGTCCTTTTCATTCCTGGAGAAGTCAATGTTCGTAATATAAACTTCTTGAAAAATGTAGCTGACAGCTTCTCATCACATAAAGAATACATTTGAATGAATTTGAAAACTTCAAGAAAGGAGAAGTATCCTAATACTGCATGCTGCAGTGATATATACCAAATTACTGTAAATTTGGTTATTTTTTAATGCATTTATTTCGATGGTTGAAAAGTGGACAAAAATGCAATATTTATTATTGAAATTTCAGGAAATGCTGCATGCAATTGAATAACACTGTTAAAATTAAAAATGTGATTTTATTATTTTTTTTAAACTGACCTCAATGCAATTTTTGCAATAATAAAAACATGGCAAAAATCTCTAAAATTACAGTACATTGTATATTGTCCTACTACATCTGCAAAGATTGCTTTGTCACTTGGGCTTCTGAATTGCTTTGTACAGAAAAAAATTGTCTGTTTTATCCAATTGTATTTATGTCCTAGATGTTAATTATCTTTGTAAACTTATTTTTGATAGCATGCAGTTTGAAAAAGAATCACTGAAGATGTTTGTATATGTTGAAGTAAAATTTATGGGTTTATAGAGGACCATAATTCATGCTTCACTTTGACCAACATTGAACCCAACAACAATTTAAAGAAAAGTTGTCCAAGGGTATTCTGACAAAATATTGTAGAGTTAAAAACAATTAGGGTGTTCAAAATTGCTGTGATACCCGTATCAGTTTTATGCAGCATGTAACGCTTTTTGTAATGGTTTAATTGAAATCAATAGAAATTTCCGCTTTGTCTTCTTGAAAAAACTATATTTTGAATTAGTACTATCTTTACCACAGTATCTCAGAATAAAATCTAGAGAGCTAATAATTTGTTATTTATCAAAAAGAACATATTATGAAGATACTGATAAAAGTTTCTATTTTTGATATAAATGTATTTTTTTCAACCAAAATACTTTAGTTGTACACATAATTCACATACATTGGTTTATATATACAGTTAACATAGAAAAAGACTCATTATTGATTTATGAAATAAGTAGTCTTATTATAAGTAGCTGGAAACTGTCAGCTTAACATGTTTGTTTAAAATAACTCTTGTTCATATGGATGCTACCACCCCTTTTTCATTTAAAAAAAAATTGCAACTAGCTAGTTTCCTAGAGAAAACAAAAGTGAAGAGTATTTGATCTTTTAAGTTGGGTTTCACAATTTTCTGATGCATTCTCCTTCCTGTTTTTCATGGTATATTTATTGTCGAGCCTTTGACTTTAGTCGAAAAAGCGAGACATAGCGATCCTACATTCCGTCGGCGTCGTCGTTGTCGTCGGCGGCGTCCACAAATATTCACTCTGTGGTTAAAGTTTTTGAAATTTTAATAACTTTCTTAAACTATCCTGGATTTCTACCAAACTTGGACAGAAGCTTGTTTATGATCATAAGATAGTACCCAGAAGTAAATTTTGTAAAAATAAAATTCCGTTTTTTCCGTATTTTACTTATAAATGGACTTAGTTTTTCTGCCGGGAAATATTACATTCACTCTGTGGTTAAAGTTTTTAAAATTTTAATAACTTTCTTAAACTATCCTGGGTTTCTACCAAACTTGGACAGAAGCTTGTTTATGATCATAAGATAGTATCCAGAGGTAAATTTTGTAAAAAAAAAAATCCATTTTTTCCTTATTTTACTTTTAAATGGACTTAGATTTTCTGCCAGGAAACAACACATTCACTCTGTGGTTAAAGTTTTTAAAATTTTAATAACTTTCTTATACTATTTTGGATTTGTACCAAACTTGGACAGAAGCTTGTTTATGATCAAAAGCTAGTATCTAGAAGGAAATTTGGTAAAAAAATAAATCCATTTTTTCAGTATTTTACTTTTAAATGGACTTAGATTTTCTGCCAGGAAACAACACATTCACTCTGTGGTTAAAGTTTTTAAAATTTTAATAACTTTCTTATACTATTTTGGATTTGTACCAAACTTGGACAGAAGCTTGTTTATGGTCAAATGCTAGTATCTAGAAGGAAATTTTTTTTTTCTTCCAGTTAACATTACATTCAGTCTGCAGTTAAAATTTTTAAACATTTATTAGATTCATAAACTATCCTGGATTTTTACCAAACTTGGACAGAAGCTTCTTACAATCAAAAGATAGTATCAAGAGGAATATTTTTATTGATTTACTTCCTCATTTTTGTTGAGCCTGCAATTAACAGAAAAAGTAGGCGAGACACTGGGTTCCGCGGAACCCTTACGAATTTTTGTTTATACTCTCAGAAATAAGGGTTGTCTGTGCTTTGGGACTAAAACTGAATTTTGATGTTCCCTATATGAAGTTATGGGTTTACCCATTTACTACAGATTAAAACTTATTGATATTTTCATGCTTAATTGTCATTAATTAACTTCTGATGTGGAAATAAATTATATTCCAAGACTTTTGTTTACACAACCAGAAGTTATGTATGGTTATTATGTTGAATGAAAATTAATAATTGAACAGTTAAGCAATAAGGCTTTTTATAAATCACCACTTTCCTTGATTGAATTTTGGAGGTATCTTGTCGATTCAAATCATTTATTGCTCAGCTGTTTTGTACACCTTAAGGGCATTAATGATACTTGCTTAATTGTAGCCTACCAAAAGGTGAAGTATTGGTTGCAATGTACTGTTTTCTAGGTCAAGGTCACAAACTTAGTTAAATATAATTCAGCTTACCATATCCTTAATGTACACATATACAATGTTGTATCAAGATAATATCGTTTAGAAAATTGTTGAAATTTTTTTATATTTGGTAAGATTGTTTACCACTACCAGAGGGTACATCTAAAGTCTTTTTGCAAGGTCAAGGTTATAGAATGTTTAATTTTACATACTTTCTATGTACAGTTATGTCAATTTGTTTCAAGTAAATGAAGGGAAATAACACATATATAAATTTGGTGTGTCTGAAGCACTTTCTTGATTGACTGTCACCAGAAATGCTCAAACCCAAAAATATGAAAGTCAAGGATGTATAAAGTTTGAAATCAAATACCGTGTCATTTATTTTCGTTGTTACCAATTTTGGTGGATGGAGAAAAAAATTGTAGTTTCATGGTTATTTGATTTCATGGTTTTAACAAAAGTCTGTATAGAATAAGAATATTTTTTGTTCCAATTAAGGCCCTTTGATGGGCAGAATGACATTCACACACAAATATTACACTGAGAGAATTAGATTTGTTAACCTCTAGAAAATTTATACTTCATTGAACTTTTAAATTGGTAGTTCATGTATGCCCACTACATCCCTAAAAATTATCATCCCACGAATAATAATGAATTCACAGTATTTATGTAGAAAATCTACTTTAATATTCTGGTCTTCTGTCAGTAAATGAATTTCGTCTTGCTTATTAACTCATTAATTCTGTCTTATCTTAATGAAAATGTAATGTGTCATATTTCTCTACCCATAGAACTATGTACAAGTCTTGTCAACATCTTGTTAGCTATGGTTGTAGGTATATTTGTTTATTTCTTCATTAATAACCACTAATCATGATTAGAGCTGTTGTTAAGATTTGTTACTTTTTTATTACAGATACAGTCAGAATTTTGTTCGATTCGATCGTAGACCAATTTTTCATCGCCATGGTATTATTCATTTCCAAGAGAATGGTGATTATACATTGACAACTTATCTACAGAAACCTATAGGTGAGTAGGAATTACCATTTTGATTGATTCTGTTGATACAAAAGAGACAGTTTTAATATATGAAAATCAAGAAAATTGGAATTATATGGGCTGATTATAAAATTCTTGGTGCCCACAGACTTTTTCCTTGTTAAAGTCGAGATAAATAATGATATAAATAATTAGATGTTGAATCCTACATAAGTATATCAAGTGATGTAAAAAAAGGGCAACTTGAATAAATGTCAGATTTTAGGAATTACTTTTTTTAGGTGACAGAATGTAGCTCATATTATTAGGTGAATTCATAGGAAAAATAAATGAAAACAGAAAGTTGATGACTTGAAAATGTTTACTGATTTTCTATGCGCAGATTGTTTTGAATGATAGCTTGAAGTAAATAACATATATAAGTACTGTATGGTCCCAGTTTCTTTATTCTTTAGTTTTTATTCCCACTCATCCCCTCTATCTTGTGAATGATACCAATCAGGAGTGGAATTGTCTTTCAAAACAATACACACAGTTAGTTTTAGTCATTAAATTACATCAAAAGGATGAGTTAATTATGCTAATTATAAACAATAGATGCCTTCAGCAGCAGGTAGAAAGGAATGGTATCGTAAACGAATCACAGATCATTACCATTATTTAATTGTATTATTTTATTACCAAAGTGTTATTACATTGACCGAGAATTTTAACATTCCTCCGTGTTTTCTTGTCCTTGAAATAATCAAATTATAGGATTGATTGATTGATTGTTTTGTCTTTATAGTAGCTCATGTAGTATTTTAGTCACTAAATTTACCAATGGCATGATTTTTACATGATCTCATGATGACTGTTAATATTAACCAGATTTTGACAGTAGAAACAACATTTTTGTGAGAATCTACTCATATAAACATCAAAAAGCCCTCGTGTTGTACAATTTGTTATATTTACCTTTATTTCCCCCTACTGTTACATAGGGAACCAGATAATTACAGTCTTTCTTGTGAATCATTAGCAACAAGAGAATACACAAGTGGTAATTGTCATAGATATCTCATATATATATACAGGCATATATATATATATATATATATATAAACAATATATCTAAACAGGTGTACAAATTCACTACAAAAGAATTAAAAATAAAACCCTTGTCATCAACAGTCCTTTTAGTTCTATCAGATGTTGAACATTAAAGGACAGGCATATTCTGTTCATATGGTAATAGTAATGGGATGAAGACCATCAAAGTTAGGATTTAGATACAGGGTTCCAGCAAATTACTTTGTGCCTAGTCCCAAGTTCTACTTTTAAAAATCTAAAATCTCGTACAATTTTTTTGGGGAGAGGGACTATATTATTTTTTGTGGCCAGGATAGTTACTTCAGATCCTCTTCAGATTTGTTTGAAGGTTTTGATGAGTCAAAACCTCGATTGAGCTCAATAATCAGAAACATATGTAATTAGGGGGCATTTTTTTTATGAAGGGGACTTGTAAAGATACCCCACAATTAAAACAGGGTAGGGCTTCCATTTGTCATCAGATCCTCTTCAAAAATCTTAAATAAGTTTGATTATCAGCAGAATCTTGAATGAGGGACTTGTATTAATATCCAATATTATATTGGGGATGTGAGGTATTTGAGCTTGCATTTCAGAATAAGAAGTCTTCAATTTAGAGATTTATTTGTCATTTGGATCACATCCATTTGTAAAATTGCACATGAAAAGATAACAATTAGAGCCCCTCCTAATTTCCTAACACTTAAGTATTGCATAAACAGATGCAGAATAATTGTAATAAAGCTTTTGTTGGCTTTCATTTATTTATATCGAACCTACTGATGTAAACAAATCTAAAGTGGAATTGTTGTACAAATGTTAATTCTTTGTGTTCTAATTATTGTTGTAATATTGCAGCGGAAGATATACATCTCATACAAGCTTTTGTCGACAGTATGAACCAAAACAATAGTGGCTTAATCCAAAGCCAGACAGACTGGCCAGAACAGCAAGCAGGTATGCACTAATTTTATTACATACATATATCATGATTTTGTGTGTGTGTGTGTGTGTATTTTTCTTGCTTCAGAATTATAAGATTTTCATAATAACATGTTAAAACTCATTTGAAAAAGTAAAAGCTCTTACCAAAAAATTAATATAAAAGTAATAAGATGTGATCTCTATTAATAGTTGCGGAATAGTAGCTCTTATGATATTTTTTGACAATTTGAGGACTAGAGATTCTGTTCTGCAAATTGTGGAAAAATATTATCAGAACCATTAGAGCTATGGCTCCGCAGCTAATCTCTAGTTTGCTACAGTAACAAGATCAACTTACAGGTATGGATAATATTTTGTACTATATGTATTTAATATAAGTAAGACAAGTCATGCATATAATTTCTATAATCCTGATGGCTAATTCAAGTTTAGCAGTAACTCCTTTGACATGGTAGTTATGAAGGACTAGTAGAGTCCAGTTTGATTAATCAGTAGCACTAGTTGGAAGAAAAATTATGTACATTGTACTAGAATACTGTTAATTCAGAAGTTATTGCCAAAAATGTGACTGTATCTTGCTCGCAATAATTAAAACTTGCATTCATGATTTCAGTAATCATTTACCTTTACCAAGTTTTTGCAATCACATTAATTAGATCTTGCATCTTTACCAGTAATGAGTGATTCGCTATGATCAATGCACACATTAATTTCTGAGTTTACAGTATGCACCAGGTAGCCAATGTACTATCAGACTTGGTGTCTTAATCTGCTCATATAATTTATTTGTGTTTAAGTTTCTGAAGACATTTTGATTGTCTTAACAAACTGTTATAACTAGTTAACAAATAACATTTTATCTTTCACAAAAAGAATGTAATGATTATAGAGATTGTTGATGATTTGTAAATGAAATGAATTTCTATAATTGGAATGCAATACCCATGAGATGTCATTTAATATTTCTACTATCTTTTGTACTTTTGTTTTTAAAAGAATCAACACCTTGTCGTGAAAAATGAGTTTATTGAACTGTTATTTATGAAGTTGTTACAATCAATTTTTGTTAATTTTAATTGTTTGTTGAAAAATTATTGGAACAAAATTCTTATGTTTGTACATCACCTAATTTCATGTAAAGACAAAGTTTTGATTTAAAAAAACTTATTTATACATTTTCCTTTTCTACCTTCATTATCTTTGTCAAGTTTTTTAACAAGTGTAAATGATGCATGGTGATTGCTGTTTTTTTATGATTATGAGAACATTCCTGGAGCAACATACAATAGAATTTGATAGCAGACTATAGAATGTCCCATAGTTTTTACATCCTCATCCTTTGGTCTCTGTGGATAGTTGTCTGATTTGCAATCATCTCCTTATTATTATAATACCCCTGCTTTGAAAAAGTGGGGTTATACTGTTTAACCTCTGTCTGTCCGTCTGTCTTTCCATCCGTCAGTCAGTCCCATGAATATTTTTTGTCGCATCTTTCTCAGGAACTACATCACAATGATTTCTGTAATTAGGTTTGAGGGTTTATATAAGTCAGCTATACCGTGTGATGCGTTTTCAGATTCATCACTCAACAACTTCCTGTTTAACAAACACTTACATCATTTTTCACATGACATCCAAGTTAAAAATTTTCATCACATTTTTATCAGGAACTACATTACAAGGATTTCTGAAATTTGGTTTCAGGGTTTATATCAGTCAGCTATACCGTGTGACTCGTTTTCAGATTCATCACTCAACAACTCCCTGTTTACCGAACACTTACATATTTTTACACTATTAAAATTATCCACTTGCGGCGGGGGGTATCATCAGTGAGCAGTAGCTCGCAGTTTCACTTGTTTTTATAGTGACCAGTTTATATTCAATTTATTGATTTCCCACTAAATCTATTTTCCTTCAAAAACTGTCAGCCTGTTTAAGTCCAAGCAAATGGTTGTCTTGAACATGTGGTTAGGTTAGAGTTGAACACTTTATACACTAGTACTCTGTCCATTATCTTGCCATCTCAATTATGAATTGCTGGCCCTTCCGGAAACCAGCTTTATAAAAATATAGCAAACACAAAATATTGGTTTTTGAATTTAGGATATACCAGACCAACACATAGATTTTTTATCTGCAAGCTCACAGGGTGACAGTTCACAAGAAGATATATCATCCTTCCTTTAAACATACCTTATAGCAGCATATTTTCACTGGTGTAAAATTTTGCAATTTTCATTGAATAAGGTATACAAAATATTTTGGCGGATTCAAAACTTTTATACAATACCATTGCATGTGCACTTTTGGCTTAATTTATTTTGGCGATTTTGTTCTATCCGTGAAAATCAGCAGAAAATTTACACCCTGCAAAAATAACCCACTATACAGTATTTCTGATTCTTAGCCAGTCAGTCATTGCTCTTAGTCTTAAATGCTGAGTGATTTATAGTAGAAAACAGCAAATACCAGTTTTAAAGTCTTAAAAGTTTTATCTGGCTGGGGATCAAAACCCACAACCACCTACATTGAAGGTGAGCAAACTACCAATAGACTGCTGAGGCAGTTGGAGAAGATGGATTAGTGGTAGTCTATATCATACACTTAGCTGTATGTTTTTTTATTTTTTCTTGACTTCATTTAAGTTCAGTGTATCTTTACAGTTCTTTGCTGATATGTTTTCGGACTACTCATAAATAAGTTGAACTGTCCTATAATTTGGTTAAAAAAGACATGTATATTGTGTAAAGGTCTTTCCATTAATTTGAGAATAGAGTTATCTGAGTAAATATCACAAGTCAGTGTTAAAGGTTTATTTCAAGTATTGTTTACCCTAGGGAACCAGTGTTATTTATTTTTCTTAGCTGCTTTTAAGTACCATTATGTTTACTGTACAAATGTGAATTGTATAATGACCTCCCTTTTATTTTATTTACTTAACATTTTGTGAACACTACCAAAAGATGAATTTTAACCCATGGGGAGAAAACAAAAAGTCAGTTTCACTTTAGGGTAGTTCCTAGAAGTCAGAAACTGTGTCATTCTTGCACAGTACTTAAAAGACATGAATATAAAGAATCATATAGTATTAAATAGAAAACTAGTTAGTTCTAATATTTCTTATAATAATTTCTAATATTCTATAACATGTAAATTGGTTAGAAGATTGAAAAATAAATTTCCAATAGTTATTGTTGTGGTCCCATTTAAAATAATACACATAGAATACTGTTGAACGGATGTCAGAAAACTTTGTCTTTACAAATCATTATTGCTTACATCTAAATGATTCCTTAGATTTAGTTACCCTGCGTGTATTGACTCTATATGCCATATCAGGACCAAAGTTTGCTACAAGGCATGTAATTGTATACATAGGCTCTCTGTCAAAAAACAAAGTACAAAATATGTGCTCAAAACACCAAATTCAGTATTTAAATCGGTTGATTTCTGAGTCTGAGTACAATAATCATACTCAAAAGTTCTATGACTGCAAGAAAAAGGATATCTTATAAATTAAAAAACGAACAAATAAATTCTTCCTGGCACTTGATGTAAAGAAAAAAGTTGGTGAATGTGAATCAACATAACATATCTGTTAATGTTCCTTTGACAAATAAAACATGAAAATACTATCCTTATTCTAATGAAGGATTATTCAAAGAGTGTTGCATACTTAACATAATCATTTTGATTTATTTTAACATGGTTCATCATTTCAAAGCAAGAAAGAGCACTATATTGAGACTAATAAAACCAATATTATCTAAGAAATATTGCCACCGTCATCCTTGTGAGCTAGACAACTCTTAAAAAACAAACTTTTCTGCCAAGTTTTGTTGAGATTGATGAAGTTGTGTCTAAGAAGAATAATTGTATGACATTATGTGTTGATTTAACCAAACAAGGTCTGTTTGAATCAGATGTACTTTACAATACTAAATACCAGTAATCTCTGTGTATTAGCGATGCTAACATTAAAGTTGATTGATGTTTTTTCTGGAGAAAAGCCTATTTTTCTGTGACCTGGAACTGTAAATAAATCAAAGTAAATATTTTGTTTAACTGAAAAACTATAATGCGACAAGTCAAGAGGGAAAAGAACTACTTCATTTTTATATTTCATCCATAGTCGTTAGTTTTAATGCTTTCTGAATCAGTTCATTTGGTTAGGTAACCTTGCTTATCCAATGAAGTATTTTATATTCTATATTCAAACAAAAGTGTTCTGTCCCAATCTATTAAATCTGTTAAACACATTTGAGTCTGATAACTGTGTTTACTTCCAACTTGTCTTTCGAATGGAAAATGCATTACGGTACATGGAAACATGTTGCTACTAAAATATGTTTTGTCAAAGAGTAGATAGAAGGAGCTTAAAATACAAGAAAATTAATTGTTTTTCCCTATTGTCTTTCAGATAGTGGTAACAATTTGGAAGAAAATGCAGATTCTACATTAAATGATATCCTTCAAAAATCAAAAGACATTCATGTTGCCATAGAAACATTAGGGGATTTAGATAAACCTGAAAACAAGATGGCCGATCAGGATGGAACTCAAGGTGACCTTGACAGTGAGAGAAGGGCATCGATTGAGGGAATGGAATATAGCACAAACAATAATATAGAAGCCAATGCTGGTTATGGTGAGTATAAATATTTGAAGATTTTAGGGTTAAAAAAATACTAACCATACTATCCTATTTTGTACAAAATATATATTTTATCTAGTAAATTAAAATAATAGATATGTGACTTTGGGGGTCATCAGTGAAGATAGAGACTGATGCAATTCAACTGTTGACATCTTTATGGGTAGGAGTGAATAGATTTCAAATTCAAATAACTTAAAATCAGATTCAGATAAGATGATGATTGATTGATTGATTGTTGGTCTTTAACATCACTTTGAACACTCTTGGCTATAATTTGGCGGCCAGTTTTATAGGTGCCGGAAGCCAGAGTGCCTGGAGGGAACTATGATCTTTGGCAGCAATCCTAATTAATTAAGATCGGAGTCTAAAACACTTGCTATGCTGGGTTCAACCTACAACCTAAATGTTGACAGGCCAATGATTGCTGTAGATGAACTACTTAGACCAATTGGCCGTAGTGGCCCCTCAGATAAAATGAGATATGAGGTATACTTTAATGGATAGTAGTTCAATGACACAAAAATAAACAAAACAGTTCATTTCTTAGAAGTTTGATACTATATATGCTTAAGTCATGTAAGGTATTTCATTACTCAGAAAGTCTTACAAGCAAAAGTTGCCATAGTTACCTGTTGTTTACATTTCACCTTTATTAGACTGATTCTGGTTTTGTTGTCAAGATTTTGTGCATTCTGTGAAACTTAGATTTATTTGCTATCTGACTTAATCTCTTGAAATATTAAAATTCCTGTCCTTATCATTTGAAGTGTGGCACATCATTTGATTTCATAAATTATGTAGTACTAAATATAATAATCTTGCAAAAACATCAATGCAGATAAAACCGCAAAATAAATATAAAAAGAATACTAGTATCTCAATTGTTTGTAAAACAATTGAAAGGTCTTTCCTGCAAAAGTGATGTTTTTGTAATGTACTCTTTAAGAGCTTTCATTTGATATACGACAAGCATACTTTCTGAAAATTTTCACTTTTTACACTTAATGACCCCATCCGCCTACATTTTTGATATCGGAAGTATGATATATGTAATCTAGACTTGATTATCTTTCATTTGATATGCGACAACGCCATGTTCTAGAAAGTTTGATTTTGCACTTAATAACCCCATCCAACTAATGTTTTGAGGACGGGAATCTGATATTTGAAATGTACACGGTAAGACCTTTCATTTGATATACAACAACCTTATCTTAAAAGAAAATTTATTTTTTTGCACTCAATGACCCCAACCAACCCATTTTTTGGGGACGTCAATTTGATATTTGAAATGTACGCTTTATGGACTTTCATTTGATATGCGACAACCTAACCATCTGAGAAGTTTTAATTTTTTGCACTAAATGACCCCACCCTTCCCCCTGGGATGAAAAGGGGGTTTTACATTTTCATTTTTGAGTAGAGCTGGTTAAGACCTTCAATTTGATATATCAAATGACCCCATTTGGCAAAGTGCCATAAATGATGCAATATCAATTATATAAATAGAACTTATGAAACTTACAAAGTCAATGCAAAACATGAAAATTTCAAATTGATTTTTTGGTTTTTTTTTTCATTGAATGTTTTTGGTATTTGGTCAAACATATAACCATGTTAAACTCTTCAATTTCTTATAATTTCAGGTGGTTACCTGTTGTTGATTCAGAAATACATGCCTCCGCTCGCAAAATTTCAAAGTGCATTATCTCTTAAACGACAACAGGTATCTCAAATTTGTTAAAAGAAAAATGATCTACAGTAAAAGGACAACATTTTAGAAAAAAAATTGGACATTTCCAAAGTTCATCAAGGTCACAATGAATTATCAAATATATGATGCAATATCAAACTTGAGAACCGTAAGTCGTAGAGACATGGGACTACCACCATTCAACTCAAGACCACTTGAATTCAAATGTCACAAGGTCAAGGTCATAGTACACTCTGAAGGTCAAGGTTAAATTTCATCATGACCTGACATTGACCTCAAATTGAAGGCCTTGAATTACTGATCATCTTTGCAGTTTATAGTAGGTTGATATCTGTTACCTTTTAAAAGATATACATATGTTACTATAGTTTTAAGAATTATGTTAATGTAACTTTTGAACAGACAGTCGGACATTTTTGAGCTTAATGTATAAAATGTAGAGCTCGTCGAGAGGAACATTTTATACACAGTATGTATGCAGCAAACTCTTATGGTTTTCTTAATATGCAAGCTTGAAATTGCAGCGTAAAGTTTTTTTGCACTCTGTGACCTTTGACCTTGGGTGCAAATTGAAGGTCACATGAACTTAAGATTATTGGTGTAGGTCCCAAGTCTCTACGACTTAGGGTTCTCGAAATACAATTTTTCAAAAATTGTGTATATTTTTTTAAGAGAAATAACTCCTTATAAGGGTCAATAACAAAATTATTTTATATGTTCATTAACATTGCCATCAGTTCCTGTATATGTTGCCGTTTTCAAATCGATTCTATCTCTAATACTTTTTGAGAAAAATGCAAAGGAAAGAAATCGCTTCAAGGGGATATAACTCGCATAGGGGATGATGAAATCCTATGCAGTCACATATGGTAGTACATCATGATGAGATCAACCTATTGTCAAAATAAGGTCATGATATCTTCAAAAACAACGAAGGGGGGGCATGTTGAAAAAATCCAATAAAAGGGGGATAACTTCTACAGGGGATGATGAAATCCTTAACAGGGTCATGTGGTAATACTTCATGATGATGTCTATCGATGGTCCATATTTGGTCTTGATAACTTGAACAGAAACGGGGGGAGGGCATTCCCAAAAAAATGTTGGAAGAAAAAAAAGAAAAAAAAAAAAAAAACTAGTATCTCAATTGTTTGTAAAACAATTGAAAGGTCTTTCCTGTTAAAGTGATGTTTTCGTAATGTACTTTGTACGACCTTTCATTTGATATACGACAAGCATACCTTCTGAAACTTTTCGCATTTTACACTTAATGACCCCATCCGCCTTAATTTTCGAGATCGGAAGTATGATATATGTAATGTAGACTTGATGATCTTTCATTTGATATGCGACAATGCCATGTTCTAGAAAGTTTGATTTTAGCACTTAATAACCCCATCCAACTCATTTTTTGAGGACAGGAATCTGATATTTGAAATGTACACGTTACGACCTTTCATTTGATATACAACAACCTTACCTTAAAAGAAAATTTGATTTTTTGCACTCAATGACCCCACCCAACTCATTTTCTGAGGATGTCAATTTGATATTTGAAATGTACGCTTCATGGACTTTCATTTGATATGCGACAACCTAACCATCTGAGAAGTTTGAATTTTTTGCACTAAATGACCCTACCCTTCCCACTGGAATGAAAAAGGGGTTTAGAATTTTCATTTTTGAGTAGAGCTTATTAAGACCTTCAATTTGATATATCAAATGACCCCATTTGGCAAAGTGACAAAAATGATGCAATATCAATTGTATAAATAGAACTTATGAAACTCACAAAGTCAATGCAAAACATGAAAATTTCAAATTGATTTTTTGGGAGTTTTTTTCGTTGAATGTTTTTGGTATTTAGTCAAACATATAACCATGTTTAACTCTTAACTTTCTGAAAATTTCAGGTGGTTACCTGTTGTTAATTCAGAAATACATGCCTCCGCTCGTAAAATTTCAAACTGCATTATCTCTAAAACGACAATAGATATCTCAAATCTGTTAAATGATAAATGATCTGCAGTTAAAGGGCAACATTGTATAAAAATTTGGGACAATTCCAAAGTTCATCAAGGTCACATGGAATCATCAAATATATGATGCAATACCAAACTTGAAAACCGGAAGTCGTAGATACATGAGACTACCACCATTCAACTCAGGACCACTTGACCTTTCAAATATCACGAGGTCAAGGTCATAGTACACTTTGAAGGTCAAGGTAAAATTTCATCATGACCTAACATTGACCTCAAACTGAAGGTCTTAAAATACTGATCATTTTTGCAGTTTATAGTAGGTTGATATCTGTTACCTTTTAAAAGATATGCACACAAAACTATACTTTAAAGAATTATCTCGTTGTAACTTTTGAACAGACGGTCTGACATTTTTGAGCTTAAAGTATAAAATGTAGAGCTAGTCGAGAGGAACATTTTATACACAGTATGTATGCAGCAAACTCTTATAGTTTTCTTAATAAGTAAGCTTGAAATTACAGCGTAATTTTTTTTTGCACTCTGTGACCTTTGACCTTGGGTTCAAATTAAAGGTCACATGAATTAAAGATTATTGGTGAAGGTCCCAAGTCTCTACGACTTCCGGTTCCCGAAATAGATTTTTTTTTAAATTGTGTATAATTTTTAAAGGGAAATAACTCCTTATAAGGGTCAATATCAAAATAATTGTTTATGTTTATTAACAACGCCATTTGTTCTTGTACATGCTGCCATATTCAAATTGATTCTATCTCTAACACTTTTGAAAAAAAATGCAAATAAAAGAAATTGCTTCAAGGGGATATAACTCTCAAAAGGGAAGATGAAATCCTATGCAGCCTCATATGGTAATACATCATGATGAGATCTACCTATTGTCCACATAAAGTCTTGTTATCTTTAAAAACAACGAGGGGGGCCATGTCGAAAAAAACCAATAAAAGGGAGATAACTTCTAAAGGGGATAATGAAATCCTTAACAGGGTCATCTGGTAATACTTCATGATGAGGTCTACCGATGGTCCATATTTGGTCTTGATAACTTTAACAGAAACGGGGGGAGGGCATGTTAAAAAAATGTTGGAAGAAAAAAAAGAAAAAAGAAAAAAAGAAAAAGAAAAAGAAAAAGAAAAAACTAGTATCTCAATTGTTTGTAAAACAATTGAAAGGTCTTTCCCGTAAAAGTGATGTTTTCGTAATGTACTTTTTACGACCTTTCATTTGATATACGACAAGCATACCTTCTGAAACTTTTCGCTTTTTACACTTAATGACCCCATCCACCTAATTTTCTAGATCGGAAGTATGATATATGTAAAGTAGACTTGATGATATTTCATTTGATATGCGACAACGCCATCTTCTAGAAAGTTTGATTTTTGCATTTAATAACCCCATCCAACTAGTTTTTGGAGAACAGGAATTTGATATATGAAATGTACACGTTATGACCTTTCATTTGATATACAACAACCTTATCTTAAAAGAAAATTTATGTTTTTTGAACTCAATGACCCCACCCAACCCATTTTTTGGGGACGTCAACTTGTTATTTGAAATGTACGCTTTATGGACTTTCATTTGATATGCGACAACCTAACCATCTGAGAAGTTTGAATTGTTTGCACTAAATGACCCCACCCTTCCCCCTGGGATGTAAAAGGGGTTTAACATTTTCATTTTTGAGTAGAGCTCGTTAAGACCTTCAATTTGATATATCAAATGACCCCATTTGGCAAAGTGCCAAAAATGGTGCAATATCAATTGTATAAATAGAAATTATGAAACTTACAAAGTAAATGCAAAACATGAAAATTTCAAATTGATTTTTTGGGGTTTTTTTTCATTGAAAGTTTTTGGTATTTGATCAAACATATAACCATGTTGAACTCTTTAATTTCTGAAAATTTCAGGCGCAAAGCTGTTGTTCATTTAGAAATACATGCCTCCGCTCGCAAAATTTCAAACTGCATTATCTCTTAAACGACAACAGATATCTCAAATCTGTCGTAAGAAAAATGATCTGCAGTAAAAGGACAACATTTGAGACATTTTTTTTTGACAATTCCGAAGTTCATCAAGGTCACAATGAATTATCAAATATATGATGCAATATCAAACTTGAGAACCGGAAGTCGTAGAGACATACGACTACCACCATTCAACTCAGGACCACTTGACCTTTCAATTGTCACAAGGTCAAGGTCATAGTACACTCTGAAGGTCAAGATTAAATTTCATCATGGCCTGACATTGACCTCAAATTGAAGGTCTTGAATTACTGATCATCTTTCCAGTTTATAGAAGGTTGATATCTGTTACCTTTAAAAAGATATACATATGTTACTATAGTTTTAAGAATTATGTTAGTGTAACTTTTGAACAGAAGGTCGGACATTTTTGAGCTTAATGTATAAAATGTAGAGCTCGTCGAGAGGAACATTTTATATACAGTATGTATGCAGCAAACTCTTATCGTTTTCTTAATATGCAAGCTTGAAATTGCAGCGTAATTTTTTTTTGCACTCGGTGACCTTTGACCTTGGGTGCAAATTGAAGGTCACATAAACTTAAGATAATTGGTGTAGGTCTCAAGTCTCTACTACTTCCGGTTCTCGAAATACAATTTTTCAAAAATTGTGTATATTTTTTCAAGAGAAATAACTCCTTATAAGGTTCAATAACACAATTATTTTATATGTTCATTAACATTGCCATCTGTTCCTGTACATGTTGCTGTTTTCAAATCGATTCTATCCCTAATACTTTTTGAGAAAAATGCAAAAGAAAGAAATTGTTTCAAGGGGATATAACTCGCATAGGGGATGATGAAATCCTATGCAGCCTCATATGGTAGTACATCATGATGAGATCTACCTATTGTCCAAATAAGGTCATGATATCTTTAAAAACAACGAGGGGGAACCATGTCGAAAAAATCCAATAAAAGGGAGATAACTTCTACAGGGGATGATGAAATCCTTAACAGGGTCATGTGGTAATACTTCAAGATGAGGTCTATCGATGGTCCATATTTGGTCTTGATAACTTCAACAGAAACGGGGGGAGGGCATTCCCAAAAAAATGTTGGAAGAAAAAAAAGAAAAAAAAAAAAAAAAAAAAAAAGAAAAAGAAAAAAAAAAAAAACTAGTATCTCAATTGTTTGTAAAACAATTGAAAGGTCTTTCCTGTAAAAGTGATGTTTTCGTAATGTACTTTCTACGACCTTTCGATTGATATACGACAAGCATACCTTCTCAAACTTTTCGCTTATTACACTTAATGACCCCATCCGCCTATATTTTCGAAATTGGAAGTATGGTATATGTAATGTAGACTTGATGATCTTTCATTTGATATGCGACAGCAACATGTTCTAGAAAGTTTGATTTTTGCACTAAATAACCCCATCCAACTCTTTTTTGGAGGACATGAATTTGATATTTGAAATGTACACGGTCAGACTTTTCATTTGATATACAACAGCCTTATCTTAAAAGAAAATTTATTTTTTGCACTCAATGACCCCACCCAACCCATTTTTTGGGGACGTCAATTTGATATTTGAAATGTACGCTTTATGGACTTTCATTTGATATGCGACAACCTAACCATCTGAGAAGTTTGTTTTTTTTGCACTAAATGACCCCACCCTTCCAACTGGGATGAAAAAGTGGTTTGAAATTTTCATTTTTGAGTACAGCTCATTTAGGCGTTCAATTTGATAAACATAATGACTGAATTTGGCAAAGTGCCAAAAATGATGCAACATCAATTATATAAATATAACTTATGAAACTTACAAAGTCAATGTAAAAGATGAAAATTTCAAATTGACTTTTTTTTTAAAAGTTTTTCATTGAAAGTTTTTGGTAATTTGTCAACCATATAGACATGTTAAATTCTTCAATTTCTGAAAATTTCAGGTGGAAAGCTGCTGTTGATTCAGAAATACATGCCTCCGCTTGCAAAATTTCAAACTGCATTATCTCTTAAACGACAATAGATATCTCAAATCTGTTAAATGATAAATGATCTGCATTTAAAGGACAACATTGTATAAAAAAAATTGGGACAATTCCGAAGTTCATCAAGGTCACAATGAATCATCAAATATATGATGCAATACCAAACTTGAGAACCGGAAGTCGTAGAACCATGGGACTACCACCATTCAACTCAGGACCACTTGACCTTTCAAATTTCACAAGGTCAGGGTCATAGTACACTTTGAAGGTCAAGGTAAAATTTCATCATGACCTGACATTGACCTCAAATTGAAGGTCTTAAAATACTGATCATTTTTGCGGTTCATAGTAGGTTGATATCTGTTACCTTTTAAAAGATATACACACAAAACTATATTTAAAGAATTATCTCGTCGTAACTTTTGAACAGACGGTCGGACATTTTTGAGCTTAATGTATAAAATGTAGAGCTCGTCGAGAGGAACATTTTATACACAGTATGTATGCAGCAAACTCTTATCGTTTTCTTAATATGTAAGCTTGAAATTGCAGCGTAAATTTTTTTTGCACTCGTTGACCTTTGACCTTAGGTGCAAATTGAAGGTCACATGAACTTAAGATTATTGGTGTAGGTCCCAAGTCTCTACGACTTCCGGTTCTCGAAATACAATTTTTCAAAAATTGTGTATATTTTTTCAAGAGGAATAACTCCTTATAAGGGTCAATAACAACATTATTTTATATGTTCATTAATATTGCCATCTGTTCCTGTACATGTTGCTGTTTTCAAATCGATTCTATCCCTAATACTTTTTGAGAAAAATGCAAAGGAAAGAAATTGCTTCAAGGGGATATAACTCTCATAGGGGATGATGAAATCCTACGCAGCCTCATAGGGTAGTACATCATGATGAGATCTACCTATTGTCCACATAAGGTCATAATATCTTTAAAAACAACGAGGGGAGGCAATGTCGAAAAAATCCAATAAAAGGGAGATAACTTCTACAGGGGATGATGAAATCCTTAACAGGGTCATGTGGTAATACTTCATGATGAGGTCTATCGATGGTCTATATTTGGTCTTGATAACTTTAATAGAAACGGGGGGAGGGCATTCCCAAAAAAATGTTGGAAGAAAAAAAAGAAAAAAAAAAAAAAAAAAAAAAAGAAAAAGAAAAAAAAAAAAAAAAAGAAAAAAAAAAAACATTAGAAAAACAATAAGGTCTTTCCTAACGGAGTGGAAAGACCTTAAAAAGAAAAAAAAAAAACATTAGAAAAACAATAAGGTCTTTCCTAACGGAGTGGAAAGACCTTAAAAAAAAAGAAAAAGAAAAAAAAAAAAAAAAGAAAAAAAAAAAACATTAGAAAAACAATAAGGTCTTTCCTAACGGAGTGGAAAGACCTTAATTAATGCAGTTAAAACGACAATCTAAATGTATAATAAATAGGAATGCAGCAATCGTAAAATGTTAGAACATCATTACATTGACTCTGATATTGTTTGTTTACTGTGGACGTTGACATCAAACTCTGATTGATTCAGAAATCAGATTGTAGAACAGATGGAGACGAAACTTACAGAATAAATGAGTTATTGAGTAATTCATTAATGGCGAATAGTTTGGTTGTAATCAATTTCTTATGTTTTTCAGAAGAAAAGGTTAGATAAGCATCTTTAATATAGTTTTAAAAAAGTTCTAATCCGTACAATGTTAATGCACTATACAGTGCAATATGCCATGTACTTTTTCTGATCTTGCTCTTTCCCCTTTAATGCAAGAGTACACAATGGGTTTTTTGCCAGAAAATTTTAACCACAAATGTTTGATATAGCACAGGGGGATGTAGTTCAACACATTTTAACCAGAAAGAACAGAATAGCGTTGTAAATACTAGTGACTGATGGTTTGTTTGTATATTTTTTTATATGTATATAAGGAATTAAAAGTGCAGATGATTAGAATTACAGATTTTATCTTGAAGATATTCTGATTTATACCTGTCCAAATATTTGTACATGTCATGTACTTTTTCTGGTCTTGCTCTTTCCCGCTTCAATGGAATTCCTATTTATTATACATTTAGTTTGTAGTTTTATCTGCATTAATATTCTTTTTATATTTATTTTGCGGTTTTATCTGCATCAATGTTTTTGCAAGATTATTATATCTAGTACTACATAATTTATAAAATCCATCAATGTGCCACACTTCATATTACACCTAAAAGAAAGGGCCTTGTTATTGCCTTTATTTACCTAGGCAATCTTTATATGTTACTGTCTAATAGGCACTTATGTCCCAGGAGCCTGTTATTCAGTGGTTGTTGTTTCTTGCTGTATATCATATTTGTTTTACGTTTATTGTTTTGTACATAAATCAGGCTGTTAGTTTTCTTGTTTGAATTGTTTTACATTTATCATTTTGGGGCCTTTTATAGCTTAGTATGTGGTATGGGTTTTACTCATTGATAACGTCTCTGTTATTTGGTCTCTGGTCTCTGGTGGAGAGTTGTCTCATTGGCATCATACCACATCTTCTTATTTTTATAGTGTACAGTTGTCCCTGGATGGATGCTTGTTTGCTTAATGTCATAGCTCATGTTTTCTTTGATTGTAAAATCTTACAATTTCTAATGTTAAGGAACTAGATTTATTTCATGGGTTGGTAGCAGCTATGTCATGTATTCTCAGTCCATTTTCCAACATTGTATTTCACAGAGGTAGAATATTGTTTTTATCCTGTAGATCCATATATTTGTTAGTGTGTCAAAAAATTTGTCTACATAAAATCTACTACATTTAAAATTTGGGAACATTGCCACATGATTTTTTTAATGGGATGCTTTCTAAAATTTGTAGGGAGAATGCTGTCAGATTGAAATGAAACAATAATAGATTTATTTTACACATGGAATAGTTATGCATCACCTGTTTTATTAATTGATTTATTATAATATTTGGGGTTTTCCAAAGCATAGCCAGTTTGAACAGTCAGAGATTTTACATATTGCCTTATATAATTATTAAAAAAAACTCCTAAAAAGAATGATTGAGGGATTTGAAACCTTAAAATTAGGTTCTATGAAACATTTTTATATTGGCAGTCCTGATTTAAAGATAACCTCAATTTAGGTAAAATGCTGCATTTCAAACAACAAAGTAAACTGGTTTTGTCTGGTCTTAGTTCCTGTCTGATCAGATTATATATCTTTTTTTTTTTTTTTTATACATGGATATTTTCATCAAACTTGCTTACTCTGATCATCTCTATCAATATCTTTTCTGTTTGAAACATTTATGAACAAAAGAATCATCATTTATGTAGACTTGTTATCTTTTATCAGCAAAAGTTTCTGATTTTGGCAATTAAACTACACTGATTGAAAATTTTTCTATACTGTAGACACTGATATTTATGTTCATGTGATAGAAATATTTTGATTTCTTTGAATATAGAGGGAGAGTGTAGCTATAGGGGTAAATCCATGGTAAATATTAAATTAGTTTGTTAGAGACAACATAAAATGAAATTTGTTATGTATCACCTGTATGTTAGGGAGTAACCAGACCTAAGATTGATCAGAGCCCCATTGTATCTTTTAAATACAAATTCCATACACCTCTTATCTTATCAGGTTTACCTAGCGTACTTAAACTTGCAATGAACTTCAAACCGGAGGATTTCCATATTTACACCAAGATGTCATTAATTGTAATTGAATATCCTGCATTTATCATGTCTTTCCTTTATAACTAAAGGTCAAATTGCTGAAAGACCCCCTCCTAAATCATTGAAATCTATCATTTTGATATTATCTTGGTGTAAATTAGATACACTCAATCTTGCTAACGCCCTCATGAATGTATCTATAACATTTTATTGGTTTATATAATATCACATGCAGGAACATCTTTTTGAAAGAGAGACGGTTTTATTTAGAAAGATATGAAAGTATTGAGTTATTGTGAGGATATTGTGAAAAGTAGAGAACGATGAATGAAATGTATTTCAAGAATACTGTCAATAACACAGGATGGGCAAAGAATCTCTGGAATGAATGGGCGAAAGTTCAGAACGCCAAAGAAGCAAGTTCAGAATGTCCACATATTCCTAAGTTAGAGGAAGTTACTGCCTTAATAACAGAAAAACAATTTCGAAATTTTCTGAAACTATTTATATTTGAGGTGAGGTCTAAAACTGGACAACTTTATTCATTTGTAACTCTGAAAGGCCTAGTATTAGGAGTCCAAAGATACTTGAGGACTACTGGATGGCCCTCACTATCACTTTTGAATAGAGTTCTTAATGATAACAAGGAGTTATGCGATGCACTGTGGTCAATAGGTCATCAGCAACGGCCAGCTGGTCCGGAAATGAAGAAACAAATCAATCTAATTTCAGTGGAGCAAGAAATTGCATTGTGGGAAAAGAAGATATTCAATATGAATACCAGCAAAGGTTTGAGTTATTGTGTATTCTACTACAATACCAAGTACTTTATGGTTCATTCACCAGAAGAACATAGAGATCTGAAACAAAGCCAGTTTGTTTTCTGCAGGGATAGTTCTGGACGATATGTTCAGTTCTCAAGGTCTCTGATTGGTATTAAACATGCTAAAGGTTGGAGAAGAAAACTAGTACAGTATAAATATATCAAATATTACGAAAATGTTGGAAATCCAAGATGTTTTTATAAGGTCTTGGAGAAATATTTATCTTCGATTTCAAAAGTTAATCCTCATGTTAAGGATGTGTTTTATTTTCATCCTGGATACAAAGATTTGTTTAAAGATACACCCTTAGGAACAGAGAGTTTAAGATCATACATTAAAAGAATAATGGAAGAAGGGAGCATTAAAGGTTCTTTCTGTAATAATAGTATTCAAAAGATCAGATTAGAAAATTTGATTCAGATCACCGATGATACATGTAAGATTAACAGTCAGGTAACAGAAGTTTTAAGAAAGGAACCAGTTTCAAATGGAAACAAGGAAAGCAGATCTTCTGATAGAGTAAAGGAAGAAAATATGGATACTCCAACATTGGAAGAACCTAATGATACAAATGAAACAACAGGCGAGAATTTATCCTCAACAGATGATTTCAGCTTTCTGAATGATCCCAAGCTGATCACACAAGAACAGTTGTCTCACCAGATTTCTGATAACAGTTCTTCTAAAGATGAAGATACCAGCAGATTTGACCCTACAGATAAGGAAATATTGCTAGATATGTACAATTCAGAACAGGGAAGTAGTAAAAGGAACAGTTGTCTAACAAACCAGACAAAAACACAGAATAAAGAAATATCTTGTCATCATACTCAAGGAAGTAATTGTGTGAATTGTGAAACTCTTCAAAATATTAAAAATGTAAGGAACCAGTCTATTATATGTAAGGGGGACCAAACTAAATGTTGTCACAATGAAAGGAAGAGAGATTGTGTTGAAACAGAAGACTTGCCGAGGCAATGTAAATACAGAAAGGTTGACAATGTTAATGAACCTGCTATAAAGGAAAATGGAAACTCCAATACAGGATCTCCTAAGCCTGATACTGATTGTACTATAAATGATTCTCATATTAATGAAGCATCTTTAGATAAAGGGTGCTTTAACTTGAATTTAGGAGATTTCTTGCCAAAGGAATGTGTAATTAGACCAAAGGATATTACTATAAATACAAGATTCAGTGACCTTGATCATGGAGAGTTGACAATTCAAATAAAATACACTATGAAGAAATAGTACATACATCTGGCAGTACTATTACATCTCATAGTATTGTGGAATAGTAAGGATATATCATAAAGCTACGGTGAAATCTATGTAAACAAACCTTACTTCTTTTCAATAAATAGTTCTGATATGATCTGAACTGATATTTCTGAAAAACATGTTATTTTTTTTAAAAAAGTATTTGGATTGGAAGAAATATTAAACCTCATTAACACAAAATATGAGATTTGACACTTTAATCATTTCATGTTCTGTTAGGGTTGATTAAAATGTCATTTGAATAGCAAATTAGTACCAAGATACATTGTAGTAATAAAAAATATCATTGGTTTTGTAAACTAAGAACTGCAATTTTAATAGGTAATTTCTTTTATAAATACAAATTAGTTTGATTGCTGCAACTTTTAATAACTCTAAATTTCATGTCCTGTAACTTGAAGATCTGTTTTCACAGAGTACTTTAGACTTTGAACTCTATTTAAGAAATGAATGCTTCTTTTTACAATTTATTTGGGTGTTAAAGTGTGCAACCCTATCAAATTATTAAAAGAAGCATTCATTTCTTATAATTACATTTTTATGCTAATACTCGAGTACTAAGACCATGAGAAAAAAGTTATATCAAGTTTTTCTTTTATTTACCTGAGCACTTTTTTGTGGAAGCACGTGTCATTACGAATGTAACATTTCATTTTGATATGAATGTTAATTTTTGGATGAGGCGCGAATGTTGTTAGCCAATCAAACTAATGGATTCTCATAAAACATATATTGTAATTATATAAAAATAAGAAGATGTTGTATGATTGCCAATGAGACAACTCTCCACAAGACCAAATGACACTGAAATTAACAACTATAGGTCACTGTATGGCCTTCAACAATGACCAATAGTCTGTATTGACCTTGACAGATCCTGTTATTGAGACACAGAATGAGAAACACATACTATATATGATATATTGCCAACATCATTGTTTATTAAAGATGAAAGTTATATCTGATTTGATAGTAGTTTGCTTTGGCCTAAATGAAATAGACATATCATTGATAGATGTTAGATCTATTACACCTGTTGTTTTGTTTGTCATTACGAGCCTACTCATAGGTGGTCTTTACCCTCTAGAAAGCTTTATAGAATGACTGATAGTGAACTAAAAAAAATCATTTTGTTGGCTTTTTTTTAATTTATATTTTTTGCATGAATAAGAAAATCTAAGAAGTATGTTGTTTGTTCTTATGAGAAAAAAAAAGAAAGGGGAGATGTTAGACAGATTGGACTTTATTAGTATGGCTAATATCATATACATGTATAGATGAAAATTAAGCAACTGAAGCTAGCATTACAGTTTTAAGCAATGAGCCTTGACTCACAAAACAAGAACTATTATTCATTCACAGTTGAAGAAGACCTTATGAGGACTATCATTGATTGTTGAAGGATTAAAAGGACTTGAGTTAATTATTGAAATGGAAAGATTTGACTATTGTTAGCAGTCTTGTTAATTGTTGAGGCCTTCTAAGGACTATTGTTAGTAGCTAAACAACAGAAGCTATCATCCAAATCTTAAGCAGTAAACTCACAATAGATGGAGCATTAACTCACAACACAAAGAACATAAACTCACAACACAAGGAGCATAAATCAACAAAACAAGGAGCATAAACTCACAACACAGGAGCATAAACTCACTTACAACTAGCGTAAACTCACAACACAGAGCATCTACTCACAACACAAGGATTATTGTTCATTATTGAAGGCTTTATAAGAACTTTAGTTACTTGTTAAAAGGGTAAAGGGGCATCAACTCGCAACACAAGGACTATTGTTAATTGTTGAGGCCTTGTGAGGACTATTGTTAATTATTAAATGCCTATTAGAACTTTTCTTAATTCTTTAAGGCCTTACTAAGACTAAAAAAGTTAATTGTGAAGACCTTTTAAGGACTATTTTGTAAATTTTTTAATGCCCTAATAACAAAAAATTGGTGATGTCTTTAGTGATTTGTCAGGAAATAAAATTTAGATAGCACTAATTGTAGAAAAACTTGAGAACAGAAACAAATATGTTGTTTTGAGTACCGGATTCTTCAGTGCAAGTAAATATTTCTTATAATAAATTTATTGGAATTTTGAACGGTAGAGAAATAAATTGTTTATATTAGAATACAAATAGAATACAAAGTAGCAAAGTTACATGGTACAAAAAGCATACAGTTTACGCATTGTCATTTAATTGAACCAAGACAGTATATAAAACAAGAATAACGAAGTAGAAACGTCCACCATCATTTGATTAACGAGACTACATAACGGTTATAGCAAATCTTTATATTGGAAAATTTTCATTTGATATTTATCGGCATGTATTTCAGTCCTTTGTTATCATTAGTAGTTGAATAAAATGGGAGCCATCAATCTTGTGGATTGGTGTAGGTGGATGCCAACAGTATAAAGAATACTGTAATGGGGATATTTCATGTTATGGTATAAACTGTGACACTTAATATTCTATTCTTTCCTTTGAAAAATAATGGTCTGAAAAAAGTATCAAATATCTCAGTGCATAGTTTGTTTGTTAAAGGTTATGTAACACTTCTGTAAATGGAGTACAAAAGTGTTTTCTACCACACAACAGTTATTACAAGATCATGCTCTTTATTTCATGGCAATTACCATTCTAAAATAATTGACTGTGGGGTTCTTTATCATGTTTCAAGGACAAATGCAATAGGAGAATCTTAAATATAAAGAATGTTTTTATAGTCAAAACTGTTGTAGTGCTAAGCAGTAGTCAATTCTATGTAGATTGTTACAGTCATTTGTTTGGCTCCCCTGGGCTTGTCTTAGAAATTGGTTGCAGAATGTAGGTCATAGAGATGTTAATTCAGCAGCAACAGTGTTAGCTCTTTATCTAAAGCTGTATATTTTAGAAGGTAGAAGACCTGGATACTTCATATCTTGTATACAGATGCGAGTGCAGTCATCAATTTAAAGGTTCATGAAATGACATTTCCTATACAATTCATAGACTCATCATTCTAAAAAAACATTTCTGTTGCATCTACTCGGCAACTTTTATTGTTCTACAATACATTTCTTTTGCATTTTACTCAGCGACTGCAAATCAGAGCTGTTTGATATTTAGCACTAAGCTTCATACAGTGTGACACATTTTTAAATTTGTCAATTATATATACTTGACATATTCTTCACATAGTTTCATGTTTAAGAAATCTTCATCCCAGTTTTCTCAGCAACTGTAAATCAGAGCTTCTTGATATTAAGTGGTACCAAACTTCATATTGGTAAAAGAGAGGCGAAAGATAACAAAGGGATATTCAAAACAAACTGACAATGCCATGGCAAAAAACGAAAAAAAAACAAAAAAGACAAACAGCAGTACACAAAATTAAACATAGACAACTTAAGACTGAGCAATATAGGCTATATAATGTGACACATTTTCAGATCCATCACAGATTCAGTTCCTGTTTACTGCATACATGTATGTTCTTCACATTGATTTTCGTATACGAACTTTTTCGTTGCATTTATCTAAGCAACAATAAAACTGTGGTTCTCAAAATTTGGTACCAAGCTTTAGATTGTTAATCTATGCTGTGTTCTAATTTACTTATTTACTTTGTACTTTCTGTCGTCTGCTTCCTTATTGTTTGGTGTAGGTATTTCCTTCCACTCAAAAACAAGAGCAAGTGGATAAATTAATGAGTATTTATCTTGTTTTTGTATATTTTTATCCTGAAATTAATTAAAGGTCACCTCAAGATCTTTTATAAGGTAATTTTTATCTTTCTAAAGATGACCTCATAATACAGGTTTAACTCTGCTGATAACTGGAGGAGAAAGCTTTCAGTAAACATATATATCTAGTATAATAGAAAAAAGTAAAACAAAAAGGATGTTACTTGAAGCTAATCTGCTGTATTCAAACTTGACATTTTTGCTTTAAAGGAGATTTTGAAGCAATGCAATTCAAGAGATTTTCCTATAAACCATGATAATTGGTAAACAGGATCATGAAAATACTTTGATCATTATGATAAACATTATTATTGCATAATCAATGTATAATTAATATTGGGGCCCTACGAACACTCAATTACTGTGTTTGAAATTTAAAATCTTACAAATCTTATATGGTAACAAAACTTTAATACAAAAGAAGACAAGGTCAACATTTGTACCATTTTGAGCCTCTTCAGGTTTAATATCAATATTGATGCCTCTAAGCAAAATGGCAACTGCCAGGATTAGAAATTCACGGAGTGCCAAGGAAGATAACCTTCACATCATTTTTCAATGAAATGCTATATATGTAACAACTGTGTCAATTCATCAATTTCTCAGAAGGGAGTGATGTTTTTGGGTCGGAAGTGACACTGTCCATATGAATGGATCCTGTGTGTCTGACACAACTAGGTGTTAATTTGATCAAGTCTTCAATTCCTTCCAGATATTAGCAAAACTAATAAGGTTATAAATTATCAGAAGGCAATTAATTGATATGTCATGATGTTCAACTTATAAGTCTATATATATATATATACAGAAAATGGAAAATTGATTAATCTTATCTCTTCATGTATTGTTTTACATATCTTGGAAATTCTACATGTTTTTTATCAATTTTTATTCATGACATAATGTCCATCTATTAAATTATACTGGTAAGTATGTAGATGAAAAAAGAAAAATGTCTGATTAGGAAGTCCCTTTGCTATCAAAAATATAAACATAAGATTATCTCAAATTACATCTTAAACAAGTTGATAAAAAAATTCTGTTTGAAAGTTTCGCGATTTAATTCTTTTTTGTTGTTTAATTTAATTATTCTAGATAACCTTAAACTTAATTATAACTCAGTTCCACTGTACAGGATGTATTGTTTGCAACAACAACAAAAATAGTGTAATATATTTTAGTATGACCAGCTGATAGTATCACAGGCACTTTTCACTGCACATGAATTCTTTACTGATAATAAATGGGTCAGCTAAAAAGTACTCCCATCACTGATTAGCTACAAATGTTGTACTTATGTAAAAGTAATATATATATTGAGTTTGCAAATCCAATTAATTAGAAGCAAAAAAATGCATTGTATTCATTTTGAAGGAGATTCAATCATGTCATAAAATCTCTTAATGTCACATGAAATTGATTTCTGTTTATCAGCTGATCATGGTTACAGATGCTTATCTCTCCATTACCACAAAACATCTTGCTTGGGAAAAAGGTTGCACAATTTGATCAGAAAGGTGATTTGTATTGATTAACACAGGTAAAATCCTGGTTTATCATTGGTCGTCTAATTTTAACTGATCTGTGTATGTATGTTTCGGCTAGTGAAAGGTCTTATCATTAAATAGTTGTAGTGAAAGTGATTCATTCATATGTGCATTTTGGCACAGATTGGTGCATACAAAATTCCGGAAACTTTTAATTACAATGGACTCCTCGTATAAAATGGCCATTTTATATGTAAATGGTATCGTGTTCCATTAAAACTGGCCTCTGCTATAGGGTGGTATAGCTGTGAAAAGTATTGGTACATCATTCTAAGGAAAGTATTTTCTTGGTTTTTTACAGAAGGAAGCCTAGCTGATCTGCATGGATTTAACCAACAGATATTTCGTTTGAGAGATTACCATAGAAACAAGTTTATACAACAGGTAAGATTTCTTAACGATTCTTTCAAATTAACTTGAAAAGGCAAGAACATGTATTGTCATTGCCTGTAGTTCCCATGATAAAAGCTTAGGATTTACTGAAGTGACCCCTTGCTCACTTTTCTTTTTACAAAAGTTTTGCAATGAACTCTTCGAGTTTATTCCTGTATCTCTACTTGCGTGCCAGTTTGTACATTTCTGCCTGTGAAACCTTTTCACCTGCTTGATTAGGTCCTTTCATTCTTCTTCACATTTATGGTTTCCAATTCCAGCCAAAATCCCACTTTCATTATTTTAATGGTCAGGTCCATGAAATT
This sequence comes from Mytilus californianus, assembly GCF_021869535.1. Classification (NCBI taxonomy): domain Eukaryota; kingdom Metazoa; phylum Mollusca; class Bivalvia; order Mytilida; family Mytilidae; genus Mytilus; species Mytilus californianus. The sequence goes on from NW_026262679.1 coordinate 80,654,104, forward strand.
GCGAGAAAGTGTTTATGCTTGGTACATTTAGTACGATACTAACTGGCTTTTTAGACTTGACTACTGGGTTTGTATCAAGTTATTGTATAGTTTGTAGGTCTTAAGAAAATAATTAATATTAAATATATACTATTTCTTCTTCTTGTAATAAGTTGTGAAGAAAAATATTAAAAGTTGTATGAAAATGTTGACAGAATTTATCATGTAATATCAGAAATATTATATAAGGTTGTATTCTGTATTTAGATTTTTTAATTCTCTATACATTTTATGACTGTTATGTTGACACTAGTGTTGTTTTGATCTAGTTTATCATTCTTAGTTCTTTAACTCATCATCAAAGATCTTAAATTTAATGTTAAGATGAAGAGCAGCAATAAAAATGCTGTTCCTTTGACTTGTGACTATTTCCTTTAAGGAACATTGTCTCGTATGCATCCAATCCAAATCTCCTTTTCCTTAATTTGTCTCATTTATGTAAATGCGCAATTAAATCTTTGTAATTTTCTTTGAATTAAAAGTGTAAGATACATCAGAAAAGGACAATTTTATACCATGCTTTGAACAAATATGTCTTCATTATCAGAACATATTGTGCAGTCTATAAAAAGGTAGTATTAAATAAATTAGCACTGAAAAAGGAATGCAGATCATTATTTGATGCACAATTTGACATTTACAAAAGGACACACTGTTTATTTGCAGTTTTGTAATCCAAAGTCATGGATTTGAATGTCAAATGATCATTGTGTTGACCTTATAACGGTAGTTAATCTGATCCCTAGAGGTATTAATTCTCTTTCCTACTTAATCTTCAACTTATGATTGGTGTCACATTGTCACACTGTGGTCATCTGGTCTTGACCTGTACTTTATTGATTTATTTTGTGTTATTCATCATTTTATTAGATTGACTTGTTAAAATGTTTATTTGGAAAAAGGGGCCTTATTCCAATAGATATAGGAAGATGTGGTATGAGTGCCAATGAGACAACTCTCCATCCAAGTTACAATTTATAAAAGTAAACCATTATAGGTCAAGGTATGGCCTTCAACACGGAGCATTGGCTCACACCGAACAGCAAGCTATAAAGGGCCCCAAAAAATTACTAGTGTAAAACCATTCAAACAGAAAAACCAACGGTCTAATCTATATAAAAACGAGAAACGAGAAACACGTATGAACTACATAAACAGACGACAACTGCTGTAATCAGATTCCTGACAGGTGCAAACATTTGCAGCGGGATTAAACGTTTAAATGGTACCAAACCTTCTCCTTTTTCTGAAACAATAGTATAACATCACAACATAGAAAAACACACTATAAAATATCAATTGGAAGGCTTAACTCAATCCAGTAACATTGTTTTGGGCCAAAAAATCCACAACTAGTATAAAATATAAATGTCATTTGAATATAAAAATAAGAAGATGTGGTATGATTGCCAATGAGACAACTCTCCACAAGAGAAAAAATGACACAGAAATTTACAACCCTTTTGAGCTCAAAATATAGTTAATTTTTTTGGGGAATTTCATTTGTGAAAATGGAATGGGTTTCCAATATATTCACCTACTTTAGGGACATATTTCTAATCTGTAAATATGTATGTGCTTTTTGCAATAATTTCAACTCAATAATGTGATAAACCTTTGATGATCCAAAAATGTGAGAGATGTTTTCTGTAAGCAGTATCATAAAAAATGTCTCAAATTGGTGTTTTTTTTTTATATGTTTGCTGAATCATATTATTTTTTTAATGATGTTATTTGTGGTGTGATATAATTTATAATTGTCTTATTATTAATATAGATATAATTATACTCCCACTCTCGTTGGTATACAGCATTCCTCTTGTCAGTCCGTCCGTCCATACTTTCTTCAATCAGTCCATCTGTCTGTACTTTCATCAATCAGTTCATCTATTTCATAACTTTCCTTTCATATTACTCAGCTTCTTTATTATGAAATGATTTGATATTTGTTCTGAATCTTTATAATATTTCATATCTGCCAGGCATATATACTCCCTGTTTAATGGGACTTGAAAATTTTATTATACAATGTACCCAGTGAGCAATCTCTAAACAATTAGTGAGGATGTACTTTGCACAACATTGTGAACAACTTTTTGTTTTGATGTGTTTACTGGTAGAAGAACACTTATAATGTTTATTTATAGGGAGGGAATATTTCTTTTAGAACATCTAGTATAAAACATACTACAAAGTTGTAGGGAAAAAGGACCTATCAATATAATGTAGAGTGGGTTCATATATTTTTGTTCATGAGAATCAAATTTTGCGAATTGATAAAAAATTGTATTTTCATGAATACTTGATTTCTTGGCTTTGACAAGTTCTGCTTACAAGGGACATTTTAGGATTTTTAATGTAATATGATAGTCCCTGTGGCTGTTATATATACCAAAGAAAGGACCATTGAAAAAGATAAGATAACTAACTAACACATAAATTGATGTCTGAACAAAATCTTTTATCGGCTGAAATTAGAGTGCTTTCTTTGAAAACAAAAAGAGCTTTGACTTCCCACAAAAAGACAAAATTTAAACTTATGAGAAATTTGTCTAGAAATCAAATGCATTCTTCTGGCATCTGTTGATAGTCATCTTAGGGTCCTAGCTGTTTTGGTCATTATTTCCTTTTTAACACTGGTAATGCAATCAGTTAGTAAATTGACCAAATAGACCTGATAAAACAATATGTAAGAATTGATTGGTATGTTCTTTTCCTTAGCTTTGGAATTATAGATGCTGTGAAAAAAGACAGGATATATCTTAATATTCATTAATCCTATTAGATGGGTAAATTGATAGATAGGTCTGTATTCTTATCTTTTATGAGACTGATGTAACTGGGTATTAGAGTACACCATTTGTCAAATTAAAGCCCTTGTAGTATTATATAATTTATACTACAATGATATTTAACCTGTTTAACCAGAATCAAAGCCTAGTTAACAATTGAACCCTGTTTAGCTTCAAATTGCTTGCTTATATTATTACATAGATATGATACTTAGTGGGCAAAATGTTGACGACTTTTACATTGTGTATGTAAACTCATTGGCCAGGTAGTCTTTTAGTAGTTGATCTACAATTATCACATGCCTATCAACACTGAGCTAGTAAGTTCGAACCTCGCTCTGGGCAGGTACTTTGGACTCCTATCTTAATTGACTAGAATTGCCAGTTTTCCTACTGAAGGTCAGGAGTTCTCTATTGGGGTACTCCAGCTTCTTCCGTCAAAAGAACTGACCATCAAACTAGCTAATCTTGTGCAAGGCCCTCAATGTGGTATTAAACACCAAAATCAATCAAGGTTTTCGTGGTTCACTGGTCAATGTTAAGTTTTCTTAATTAGATCTAATTTTCAGATCCTAGAAGAATAAGATAAAATATATTTGCAGTAGAGAATGAAGGTAAAGTGTACATTGTCTGTATAACTGGGTTATTTATGACCTTGACCTCATTTTCATGGATCATTGATTATATTAAGATTATGTGATGCCTTGATATAAAAGATTTCCAACATAGAATTCAATCATAGTTAGAAAAGGGGAGAGACATTTCAGTGTGTACACTCATTAACAAATTCATACCATATTTATAATTTTGGCAATACGAGAGATAATAGTATAACAGTCAGCGTTAAACGTACTTTGTCCTATTTATTTTTCCAGAATGTTCATTTCATATTTCAGCTGTGTTTCATCTTTATGGCTTTGTTGAAATAATAGAAACTCTTCTATCTAATCCACCCTTCAGTCAAAACATCAATTATGAGGATCAGCTATTTTAAGAATATAATGTATCTAATTTAGATTTTTGTTAAGTAACATACTCTAATAATCATGAAACAACAACCCTAAATGTTTATTTTGCATTCTTCTCTTTGTGTAAAATGGAATTAGATTAGTTGAATATACATGCATAGTTTGACTTTCAAAAAATAGGTCATTAAAATTATTTCTGGCTGGCAGTGAAAGAAACATGTTTAATAGATGAAATGGAATTTTATTTTTACCAGAAATATTATTATCTGGTAATTATGATAATACAAATTGAAGATGTTTACTAATACAATGTTCCCTCTCAGTCTGATGAAGGTAGAAAATTATTCTCTTGTCAGTAAGTTTTTTACTTGATCAAGTGGAGGTGTTTAGCCAATTAAAAATAACGGCAAGAAAGCATCACTAATAAATGGTTACTTATTCTATCAAAATAAGCAACAGAATTTAGCAAACTCATGGTAGCATGTGCATAATGACTGGTATAAACTAAAACCTGTGTTTAGTAAGATTGTAAGTAGAACATATATAGACTGGATTCAATAATATTCGTGAGATCCAAGTTTTCTTGGATTTCAGTGGTTAAGGTAAACCATGTTTTTAAATTTTCAATGAAGTACAAATTTTCGAATACGTGGGCAAAACCATGAAATCAAATATCCTGTGAAAAAACATTTTTCCCTATTTCCATGAAAACTGGTATCCATGAAAATGCAAGAATCTGCGGTACTAACCGGTTACTTAAATATGTGGATAGTGACTGGTAACTGGAACTGTTATCTTATTCCATTTGGCATATAATTTATGTGGATTCTGTGGCCAAGTGGTCTAAGTAGTCCACCTACTGTATCACTAGCCTGTCAACACTGAAGTTGTGAGTTCGAACCTTGCACCTTGCAGGTGTGCCGACTCCAATCATAATTGACTAGGATTGTCAGTTTGCCTGTTGAAGGTCATAGTTCTCTCCAGGCACTCAGGCTTCCTCCATCAAATAAAACTGACCACCAAGAAACAGCCAATATTGCTGAAAGTGATGATAAACATCAAACAATCAATCAATCATATAATTTACAGTAGCATTACTATAACTCTTTTAAGTGGAAACATTTCCTGAAAATATGTTTTAAATGGGAATATCTACAATGGGTGTAAATAAAACTGCTTCCCACAAAGACTTTTTTTCTAGCTAAACATATCTTTTAATATAAAAGGCTCAACTACTAAAGAATCACAGTAATTTCGCATACTTTCAGTGTGAACTGAACTGATTTCATTATTTATCAATTTATGTAAGATAATTTGTCTGATGTAAATAAATTGATCCAGGTTGATGAGGTTTAAATTCCGTTTTGAATTTTAAATTGTTGAAAACTTGAGCAAAATTGAATTTTCAGCCTTTAAATTATTGAAAATAGATTGTCGACCCACACTTCTTCATTAATGAAATGAAAAATATAGGGGAAATTGCTATTTTACAAAGCTGTTGCTTCTTTTAATTATTGTAGAGGTTTTTTTCCACAAGAACGCCTAAACCTCGTCTCTATTTCCTTACATCTGGTCAGTTCAATTTAACTTCCCTGTATTTTGAATTTCATAGAAAGTCTCCATCACAAATTATTTCAGGAGAAATAGAATAAAGCTTTTCCACCCCCATTTTTTTCCAACAAGAGATTACTTGAAATCTAGTATTAATTATTTTTTAATCTTTAGGAAAATTACATCAGATAGATCGGTATATGGAACTTCATTTACCCAGCTTAATTAAAGATTTCTTTGATACATGAAGATTCTAGATTTAAAACAAAAATCATTATAGTTTAATGAGTTGAAAACATATCAACAAGGATATGACATTTAAATTTTTATCCAAATTAAGTAAAGTTAACAGGAAACACATCAAGGAGAATTTCCTTGATACATGTTATTAAGTAAAATTGAAGGAAGAAAGTAAACTTGTAGGAACTGAATAATATTTAGTTAAGATGTAAATCTGAGGCTTTCATCCAAATGATAAGACCATGCCAGAAAGAACAGGAAATCGGCTTCAGAAGAAAATCATCATCATTACTCAGATCTGTATAGGCACAGTATGTTCAAACTGTTTGTACTGTTTTAAGTGAAAAAAATTGAATATAGTAAAAACAAAGGTCATGCTTTTCTAATACTCAGGTTATGACATCTTTACACTAAATTGGTTGGATGTATACTGATTGATATTAACATGGTTTATTTATTAGTTTAAATTGGCTTTGAACTAGATTTCAGTAATTACAATAGTATGGATAGTTGTCTCATTGGCAATCATACCACATTTCTGTCTTTTATTTTGAAAGTTTGCTGTCAGGACAATTGTGTGTTGCAATTATTAGATTACACATGCCAGTATTGAAATTACTATAGTCCATTCAAAAGATTTTTGAATTTTTCAGCACCACTTTTGGTTGTTTTCCTCATCCCTTGAATTTCTAAGCAATAGCCTTGATTTATCAGATCAATGTTAAAAGTATGAAATTCAAGTTAATATTAATTTTGGGCAGCGTTATTTTAGAAAAGTTAGATTAAAACTACCTAACATCCCATAGTGAAAAGTGAAAGATGTAGCTCTTTCTGTATTTTACCATTGAGAGATATGTTCATACCTATTGTATATTTTTAAACTAATTTTATCCTTCAAAATACTGGTATCAAATAAGATTAATATAAAATCTTTTTAAAATTTGGTATAGTTATCAACTACAAAACATAAGCTCTAGAGAGCTTTTAATGGAATACAATGCAAATATGTACAACAACTTAAAATACACAATCCTGCAAGCAAACAAAAAATAGATAAAGCATACATAAATATATATTGAAAGTTTGCTGTCGGGACAATTGCAACAATTAGACTACAGATAGTAATGAAATCACTATATTTCTCCATTCATAAGATTTTTGAAATTTCCAGCACCACTATTGGTTGTTTTTCTCACCCCTTGAATTTTTTAGCAATACCATCATACTGAATCTGAAAATTAATACTTTGACCTTTAGAAAAAAAACGGAGGAGGCACTAATCGACATTATTGAGAACAGATTTATTTTTTGTTTGCTTGTGGAATTGTCTTTGTACATGTATTATGGTTTTATATTGCTTCCTGGTGTGTTACTAATGCTGAAGAGAGCAATGCTCATATTATCTTGATGATTTAAACACAGGGAATGTCCATTTAGGGTCAACATTCAGTAAAATACTGCAATGTCTTTGTCTATATTGTACTCTATGGCTATATGAAAAACAATACCATAATGCAATAAAACCAAAAAAAAGACCAAGGTTGTCTTGTTATAGTATATTCACATTGTGTGTGGGAGGGAGATCATTGGTTTGATCCTTGGCAAAGTCATTCTTAAGACTTTGAAATTAGTATTTTCTACTTCTCCATATTAGCAAGTGGCATATTTATTACGAGTTAGGGCAAAGACTGGTTGGCTCATAGATCTCATAGACAGAATATGATGTTAAGAATGTTGAACATGTCTTTTTGTACACTGTTAAATGTGAGCTGGTATCTTTAATATCTAACACATTGTGTAGGTCTAGTAATAAGCAGGGTATATGTATTTGACATTAACAATCGGTCATGTCCTGAATATGCATGTAATATTTGCGGCTGGAAATGTAAATTATGATAAATGTATTGACTGATGTATGGCCTTGGTGGCTGAGTGGTCTTAAGTTCAACTACTTTATCACTAGCCAGTCATCACTGAGTAGGATTGTCGATTTTCTGCCGAATGTTATGGTTTTCTCCAGCGATTCCTCCACCAATATAAACTGACTGCCATGACATAGCCAATAGTTCTGAATGTGGCATTTATCACCAAAAAATCAATCAATCAATGTTTTGACTATACTTCAATATTATACAAACATGTATGACCTAGATTGCATGCTCCATGTACTTTATTGGTATAAAATGTAGGTTTACATCAGATGAAACCAGATCAAAGTGTTTTCTTCAATGTAGGTTGATATTTCAAAAATGATTTTTCATAGAAATAATTGTACTTTTATGCCATGAAAAAGTGACATTAGAATCATGTGTAGGCCTTTGTGTTTATGGTTGTTTCCATTTTGAGGCAGAGTGGGCATTAATAGACGAATCTTGTTTCTAATTTGAATCTTGTAAGGAAGGAAGTCTGTGATTGAGGTCAAAGACAGAATGGTACCTAGGTAGTGAAGTTCATTTGGTGACATTTTATTTAAATCTATAGAAGAAACTTTCTGCAGTATTAATCATGAAAAATTATCTGTAGTTCAAAATAAAACCAATTATTTGATAGTTAAAACCAATACATTTTTGAAACAAGCGTCATCACGTCTATTTTGAAACCTGCATTTCCAAGACAATGTCAATTTTGTTTAGATTTACAGCTTTGGTGGTCTGTGGTAGACATAATTATTGCATGATAAAACCAGATATTATTGTTAATTTTTAAACAAAGCAATTATGACATTTCTTCAAATCATGAATACACAGTTGGCATCCAGAATTATGAAGCAGAAAACGTCAAAAATCACATTGCTTGTCTTAGCATACTCCCAATTAGATGAATAAAAAAATACAGGTGTTAATCTCTTTGGTGTATACTAATGCATTTTTCAGAATAATTGGCTTAAATGACTTAATAATCCAGCAATTGTGGTGCCAGTGAAAATGTGACGTTTACAGAAAGACTTGGTTTTGTACATATATCTAGATCTCTTTTTGTACAATGTTTGGAATTTTTTACTAAGTTTTTGAATGTTGTACATGTATTTGTAAGGAGGTTTGATAATCACAAGAAGACATTTATCTGAAAGCATAAGACTAAAGGAAGAGACACACACAGATGAAATGCTCTGTATGTGTATTGAGTTCATGTGTTGAATTCCCATGCACAATACAAAGCATGCTCATTTCAATGAACTAATACCTTATTAAAAAAGCTGAAAATATATAATTTTGCTTTACTGTATAAAATCATTGTATAGAATGATCATGAAGTGAAAAAGGCTTTTCTGTAAATTACTTATCAAGTAAAGTAAACTTACATCTGACGATAATATAGAATTAGGGTAATGGAAGAAACCTAATTTCATTATGGTGTCTGTGACTTGTTTCATAAGGTCTGCTATTTGGCACCAGAGCTGTTTTAGCCATCCCTTCCCTCATAATCTTTCATTTATACAAAGCAACTTTGTGTTATGGTAAGATTAAGAAAACTTTGGTATCGATTGTAATTATGATAGAGTAATTGAAACTCTGAAACCAATTTCTTCTCTATTTGTTATATCTGTTTACTCAACTAACAGTTGAATTCATTTTTTGTTGTTTCAATTTAGATTTGAATAATATAGAGCACAAATTATAGATGTTCTTTAGTTTGGTTAAGATTGAGATGAAATCCCTACTATGAAATTTTGTTAGGTTCCTGTGAATTATAAATTAAGGTAGTAATCATTGTGTAAGTAAGTTATTTTTCCAGCAGTTTTGAAAAATAGATAAAAAAAAACTTTTCCAGATGTGAATTCGGTTCATGAGCCAAAAGTTTTCTAAAATTACTCCTTCAGACCCTCCACCATTGATAACCCCTCAGAATAAAGAACACCTGTTGTTCTATCAATTATAGGAGAATTAGATGTAATTAGTGTCCATACTTATTAATTAGAGAGGGTAATAACACAGGGTATTACTGTCAATGTCAGGGACTTCACGCCAATGATAGATGGAACTAATTACCAATAAAGAAATTTATCACTGCTGTATCAACCTTGAGTTTCTTCTTTTCAATACTGTCGATTCTCCATATATTGAATCAAATGATCCAAGTTTGGCAGGTGACTTTTTTATGCAATCTCTGATCCTATTTGATTGTGTCATGAAATTATTTTTTTTCATCAAAATGCATGGTTCTTATTTTGAAAGAAATTGATTACTGCAGTATCAACCTTGAGTTGTTTCTTTTGTTGTTGATTCTGTATATATTGAATCAAATTATTGAATTTTAGCAGGTAATTAGTATATGCAATCTCTGGTCCTATTTGATTTGCTCATGAAACTTATTTTTTCATCAGAAACCATGAGCCTGGTTTTTCTTCTTTTTTTTTTCTGGAAAGTTCCGAAAATGCATTACTTTACAAACATATAAATACAAGAAGATATGGTATGAGTGCCAGTGAAATAACTATCCGAGAGACCAAAGGAACAGGATGTTGACTATTTTTTCTAATAAAGTTTGCTGAAAAGTCTCTCATTTGGGGTTACTACTTATATATGTTATATCACCTCCACATCCACTATCAAGATTTATTAGATATGTATTTATAATACCTAAATAAATAAAAAGTGTCTGATTAAAATTCTTATCAAAAGTTTGGCTTTAATAAAAGCCGATACATTTTTCCTTTCACATTGTACAAGATATTGCAGAAGAGTAAAAGCAAATTTAATTTCAATTGATTAGTTGCTGTGCATTTGATTATTGTAACAGTATGTCATTTGTATTCTAATCAATCCTTTGTGAAGTTTTAAGTTGGTGCTAATAGTTTCTAACATCGCCATATATCATAATTTCTGCAATTTTCCGTAATGATCCCGAAATTTCTGTAAATTTTCACACTGCTGTCTGATTACGGTATAAGGACATTGACACAATATCGATAGGACCACAAGGACATCGGACTTAAAGGTCAGGCTGTAAACACTCCAGATTTACTCAGATACACAATTCAATCTTTCAATGTTTGTCACAGTTAACTTCATTTACGACAGAGTTCTATTTACCAAGTCGTTGTCTGGAAGACCAATATTGAAGATGCTTCCTCGTCAGACTGTTTCTGTAATGGACAGATAGAGGTATTACTTATGATTGTTGAAACAAGATTGATTAACTTTTTACTATCCAAAATGGATCTTTGTATTTGTTCAAGTTTGTGATCTTTTGGGTCATTGATCCTATCCTTGATTATTTTTTGGGGGGCAATTCATTTATCATATTGAATACTGTTGTTGAAAATCAAAGGCAACCAAAAAATATAATGATAAAGATAAGCATGATTCTAAGGCCCTGCCAAATTTATTTTTAGTGTTTCTTTTTGCATCGATTTTAAGCTGCTGAAGATTTTAATGAAGAATTATTACAGACAAAACAAATAAATTCTGCACTTGATTTTGACATTTGAAAAGAGATGAAATTAAGAGCTTGCAGCCCACTCTAACCATTAAGTTCAGATTTTAGTACTGCTGAATTACCCATTTACATTTCAGATAAAAATCTGGCATCATATTTGCTAATATTTTTTAATAAAAATTCTGCTCTTTTATTTTATTTCCCTAAAATTGAAAGGTCTTGGATTTTAATTGCTTTGACATTCCTGTAATTTTTTTCTTAGTTCTTTTGCAGCTTGTCTATTGGTTATTAAAAAAGAGGACATAGATTTTTATACGACTGCAAAAAAAATTTGCGGTCGTATATTGGTTTTTTTTTGGGGGGGGGGGGGGGGGGGGGCAATTTTTTTCCTCAAAAGAAAAAAATTCGGGGTCATTTGCTAATTCTTTGTATATAGTCTGAAAACAGATTTACTAAGTATTGCGCAACAGCACAGTGTATTGCACAACAGCAAGAAATCTTCAATTGAATATAAATTCAAACCATACAACCAATTTCAAGTTCTTAAGACTACATTTATTCTCTGTCAGAAACCTATAATGTGTCAAATATTTAATTACAATCCAAAATCAGACCTGTATCAAGCTTGAATATTGTGTCCATTTATGCCCCAACTGTTCAGAGTTGGACCTCTGCGGTCGTATCCAGCTGGGCACGGCGAAGCAGTTTATTAACCAGGTTTTCTGAAGTGAAAGTCTTGTTATTAGAATGGGGAAGTTTGTCGGCCAGGTGGGTGGTTGTCTGCCAACAGTTTCCATGTAATAACTTATGAACCATTTAACCAACGCTTTTCAAATTTTGATATGTTGTTACAAATTAAAAAACTGATTTCAAGTTCAATATTGATGATTCTCACTTTTACCATTCAGAAGTCCTTGACAGATGGGAAAATGGTACTTTATGTTGTTTTCTGTGCAATAACTTATGAACTGTTAAACCAATCCTTTCAAATTTTAATATGTTGTTACTGGTGACAAAATGGAGGTCAAGTTTAATATTGAAGATTTGCCCTTTTGCAGTTCATGAGTTATGGGTCTTGTTAGATTGGAAAATAGGCACAAAACTTGGCAGGTCAAACAAGCTTGAAAGTGCCTTCAAAATACAAAAAACTTGGTTTGCTGTCAATTTGACAGCTCATTTCTTATATAAAAAATGCATCATGTAGGAAGTGTGCCATGTTCTAAGCTTTCAAGTTCCCATGCAACTACTTTCTAGAGAAATCTGTAGAGATATGTTGCAAGGCCAAATTTAAGCCTCTACCCAAAATATCTTCTTTTTCAACCCTGGGTATTACTTCAGACATCTTGTTTTATGTAGCCGTCTTCCTTTCAAATGCCGATCAGATGATTTTATGACAATTTACTTAAAGTCAACATTTTTACACACATAACAACATAATATAAGGTGGGAAAAAAAATGAAAAACCACTTATGAATATGGAATATAAAGTCATAAGACAAGATTACAAATAACAACAGGAAATAAAAAAACAACTTGAAGTATTATTGTGGATTCATTTACTTTCATGGGTACCAATTTTCGTGGATTGAGGAAAACGCGCCTTATCATGGATATTTGATTTTGTGGTTTTGCCAAGGTCAGCATACAAGCCTATAGAAAATTTGTCATTCATTAATCCTTTAAATTCTTGGTTCACCTGTACCCACAAGACTCATGACAATAATGAATCCTCAGTAGTAGAGAAATATAAAACTTTACAAGAGTATCAAGTTAAAAGAGAAACCACAGTCAATTCATAAACTAATGCAAATCTTTGGCAACAGTCAGTAATTTGAGTAATTAGTAGTAATATGATTTCTGTAAATGTTTACATTGGTAGAAAGTTACTAGCAAAAAAAATTATCAATTTATTTTAATGTTCATTCTGTCCCATTGTTTGCTATTAAAACAATAATATTAATAAAGAAATTATTTGTGAATGTAGTTTATCTGTATTCCCTGGCATAGAATCCAGTATGACTAGTACCAATTCAGATGCATATTTTTTTTTTTCGTCTGCCATAATATAAATTATACAATTAAGCATGCATCTTCCTGAGATACAGGGAAAACTTTTTCTAGTGATCGTATTTATGACGGTACAGTAAGATACCCACTTTGAAAAACTCCAGACTACAAAAAGAGAAACAAACGTTTTTAATGAATCATTGTTTTGATTTTCACGATTTTCATGATTTTCACATTATGGAAATTATATAGATGTAAAAATTGATATAAAAAATTATCTCTAGAAAGACAAATATGTAATATTAATAATAGAATTGACCTGGAAATTATTTGTTAAATGAAATGAATGAATACTGTGGTTTCCACAGAAATAACTTCAGAGATCAATACGCCTCCATAACTACACAATTTAATCCTGGTCAAAGTCTCCTTAGGAGTTGAACTAATTGGAAGATAAGTTGTTCATGCAGGGGACACTTCCAGAAAATACCAAAGTTCATTCTATTCTACTGCTCACGATAGCCTCTAAATGTAGGAAATTTGATTTATCTTAGTGAAGAAGTGTTCCAAACAAGGTAATGGGATTTTCTGCTTTATAAATAATTTGATTTTTGTTTTAGTTAAGAAAACTGATCTGTTTGTTGGATGAGAAAAGTGATTTGTTTTTTTAAATGATTTGTATTGTTCCTTTCTATTAAGATTTTTTTTTTTTTTTTTTAATCCTGCAGCCAGTTTTAGCCAAGACTATAATCAAGGTGATGCATGTAGCTGCAAATTGGACTGTTCAAAAGTCTAGCTAGATTCAATATTTGTTTTTATAGCAGTGTAAAATCTCTTTAATGAAAAATTAGATACATTTACAATTTAAAATCATCTTCTATTTAATAAATGTTTTCCAATTAAAATGGGGCAAATATTATGACAGGAACAAAATTTTCTTTACATGTGAAAAAAGACAAAATACACATTCACAGTATTGAAAGTAATTAAAAAAAAAATCATTTTTTTTTATAAATGAATTAAAGGATATGTGGAGTAATTACCTCATTGAGACAAAACAACATTTTTTTTTCGACACATATATTTGACATAAATATGGGACATATAGTTCATCAAAAACAACTTTACTTTCAGTGGCACATATGACAAGTTAGCAATGCCATTTAACTTTTCTGCTAATTAATAAAGTAAACCCAAGAATTAAAATCTAGTCTGTACTGTATGCAAACAATCACAGTTTCTTTTTTCTTAAATTTGCTGAGAAGTATTTAATGATTTATGATTTGCTTCCTTAATTGTTACACCTAAAACTTTATAATTATTGTTATGCAAGCAACAAATGGGGGATTTAGGGAGTTACTCTCTCCTCCCATTGAAAAAAAAGGTATATATTAGATCAAAACAACTAAAATGTCAAAAAAAGTAATCATTTCCCATGTTCAGCGACTGGTGTTTAAAACTTGATTCCAAAGCTGGAACTTGATATTTTTACCTACATTAATTCCAATGGTCCTATTATTTTAAAGATTAATCATGCCTTTCACAGAGGATCCTTTAATCCACCCATTCAGATTGCAATTGCATGGTAAGAGCCTTAAGTTCCAGTAAAGGGGTTTTAGTGACATTGTTTCTCTGTTCACTCACCTGAACATTGGAAACGAGATGAAACTTTGAAATTGACACTATTGACTTTTCTAGCATAACAGAATATGATGTAATAATCACTGAAAAAAATATTACCAGAAATTATATTGACTTCATTGCTGAAAATATCTCATGATGATAATGTTTTCTTTAAGTTAATTGATCATGTTATGAGAGAAGAAGAGCTAACCATAAAAATCCTCTTTTTGTTAAAATGTCAAAAGTTAGTTCTTCTTGTTAATAAGGTTAAATCCCTTTATGAAGATCTTTCCTGCCAGGTTTACTTTAATGAATTTTGATGATGAATTTCCTCCTTTAGAAACTAATGCCAATTTGATTGTTATAAAAGACAACTTCAAGGAACCTCGCTGAGTGGATGTTGAAGAATCTCTGTTAGAGTATTTTATTTTAATATTTTATGGATATTTTGTTTGATATTTCAATGTTTTATATAATCACCAAAAAAAATTGTGATTATGGTCTGAGTCTGTCACCATTGTCATAAACACTTTCTTCATCATTATGGTTAGATAACTATAATTCTTACGTACTACCTTATGGGGCTTTACATGTTTTTATTGCAGTTTTCCTTGTCGCAAAAGCTTACTGTGGATTCATTTATTTTCATAGATACCAATTTTTGTGGATTGAGGAAAACTTGCATTTTCCTGGATATTTGATTTCATGGTTTTGCCAAAGTCTGCATATAAGCCTACAGAAAATTTTTCATGTGTTGAACATTTAAATTTGTGGTTCACATGTACCCACATAATCCACGAAAATTGGTATCCCTCAAAAAATAACGAATCCACAGTATATTGATAATTTTTATCTGATTTTGATGTCAGTTTCCCTTCTTCATTATATTCATCCCCTCAGTGTATCCTGGGGTATAATTATTAGTGCCGGTTTCTTCTAGCCATGTCTTATATGTAAATCTGTAGAACTGTAGAACCTACCTATTGCATTTATTATTATTTTGTTCTTTTCCTGATTATGCACGAAATATTTGCCACTGAACATTAAGCAAACATTACAATCAATACATCATTATATTTCTTTCACTTTAAGAGATATGATGTATGAGTCCTAAGATATAAGAAGACTGAACAATGTGCATAAAGTCATGATTTGTACTCTTTATCACATTTTTCAGTCAGTATGATTTTTATGCACTTATGATTTCTGATGTTATATGCGTCCAAAGAGGCCAGGTACAGCTCACACTATGAAAATTCACTATATAGTACATTGTATACATTATTACTGAACAATCAGATCTGTCATACCAAGGACACAATGATTATAGAAACTCAGCACACAATAAGTTATATAACAGAAGTCTGTAAACTAATAAAACACATGCCAAACTGACAAAATGACACGTAAACACAAAAAGATGGTGCCTTAAAGTTTTGATAGATTATTGTAAATGTTGTACTGTCTTTGCATGTACATAGTCCTTAAAAGGCAAAACTGGACATGTACTGTACTGTTTCCATGTGTGAATAAAAGGAGAAGTAGTATAAATCAATGAGAAAACAACCCACCAACAAAAGTTCCTCAAAATCAGACACCAACATGGTCACTGTCATACAAATATTAGTAAGACATCAACCCAACAACAAAAGTTTACAAAAAATAATTACCTACAGTGTCACAATAAATACAAATATTAGTGAGACAAAACCTAACAACAAGAAACCAAAGGTTATCACCTACTTGGCCTCAACAGAAGGGTGGTCTAGGTTCTAGTTGTTCATCTACAATAATCAATAACCAGTCAACACTAAGGTTGTCAGTTTGAACCCGGATTGTTGAAAGGTCATTCAACTCCAATCTTAAATGACTAGGATTGCCAGTTTTTCTGCTGAAGGTCATGGTTCTCTCTAAATACACATAACAATGAGACAAGTGACAACCCAACAAGAGTTTAACAAATGTAATCACCAACATGTCATCACACACACTTTTAAATTGTCTAAACCTGATAAGACAGGTTCCAATTTCCCAAGAGTATAGACAAGTTGTGAATGAATTCAGCAGAGCCATGTTCTTTTGGCACCCATTGCTGTTAGAATATACTAAATATCCATATTTATCACAAAATATAGAACATAGAATATTAACACAATAATTCATACATTAGAAGTTAGTTATATGGATGATATGAATCTCTGAAGAAGGAATGAATATATGTAGATCCGTACATTTGCATTTTCATGCAGGCCGGTAATTAAATCAAAAATATGTTTTCTTCAAGTTCAGTTCACTGGTGTCCATGAGACAGCCTCTTGGGATGGATGTCTTGAAGGACATATGATAGGTTATTCAGCACCACATCTTATTCATATATCGTTCCTCTATGTGTGCTTGGTTTCATAAGCAATTTGGTTTGTGATGGGTGATGGATTTTGTTGTAGTGTCCAATATATTTGATACTTCCTAAGTTTCATGTATAATATATGAATATGTAATTGAATATTAATTTGTATTTTTCAGGATGTAAGGAAAGATAAATTATCACGGAACAGTAGTTCATGTCCGTCTTTACAAAATCCTGATTCTGAAGTTGCTCCTGCCATAAATGTGAATGAAGGTAAAAAGAATCAAGGTTAAGTAAAAAAAAAAAAAAAACACCTCATTAAAAATGAAACCATACAACAAAATAGTCACCAGTTTTGTTGCAACTGGCCAGACCAAATTGACTAGGTAGAGCTGTTTAGACAATTGTTTGGTATTGACGTAGATATTCATCAGGTGGAAAAGCTTGAGTTTTACTTAGATTTTCTGCCCTTATTCTACCTAAAAAATTTACTTTCAACACCTGATATTTTGATAGAAATTGGCCACTTGCAAAAAAGTTGGTTAACACATGTGTGTTCTCAATTGTAATAAGTTATTGTTGGTACCATACAAGGCATTATATACATAATTGTAGCCTCTGGGGGTTCAGATGAAAACCCTCCTCCCTTGAAAAAAAAAAAACAAAAAACGAAAAACTATTAATGACTCAGTTGAGATTTAGATTGGGAGTGTGATTTAGTTAGAATGTGATGACCCCAAATAACTCTGTTCAGGGACATCCTGGCTACAGAACTGATATAACTTGTTTATCTACAAACTGTTACGAATATGTATCCCGGGTAAACATTATTTTTGGCCATCTTTGAAATTAATAAAGAATCCTGAAAATTAGTGACCACTTATGATGGAAGTTTCCTGCTTAAGGATGTGCCATAATCTCTTGATCATACATTTCAAATGCAAATTGTGTATTATTGATAACAAATGTAATCAAATTTGAAACCTAACTGTATTAAAAAAAACAGAAGGCATTGTTTGCTTTTTTGTTGAAAACTATTATAGCTAGATAGAACTGTAAATGTAATAAATGACCAGCAATATCAGATCAACAAATAAGTCAACATAACCACAATTGTCAACTCCTTACATGTGTTATTGCTCTGAAGGATGATTTTACCTTTTTTTTGTGTTTTTGGCTATTATCTTGAAAACTATTTATGTTTGAAAGAAGTTAAACACAGAAAAAAACTACCAGCAAGGTATGATCTAATAAGTCTACATAACCAAAATTGTAGGAGTTACTGCCCTTGAAATATATTTTTTTTTAAATAATTATGCTTTTTGGGCAATTATCTTGAATACTATTATAGATAAAGAGAAACTGTGAACAGCAAAATTGGTTAGCTAAAGAAGATCCCTAAAAAATCAGCACAATGACCAAAACTTACAATCAAGTAATCTCATAAGTCTGGTCTGATATGGAGATCAGTACAAATTATATTTTGTTTTGATGTATCAGAAAATCAACCATTTTAAACAGCAAAATAAACAAATTAACTCTAAATCTAGTGTCATAATTAAAATAAAAAATATTCATAACGATCAATAACTGCATATTATGACAAACGATCCAGCTTAAAGCTTCAAATTGAATGATGCTTCAATAAATTATACAACATGGAATTATTTTTGCAGGGCACCATAGTTCTATGCACAATCTGGCCAAAGATGAGGAACAGTCAGTACTGGCCGAGGAGTCCACCCCATATAATGAAGAACTCAATTCAGATATTCAAATTGTTTCGGATGATGATTCTAGAGTACAAATTTGTGTAAATGGCATCACTCTTGATAGTTCTGACGATATTAGATTGGACACAAGTCTTAATAGATTTATTAAAGATTATTATGGGGACAACACCCCAGGAGTAAGACGCAGGAGTAGCTGGTGTCCACAAACATCAACCATCACCGAAGATCTTCATAACAAATATGTCAACCAGAGTTCTTTCTCGCAGGGAAAAAGGTACCAGAAATCCTTTTTTTTTTTTTTTTTTTTTATCCTTTTCAGAATATTATTTCCCCTTGCATGATTTATATTCAATTTGACACGTGTAGTTATACATTGCATTCGTACAATAATCATCGAGTTTTATGTTCCCTTTATTGGATTATTGAGCTAAATATACATCTTCTCTGTTATTGTTACATATCTTGTTTCAAACTCACTTTGCTCAAAAAGAGAGCAAAAAAAAGTAAAAACATAAAAATAAAAATAACTGAAATAATGTAAAAAAAAAACCCATTTTTTTTTGTATATGAAATTAGAAATAAATGTTATTTTGAAAGGCATATTTGTTTTCCTAAAATATATTAAGTAAACTATGTGTTGCTAAAAAAATAGAGTTTATTTTTAGAGATATAGACCAGAGAAGACATGCCTTCTAGTAAGACAGTTTCATAGCTTCTATTCGTAATGAAAAAAACCCATTACTCGATTAAATGTTTCTACTTTCATTAACAAACAGGAGTTTTTCGTTATTTATTTAAAGAGTACTCTCTATACCTAATGAATTTGACATCTTTTCGTCTATTAACTAATTTGCTGATTACAGTGTTTGTTTGCAATTAGATGTGCTGTTCTTTCTTTTGACATAACTTTTCACTAACTCTGTTTGTTTTGTTGTCCTGTCACCATTTAAAAAAATTAACACACAATTTCTTTCATTACTGTGTATTTCAAATTTTACACTGACTTTTGTGGTTTTCGATGGGTACAGTTGCATGCACAATTTGAAACATAAATCAATTTTAAATCACCTGACAGAAATGAATCTTTTTCCAATAAGGACAAATTTACATTGAGAAATGTAAAAGCTACTGATTTTCATAATGGTCTATCTCCATTAGCAAATTAGATATTTTAAGTAACAGTTTGATTTAGTTCAAGCCTTGTATACCTAATTCAGACTGACCTTGTATCCCTTGTGTATGGCCTCTTAATCTAGGTCTTCTCTAAATGTAAACAACTCTTCATGATTTAGTAAAGCATGTTGATTGCAGTAGGTATAATTGATAAAACAGAGAAATATTTACTTATCTTTGGATAATAAAAAAATAATAATATTGACCTTTGTAAAGATCTGCAAGATGAACGTATATCCTCCAATAAATGCCTTTAGTTTTCAAAAATCAGAAACTTGATATGAAAATGGATATGAGATATGATTGCCAGTGAGGCAACTATTGACTAGAAACTAAACAGAATAAAAAGCACCTGTCATGTTGGCCATGAAAAGAA
Source organism: Mytilus californianus (assembly GCF_021869535.1). Lineage (NCBI taxonomy): Eukaryota > Metazoa > Mollusca > Bivalvia > Mytilida > Mytilidae > Mytilus > Mytilus californianus. The sequence goes on from NW_026262679.1 coordinate 80,674,332, forward strand.
CCTCACCAAAAACCTATGTTGAACTTGTGCTATGGAAATTGGTTCACAATTCCTGTTCCAGTAGTGGCACCTATCATATTGCTTATAACAAGAAGTTCATCAAAAAACAGTGGTGAACTTTATTCTCTGGAATGGTGTCATATTGCTTATGACAAGAACTTCATCAAAATCCAGGGGTGAACTTTATGCTCTGGAATGTTTCACAGTTCCTGTTCCTATAGTGGCACCTGTCATAAAAATCTGATGACAAACTCATTATGTGATACATCTGAATAAAAATGCATTGTGAATGACAAATTTCATATCCATTTTCATATTAAGTTTCTGATTTTCAAAAAACTGAGGGCATAACCATCTGTGACAAAGATTTTCCAAAACCTCACCATTGATTTCTATGGTAACAAACTTTGAATTATTCAGTAAAAGAACATCATCTTTGAAGTGGGAAATAAAGATAAAGGATAATGCTTACTTCTTTTCTTTTTTCTTTAAAAGCCCATATCAGACTTTAAACTAGTCTCGTAAAAAAGCTTATTGCAAAAGAAATGAAACCTTTCCACAGAATCAGTTTACCTGTCCATTTAATTTTTTGTTAACCTTACTTGTTGAATACATATGATACAAAAATTTAAATGGACAGGTAAACTACAGCTGATTCTGTGGAAAGGTTTCGTTTCTTTTGCAATACTTGACTTTATTGAGTCAAATACGGCAACATAATTTGTGTTTACTGTTGTTGGCCTAGTTTCATTGCCTGTGATTAATTGCCCAGTTTATTTACTACTGGTCATTATTTGGTTTCAGAGAAATTCCTTGCTTAAGAGGTTTTTGAATTACTACAAGCTAAAAAGTAATTTCTGGTAATTTTCAGGCTGTAGATAATTGGGTTTTATTTTTGTCCATTAATTACAAAACTCAAAGGGAAATCATTACCCACAAAGAATACCAATAATCCTATCAATAATACATAACATGTACTTGACGTGGTTTCATAATCAAAATTAAATCAACTTTTATCTGTTCAGCATTCTTGGTTATCTTGAGTTACTTCTTTTCTTTACGGTTTGTTTTATAACTATCTTATGCTTGATGGTTAGAACATTTCTGTAAGTCTTGTTAGTCCAGCTGCACCATCATGGAGTCCATATGTCCATTCCAATGAATTTTTTTTAGCCCATCTGACATAAAGGGCCAATAGGAGCTGTTATCTTTACTTGGTGTTTGAAATCTGTTCACTTTTCACTCTTTCATCTTCTGAATTTGCAGTATCTGATTCTCAATTAGTCATTTTTTAAATTTCTTCTCTTCAAGCCTTTTCAAACTTTATACAAAAGATGATTTGTAGACCTTTTCTGCTGATTGGATGGACTTCATCATATATGTTCCCATTTAATCAATTGGGAATCACAGTTTAATTGTCTTCTCTTACTACATACATAATCCTAATTATTAAAACTTAGGAGTAATGTACAAAAGGTCTTTATAAAAATCTTCTCACTTGACAGTCCCTTGTGTAAAAGGCAATTCTTAATTCTAGTTGTTTTGAAAGAGTGATCACTTTTGACATTAGAAATAGATCTATATAGTTGATTGATACTGTCTCTTTAATGGTTTGTAGTTTTTTTTTTATGTATCTTTTTTGCACTGTTAACTATTTTATGTGTCTTCTGTACTAAGGGGAGATAACTATTTCAACCTTGGCCTTGGCATGACCCAGACCATAAATAAATGCTTGTTTACACACAGTAATTGTCAACAAAAATGGATTTTCGATTAGGTGCCTGTAAAATATTTCTTATTAGTCTAGCATATAACACTTTAAGGGTTGAATTGACATCTTTTATTGTAGTTTCATAATCACTTGCTACCAGCATTTTCTGATTTATTTTTTTATTATTATCAAATAATTAATACATGTATTCAATGAACCAAGGTTCCAGTCATATGGAATACTAAATGTTGTTTCATGTTAGTCTCAAGGTTACTTAGAAATGTTTTACAGGTTTTGGTAAGAACTCCGTAAAGAAGATTTCAGTATCTGTCTTTGTAAAGAAAGCAAAGCCACTAAGTAACAATTTTATTTCATCTGTCTGTCATTTAGATTTGATCTGCTGAAAGTAATGCATTTTCCTATCTTAAATGTTATTCTAAAAATAACAGTTATCTGCAAGTTATCAAAATAACCTGTTTTGATCATCCCCCTCTTAAACCTCTGTGCATGTGCAAAACTCATTGCACTTCAAGTGCATCTCAAAGCTATAAATCGTCTTATCTGATGCAAGGTTGTCTGGCAAGTGATTAATTTGAAACATCTTGATATTAACCTTATCTGTTAAATAATGAGACCCAATTTGAGAAATTAAATCAAGAAAAAACAACTGAACGAGATTTTTTTCCAGCAAGAGATATTATACTTCTTCTCTGTTGTAAGCAATACGTAGAAAGGGAAAATATACTGCTATGTTGGGAAACCGTTTCGACTTGTTGGAAACATGTCAGTTAAAGTCAGTTCTTGTTTATATTCTGTTTATTTATAGTTAACATCAAAATATTTTAATTTTTTTTTAATAATTTTCTTTTTATATATAGGGTTCATTGTTGCCAAGTTTAGATAAAATTCTTATGAAATATGATTAAAATCATGCATTTGCATGTTGAAAATACCTTTTGATTTCTGAGTTATTTATTTAATTACGTTTTTTATTTAAGAATCATAACATGTGTGTCTTAGCCTTTGAACATTTTTCTTTTATTTTGGTATTTATCGTGAAAAGAAGGGTTTATTGTGTGGATGTATTTCCCCAAGGTAGACAATAGCCTTTTGCCAATTAATTCTCCTTAAAATAAGAATATTTTAACTACCAGAATGGAATAATGATTATGGCAAAATGAATGTGTTTTTTCTTGGAGGAATCTCTAAAGCAAAATGTGTTAATATACTGGTATACTTTGACCTATAATTGTTTACTTTTACAAATTGTGACTTGGATGGAGAGTTGTCTCATTGGCACTCATATCACATCTTCTTATATCTATGATAGGGTTTTAAAAATGTAGATTGACAGTCTCATGCCATTATATAGAATTTTTGCATTGAGATGGTATTAAACATATGCAATGCAATCAACCATTAAAATAATTATCAGCAAATATGAAGATGAATTCCATTTTCTATTTCAGTGCAAGTTTGAACCAACTTGATGGAGATGATTCAGACGATTCCTATCATGATGCCAAGGAAGACAACATATCAACCAATCGACAAAATCCATTAGACATGGATGCTATTAGTATATCACCTTCAGAATCAGGCTGCTCAAGTCCTTTCTGTAATTATGTTTTACAAATTATTGGAATGTCTTCAGAATCAGTTTGATAGAATCTGTTTAGAAAATCTCTTCTCATATTGTCTTAAGAACCAAAATGTTTAAAGTTCATTGCAAATTTACTACATTTGTATATAATTATTTAAACTAGATAGCATAATATTTTTTTTTTTAAATCAGAAGCCTTAAAAATTCAATTGCTTAAAACTTGCTTATTAAATCAGATTGTAAATAAAAATTAACATATATTTTTTAATACCTAGTGCAAAGCTAGGTTTATTAAAACAGGACTGTGCTGTACAAAAGGTTGTATGACATTCTATCTTTTATAAGTCTATTTTAAAAATCTATTCAATTAAAGATGAATCTTTGTTGATAGTCTGTTGTTAAATGCCAGCCAGGGTTGTTTTTGCAATTATTTGTATATCAGTATAAAAGTAGTAGGCGCATTATGGCCATATTTGAAATGCCAGCCATGATTTATATATTTTCAATAATTAATATATTCTTATACAAGGAGTAGGTGCAATAAGGCCATTTTTGAAATGCCAGCCAGGATTTTTTTCTCAATAATTTGTTTATTTTTACCTAATTTTTTAATGAAATTTGCATATTGATTTTAAGATTTACCTGTATAAATAACAAAGTTTTGTAAAAATGATGTCTTCAGGAGGCAGCACATAACAAAAAACCTACCTTCAAGCATTTTTTTTGGTGAAAAAATGTAAACGTCCGCAGGTTTAAAAACATTTTATTTTATTCACAAATATAGAGCACATGCAAGAAGCAACTAGAAAATTTAATTTGGTCCTTAAAATCTCAGTGGATGGTAATTAGACATTACATCTTTAACTTTGCCCATATTTATCCAACAAGGTAATGCAAAATTCATGTGATTTCAGATTTCAGAGGCAATTTCTCATTTCTCATTTGAAATTTAATATCATGTGAAAATTCACTAAAAAGTTATGTTTGAATCCCTCCCTAGCTACTGCTTTCTCTCTATGAAAAGAATTAAAAAAACTCTTACTCCCCAATTGTCATTACCATGAAAGGTTATTGATAAAAGTAGACTAGTATAAAGTAACTATGTTAAAATGAATTATCTATTGTCTTTATTTGAATAGCAGATTTTGTCAAGTTTAATTCATAAAAGTTTATGTTTTATAATTTTAATTTATATTTCAGATAAAGAGGCTTCTGATGAGAGAGGTTATGAGCAAGGGTTAACTGGAGATTCCCTTATTGGAACACTTTACCATTTACAACAAGAACTTGTTACTCCAAGAGACAAGAAAAAAGTAATTAAAAAATATTTCAAATTGCAAAGTACCGGTATATCAATCCACATCTACATCATTACATATCACGATTCAGAATTAATTCCTGACATAAAGGAAAGATTTAGAAACATGACTCCTGACATAAAGGAAAGATTTAAAAACATGACTCCTGACATAAAGGAAAGATTTAAAAACTACTCCTGACTTAAAGGAAAGATTTAAAAACAAGACTGCTTTGCCATTTTAACACATGAACAGCAAAAGATTGACTCTCCATAGAAGAGATCAAAGCGTTCAATGATCTTGTGACAGGCAGTAGGAAACATCAACACGAATAAATGAATTGACTAAGATTGTCAGTTTTCCTGTCAAAGGTTGTTGTCCTCTCTCTCCAGCTTCCTCCACCAATATAAACTGACCACCCCATTAAAGCCAATATTGCTGAAAGTGGCTTTAAACACCCAACCATCAATCAACACAAATTGAAAAATGATGAAGATGATTGAAATATATAAAAGATTCAAAGTTATTGAATGAATGAAGTATACAAGGTTGATACAGCAACAAAATAAACATAAGTTATTAAACCAAATATTGAGTTACAACAGTTGAAGTCAAAGGGAAAAGTTCATTTCAGTATGTAGTTTATATTTTGACATTTCTTCATCCTTTCATTTAGTCCTGAATATGCATGAAATATTTAGTACTGGACGTTAAGCAAAACAAAATCAGTTATTCAATTTTTGCTGTAGGAAAATGTATATTTTACAATTGTTTTGTTTTAGACTCAGGTACGGAATTTGTCCGAGGAGATTAATCAGAGTGGCGACTCTGAAGAAGAGAATTCTAAATTGACTGTTCCTCAACATTCCAGTAACATGACTAAAGCACAGTCAACACCTTCAATACCACACGCTGTTTCGACAAGTAAGTCAGTATTGTATCATGTCAAATGACTTGAAATAAAACAGTCAAATTTGACAGTAGCAAATTAGATGACTAAGAATAGTCAACACTTGTTTCATCTAAGAAATTTAAGATAGAAACAATATTTGAAAAAGGGGATCTTTATAATGCCTTCCTACTGTCAGATTGTATCACCAATCAACATTTATATCACTTATGTTTTGAATATCATGCAAGGTTTAAACTAAAATATATATCTGTTGAAAAATGATAAAAATTAGAAATTTCAAACACAAAAACTACGAGCTGACAAAATTTATGTTTTGAATATCTTTATTTCTGAAAAATTACATTTTTTGGTATAATAAAGCAGGTTTCAAATAAACACCAATGAGATCGGAACATAAAAACATCAGTAAATCAAAATTAGGGCAAATTACATATAAATTAAACAGAGAAACTCAAAACCTTACACTAAACATCAAAAATTCTGTGTAGACAACTTGGAGAAATAGTTACAAAGATGATGAAAGAACAAATATTATCATCTAAAGCTTAGAACCTTATAAAAATAGTCAGCCCTTAACCTATTTTAGAACGTCCACTTTTGACTTTCTTCGGACCAGCAAAACCATACCACAATGACATTTAAACCAGTTGGGTGAAATTACTTGCAGTGAAATTACTTGCAGTGATAGTACTTGCAGTGAAATTACTTGTAGTGAAAGTACTTGTAGTGAAATTACTTGTAGTGAAATTACTTGCAGTGATAGTACTTGCAGTGAAATTACTTGTAGTGAAAGTACTTGTAGTGAAATTACTTGTAGTGAAATTACTTGTAGTGAAATTACTTGTAGTAAATGTGTTGAAGCATGCAAACAATTACTTTTTTCAGTGGGCCAATCAAAAGGAAACACCACCAAAACACAAAGTTAGATTTGTTCAGTCAAATTTTATTTCAAACAACCAGTTACATTGGACCGCAATTTAATAATCAAAGAATTGATAAGGATTTTTTTTTTATTTTTATAGGTGAAAAATTGGGGCATACTCGGGATCCAAAACAGTAAGTACTTTCTAAACAAACTGATACTTGAACCAGTGTAACTACCACACTTTGCATTAACCTCATTCTGATTTAAACACAAATCATGTGTCCATGCTTTGCTTACAAGGATCTGACACCAATCTGTTTTACTTTCTGTTGGGAAGGTTTTATCTTGATGATGCATACCATTTGAAATTTGGTGCAGAAATTTCATTGGTTGACATATTAATCGAAACAGAAAGTAGAAGAGAGCATTGTCAGATCTTTGTAAGATAAGTGAGTACACCTGATCTGTATTCTAATCAGATTGCATTAACCTCTAATGACCTGCTGCTTTCATTGATTTTGTTACCCTGAATGTAATTTTGACCATCCTGCAGTTAAAACTGTACTAAAAAATTGTTTTATTCATCTTTTAAATTTTAATTTCTTGTCAGACGACTCCTTAGAGAAAGAAAACTTGTGCAGTAGGGCTGTTGAGTAGTGTGAACACTTCATGATCAATTGTCTTCTGACATTTTGAATATTTTACCTTTGCTCTAAAACAATAGAAATCTATCTTTTAAAGTCTAAAGGCTAATGGTTATAGATTATACAAATATTGTCAAAGTAAGTATTAGCAAGAAATCATTGACCTAGTGAGATATAATATAAAAATGTGCCATTTTAAATGACAGTTATGAAAATCTTCATTTCTCTTTGTTCTCATAGTCTTTCTGGTAAACACTTAATGTTTTGATAGTTTTACTGAGGCAAAAAAATCAGGCTTTTACAGAACATATCAAATTATAAAAATTGACGATTTAACAATACTATTTTCCTCCTCCTGACAGAAGAGCAACGTTTTTCCGGTATGTCTTCAGATGTCTAACATATCTATATATATATATACATAACAAATGGATGGGATGTCTGTTGTCATTGAGAAATAGATATAGATCAAAATATAACCATTAATTGTTAATAATTGGAATTTTGATTTTAGCTGGATATTGATTACCCAATATTTGATATGGTGTTTCAGTTATAGAATGTTATGTGCATGTTGGTGTTGGATGGTTGTATTCTGTCGTAGTTAAAGTACACTTAAATAATTAACTTCCTGGTTGCTGGTAATTAATTTCATAAATTCAATTATGCACTTAGAATCATTTAGTTGAGTTCATTTATGCAGATTTGTTTACAATATTGTCTGAATTTTTATGTGGCCAAAAGAAAACTTATTCATTCCAAATGTATGCTGCATAGATAATTTGTATTACGAATAAGTCATGTACTGGACACCAAGAAAAAGGGAGATAGAAGAAAATGAACTGAGGAATATAAACATGTAATAGAAAATCATTTTCAAGTAAAACTGATGTAGTACAGAATTCGGCTGTTAGGATGAAAATAGGGGTATTTGTTGACAAGACGTATCTGTTCCCTTATATTAAAGGGTTAACTCTATGGAACACATTTTCATAATCTATTTTCATTCTGAACAAGGAAAAGAATAAATAGTTTGAAATCTTTAAGTGAAATTGATTTTTTTTAAATGCGATTGATTTCAGACCACACCATAGATCCTACTTATATATACAAAAACTCATTGAAGAACATGAGTGAGTGAGATTTTATTTTGGCAGTGATTATTTTTTCTTGTATTTTGCACTTTATATCTTGGTGCTTTTTTTCTCACATGTACAGTTGTTATGAAAATTCTGAGCATATATTTTTTGGTATTTATGGTTGCTTAACACAAAGCTGTTTGAAACATATTGCCATTCTTGAAGCTTTTAATAATAAAAGTGTATGATATAGGGGAAACGTGTATTGGTCTTTTGTTGTTATTGCTGGACTTAACTCGTATTAAAACATTTTATATTATGCATGTGCATTGAATCTTTGTATGTGTATAGAATTAGCTAACAAAGTTTGAAATGAAATAATCTAAAATTCTGAAATATCGTTTCAGTGTACGTCTCTCAACTTTTTATTTGTATTTTCATACAACAAAAATTTATTCCATAAAGTTGTACCGTAAAATGAACTTCTTCGTCAATTATGGAAGATCTTGACCTTTATAACCCTATATTTCTTCTTTATTTATAGATATCACTTTTGTCATTAATAGCAAGTTTTTACTGCAACATTTAGCAAAGTTAAGCATGCTTTACACTGAAACTTTGTTTGCAGTGATGCAAAAGTTAGTGAACACTGCATGGCTTGCATGACACTTTTCTGTGTTAGTTATGTGGTTATGCTATTGTGATTGTTATAATGTTAATATGTTCATATTGTTATATTGTAAAATATTTGAGTAGTGTGCATGTGTTTTACAAAATATTAGTATTTGTTACTTATGTGTAAAATATTGAAAATATTTTAAGAGGTTGTAAATAATCTTTTGTCCTCTCTTTTAGTAAGAGTTGAAAATGTTTACTTTTTTCCCAAAATATACATAGAAAATCTATATTTGAAGTGAAATTCAAATTATAAGGTTAAGTTTCGACAATTTTTTGTCAGTGAACATAATAAAAAAAAATACAGAAGTAACAACCCTCTCTGAGATGGGCACAGGACGTTTGTGCTTTTTTACCTGTAACACGATAGGACATTTGCGCTCCAAACACTATGGACATTTGCGCTTTAAATTTTGATACACCTGTATTAAATTAACAGGACATTTGCGCTTCTTACCTGTAGTCGTCTTCCTGAAATTTTAATGAGTTGTAATCATTACGCAAATAAATTCAACTTATATTTGTGGTTAGTGAGTTCACATTGATATAGACTAGTAAAGGGGGAGGGGAATGTATATGTCATGATAGATTTTTATCATTGAACAACAGTCGGTTAATTACATTAAAATTCGTTATATTGATGAACAGGGGCCTAAATCAAGAATTGAGAAAGAGAAACTAGAAGATTTATTTGAAATGTGGATGAAATACCAGTCAGGACAGATTACAAGAGCTAAATTTGCTCATTCCCTGAGCCTCAGATATCAAGCAAAAACAGATCTTTGATGTCTATACGTGTCTTAATGTATTTAGAATGTTTACTTTTAGCTATATATAATAGCTATATTAATGTGCTATGAAATGACGTTTAAACACAAATGTGCTATGAAATGACTATTAAATTTTTAACCATAATGAAAATTTTCACTTTAATTCTGCCAGGTCCAACCTACCGGACCTAAGCCTGGATAACATAGGAGGGGAGTCGTAAGAAGCAAATATTGTAAAAGCACAAATGTCCTTTTTTAAAAAGCGCAAATGTCCTATAAATTGAAGCGCAAATATCCATTAAGAAAAGTGCAAACGTCCCGCGCCGTCTGAGATAGTGTTAGTTCTTTAGTAAGATAGTAATTGCAGTGAAATATGTTACTTTAAATGAAAGGAATGGTGTCATTTAAAAATCTATTTAAAAAAGTAGGGCATTGGTGTCATTTCTTTTTCATCTACCTTTCCTGTCTTGATAATTTAAATTGGGTAGGTAGGTTTTGGCTACTCTTTGAGTTCTTGAAATTGGAAAAATAATGTTAAAATCTAAAGCATATAATGGTTGTCTTAAAAATTATAAATAATTGAAGATGAAGGCATTTTTAGTGGATAGGGAAAAAACATTTTTATTTTGGCACTTGTTTTCTTTTCTGAATATGCAGAATTTGAAAATACCTTTGATGCCATCAATTCCAGTTTAACTGATTTAATGTTGTGCAAAAAACAAATGAAAGTTTGTGTGTATTCCATCAAATATATGTTTATTTAGTTGCAAATTCTAAAATGATAAATTGAAAACTAAGAAATACTTTAAAATTCAAATGTATGAGATGGCAAACAAGTTCTTATGATAATTTCATTACAACATATAGACCTATCAGGATGAAATAAGATTAATATTTAGATTTGAACTGGTATTAGAACGATAAGTTTTTGTTACCCTATAAGGTTAAGAAACCATTTGGTTATAAAGTATAGTAGAACTTGTCTAAACAGGACCCCTTCAGGACTGAATAGTTAGTTTAGATTAGACAGTTGGTAATTTTTTACAGGGCAAATATTATCAGCATGTCCTGATTCAAGAGATCAGTTTCCTTAGGTTTCTAGTTTATGCTGGGTTTAGTTTAGACAAGTTTAATTGTACTGGCTTTTATAAATGTATTAAAGTTAAGATATATTTAACATTAGCTTGACAATATTTGTTTTTATAATAATGAAATGCATGAGGCCAGGTTTGCAAGTTTGCTTGATAAGTTGCAGCTTTTTTTCAGAATGAAAACTACCCTGGATTGTCTGATACATTATGATATTAGTTCCAAGATTTTATCTGAAAATAACAGTGGTATTCAAGAAATTTATGTTTCATTTTTTTCTTTGAATCACTAATTTTTTTTACCTGTTTGAAACATATATTTCGAAAATTCAATTGAATTCAAAATCAAATAGAAATTGATTGTTTCAAAACAGAAATTTTCTGAATTATAAATGTTTCATTTATTTTTGGAAAAAAATCTTGACATCAATGATGATATTAATAAAAAATGTTATTATTGCGCTAGCAAAGGACAGCAGTAAAATTTAAACATTCTTTATCAAAACTTACTGTTGATTCATTATTATTTGGTGGATACCAATTTTTGGTGGATTTCGTAAATAAACGTGAACCACAAATTAAAATGTTCAACAAAGTATACATTTTTTTATAGGCTTGTATGCAAAATTCTGCAAAACCACAAAACCAAATATCCAGTAATATACCAATTTCCCTCAATCCACGGAAATTGGTACCAATGAAAATAAATGAATCCACAGTAACACTGTTTATAGAAGCTAAAACATTTTACATTTATATATTGTGTTGTACAACCAAAAGAAGATATACAAAATACCCAATAGTTTGATCAACAAGCAGACTTGCAACAGATGGCCTGGAATTGTAATATATAATTGCTTCTGTTAGTAAACATAATATAGATATGCTGTTATAACATATGTATGCACACTTTATACTACTTTATAGTGCTCAGTTCCGTCGTCAACGGGAAATCGAGGAAGATGACGACGAAAATACAAACAGAATGCTGGCACAAGAAGATAGAAATAAGAAATCTAAACTTTCATTGTTAGATTTTCTTAATGAGTAAGTCAAACAGTGTGTTGTGCATTGGCTGTGTAAGTCACCATTATAAAAGGCAAAGGAACTTTTGAAAATTTTAATTCAAGTTTTCAAATCTTATGCTTATTTTTCAGTTCTTTCACATTTTCAAACCTTTAATACCTTTAATTCCAACCTTAAATTCCATCCTTAAATTCCATCCTAGAACTATCAATTCACAGAAATGTAGCAAAAGTTAATACTTTTGGAAAAGTAGAATAACAATACTGAATGCCAAGGTAAATCCATTAAGGGGGAGTCGATAAACACTGACAAAATCAAGCGGTATTGGATTTTGAAACATTCCTAAGTCTTGAAATGGTGCATTAGGTGTGAAATGCTATTCAGGTGTGAAAACTTGTACTGTAGCTCTGGTCAGCTTGAGCTGTAAAAGATATATATGTAGCAGTTTCTTGACTGTATCTGTAAGCTCATTCTTTTGTATGTTTTGTTTCAGCTTCTGAAAATAAATCATATGTCTTTATTTTTTCTGTCATGATATTTCTAAAAAATACTCCTGTGGCATCTGAGTGTCATGTAAGCGTACATTTTTATGAATCATAACTGATTGTTTTTGTGTTGGCAGTAACCTCGGCTAGCTTCAAAGCTCTGTATCTTGTTATTTTCTGCTCTGTTGGTATGGTTTTTATGTTCCCAGCAAAAATATCGGCAGCATATTGTAATTGCTTTGTCCTTCATTCTGGGTGTTCAAAACAAATGTTTTGGGGTTGATAGTTTGCACATTTATACTCAATTTTGGGAGCATCAGTTGGTTATGCCAGCTTTTTATTTGTTTCCATTAGAAATTCTCAAATTTTTTCGTATGTTTTGAGTTGCATTATCAATAAAAACTGTTGGTTATTTGTCCCCTACCGACGAAGTTGAAGGGGACTTTAGGTTTGCACTCTTTCTGTCTGTCTGTCTATCTGTCTGTCTGTCTGTCCCTCCATCAGTCCGGCAAATCAGTTTTCCACACTTTTTTCTACGTGCTTGAAGATATTGATTTGATATTTTGTATATTGTTTTATCATGACAAGTTACAGATCAAGTTCGAATTTTGTTCCGGTCTGATGATTTTATGCTGAGTTATGGTCCTTGGACTTAGAAAATTCACTTAAATAATCAGTTTTCCACACTTTTTTTCGTCATGCTTGAAGATATTGTCTTGATATTTGTTATATAGTTTACACCATGACAAGTTATAGATCAAGTTAGCATTTTGTTCCAGTACAACAAATTTTTAACCGGTAGGGGACTATGTATTGCTATGCAATACTCTCGGAATGCTTGTTTATTTTAAACAAGTGAACTCCAATTATTTGAAATGCAAAGTACTAGAATTTAAAATTATTCAAATTTATAGTAAAATTATGTCCAGAAATAATATAGTAAGCACAAAGACATACATGAAGCTATGATACTGTGCAGATAAGATTCAAGGACCTTTTAAAACATATCCTCCTGATGAAGTAAATGCAAAAGAAATCGACTCTTCCCATTTATTATCAAAGTTTTAATTATTGGATTGTAACATATGGAACAATGTTTAAGAATTATTTAAGATCTTGCTTATTTTAATACATGTTGACTTGGCTTAAATCTTATAGAAAGTGGTCAGAGTAAAGTGTTTATAGTGTCAATCAATCTTGGGAATGAAATACTATATATACGTCATGGTACATTGAGTACTATCGAGGATTTATATAGTATCTTACTATATAAGTCCTTGGTACTATACAGAAATTTTTTAAAGTACAAATAGAAGAGGAATTCATGTTCATTTTTATTATTGACGAATTACTGGTAATTGCTTTTGTTTATTTTGCTTCTTCTTACATAGACGATTTTATCCAGCTTGCTTTTAGCTTGCTTGACTTACATCTAACATTATCACCTCAACTGCTTAGTTGCTTTTGTTTTATAAATTTCTATATAAAAAAAATGTTTTAATATATATTTTATTACAGCGATTACTTTATTACAAAAATATACTGGTATAGAGAAAACCATTGATTTTATAGCATGAATCCTTGAAAATGACATATATCATTCTCACGCTAGTGATCCATTAGTTTTTCCCTCTGTCAAAAGTTAAAGAAATAGGTCAGTTACCTTAGTTTAGCATTGTAAACACAATCAGGGATAATTGATATTTAGGAATTGATGTTGAATAAACCTTTCTCTAATTCTTACCAGATTTATACTTTCCCCTACTGGTTGATTATTTTTTATAATCAAAGTGAGTTTGCTTGATCACAGTTCTTCATTGGTGAAAGTTAAATAATGATGTCAAATTTTCTTGATCCTTGGATTTTGCTATTGTGACGTCATGAAAAAAGGCGACCATGTCTGATGACATCACATAGAAAGAACTAGATCATTTTGCAGGTTATGAAAAAAAAAGAGATAAATTTGCCTTCATATAGTCTAAATATCATTAGAAAAACAGATTCTACCACCATTCTTTGTGATATATGTGATATTTCTTCCTCCTCTCTCATCAATAAAATGTGAATATTTAATTGTCTCTCTAGGAGAAATATCTTTTACACTGGGTGGAGTGGTATAATCTATATTTCACCATGCATACGAAATTATAGATAAAGAGTGTAGCAATCTCTAATTTGTTGTTATTATAAGAAAGTTTTACTTGTATATTTTGGAGAAAACACATAAAAGTTACAAAAACCTGTGAGTCAGAGAGAGAAACCCAAAATCTAAAAGAACTTATGTGTCTTCAGAAGAATGAGAAACATAAGGGAACCTGTGTGTCATAGGGAAAACCAATGTCGTAGGGGATCTCCCTGAGAGAAGACCAAACTCTTAATGAACAAGAACATTGTATTGTTATGAGAAACCCATATTCCAAGGAAACCTCAGTATATTTGAGAGAAACTCTTCCCTTGAAATTTGTTAGCACTACAGTCAACAAAAAGTGAATCGAAGGAGCTAGAGAGAAACCAATAACTCACAAATGTTGAACTGCTTTATTTATAATTTTGAACAGAATTTGTGAAAACTTGACTAAACTTCATAAATCTTATTTAAAATCTCTGGAAAAATTTCAACTACAAAAGTTAGTAAATAAAAATATCTGATTTCTTCCACACATTTAGAGAACAAAAAAAGATTCTTTTCATAGAAGACTTCAAGTAAATATAAAATGTTTTTCAATGTATTAAACGACCAACTATCTGGTAATTGAAACTAAATTTTGATATATTTCACTTGCCAGATATTTGAGGCAGAAAATCCATTATTTTTATTATTTATTTCTCTCACTTTCAGCTCAAGTTTGAATGAAGAACAGAAATTAGCAAAGAAAGAAGAGAAGAAAAGAAAAACCAGTGTCTTCTCTCGGATATCAAGTAGCTACAGAACAAAAAAGGTCAGTTTATTTGAAGTATCTTCTGCCAAGTCAAAGTGTAATAGTAAAGATATCATGCCTCCTCAATTCCTATCCTGTTTTAGATCAGACCATGGAAATTTTTATAAACAGTTCATGATCACTTCATGGCTCCTTAAAAGACATGATACTCTTCATGAATATACGATAGAATTGTGTCTCAGAAATTAAAAGATGGAGAACCATATTTTTAAGGTCTTATCTGGAGTGTCACATTACAGGGAGTCTGAATTTTGACTACTTATTTGTAGCCCATATCCCATAATAATATTTTGAATAAAATATTGAACCTTTATTCAAATTACTGTAAACTAACTAATTTCTAGTGAGTAACAAGACTTTTACTAGTAGAAAACTATTTCGTTGTAAATATGTTGAACTTGGATCTTTGCTGATATGCATACATCATCATCATTATATATTGAGGTGCAGAAGGACCTTTTTTCGGGACGATGGGATTAGGCCTTAATTTTTGCAGGAATTCATGATTGCGCCTTATTTTTTTGCGGTACTTTGAGATAAGCCCTTATCAGGACTGGGAATTAATGATTAATTTTTCAGGATACGGGGAAGAATGCTTTATTTTTTTGGAAATTCGGGATGACACCCCCTCCTTCTGCCCCTCTATATTGGTTTTGGCTTCATTATTAAGATGGAAACGAGAAAATGTTAAAGGCAATCAGTTATTTACAAGGAAAATATGAATTAAATTTGTAAAAGGTAAAACTGGGGAAAAGTTCAGCTGATTAAAAAGTTCTACTCAATATTTAAAATGTTGATTTTTTAAAGTGAGGAGGAAAAGTTGCTTGACCAGGTGTCTATCTGTTCATAACTAATAAGCTATTATACATTTACTACAAAATCAGCTCATTACATAAATTCATTTGAAAAAGTTATACATGTAATATGTTACAATACTATGAAAAAAAAATCTTAAGTAGACTAGCAAAATATAAATAGATAATATTTTTTTATAATGAATTTGTTAATACATGCTACAATTTGATGCATTGATAACAGGCCTCACTCTGGGAAATCTCCCGTAAAACAAACTGCAAAATGACGTGTCTGTTCTTCGCAGATAGTTTCCGATGACTGACATAATTACACAATATAAGTTAATTATGCAAGGAAACTGCATTTAAACATCACAAAACACTTTGAGCTTTCATTTGATCCTAAATTACATCAAAAGGAAGATCAAATGTACTTCTATCAGATACATTTTAAAGTCAAGACCTTCTAGGAACAATGCCAGTAAGAGTTGTCTCTCTTTCTTCACAGTGGATAAAATCAAAGTCTAATCAAACTCTCAACTTCTAACCTGTCAGGTTTTATCAGATCGAAAATAAAAGTTGTTCTTATCATCTTTAGCCAAATTAAATCAATAATTACATAATGATGAGTTGCACCTGAGCAAACATTTCTAAAGTCAGGTGCAAAGACATAGAACTTTCACTTAAGTAAACATGGGAAGTGATAAAAAGATTCCAGGTGTACCATCCAACTGATTTGAGGTCTGTGGTTCAAACTTTGTTAAAATGAAGCCAGCCAAAAAATCAGAAATCGGTTAACTTATACTTGTTGACTTTTTGATTAAATACTATGTTAATTAATGTAATTATGTAAAGAAAGTTATTCAGTAATAATATTTGAATAATTGGAGGTGTGGAGTAAGCCTTAGTGAGACAGCAGTCTAACAACACATTAAAACCTATTTGCAGTCTTCAATGTTAGTTGAGTGTCCATGCAAAATATAGAGCTTTAAATTGACTAAACTTTGGTATACTGAAACAGATTATAAAGTTTTTTCAAGAGCCTTTTTGACTATTTAGCGTACCTTGCCCACTGGGCCATGTGAACTTTAACCATCACTTGGGGCCCGTAATTTATTTTGATTTACACAGGGATTTAGCAATTACCTTTCCAAAAGATATAGTTCCTCTATTATCTAAAGGCAACTACAGATTGCATGGCTGTATCAGGTGGCAGGCACCATTATGAATTAGTTTTTTTTATTAGGATATTTGGAATGAAGATTATTCGGCCCCACCCCCTTAGTCACAGTGTATTGACTTTGAAACTAGTATAGTTTTTATGTTAAATGTTTAAGGGAACCATTGATGGTAACTTAATGATATTTGTATGCAGTTGTATTAGCATAAGCACATCTCATCTCAATGGAGATTATATGGTGTAATCCATTCAGTAATCTTTCACTGACTTTGAAACTTTTACATAGATTTTTATTAGGTTAATTTAAGGAGAACCACTTATGATAAGTCAATGATATTTGGTATGCAGTTGTATTAGCATTGGCACAAATCATATCCATTGAGATTATTTTGTTGTGCATCCTCAATCATGGTTTATTGACTTTGAACATTTTGCATAGTTCACATGTTAAAGTTTGTGATATGGCTATTTTTGTTTTAACATTTGCGCTATACTATCAAAATTACATAAAGGCCAGACATTTCTTTGTGTCAACAGTTTACTTTTTCTAAACAAGAAGTTAGTTATAAGGCCTAAAGCAAATATGTAAGACAAGTTCAAAAATATAACTACTGATATCCGACAGATTAATGTACATGTTTTGTGATTATCTAAAAGGATGTTGATGGAAAGATTTATGATAGTTGTGCATGGATTTTTTGAATTCGAGGTGTGAAAAAAGTTCCCTTTTTGTACCCTTTTGGAATTGGACACACTTCATAAGATTTAACAATTGTACCCCTGCCTCAATGATATCTGCCTATTTTTATACGCCCGTTTACGGGACGTATTATGGTATACTTCTGTCCGTCCGTCTGTCCTTCCGTCGTCAACATGTTGGACACTAACTCAAAAATGCTTTAACCAATTTGCATAAAACTTTGGTGAATTGTTTATATCTATTGACGTGAGCTCCCTTTCGTTTTTTATAAAATTTAGATTTTATTTTATCGTCGTATATTGGTATGACGTTGGCGTCGTCGTCGTCCGGCATCGTCCGAAGACACATTGGTTTTCGCACTCTAACTTTAGTTTAAGTGAATGGATCTCTATGAAATTTTACCATAAGGTTCAATACCACAAAAGGAAGGTTGGGATTGATTTTGGGGGTTATGGTACCAACAGTTAAGGAATTAGGGGCCAAAAAGGGGCCAAAAATAAGCATTTTTTGTAACTTCCAGACATAACTTGTGTGTTAGTGTATGGATCTCTCTGACATTGTACCACAAGGTTCCATATCACACAGGGAATGCTGGGATTAATTTTGGGGGTAATTGCCTCAAAATATTAGGAATTAGGGGCCAAAAAAGGGGGAAAAAACAAGCATTTTTTTAGTTTCATGACAATAACTTGTGTGTAAGTGTATGGATCTTTCTGAAATTGTACTACAAGGTTCCATATCACAAAGGGAAAGCTGGAATTGAGTTTGGGGGTAATTGCCCAAAACGTTTAGGAATAAGGGGCCAAAAAGGGGCCAAAAATAAGCATTTTTCTAGTTTCCAGACAATAACTTGTGTTCAAGTGTATGGATCTCTCTGAAATTGTACTACAAGGTTCCATATCACAAAGGGAAAGCTGGAATTGAGTTTGGGGGTAATTGCCCAAAATGTTTAGGAATAAGGGGCCAAAAATAAGCATTTTTCTAGTTTCCAGACAATAACTTGTGTTCAAGTGTATGGATCTCTCTGAAATTGTACTGCAAGGTACCATACCACAAAGGGAAGGCTGGGATTGAGTTTGGGGGTGATGAATCATAAGGGGGTTCAAAAAATTTGGGGGGGGGGGATTTTTTTTTTTTCCTTTTTTTCCTTTTTTTTTCTTTTAAAATTTTCCATTTTAAGTTGGTTATTTCTGTTTTATATTTAAAAGCAAATAATAATGATATGGTAGGAGATACACACCAAACAGGATGTGTAAATTATTATAAAATAAGTATTGTGCAATAGCAAGAAATTTTCAATTGCACAGTATTGCACAATAGCAAGAAATCTTCAATTGCACAGTATTGCGCAATAGCAAGAAATCTTCAATTGCACAGTATTGTGCAATAGCAAGAAATATCCAATAGCACAATATTGCGCAATAGCAAGAAATTGTCAATTGTACAGTATTGTGCAATAGCAAGAAATATTCAATTGCACAGTATTGTGCAAAAGAAGATACTTCGTATAAATTGCTTATTTCTTGACCAATTTCAATGGGGTTTTATTCTTGAATTCTTGGGGTTCTTTAATATGCTGATTCTAACCGTGTATTAAGTTTTTGGATTTTGGGCCCCGTTTTTAAATTGGTCCACATTGAGGTCCAAAGGGTCCAAAATTAAACTTTGTTTGATTTCATCAAAAATTGAATTATTGGGGTTCTTTGATATGCCGAATCTAACCGTGTATTTAGATTCTTAATTTTTGGTTCTGTTTTCAAATTGGTCTACATTAAGGTCCAAAGGGTCCAAAATTAAACTTAGTTTGATTTTAACAAAAATTGAATTCTTAGGGTTCTTTGATATGCTGAATCTAAACATGTATTTAGATTTTTGATTATGGGCCCAGTTTTCAAGTTGGTCCAAATCGGGGTCCAAAATTAAACTTTGTTTGATTTCATCAAAAATTGAATTCTTAGGGTTCTTTGATATGCTGAATCTAACCATGTATTTAGATTTTGGATATTGGACCATAATAGTTGAATGTCCAATTTAAAATTTTTAAGTTCTTAGACCACATTCATTCTGTGTCAGAAACCTATGCTGTGTCAAATATTTAATCACAATCCAAATTCAGAGCTGTATCAAGCTTGAATGTTGTGTCCATACTTGCCCCAACTGTTCAGGGTTCGACCTCTGCGGTCGTATCAAGCTGCGCCCTGCGGAGCATTTTATTTTCATCATGCTTGAAGATATTGACTTGATATTTGTTCCATAGTTACCATGACAAGTTATAGATCATGTTAGCATTTTGTTCTATGACAATGAATTTTTAACCGGTAGGGGACTAAGTATTGCGATGCAATACTCTCAGAATGCTTGTTGAAGATTATAATCTCATGAAATTTAAAACTGAAATCTGCATGGTATGCATAAAATCAACTTCTGTATCTCATGCTTTTGATGTCTATTGTATAAATCTTGTTGTAATTTGACAGCACTTGTTCTCTTTGTATATTTCGCTGTTCAATTTCTTTCTCTTCACATACCATGCATCGTAATAGTCAGAATTCAGGAAAAAAACAAGATATTCGTGATGTAAAACAGAATCCTACTTGTTTATTTTGTTACCGTATTATCAGAGAAATTAATTAATCCTTAATTCGTTATTATTGAATGGATACTACAATCAAACAAGATAGACACTTATAAAAATATAAAATGTAAGTATTTTATAATGATTGTTTACTTTGATTCCTGGTGCAGAAGGTGTTGTTGAACTTAGAGGAGGTTGTACATGTTTTACTGGTTCACTTCATTATAAAAACCACCATTTCCTCATAAAAATTCTGTTGGTATCTTTGCTTTCAGACCCCTGCAGATTTTTACCTAACATTCAAGTAGAAAGAAACAATGAGGTCTTGTTATTTACTCTTGGGTAACAATTGCTGGGAAGGACCACAGACCTTGTTGAACTTCAAAGTTACACCTCTACTACACATTACTACAGTATTTGAGTCTTCCATACGTAATTTTTTTTATTAGTTGATATTAGCTTTGAACTAGCTTTCAGTTACTGAAAGTACTCTCAGATCTGTACTTTATGTCTTTTGTGTTTTTGTTAGTTTTTTGTTTGTGCTTTGTATCGATCTGATGCATTAAGCCCTTTCAACTGATTTTTATAGTTTGTTTTTATGTTGCACAGTTACATCACTGTTCCAGGTTAGGGTGAGGGTTTGGCGCCAGCAAACATGTTCAACACCACCACATTCTGGTGCCTGTCCCAAGTCAGGAGCTTGTAATTTGTTGATTGTTGTTTGTTGCTTTTTATCATATTTGTTTTTTCGTTTATCGTTTATTGTTTTGTACATTAATCAGTCTGTTAGTTTTCTCATTTGAATTGTTTTACATTTGTCATTTCGCTTGCTGTGCTGTATGGGTTTTGATCATTTTTGAAGGTCATACAGTGATCTATAGATGTTAACTTCCATGTCATTTGGTCTCTGGTGGATTGTTGTCTGATTGGCAATCATACCATATCTTCTTATTGTTATATTAAGTATTTATTATTGGTATATTATTTCTGGGATAAATCCTGTGAAATAAGAGCAGAGATCAATCTAGAAATCTCAATACAAATAGGCATTTCTTTTTCACACTGGACAGAGATGTTACAGTAACCACTGTAATTATATATTCTGCTTTAATCAGTTTTTCAAATATTTCATTATAAACCTGTGACTGTTTTAGTGGCAAGACCTTAAAAATGTTATTTCACAATCACATTTAGCCCAAACGAGTAAAAAGCAATAAATTCTGAATTTAAAGCTCTATTTAATATCTCCTCTTGAGTCAGTGACACCTACACAATTCTCTATGAAAGTTTTTTGTACCAATTTCAAAGTATTATAGTTTTTTGTATTGTGCTACACAATGAAAGTCATGAAATCAGTGCAGATGAGCAGAACATTGATCTTAATCAGCTGACGAATCAAAACCTGATCCTCATCACTGTCATGTTTCTCATCAGTCATTCATAGAAAAACTATTGTTTTCTTGTGACTAATAATGATATGTATTATATATAAGTATAATTACTTATATTAAGTAATTGGCAACAAGTGTCTGGCTCTGCACACCTTTGTCTTAGGTAGTGTATAAATATTTGGGAGGGATTTGTTTGCCAGAACAATTTTCTTTGTTTACATTCTATTGAACCATTGGCATTCCATTAGTAACCAGCCATGAGAGTCACTGTAGTCCTTTTCTTCTAATTGGTATCACTATTTATAACAAAAACAAGTATTTTTGTGCTGACATTTACTTTTTCTCTGGAATTTCAGGTGTGAATGGATTCGGTTTGTTTTTGTTATTGCAGATGAACCGCAAAACAAAGTATTGAATAAATAGCAAATGAAAAGATGTTGCCTTTTAGCAAGTGCTAGGGGTTGTCTTGAACTTGCACTGAGGTGCAAGCTTTTTTCATCTGGTTGAAGTGTCACAGAATAGAAGTTCCTTCATAATATAAGTTCCAAATGGAAACAGTATTCTGGAATATTATTTCCACTGGAATAAATATTACAGTAAATGTTCCTAACGGAATAAATGGTATAGAATATTTGTTCCAACAGGAACAGATATTATGACATTGTTTATAACAATGTTTCCAGTGGAACTTCTGTTAGGCGGAACAAATATATGTTGACAGAAGACCTCACTACTGAAATGAAGAATAGCAATAAAATCCCTTTACTTTTTCTTTGGGTTTTATTAAGTGCTTGGAGGCATATAAGTCGGGAACTAATACACCACCTCACTTCTTTTCCATTAGTCTAAACAATTCAAATCCCCTGTTAAATAAATTCACATAAAATGCATCTAAAAGGTTAAACTACATATGGATTCAAAAGTATAATCAAAGTACTGAAGTACTGAACATCGGATGACCGCAGGTTCTTGTGGATGGTCAAAAGCACATGTCACAGAAACAGATCACATCACTATACCTGAAACTGAGGTTAATTTACAGAGATTTTGTTTTTCTTATACAAGTTCGTGCTTGGATGATGAATAAATGACAGGAAATTCAACCTCACCGTAAGAACTATTATATTGTAGTGATACAAATCAGTATACCTTAGACTATTATACTAATATAATAATAGTTCCAGAGAATACACTGGTGTGTTGTTATATATTATATTAATATTACGGTTGCATGTATATATAATTTTCATCTATTTGTATATCATACTATTCTACTATTAGTATAGTGTAATGCAAGTGCATGGTGGACACTCTTCTGTAAAAAAAATCAAAGTCTTAATGGCTGTAAAAGCAATTGCTGCCATGTTAATGTTTTGTGGACTTTTATTTTTCATCCATATATATAAGAATTAAACCTGACAGGACAGGAGTGTTGACTAGTGAGAAGCAAGATATAATCTTCAATAATTGAAGGATCGCTAGAAACTTAAAGAAGAAGACGGTTTTAACTTTATATCAATATAAGACTTTAGCAGGAAATCATTTTAAATATGTTTTATATTTCACAAGGAGACAACAAGTTTACCATGCTAAAGTTGGGGTTAATTATACATGTGCTGAAACATATAACTAAAAAAAAAATCATTATGGATTATCCCCTGGTAGTGTTTGTAACTGGGCAATAATTTCCTTTATTGATTTAATTTTAACCATTTTCATAATTAATTTAAATTAACCATTCAGTTAAAACATTTCAACTTTCCAGACGCAAATGTTGAAAAACAGGACAGAAATAAAATATCTTACAAGACATAAACATGTAAAAAATAAATATATATTTCAGCTTACTAAAAATATTTTCATAATGTTACTTTGACGTCATTTCTTAAAACTAAGTCCCAAACATAATTGCTCAGTTGACATGTGTCATCCTCATGCGATACGAGATAACTATAATTCTGATGCAATCCCGAAAAGGGGGGTCATCACAAACAAACATGACATTAAATTGTCATTATACGAACTAGAACAAACAGCTCTATGTTGCTTTGATATTTATCAATTTTCAGGAAACATGTGAAATAAATTTCAGGTCCATTTCATTATAGTGCCTAACAAGATTGTGTGAGGTAGACGAAATTGACCTTAAAACGATCGTCTTGTCTTTTGATGTCCAAAAATAGGCAGATCGGACATATAAGGACTTTATCTAATGACTACATAAATTTGGGATTTATTATTATTATAATATTCTAATGAAACTGAAAATTGTATTTTTTTTTTAGGATAAACAACAATTTTACCTGGCGTAGCCGTGCATAAATGTTATTCTGCATTTATCTTCGAAAAATGGCGTATTTAATGGAATAGAACGTTAATACAGTAAACTTTCTCTTTTTTCTCCGCAATAGGCTATCAAAAATAATTTATCTAATGTGTATGTGGAAAATTATGTGAAAAGATAAAAAGTGGCAATTGTTACCTTTCATACCTTAAGTTTCATTCATCTGATTCTGACCAATGCTTATATACTAAATATCTATTTATATGCCGCTATTATTGTTGTTGTTACCAATAATGTAAATCAATTGTATCTGATTTTATGCCCTTTATGGGCCCTGTAATTTGGGAAATAAAAAAAAAAATCTATTCATTGATAAAACATAATATGGACTGGTCCAGTGTCCAGTTTGCAGGTCATTTAATTTTCTGTACACATTCATGCACGCTCTGATTTAATCAATATACTCGTACGAAAAAGCATGAACAGTTTGAAGGTAATCTAATAATAACTTAATCCAATCAAATTGCATAAGATTCAATAACAATGTCAAGTCCACATCATAATGAGTAATAGAGGTAAACTGGGTAGGGAGAAAATGACAGATATTTCAAGTTAATATTTATGCAATAACGAATTAAAATTTGTCAACCAAAAGTTTTGCTACAATTTCAAAAACATGTCGTTTTGTATGGGTATAGTTTTCGGATCTTTCATTCGCGTATTTAAGGCTATAAAAAGTTTGGGCTTCAAAAGTTCACACAATTATTGACTTTATACAGAAAATTCGTCCTTGTAAAACATTTAATAGTTCACAAATGATACGCGATTTTAAAGTAAAATTATTTCTTAAAACACTGCAAAAAATTTCATTCATATTGATAAAGTGGTATCGTCATAAAGTGCGTTGAAATGAACAGTGGTATAGCAAACATCGAATTCCCTCACAAAATGTTATCACACACTACAGTAAGGGGAGTCAGTTAAGTTTGTCTCTTTTTAGATACTATACAGGTAATCATTTGACACTACGTATACAACCTGTGTGACCCTGTGTAGTGATTTTGATTTTACGATAAATTCATGAATGAACGATAATTTTATGAATGAACATGAGCACCTGACCTCTTTCTTAAACACCTATTAAACATATAAAACCGTATTTAATAAGGAGATAATTCAGTCAAATTTTCAGTACTAAATCAACAACTGAAATGATTCCATTTTTTGATGAAACATTGTACGAACGGAGAACGGAATCGCAGGTATAAAAATGCACTCTTTTCCCTTGTAATGACCGCGGATCTATAATTTGTATAGATCGGTTGAAATCCCAAAACTAATTTGCATAATGGAAATTTAGGCGATAGCAATACATCGGAGTGACCTCAAGGTCATCCTCTGTAAAAATGAAATGTAAAAACTAGATTATTTTTCATGTAATCTGTTAACTGGTGTCCGCACACTAACAAAAAAAATATCACAAGGACCATATTATAATCTGCCATTTGAAAAGTCCAGTAAAGCTTCAGTTAACTTTAGAAACAAACCTTGCTTTTGCTCCTTTTAAAACAGTCAGTACACCAGTGTTGTAGCAAGTTAAAAGCTTTTATAAGAGTATATGTCGACCTGAGAATTATGCATTGTTGGCAATGTGATGAAAATGCATACATTAGATAAACTCATGGTAAGTTAAAGATTTATTTCATCCAAGATATGAATTGTATTGAATGCACTGCAATTTCTAATCAGGGGATATAACTCAGTAAAGATCTGATTTACTCTCATTCCATTAATTTACATTTAGATATATTAGACCTACCAATTTTTAGTCAGGACAAGCACATCATCAAATAAGCAAAATAAGTTATACCAATTTTTCATGACTATTTTTTTCTCCTGTTTCCTACAAAAAAGACTGGATGTAACTTGTACAGTAACCCATAGTTGTTAACTTGTACATCATTTGGTCTAAGACTGGTTGTAACTTGTACAGTAACCCATAGTTGTTAACTTGTACATCATTTGGTCTAAGACTGGTTGTAACTTGTACAGTAACCCATAGTTGTTAACTTGTACATCATTTGGTCTAAGACTGGTTGTAACTTGTACAGTAACCCATAGTTGTTAACTTATACATCATTTGGTCTCCGGTGGAGAGTTGTCCCAAAGATCCTCTTATTTTTATATTGGCACTAACCCTTGGTTGATTTCCATAACTTGATTAGTGTTGTCATGGATCACCAAGATAATTTCTATTTTAACAAGTTTTTGCACTGTAACATTGTGTCATCTGGCTGTTTTACTTGATAAAAAAAGTAAATACTTTTCTCTGAACCAGATCCTGTTAGCAAATAGTACTTATCTTTAGTAAGACCCATGATAATTATCTTCTAGTCAGGTTATTAGGTGTAGGTAAACCGTAATGTGTTAATAAGTGATTGTTTATTTACAAACAGAAGTCGTCTTCAGGTGTCTCCTCCCACACTGAGAAGTAGAACAGCTGCTTACATAAAATTTTATAAAGTGTTCTAAGCACTAACATATTATTTCACCACAGTTATGTTGCTAAACATGCTATGGGGGTGTTCTAACATGGCTGTTACTTCTTTTATGGGGTTACACATGTTTTCTTAGTACAGCAACAAGCTGAGACAAATGAAAATGTCATGACTACATGTCGCAGCCGTGTGATAGCAGAATTCGTCATTAATGTTAGTACAAATTTTAATGCTCAATTAAAAGTCTAATGAGACTGTACCTGAAGCGCATAGCATGTTTAGGTACATAATACTTAAGTCTCTACAAAGTGTGTAGGACTTGGATGATCAAAAGAGAATACAAAGATAGTGTTTAGCTTCTTTGCTTTGACAATACAGACATGCCAAAGATGAATCAAAGACATTAGTACTGAGTGAAGGGGCTTAGTGCTCTATGGGAAGATTTTATTTATATTTAATGGTCTAAACTTGTTGTACATGGAAAACAGACAGGTTGTTGTGCCCTTCAGACTAATCAAGTACAGTTAAAATCTAAAGTGTAACATATATGGTCAGGTTAAAAAACTAAGGAACTAAATACTTTGAAACTGAGTTTCCAAAACATTAGGACTGGAAATTCAGGAAAAAGCTGCATACATATATATTTATCAGATATCAGAATGCATGTTCTTAATATTGCAATAGTCACCCAGTCGCATACTTTTAGCATCGATTAAAACCTTGTAATAATTTCTGAATTTACAGTAGTCTACAATGCATATCATCTTTATATAGGACTAAGAAGACAGTGAAGATCTCTATAGATGGTTGTGGATTATATTTGTTTTATACCGTTTTCCTCCTTTAATGTCTTATAATCAGTCACCACTGGCCAGCTTTGATTGAAATAATTGAAATTCAAATCTTACTTTTCAGATTTTTAAAAAACGTAAAAAACATAGGATCAGAAAGGTACATTTTTATGAAATCTAAAATCTCCACTCCATCTTGAATGAATTGTACTCCTCTGAAATCCCAGAGTACAAAATATAACAAACTGATTTTTACTTCTTGAACGATTTGTACTTGTCTGAAATCCCAGAGTACAAAGTATAACTGACTGATTCTTCCATTCGAATGATTTGTACTCAATTGATAACACAGAGTACAAGGTATAACTGACTGATTCTTCCATCTTGAATCATTTATACTCAACTGATAACACAGAGTACAAAGTATAACTGACTGATTCTTCCATCTTGAACAATTTGTACTCAACTGATAACACAGAGTACAAAGTATAACTGACTGATTCTTCCATCTTGAACGATTTGTACTCAACTGATAACACAGAGTACAAAGTATAACTGACTGATTCTTCCATCTTGAACAATTTGTACTCAACTGATAACACCGAGTATAAAGTATAACTAACTGATTCTTCCATCTTGAACAATTTGTACTCAACTGATAACACAGAGTACAAAGTATAACTGACTGATTCTTCCATCTTGAACGATTTGTACTCAACTGATAACACAGAGTATAAAGTATAGCAGACTGATTTTATACATACTAATTTCAGATGTTGAAAGAGCACATGCCTGAAGACATTTCTAACAATTTATGATTTTAATATTTCTGGTTTCTATTGTATTTGAAAATTAACCATATTGTTGTCATTCTCCTTACATTATGGGGAAATGTTTTGTTCACCTTTGAATTTCACAATTACATGTTGTACACTTTTACAACAAATGGAAGTTTTTAACGACCTTGACTGGCTATACAGCCCTTGCACGGTCGGTATAAAGTACAATTTTAAAAGAAGTGGAATGTTTAAAGTTCTGATGGCTCTAATGTGGATGCAGAATTTTACTTATAGTTGCAAACTTATTAATCAAATGCTATTATTTTTTCCAAAACTTTGATTTATACGAAGGCATCTATATTTTTTTTTTCTATCTAATGGTATGTTTTCTTACCTATACAGAAATTCTTTGGGGTTGATTTATTGAAAATTCAAAGAATTTAATTTAAAAGGAGAGGTAACTCTTATGATTTATTTCATAATTAGATTAACAGTTAAAGTGACCTATTTTGCTGTTTACCTCCCTTGATCTTTGCTAAATCTGTATCCACTTTTTTTCCCAATCTGAAAATGAATAATGAATACATCTTGAGTTTGTGTGAAACTGTAGCCTTGGGATCTCTTAGTCAGAGTATTGTGTTTGGGTAGGGTTCTTATATCCTCTGAACTCTGATTGATAGTTGTCTCATTGGCAATCATACCACGTCTCCTTATTTCTATACAGATACCTTTCAGAAGTCAGAAACAGAAAAACAAAGAAATTTTTAAGTAGAGTAAATCATATTTGTCTTTAGTTTTCTGCACTTTATTATAATTAACTTTATCTAATTACCAGATACTAATACCACCGTTATCTGAAAATAATGTAATTTATGAATGAAGAATTATAGTGCACTTTTTACTCTCATCAAACTTTTGGCAATAGTCTTACAATCGGAAGAAGAAATATGCAAAAACCTTCTATCTATGATCATGATTTTTGAAATTTAAGTAACGCCTTTGACTTGCTACTTTCAAAAGAGAAATCTTGCAAAAAGTTATGATAATTTTTATGCATATTTATAGTGTATTTATATGCTGCTTTGCTGTTTTAGGATAAGAAATAATCACTGTTGATAACTAGATATTAGGATATCAAATTTTCAAAATCACTATCTTAACATTAAACCATTCTGTACTGAAAAATCTTTAGATTATATAACTGCATGAATGCAAGTTCTAAGTACAATTGAATTTGCTAATATTTAATGTACTTACTTGTACAGTACATATACATTTAGGGTTTTTATTCATTGTGTTTTATGCCAATGTATTGTTCTGTGTACCGATAAATACTAAAATTTCAGATATATGTATATAGAAAATTAATTAATGTACAAGATAGAGGTAGTATTTTTGCTTAAACATGAATATGATGAATCAAAATGTGTCTTATTTACTGTCACATCAGTGAAAAATAGGGTCAGTTGGTTGGCAACTTTTTATTTTTTTATTTTTCCAATTTATTTTCATTTTTGACTTTGGTTTATTTATGCAAAAATTCTAAGTTGTTGCCTTTCTGCCGCTTTATGATTGCAAAAAGAATTGTATATCCTGGTATTTGCCCAATTTTTCTTTGACGCCCATGTTATATTTTAATGATATGTCACCACTATAGTTATCTAATAAACAGGTAAACACATTATGTTTTTTATTAACCTGTAATTAAAAGTTGGCAAACAATGATGACACAGTTGGGTCACTTTGAGAGCTTCATTTGACACTCTCTTTGGTTCTATGTTTACGTGTAGTACATGGAAATCAGCTGGTTGCTGATTTTGAGATTGATTGTCAGAATGGGATATTCTTGTATTGTAATTATCAAATCTAGTTTCTAAATATTTGAATTTCACAAAATTTATTTTAATTTTCATTTGAAGCTATAGTTTTGAAACCATGTTTATGATGATGTCTGATAGATTTGTGTAAATTAATTTGGACTGAATTGTACCACATTGGCAGACTTCCAGGTCACATGATATTGATACATAGAATGTCTTGTGATTTACCACTTGGTTTCTTTTTTTGTCATTTTGTCTGTCTGTATGTTTTTGTATTGTAGCTGACTTGAACAACCTTAGTAACATAAAATACTCTTCAAGAAGATAAATCAGATGTTGAAACATCCACACCTGTTAATGATCTCTCTTAATCTATGCTTCAAAGTATTATACACAGATTTTTAAAAAATTTTAAATAAAAAATATTATTTGTGATAAGTTTTGTACTGGACAAACCACATTTTCTGTTTTCCAATTTGGAAAAAAAAAATGATAATAAAAATATCAAAATATGCTGGAAATTGTAACCAACTTTATCAATATTTACAAAAAAGGCTGACCTCAGCAGAATATCTCAACAGAGCAGATTAATTAAACCCATCCACCCCAAAGTCAAACCATCTTAACTTATACAAAACCCACACATAATTATTGTAAAATTGTAAATATTTCTGGCAAAGTATCTAGAAAATTTGGGTAAATGAGAACTTGTAGAGTGCAGTGGAGACTTTGTTTTAAGTACAAGCGTTTCTTGGCAGCAAAGTGAAAGTAGGATGCAACTGATGTTTGTGTTGCCAGATCTCTGTTTCAAATGAAAACGTTGTTGTCATTTGTATTTCTGACAAGGAAATGAAACTGACTAGATGGAAATATACATTTTCGTGTAAATTATTCTCTGGCTATAACATTTGAATTTTTCTTCAGAAGTATTAACTTGATAATTAATTTTGTGGACTATAAGTGAGGATTTCTTAATTTTCTGATATATTGACTGATTTGAAATAGAATTTATGCAGAAATTACTGCGTTTGATTGTAAGATAGTAATTATTTTATTGGCTTGTGACTTTATGATTGGATAGTACAACAAAAGATTGCAGACTTTTTTACTACTAATGATGATGTTGTTCTCAAATTAGCTTTTTTGTGCTTCCATCAGAATGGGAACTTTTTAGCTTTAAGTCAGTTTTGCTCTTTGTGATAATAATATAATTACTTCTTGGATTTATTTATGTTTTGATTTTATTATTTACGATTGGAATATGATGGTAATTGTTTCTTTACAAAACCGCTTTCAGAAAAGTGCAACCCTTCCTAGAGTAAGTTGTTTATCATTCTTCTTAATAATTGTTGTACAGGATTATATGACTTTAATATAAAAATATTTATTCTTTCAATGTTATTAATCTTAATTAAAGTTTGTGTAGGTCTTAAAATTAATGAGGTTTTTGAAATTAACTTTGAGAAGATTAATTTGAAATGATTCCTTTATTTAATTAAGTACAATTTTGTTTTCAATATAGACTCCTGTAAACCAACTAATTTTCACAATGAATTTATTTCGATGTTTTTTGCAAGTAGAAAAATAATGTGAATATGTCCAGCTATGAGAGAAGATCTACGTCTCTTATATAATGCAACAACAGTGATAAATGATGGACCACAAAGTCGCTAGAAACACTAATTAAGAAAAAAATATTCCCAGAAAACAGTTGGTTCACAGTATTTTAAAGTTATATTGCAGACGCAGGTCCAGCCATTTGAACTACACACCCCACCCCCCCTGGATTTCTTTGAAGAGTTTGGGATAAGTTCCTGGCTTAGGACACTGTCAATATTTAAAATAAATAAAAGTTCTGTTGCACCCTTGCATATCTTAGTATCCTCCATGTTTCTGACATATCTTGTATCCAGTCTATGTCTTATATTTTGTAATACCTTGTATAGGTGTGACTTTTTTTTCGCATAATTGTTAGAGTTATAAACTCCTAATTTTTCAACTGTGAGAAAGACAGGTATATATCCAAGCTAATACATACTGTAAAACATCTGTGAAGGCTATTCAGATGGTACCTTTTAATAGTAAGTGATATAACAATATGAGACATTTCAATTATAGATAACAGATGTTGGAATATATTTTGCCAGCAAAATACTTTGTACTTTGATAGTTAGTGCTTTTGAACTCTTTTGTCTGCAATTTGTCGTTTTAGAACTTGACTGATTGTGGTAAATTTTATTGTTTGAACACTTACATAAATATAATGTGAGGCTATGGTTTTGATATCCAGTGTTGTGGATATTTTAGCCAAATATAACCTTTTGGTTTATGCTTTTGAAAAATTACCCAGAATGCATTCAAATTAAACCCATTTTTTTTCTCTTTCCAGCATAAAGATAAAGAAGGTAAAGGGAAGAATACACACCAGTTTGTGTCTGTATCAGTCAGCAACTCTACACCATGTGCTGTTTGTAACAAATCAATGGCTAATAAGTTAGCCCTTAGATGTGAAAGTAAGTCTTCTGTAATCGTCATTAGAAAGAGTGGTTTCACATACTGTGGATTCATTTATTTTCATGGTACCAATTTTTTGTGGTTTGATGAAAAATTGTATTTTCGTGGAGATTTGATTTCTTGCAAATCTGCATGCAAGCCTATAGAAAATTTACACATCGTTGAACATTTAAATTTGTTGTTCACATACCCATGAAAACTGGTATCCAAGGAATAATGATGAATCCTCAGTAAAAGGGAAAAAAATAAACAATATTGACATGAGAAAACTATCAACCTAATAATATAAAATTGAAAATGTGTTTACAGTTAAACCTCATAAAGCTAATGTCTTTTGGACTAATGATTTTATAGATTAGAAAGATGTTGTAAATGTTCATGTATTCATCCTGTGTCCTAATAGAATTAAAAATAGCACAATATTAAGATTGATTTCTGGTTTATGTAGGGTTTGGTTAAAACATGTTTTACTGTATCTGCACATTTTCAGATTACTACACAGTCTTCAACAATTGGCAAAGATCAAAAGTCTTTTCATCTAAACCCACAGAGCCAAATTAAGTAAACCATGTTTGATATGAATTCACCTCTGGTGTGTTTGATATTGTAAAACTATAGTTTTCTTTCCAACTGTTTCTTAAAATAAACATTTTGGTAAAAGATACATGTAAAATAAAAATAAAAAAGATAGTTTTGATTGTGATAGCTTATAGAAAATCTGATTTGATTTAATTTTCTGTATAGCATCTACACAGTATGGCACTATTAAACCATTGTACGACTTTACAATTTATTTGATATTTCTCTTCTAAAGTCATTAAAATTTGTTGTTTCTTTAATTGTAGACTGCCTTATAAATGTCCATGAAAGTTCTTGCAAAGAACAAGTGACTACCTGTGGCAGACTTGGGGGACCATTATCTACACAGAGTATGAAGGTATGGAAAACTTTATATTGTAGAACTCAACATGATGAAAAGTGTAACTTGTGAAAGAGTAAAAGGTTATATGATGCTTCCACTGTAGAAATTGAGACCAAATTGGAACTATCTTGTCTGTCTGAGTTGTAATGTGTGAGATCTTTTCTTTTTCTGCCACTCACCATTTTGCTATTTGCAGATAATTTGAATTTTTCAATATGTTTAATAAACTTAATATATTCATCACACATTTCTCGAGTTCTACTGAACTCAATGTCTGTTATTGAGCTTGTCTGATGACTTGGTAGTGTGTCAATGGTTTTTGGATCTGTCAGATACCTATCACAAGTTTCCTGTTATTTTTATGCCCCCGCCATAGCAAAGGGGGCATTAAGTTTTACCCTTGTCCGTCTTCTAATTACCACAAAACACAGATCAAGTTCGAATTTTGGTGGCGTCACTTTTACCATTCTAGAGTTATGCACCTTTACAGATTTTCCGTTCTCTAACTTAAGTTTGCCTCAACTAAATGTTATGAAACTTATAAACAATGCTTATTACCACAAAATTCAGATCAAGTACAAATTTGGGTAGTGTCACTTTTACAGTTATTGAGTTTATGTCCCTTTATAACGTTATATGCAAGTGGGGGGATCATCTGTGTCCCATGGACACATTCCCCATTTATTTAATTCCAAATGCTTAGTACAGCAACATAACTTTTTGTTTAAGTATATTTGTTTTGTACACAAAATTAGTAGGTTCACTTTGCAAAATTAATTATGCCATCAACAAGAACATTAAATTTTACTAATTGTTCCATTCTTCATCTTGACAAGTAAACCCAGTTGCATGGAAATGTCCTTTTATGAAATGATTTTTTCTGAACAGCAAACATTTCAGGTTGCAGTTCAATATGTATAACATTTAATCAACTTCCACATCAAATTCAGAGTAATACTTTTACATGTTGACACGTAGTCAATTTACTTTGCTGGGAAATATTATAACTTTGTTGAAACCTGTGATAAAGATTTGGGTTTTTTTTTTAATAAAAAGTAGACCATGTAAACCATTTAATTTAGATGCTTTAAATTCATCTCATAGAAACATGCCCAAAATAATTTACAATCCAACTATCAGCTTTAATAAGTGAAAAAAAAGTCTTGTTTGAAAAATGTAGCCCATGAAACAGCTTTTCTCTTTGTTATTTTTTTTTCACATATTCTGTGAATCTGAATGATTTTTTAAATGATGTAAATTGTGAGAAAGATATTCTTGTATTTTAGAAAAACAAACAACCAAAGAGGTCGTCATTTTATAGAAGGAAAAAGGTTCTAAGAGCTTATAATTCTTACAATTTAATTCTGCAATTATTATAACAAATAAACATACATATAACTTCTAGGGGTTATAAGAGCTTATTAGTCTGAAAATATAATTCTGCAATTATTGTAACAAATAAAATATACATATAACTTATACTCATCAGGTGAGCTGAATGTTTAATTATCTAGTGACCACATGCCATTTTGACAAATTTAAATTTTGACATGGCTAGTTTTGACAGCAGATGTTACTAGAAGTGGACAGGGCTAATTATTTAACAGATTGTTGTGACTGACCAAACACATTAATACCTAATTATGCTTTATCATAATCAGATTATTTGAATGATTGTCTAATTTTATTTACCCACAACAGTTAAATTGTAAGGGGAATAACTCAAGCTTTAAAAAAAAAAAGACAATATCTAGGACTAACCATCAATTTATAACAAAGTTTAGATTGCCAAAAAATATTGTTTTTCCATAGGTGATAAAATGGTTGCATTTTTTAAATACAGACTTCAGAGAGTTAATTATTAGAATGGTATTACTAAAACTATTCTGATATTCAACTTTCTGAAGGTTGCATCTATAAATATAATAAATAAAAAAAAAAATATTCAGCCAAGATTGTTTAGTTACATAAATGTGCATTCCTGTTGCATTTCTTTATGCAATATTTTCTGCACTTAAATATACAAATTTCATCACGGATTATTAATGACATATATTTTCCTTGAGGACAAAGAAAAATATAATATTTTGCCTTTGGTATACGGAAGAGTCCACAAGGTGTCTGTTAATGAATGAATATCAGGTGTACACAACAACCAATCAGGATTAGTCTCACTCTTTATTCTGAATAGCATGTTGTCTTCCTTAAACGAATGTGCCCATGTTATTAACTGTTTTATTGTAACTTTTAGCAAGAACAGGAAGGTAACAGGGCTCGACAATAATGCCTGTCCGATTGTCTGGTACCAGGGGAGAAAAAATGTCCGACAAGTAAAAGCCATATCAAGTTTGTCCGACGGGACAAATTAAATCATTCTGTAGAAAATAAATTAAATCCAACTTTGATGATCAAAGTAACAAACAAAAAACAATAAAAGAAGATAAAAAAAAATATTAATTTGACATTTTTACTTGCGATTGATAATTTAAAACTGGTTCTTTGTCAGATACTTTATAACAGATGAAATGCATACTATTCTGGGAAACCAGTCTTACCAATTGAGATCATCTGTGAGCTTTGTATATAAGGTTCGGCACTGACATGGAAAAGAATCACTCCATGTTTAATAGACAGTTTCAGCACTGTTGGATTGACCATAGAATTGAGAAAATCATATATGATCATATTTAGACAAACAATATTTGATTGTGTTTGAATAAACATTTTACTATATTAAAAACAAAGCTGATTGTATTAAGGCATAAGTCATAATAATCAATATTTTATCAACATAAAAGACCAGGATGTAAACCAAATGAGTGTAGACTGACAGGCCTACCAGACTGCGCCTGATGTGCACACTGATGAGACTATGGCATTGATGAAAACTAGAACCTAAGTCCTGTGACTAGACCTGACTAGATTCAATTGTTCTCCACTCATAATTTTGAAAAGGATATCAAGAGATATAAATCAAATTCTGTTCTATTGATTTAATTCATTTTGTTCATTGAATCAACCTAAAATGCAAAAATGGTTTATATAAAGGTTGGTTTTTTTTTTGGAAAAGTTACAATTACATTCAGACAAGTAAGTTTTGGTATGTCCTTGTCCTATTGGGCAAGTTGAAAAAAAAAGTTATTGTGGAGGCCTTGGTATTTCTTTTCCTCTTTCTGTTGATTAAGTAAGCATAGATGGACAAGAGTGTAGGTGTCAAAAGAAGAATCTAGTGTAAATATCAAAACTGCTTCTAGTCAATTATTCAGTACCCTCTCCCATCCACAAATCCTTTTTTTTTTGGGGGGGGGGGGATGTTTCCTTATTTGCTTAAACTTTCTCACAGTAAATGATGATTTTATAAATTCAGTCCACAGATAACTGTGTGAAACATGACACTTCTTAAATTGCTTTTATCAACACAACTGTATGTGGAGAGCTTAAGAAAATGAAATTAATCTATAATTATATCATTATCTAAGTCCACATTAAGATTTTACATTTTGATCAGTCTTTTCTCTTTCCACCATTTAATTTTGATTTCATGACCTACAATGACCTAATATTACATAAGTAGAAATAATGGTCAGCACCTCTGGGCATAACTGATCAATAACCTGTCAAGTTTGAATGAAATGAACTGTTAAAGCCCCTTAGGATGTGGACAAATGATAAATTTATATTGAGTATGAATGAAATATTTGACAAATGTGATAGCTAGACATAGGTGTGCTACAGAAGGATTGATTTTGGATTATTTTTTTATATGTTATACTTTTATCAGTGAATTTCTTCGATAGAACTGCTGTTTGACTGGATTTACCATGCACAATTTTTAAAGGAAATTCAAGGTTTTAATTGATGTTAAATGATTCTTTAGATTGTTTTAAAGTGAATCTAAAGATCTTTGGAGACTACAGTCATAGGATTTTTATGTGTCACTGTTAATTTGCAGTTAATTTCCGTTATAAATGCAGATGTGTGATTTTGGCACTTTCTAAACAAAAAAAGGTGAAATTGCATTCCCTTGGTAACTGGATGTGGATATTAGTTGCATATTAATGTGACAGAAAATAAAAAATTGGATTTACAAATTTCTTTGATCTCTAATTCTGGTTTTGAGAAGAAAGCCTGGATGGACAGCTTCACTTAATAATCTGCAAACATCAAAAGGTTTTGGGATAATTACATGACAACATTGCATTAGGATTCTCTAATTTGTGGTGATGAGACAATTTTATAGACAAGGAAATTTGTCAAACTGCAAGTTCATGTAATTGATCATATTAATTGAAGCCTTCTTAGGCATTCAGACTGCAATTAAAAAGTTTTTTTTTCCTTAGAAATTCCTTAATAGGGTTGTTAGTCAGTATCAGAATTAAAAAGTGATTCACTAAATTTTTATGCAGTATTAAAAAAAATTGTTTGCCTTGATGGAAGAATTGTTATCCGATCTGAATGCAAATATGGTTGATAAGAATTTGACCACCAGTAGTTCTGATGAAGACATTGGAGACATTGAACTATTGAAGGAAAGTGAGCAAAATAGCCACATAGTAGTACCAAATGAGCTACAAATTGAAATTAATGAGACAAATAATGTAAATAATGAACCGGAAATTGTACTGATTCAGGAAAACAAACAAATTGAGCAGAAAAATGAGCATGATGAATCAGAGGTAAAATGTTTAAGTTTTAAGAGAGTAATGGCAAATACATGTATACTTTTGCCTTCATTTTCAGTACTTAGGGCAGTCAAAACAGCTGTTTACCCACTATACTGTCACCAAAGCTGCTTTTCATTTGAAATAAACATGCTAGTAGCCGCCTTCTTTGACAGCTTTAAAACTGCTACTTTTTTTGCTAGTATTTTTGCAAGCAGTTTGGAATATTTTTACAAGGGAAATGCTTTCATCAATAACTATTATTATTGACTTTGTGTTATATTTTACAGCTTCCACCAAGAGAAGGAGGAGATCACAGAATGTTAAAGGAGAAACAACACTCAGCATGTAAGTCATGGATTATCTCCCTTTCTTTGAATTAAATTGGATAGACAAAGAAATCAATCAAAGCTAAAAAAAACAAATGCACTGGTGTAGGCTTTGATGGGGTTAGGGATGTAAGGGTATATGACAGTAGGAATTTATTTTTTTGCTTATCACTCTCTGAAATTTGACCCACCTTTCTGTGCATTCCTACGCCACAGGTCACAAAAACATTTTATGACAAAAGTTGACCATAAGTTAACTGAAATGTTGATGACATACAAGCATTTTTTCTCGTAAGATTTTTTGTGAAATGAGTCAATGAAATGTTATGTATAAAAATAATATCCATATCAATTAACTTTTACTAACTCCGAATCAGAACAGAGTAAAAGTCAAGATTTTGTTTCAGACTTATTTCTTTATTTCTATATTTTGACATTGAGAAATATATTTATGAAAGTTACCCAAGGTTTATACAAGGTCAACAATATGACAAAAGTACATTAGATAATCTTGACAGATTGGAAAAGGACTTTGATTTTTTTCTAATGCTAATACCATATTTGTTTGGTTTCTTAGCTACATTAGGTCCTTTCTTTAGATGACAGTGGGTTGGATCAACAATGTTTATATACAAACAATAAGATGTACATTTAATATTTGGCATCAAGACAGGTTATCTTTTCAATGACAATAATACCTTCAATTTTACTTATATCTACCTGGTCAGCAGGTGAAAAGTTATTATAGAGGATCGTTTAGGGAAAATTTTGTCTTTACGTAATTTTTTTGGATGATATGTGAAACGGTTGAGGTTAACTAAAAAGTTATTTTTATATGTGAAAAAATTGTAAGGTAATGTTAGAGACATTGAGGGGCTGTGGGGGGGGGGGGGGGGGGGGGGGGGGGGGGTTGGCTCTTTTAATATCTGGAAAGATTTGGATAATCTGATGTCAAAACTTCTTGATGATCCTTCAAATCTTCAAATTTTTCACCTGATAAATATCAAATGGAGTTAAAGGGGAAGAGTTTGAAGAGTGCCATTTGCTTTGTTTGACTTGTCCATCTACTCTGTTGTACAGATATTTTAGGAGAGATTTTTAAATTCTCTTTTTATGACAACAATGGCATGTTATCAATTATCATGCATCTCAAAGTACTGTTATTACATTCCAATGAGTAGAAATTAGTATACCATTTTCTAACCAGGTGACTATTATGGTACTTTGTCAACAAAGTTGGCCGTAATATGTCAGGTCATGAGACTTTTGATGGATTTGGACTTACAATTAAGTACACTTATAACAAACCACTCTACTTTTCAAGTATTTTATTGATGTATGTGTAGATGGCTATATACAAGTT
Organism: Mytilus californianus; assembly: GCF_021869535.1. Lineage (NCBI taxonomy): Eukaryota > Metazoa > Mollusca > Bivalvia > Mytilida > Mytilidae > Mytilus > Mytilus californianus. The sequence goes on from NW_026262679.1 coordinate 80,714,029, forward strand.
AAAATGGACTGGAACACTGAAAATTATTGTATCATTTGTTGTATTCTTATCCAGTGGGGAGGTATAGAGGCTGCACACTCCTTTGATTTATATGAATTTTAAGCATATTTGAAAAAAAAAATCCCTTCCATCTAGAAATTTCTCTTTCCCCCTTCAAAAATCCTGGATCTGCACGTGCTTATGGTTATATTTGGATATCATTAGTAAACTCTCCCCCCCCTTTCAAAAATCCTGGATCTGCACTTGCTTATGGATATCAATAGTAAACTATCCCCCCTTTTCAAAAATCCTGGGTCTGCACTTGCTTATGGTTATATTAATATATTTGGATATCATTAGTAAACTCCCCCCCCCCTTTCCACAAATCCTCGATCTGCACCTGCTTTTAGTTATATTGGGATATCATTTGTAAGTACCTTTGTTATTTATTAACACTTCAATATTCACAGTTGTTTCTGTCTTTTGAAATATCAAAATCCTTTTTCTTCAGAGCTATTAGTATTGCAAATATATTTTTATGGAATAGTAACATAATAGATGTTGTCCTTTATTTTGTTTAATTTGTAAAGGATTCTCGTAAGTTCTTGTATGATTGAATGACTATGACTTGTAAATGATATCTTATGTCAAAGGTCGTAGATTACCTAGTACAACTTATCTAATTTCATTTGATTGATCCTCAGACAATTAAATTATATATTTTGTATCAAAACAGATTTTGATTCATTCTTTGGTATTTATTTATTAAATATTATCGTAATTATTATAAGCCATGAATTCTATTGTGTGAGTCATATGTTTAGGTTTAAATATAGGTGTAGGGTTAAATTTATCCTGCGTAATATAGTCCTCTCATCGATCAGGTAAAACAAATTAATAAAAAGATTACAACATGTCCCTTTAAAATTCACTATAACCTTAAGCTTGATATACACTTTGAAAGTTTTTTTCTACAGTTATACTTGAGAAAAAAATCAGCAGCAACAGAGAATACTCGGGTCAACCCCATATACTTGTATACATCCTGCTTCATTAAAGTACATATTGTTTATCAAGAATATTTGGCCTGGTGTAGAATTGTTAACTTATCCCATAGGTGAAAACTAGGATAAAGAAGTGGTCACTTTCAAATGCAGTTCTAGGATTTTGAAAGAGGGCACATATAAGACAATGTTAGGAGTGTGACTTTTAAAGTCTAAGCATTAACCTTTTATGTATCTTTATAAAGGGGGCTGGTGACCCCATCCACACCCCACCCCCACCCCACCCCACCCCCAGAATGTGCCTCTGACTTTTGGCAATTTGATCCTTGATTTTATGTGTAGGACAAGTATATTCTATAATTATATTATATAAAAATTTCAAGAAAAGAGCTCTGTTATCTTAACATGTACATGTAGTAACAATGAAAATATTGACGACAAAATAGAGAGTATTTCCTGTTTTTGACTTGTTAGGTTGAAATGTCCTTGTTACGTTTCTTTCCTTGTAAATGATAATACAGTTTGTGGTTAATGCAGTACGTCATGTATTGTATAAACACTGTTAAATATTGTAAATACAACACAGGAAGAAGTTTTATGTATAATACGTTATATAAGATTTAGACGATGAAAAAATTCACATATATAAGCTACAGCTGATCTTGTTTTTAAAGATAAAAGTACAATTGACCGGACCTTAATAGATTAAGATTTACAATCATGGACAAATTCTAAACTGTATACTTGTCAGAAATTTTTCTTAGAAGTGCAGAGGTTGATTTAGGTGAGGGACAGGGGGCCCAGATCTTGTGGATCTTCACTTTACAAGATTAACTCCTTATGTGGTCTTAACAGTGGGTGCCCTTCCTCCTTTGTCAAATTATTGATCCAAACCTGAAGTGGTAGATGATTTTCAAGAATCTGTCAAACAGATGCACGTGCAAAGTTCAAGGAGGAATAAAAAGAATTTAAAACTTGTAATTTTCACAACCAATCTCAATTTCAAGAATTTAAACATGGCCCATCTTCTAATCCCCTAATCTATCCCCTTATCATAGTTGAGTATGTTATGGAGTATCATAATAAATTAAGGAGATGTGGTATGATTGCAAATAAGACAAATATCAACCAGAGACCAAATGACGTAGATATGTACATCAATGTGTTCTTTTAAACTTTTTTTTTTCTTTTTGCTATATGTAATCATTCTTTCAAACTGATGTAAATAACATATAGAAATATCAATTTTGATAAATATTATGTGGGACAAAAAATACAAAAACATAGATTTTATATGTATATAAATAAGAATAAAAGACCTATAAGTTAAGTTTCTAGTTCACAATAACAGTTGGTATCTTGTTATCGGCTTACAGAAATATTGATATCCTGTTTACATTTCACAGAATGGATGCATGGACTCTTGTTTACTTTATATTTATAACAACAAAATTATCAGTTTCTAATCACACCCACCATGCACACACAGTGTTTGTTTTTATCAGGACTATTTTACCCTAGTTTAATTTGTCGAGACACATTAGGTTAAGGTCAGCCGTCTTCTTACAAGTGAGAAATCCATCAGTTTGAAAATGTACAACTCATCAGGCAATGGTGGCATTTTCTATCAAAATTTCCATATAATCTAGGACTATTAAAACATGGTAACAGAATTCATGGATAAAATGGGTACATTTGAAGGTAAATTGTCATATAATTTTTATCAGTATGAGCTAATTTGATATCACAGATAACAGAACCTGTAGAATTTTTAATTTGCTTGCATGCAGGTCAAGTTAATTAAATAGTTGGATTTGGGAGGTGTTGAATTTCATGCCTGTTTTTCTAATACTATAAGGATAATGTCTGGTTTTTAATACCAAATTTCTGTCAAAACCCAGTAGTTTAGGATTTAAAAGATTTGTATTGATTGGTTAGGTGTTTTGAAAAAAGTTAGAAATCAATGATAAAATAGTTATATTTAAATAGGACAGCTGCTATATTTACTTTGCTTTTACCGTCAGATCGATTTATTGACAATAATTGAAGTCATTTGCACTACATGATATTTGAATTATTTATGTTTTGTAAAAATTTTAATGACATGTCAATGCAATCAGAAAAGGAAAACAGAAGATTAAGTATAACTTTAATATAAAGGCACCTTGGAGTAGACTATGGAGTCATGAACAATCTAGAAAAACTTTTCCAAGTACTTTTCCATTCTTCAACTCCCTAGAAAATAAGAAAAGCTACACACCATAATGGTAGGTTGTTTTGAACTGTAACAGACCAGATTTAAACTCTTTAGAGGGTTACTCCTAGACCTGCTTGTACTTTTTGAGGTTTTGAGGTCTTTTGAGGGTTTTTTGTGATTATAAGTTCTATAGGGTCTGAGTATTAAGTTTCTCAGAATTCTAATGAGTTAAAGAAATAGTAAAGAATGAAGATTTTTAAAAGGTTTAAAAACAGAGGTAATTTACCTTTTAATTATATAGGTACTAAACATATGTTCAAGATGACAGTTTTGATTAATTGGAACCGTCATAAATATTTCTGCAAGTTTCTTTGTTAATCCATGTAAAGACAATGTTAAGACAAAGTAAGGTGAATGCTAGGTCACTTTCTCTGTCTCATAAAATAACATGGTCTGTAAGCATTTGGGATAAATGATGTTAAAATTACTTTACCAGACATTCCAACAGCTGCGTTATATGATAAATTTAACTACTCTTTTATAGCAAGTCCCAAGGTTCTGGACAAAGATAGGAAAGCAATGAGAGTCAGAGTGGGTAATAGGTCTGTGTGTTGGAAAACTACTTTTCAATGTGTTATAAAGAACAGAAATTTTCTAAATGAAAATAACACTTTATATTTTCATGCATCGGAAGTGCTTTTCTGGATTTATCTTCTTCAGGAACCTTCAAACCTAAACATTTGAAAGTCAGGGATGTATAAATACCTAAAGAGGTTATATTTGCTATATGACCAAAAGGGACAGAAAAAGAATAGCCAAATTCATCTATAAAGGTCAACTTTACTTATTATCTTTTTGATCAGAGCTTTCAAAAATTAGTCCAGGTTCTACGAAACAATGATGACAAACATTGCTAATTATAACTGAAACAAAACTTTGTAATTAGTAATAACATCATTTCCAGAAAACATTATCATTGCAACATCCTTGTTTTTATTTTGGCTGTAGCTTGTAGCTGTCATATATTTCATATAGAATACATCAGAATAGTTAAACAATGAATGTCATAAGCAGAATTTTTCTATAAACATTACATGAACAAGGAATAATAATAAGCTTTTACTCTCCATGAAATATATAACAGGTTTAAATAGTATGGTTTGAGATTGTTTTCATATCAATGTCTGGAAAATTCATTACAGAATGTAAAATTTGTTGAATTCATTTTAACATTTTTTCTATCCTTAGATATCTGACATTTTGATAAATATATAAGGAAGGGGTTTAAAAGTCAAACACTGAAATATGTCCATAAAATATTCAGTTACCAAGTAGCAGGAAACACAATGTTTTTATATTTAGACATTAATTTCCAGGTTGAAATTTCTCTTGACATTTATTACTCTGGTCTATAAAATCTGGTCTTTCAAATTTAACTTCTGTGTCGTGAGCATCATCGCCCATAAAAACTTGTATGTTTACAAATAGGAAGATTGATAACAATTCAAAAACATCCATTTATTAGGATCAATGTTTTGACTTCTTGGTATGTGTCTATTATCATCAGTCCTTTTCATCTTGATAATTCCGCAAACATGGTCATCATCGGGGAGGCACATGGTCGTAAGCCATAAACAAACATTTACATTCCTCCCCCCTATGTAAGACATCTTGTGTCTTCTGTTTTGATTCGTTTGATGTTATTATATACATGTGTTAGTGTATTTCGTTACATTTATATACAATGTCCCTGCGGATAAATCTTTTCTCTATCAACTTGTTATATTGCTGGATGACTTAACATTTAATAGTATACAATGATTAGAGAAGTCATTTAAATTTTATTACATATGTATAGTACTTCTTAAGATATGACTTGACCCAAAAGGACAAAGGTTGGTTAGACTGTGAATATCCTTGCAGTATACTTATTAACAACTTACTTAATCAGTTTGATTTTTAAAAACAGAATTGCATTTATATTCACAGTTATGAAAAGAAAAATTGTGATATTGATAGTTCCAGTACCCATTCCTTCTTCATACAGTTAATGTGCAGATTTTGACAAATTTGACTTCAGTTTTTTTTGCAAAATTATGCCAGGTATTCAATTGCATAAATATTGGGATATGATCGTTTCTGAATGATCTGTACAGCTTGAACTTAATTTTGACTAATTTGACTAGTTTTTCCAAAATTATGGGTCTTCTATTGCTTAAACTGTAGGATATGGTTTCTGAATGATCCAACAATATGATTTTAGGTTTTGTAAAATTCAGGTGAATAAATTGTGCAGTGTTGAATTGTTGAGCCTACTGGTAAATGAAATGAAGAAGTACCAAGATTAAATATGTTACAGTTGTAATCCTTAATCTCCCAATAGTTGTGGGCAGAGGTATCTGATTTAAAGAGGGGGCCATAACCCTAGTAGAGTATTTGAAAATATTTTATTTTGCATGCTCAGCAGATTTACATTTGGTCATCTTATCTTTTCGTTAGTGGGAAGACTAATTGATTTAGCAAACTCTATCGGTACATCTCCAGAGAAGTCTCAGGAGGTTTTCTTTACAGAAATAAATTCTTTGATTCAAACTTTTCATGTTGAAATCAGTATCTTTCTGCTTGGTTTGAGAGTGAATAGTATAATTCATTATGGTAACAGTTGGTTATGTAACGGTTTTGCATGTCTCGACTATGATTTTAGTCGATCAAATGGGATATGCATATAGAATAAACATAATATACAATCCAATATATTGAAACATACAAAAAGACAGAGTGTAGGCTTTCCTTATAATCAGATTGAACAAAACCATGCTTCACAATATAATACACAGATATAAATCAAAGAAAGGGTTTTGTTGTTTATATACATTTACATCCTGATACGAAATACTGGGTGTTGTTCAATACATGTTGCATGGTCGATAGAATATTAGTAAACATATACCCCATGGCCCACCCATATTAACTACAGAAAAAAAATTGAGTTGTGTGAGTTGTTCTTTCTTCCTAAATACTTTGACATTTCCATAACATGCTGCTGTTGGGATTTATGGCATAAAAATGTGATTTCAAAAAGTTAACATATATTCAGGAATTTGGGTTGACCCCCCCCCCCCCCCCCCCCCAGTTGCACCTCAAACAGTAAACTTGATGGATGGAATAATGGGGTCCTATTTTTCTGCATCACAAAGATTTATACCTTGAATAGCCTCTTAAAAACTTTGGAAATGAATTGTGCATTTCAAATAATATCATCAACTTTAAAGTGTTGATATAATCAGAGATCTTCCAGTTCAGTTGATCGCTGTCAAAAAGCCTATTGCAAGAACAATACACCTCCCATGGAGCTTATAATTATTGTGCAGTATGGTTATCATTAAACTTCTGCAAGATGTAATTAAACATTTAAACATCTCTGCGTTAAATCAGCCACGTAATCTTGTGAACATCTTGTGTCTTGTGTTTATTTCAAGGTCTTTTTATATTAGATCAGTAACATCTTCATACAAGGAAGGCTGTGTTTTTGAATGGGTAATATTTATTGTGTAAAGGATACAACAGTACTAAATAATACCATAATAGTTTTAAAAGTTGCAAGTTGGTACATATACGGACAAAGGAGATTTTCTCTATTGTGTGTATCACCAGTTTGTATGTAATGTTTTCATACAGTTCCATGGTCTGTAAAGAATTGTTCAATGTTTCACATGGACAAATGTTTAATTTTTAGACTTATCCTAGGGTAATGTTGTCTAGTACCCTGGGAAAGAATATATAAGGATTTTAAAAAGGGGAGCCATCTTTTTTATACTTTTATATATATGTTAAAGTGAAACATATACATGTATTCATAATTATTTCATTTTCAAATTGCATTAACCATACCGTATTGAGGTTTGTATTGTCCACATTTTTTTTCCTCCAAAATTAGAATTGCCAGGCAGGGTTGCGGATTATATAGTACGATAAGCAAGAAATAAGAGAAAAAACTCGATTTTACGAGGTTTGTTGATATATATTTAAGGAGCAAATACTGGCCTACACTCAAAATCTAACACTGTCTTCAATATATGGCTAAATTAAAATGAAACTGCATTTTAGGCCAGAGAATGAACATTAATACTATGTTTATCACGTCAAAAGTACTTTGTTTGTTATCAAGTTTGTTAGCAGGTTAATAGGACTATTTTCCTTTACTGGCATGTTCCAGTATTTGTGTCCGTTTAGTCGACAGTGTAAAAGTATAAAAATGATGAATGATGTTACATAGGTCTTACATCAATATCAATATCTAGTTTAATGTGTTATTTAAGTTACTTAACGAGAAACGTGTTTATTTTTTAAGTGACATGTTAAATTAAAAAGGTCAAAAGGTCCCTCCTGGAACATTATGAATGCACTTATTTTAAGCTGAGTGTTTTGGTTTTGAGGGAAGGAAGTTTTAAATGGAAGAATTTTATACAAAATAGTTTTAAATTGTTTTATTGACTCTAATTTATTTGTTGAGCGTAGAATTTGTCGCCTTTATTTATTATATAATACTACTAATGGTACAATCAGCAAGCTTAAAATTCTTTACTCTGTTTACATGTGCTAGTTTGTAAATGGATAATGCAAGGTAATTTTTACGTGAAAAGAACTAGGATAATGGGTCAAAAAAACACGTCATAGATACCAGGATTAAAATAGAGTGTGCCGGATGCACTTTTCGTTTATTAAATACTCATCAGTGACGCTTGAATCAAAAAAAGTTAAAAGGGCCAAATAAAGTACGAAGTTGAAGAGCATTAGTGATCAGCACTGTATTTTCATTTCCTTAATTCTGTATAGTGCACATGGAAGGCTTGCAAGTTACTAGTAGATTAGTCATTAGAATTTTGTTGTAATGATCTTCAATCACTAAAATAAGGCAACCTACTTACTAAAACCATGGTGATAGTATAGATATCACAATTTGGGTTATTACGATGTTGTGCCATTAGTCAGCAAGTCAAATTATTTAAACTTATTTCTGTTCAATAGTTTTAGAATACCTTCAATCTTTTAAATTTTTTTTTAGTATTAGTGGCCACTACACAGGGATGAAATCTAGTTATTTAAGTTATCACCTTTTTTCCTTATTATTTATTAAACTGCAAGGCTTTTGTATATGACCATTGGTACTACAAAGTATTTTTGAGTTCAGAATAGTGATCAGATTATCAGTGTATATTTTGCTTTGCACTCTATACAATCTAGACGGTAACCATATATGTTCTTATGCGTAAGTTTCTCACACTTTCATGGTCTTTAATTGTTGGTATGCCATTCCACAAATCATATATACATTTCTACAATATAATCTGTTTCTATAATGATTAGAATATTCATTACTATCAACTATTGATTACATGTTAGGCCATAAAAATTAGGACCTGAAAGGTTTTATTGGTCCACCTGTCAATCTGTGGTCTATCTGATTTACTTATATATGGATTGAGGTCATAGATCACACAGGTGCCAGTAGGAGGTTGGGGTGGATGAATACCTAGTATTGGGTCATCTGAAAAATGATAAAAAATAAATAGGTTGACCAAGATATATTGGTCATCTATCTTGACAAAGCAGCTATCCTTATTGTCATTTCTGTTGTCCTTATATATGCATTTCATTACCTCAATAAATCTGTAGTCGATGGAGGTCCAATTCTTGCACAAATAAAAAAGGGCATGTGTTTTCTGGAAATGCAGCAGTTTTTGTTAGGTAGATGATGATATTAATTATGAACTGTTACAAGTTTCAAAATTTCTTCACCTAAAATATCTTTTTCAAATCGAATCATTTAAATGCTGACAGCTTTTCCTGCATTCCCTTCTAAAAGCATCTTTGCGCTTCTGTTTTTTTGGTTTTTTTTGTCTTTTATCTTTTGGCCATGTTGTTGCCTGTTTCTCTTTAATATATGGCATATGGCATTTGGTAGCCCCTTTTGGTATCTTTTTATTTTTTAAAAACTATTTTGGGTTCTTGAATCACCTAAAATTCGTCCTTGATTATTTTGACCTAGCTACATATATCCCCTGGTGAAATAGAACAACTTTGATGATAAAAATCAATCCCAATCATTGACATAGAACATCAACTGATGACTGGTCATTTTAGATGACAAGATAGATCATTAGGTTTTCCAGCAGTACAAGTTTAACTCATTAGTTTAACTGCTATCGTCATGTAGTAACTGCTGCCGAAAATGTGCAGTAGTGTTGTACATTACAACTTACGTCTTTGCAGTGTGTATTGCATCTAATGGACATCTGTAATGCATATTCTGTTAAGGTCAAAATGGACATAATGTGTACTCTTAATGTGTTCTATGTACTACTATTACTGGACATACCCTGTGTTTAAGCAGCGACATTGACAAATTGTTTGGAGTGCACTTTGTGTATTGACTATTTGTTTACAAGTTGTCAAGTTTGTTGTGACACAGTGTTCTGGGATACTTTCCCTCATGTTGATACATATCTAGCATAGTGTACATTTCTAAAAGAAGAACAATTATTGGATTTCTATTTTCCAGATTTCCACAAAGTGAAAAGAGTGATTTTTGAATAAATGCATATTGAAATATTATATTATATACACTTGCATACTAGTTTGTGCTTAAATGTCAGTTGCCTCTCAATCTTAGAAACATAAATATTTTCATAGTGGATAAAAAAAACTTGGATATTTAAAATAACTTTAGTGGGGAATAGCTTCTGCAGCAGGACTTGGTGAAGAACTTGGTCAAAAGAGGTTATTGTTGTGTTCTTGATACTTGTGCTTATAAAAGTTTCAGTTTGTGATCTTCTTAGTGGATAGAAGTCTTGCACACAAAAAACAACTGTTGGGATATGTTAGTATGTACACAAGTGGATTCTGTGATAATCGAGATAATGAAACATATTTCCAAAAATTTGCTATCCAACGACAAAATTCATACCCATTGTTGGATATACTCAGTAAGTTTTATCCTTAATTGATGCAATCTAATTGGATAGAAGTCATGTCTACAAAAAGTGATCCTAGCTCCTAAATTCCAACCTCCCACTCCAGCAAGGTTCCTTTTGTTGTATGAAATCCCAGATAAGATTTGGATAAAAAATAAGCAGGGCTTTGCTATGTTGCATTTAAATTCACTTACATGTTTAGGATTAATTGTGGATACCAAATGAATACCCTAAAGTAAATTGATATGACAGTCAATGTTTTTATACGACCGCAAAAATTGAAAATTTTTTGGTCGTATATTGGTATGACGTTGGCGTCGTCGTCGTCGTCGTCGTCGGCGTCGTCGTCTGGCGTCGTCCGGCGTCGTCCGAAGACACATTGGTTTTCGCACTCTAACTTTAGTTTAAGTGGATGGATCTCCATGAAATTTTACCATAAGGTTCAATACCACGAAAGGAAGGTTGGGATTGATTTTGGGGGTTATGGTACCAACAGTTAAGGAATTAGGGGCCAAAAAGGGGCCAAAAATAAGCATTTTTGTAACTTCCAGACTATAACTTGTGTGTAAGTGTATGGATCTCTCTGACATTGTACCACAAGGTTCCATATCACAAAGGGAAGGCTGTAATTGATTTTGGGGGTAATTGCCTCAAAATTTTAGGAATTAGGGGCCAAAAAAGGGGCAAAAAACAAGCATTTTTCTAGTTTCATGACAATAACTTGTGTGTAAGTGTTTGGATATTTCTGAAATTGTACTACAAGGTTCCATATCACAAAGGGAAAGCTGGAATTGAGTTTGGGGGTAATTGCCCGAAACGTTTAGGAATTGGGGGCCAAAAAGGGGCCAAAAATAAGCATTTTTCTAGTTTCCAGACAATAACTTGTGTTCAAGTGTATGGATCTCTCTGAAATTGTACTGCAAGGTACCATACCACAAAGGGAAGGCTGGGATTGAGTTTAGGGGTGATGAATCATAAGGGGGTTCAAAAAATTTGGGGGGGGATTTTTTTTTTTTCTTTTTTTTTCTTTTTTTCCTTTTTTTTTTCTTTTAAAATTTTCCATTTTAAGTTGGTTATTTCTGATTAATATTTAAAAGCAAATAATAATGATATGGTAGGAGATACACACCAAACAGGATGTGTAAATTATTATATAATAAGCATTGTGCAATAGCAAGAAATTTTTAATTGCACAGTATTGCACAATTGCAAGAAATCTTCAATTACACAGTATTGCTCAATAGCAAGAAATCTTCAATTGCACAGTATTGCGCAATAGCAAGAAATATCCAATAGCACAATATTGCACAATAGCAAGAAATTGTCAATTGTACAGTATTGCACAATAGCAAGAAATATTCAATTGCACAGTATTGTGCAAAAGAAGATACTTCGTATAAATTGCTTATTTCTTGATCAATTTCAATGGGGTTTTGTTCTTGAATTCTTGGGGTTCTTTAATATGCTGAATCTAACCTTGGAATTAAGTTTTTGGATTTTGGGCCCCGTTTTTAAATTGGTCCACATTGAGGTCCAAAGGGTCCAAAATTTAACTTTGTTTGATTTCATCAAAAATTGAATTATTGGGGTTCTTTGATATGCCGAATCTAACCGTGTATTTAGATTCTTAATTTTTGGTTCCGTTTTCAAATTGGTCTACATTAAGGTCAAAAGGGTCCAAAATTAAACTTAGTTTGATTTTAACAAAAATTGAATTTTTGGGTCCTTTGATATGCTGAATCTAAACATGTATTTAGATTTTTGATTATGGGCCCAGTTTTCAAGTTGGTCCAAATCGGGGTCCAAAATTAAACTTTGTTTGATTTCAACAAAAATTGAATATATGGGGTTCTTTGATATGCTGAATCTAACCATGTATTTAGATTTTTGATTTTTGGGCCCCGTTATCAACTTTGTCCACATTGAGGTCAAAAAGGTCCAAAATTAAACTTTGTTTGATTTCATCAAAAATTGAATTCTTGGGGTTCTTTGATATGCTGAATCTAACCATGTATTTAGATTTTTTATTTGTGGACCCGCTTTCAAATTGGTTCATATTGAGGTCAAAAGGGTCCAAAATTAAACTTTGTTTGATTTCATCAAAAATTTAATTATTGGGGTTCTTTGATATGCCAAATCTAACCGTGTATTTAGAATTTTAATTTTGGGTCCCGTTTTTTAAATTGGTCTACATTAAGGTCCAAAGGGTCCAAAATTAAACTTAGTTTGATTTTAACAAAAATTGAATTTTTGGGGTTCTTTGATATGCTGAATCTAAACATGTGTTTAGATTTTTGATTATGGGACCAGTTTTCAAGTTTGTCCAAGTTGGGGTCCAAAATTAAACTTTGTTTGATTTCAACAAAAATTGAATATATGGGGTTCTTTGATATGCTGAATCTAACCATGTATTTTGATTTTGGACATTGGACCATAATAGGTAAATTAAAAAAATTGAAGTTCTTAGTCCACATTCTTTCTGTGTCAGAAACCTATGCTGTGTCAAATATTTAATCACAATCCAAATTCAGAGCTGTATCAAGCTTGAATGTTGTGTCCATACTTGCCCCAACTGTTCAGGGTTCGACCTCTGCGGTCGTATCAAGCTGCGCCCAGCGAAGCATTTTATTATATTTAAAAGCATAAATTTTTAATTATTATTTTAATTAATTGTCCATCGGCAGTGAAGATTTTTGTACCATTGCATTCCAGTCATTGATGAAGGAAATTCTGCAAATATAAAGTGAAGACAGATGAAAAAATGGACGTATCAGTCACAGTACTATTCTGATGTTGCTGGGAATAACTCAAAAACTTAAGACACCAAATATATTTCTATCTTGATATATATATGAGTATTACAGAGAAAATGATTACTGAAAACACAAGACTCCGAATTTATTTCTGTCTTGATAAATGAATATTATATTTTACAATGTACTCTGTTGAATAAAAGAGAAAATGATAATACATTTATTACAGATGTAAAAGCATAAGGTTATCAGTACTTAGTACAAGTATCCCTTCATACTCAATGATTTTAGTCCTCATCTAAATTGTACCAAGCACTGAGCAGCTTCATTAGTGATTCTACTTTCAAATTTACAAAAAAAAACACCCAAATTTATAATCAAATCAATTTAGTTAAAGTTGATTGAACTTGAGGATTTTGGAGCCAGAAAGTTGTCTGGTTAATGTATTTTTAGACCAGTGACATTTATGAGACCAGAAGGTCTATTTTGTTTATAGTTTACCTTTAGGGACAGTTTATGATCTTTCTGGGTCATCAACTGTTTTTACAAGTTACAGTACCTTGCAAATATAATTGAACTTTCCTAACAAATATTATGTCAGAAGTTAAGCTATTTATTTAATTTTTTTTGCATTGCCTGAAAAGATAGTCTTGGAAGGCATACTATAGATGTTGCTTTTCCAGTATCAACAATAGTGATACATGTAGCAATATCATTTTGAAGCAATTGGTTTTGTATTTACTCATTATTTCAGGTTAGTTTTTTGGTAACCACTTTCAATAAGTCAATGATATTTGGTTTGCAGTTGCATTAATTATGTTTGCTATGTCCTCAGAGTCATTGTACATTTATAGTTAAGATAAGTTTGCGATTTTGCAATTTTGTACAGTTGATAATTTGTATGCAACTCAGCTGTGGTCAATTGATACTTGTGTACATGTTTTTCACTCCAGAATGAATTTTAACATGTCATACCAGGAAGCAAGCACAATGTTTTTTTTTCGCTATTCTTCATCCTGAAATAGTCTTTCAAGTAAGGAAATCAAATACGATAGTCACGATTGATTTCTTTTTTAAAAAAAGTGCTTATTGCAGAGTACTAAACTGATTTACTAAGATAATGATTTGAAAAGGATAGTTTATACATTTTAAATTTGATTACCAGGGTCAAACCTAGGGTTTTTGACATGGAGGGGGTAATGCCTGAAAACTGGAGAATTTTTTTTTAGATTGGATAATTTTATGCTAAAAAATTATATATTTTCCCATCCAAGAGAGGGTGTACACCCCCTGAATCTGCCACTGATTACGTTTTGATTGTTACTGTAATTGTATAGATGTGAAAACTTGAATTTGTATAATAGGCCGAATTTTTGGACAGATGCTGACCAGTACTGGTTTTACAAAGTAATCATTTCAATCAATTTCAAAGTGTTTACACTTAATTCTACAGATTATTGCCTTGAATAAGAAGAACAAAGGAACTTTTACATAAGTTTCAAATATTAATCTATAAATGTCCAGGAGGTCCTGTTTGTCATTTTGATGAGATTGACTTTAGTGAGAATAAAATTGGATGTAGATGGTATCTACTGGACATTTGTTGACATGGTCAGCAGTTTTATTATTTACTGGTGTGGACTGTCACTGTTCAAACAGCTGACCACACTTATTTGGTCAATCATAGATATTGTGTTTATGTTGACCTATAAACACAATAACTTCACCTATAAAAGAATAGAAATTGAAATAAAAGTTTGCCATTACTGCAAGTCATCAGTGGAACAAATTTGTCCTATTTGTTTGACCAGGCACTAAAATTTAGTTATATGTGTCAATGTTGTCAGATAAGCAGTAAAATTCTGACATCTTAGTTTTATAAACAGGACAAATCGCCAATGCTTTTTATTAAGTAACATACCTCCAGCTTTATAGGAGTCATAAATGCATATTGTTTATCAACAGTGTATATGTGCATTGTTTTTGTTTCAGCAGTGTAATTGTAGATTGTTTATTGGCTGTGTAAATGGTTTATCAGCAATGTAAATGTATATTGTTTATCAGCAGTGTACCTAAATGCATATTTTTTATCTGCAGTGTAAATGTACATAGTTTATCAGCAGTGTTAATATACATTATTTATCATCAGTATAAATATACATAGTTTATCAGCAGTGTTAATATACATTGTTTATCATCAGTGTAAATATGCATTGTTTATCATCAGTGTAAATGTGCAGTGTTAATATACATCGTTTATCATCAGTGTAAATATACATTGTTTATCGTCAGTGTAAATGTACATTGTTTATCATCAGTGTAAATGTACATTGTTTATCATCAGTGTAAATATACATTGTTTATCATCTGTAAATATACATTGTTTATCATCAGTGAAAATGTACATTGTTTATTAGCAGTGTTAATATACATTGTTTATCATCAGTGTTAATATACATTGTTTATATCAGTGTTAATATATATTGTTTATCAGCAGTGTGAATGTACATTGTTTATCAGCTGTGTAAGTTTACATTGTTTATCATGTATATTCAGATGTTTTTCTAGCAGGGTTGATTTCATTATAAATGCAACAAATTAGTCAAACTTACTTAGTAGTTTGTGTGATCTGTTGTACTAAGCAGTTTT
The DNA here is from genome assembly GCF_021869535.1 of Mytilus californianus. NCBI lineage: Eukaryota > Metazoa > Mollusca > Bivalvia > Mytilida > Mytilidae > Mytilus > Mytilus californianus. Next base: position 80,729,585 of record NW_026262679.1, read on the forward strand.
TTTTTTGTGATTCTGTTATCACGTTTTATGTAATAAAATGTAATTCCTTTCTTTTATAGCTTCAGTAACAGGCTTACGCCACACACAGTCTTTCAAGGACAACCGTTCAGCGTCTGCACCATCTCGTTCACAGGTAACCTCAACACCTCTCAGCGCTAGCATAGGCTCGTCAAATATATTGTCTTCTATTCCTGACTCAGACCCAGAGCTTGAGCTAGAGGTAAGTTATAGTTACGAGTTATTTGGTATTGTTAATTATTGTTTGTTGCTGTGTGATTAGTTTTGATGTCTCTATATGAATATTTGTTTCACTTTATTGTAATCGACAGAATAATAATTAACTGCAGGAAAAAATAATTTTTAAAAGTGTGAAATTATATAATAGTAAACTTATTGTGTTCCTTAGTAACTAATGTAGTTATATGTTTTATTAATACAAAGTCACTTCAAAAATATAGAATTAATATGGACTAATTGTACATTTTCGATTAATTATTTGTTTAATTTTAGAAAAATATGTATTTCTAAATATATCTCCTTTCCTTTGCAGTTGAGAACAAGAAATGTAGTATAAATTCCTTTTTGCCAAATTTTCTATTTTACTTTATATACTCTTGGCCTCTTTTTTATTGCATTTTTGAATCATTAGATATTTTTAAGTTTTCTTTTCTTTTATAACTTTTTTAGTAGCCGTCCTATCTAAATATCTTTCAAAAAAAATTTCAGAATGCCAAAGCTTATTTTTGCTTTTCCAATTTTTAAAAGTACGAAACATCATGATCCTGCATTTTACATTTCTACTATCTTTGGTTACTAATATTGCTTCATGTTATGTTTATAACAGCTTTATCTTAATAACAAAATGGTTCAGTGAAAAGGCATGACCTTTAA